>NC_067244.2:70681217-71306217 GCF_019359855.2 Lolium perenne
TACACTGCCCCCCATACGGAACAAGTAAACAACCAATGCATGCATAAGGAGCAAGGAAACAAAGGGTAAATCAGAGAAAAATACCATTCTGCGTCCTCCATTCTCATATTACTAGGTCTCTCTATGATTACCAAACCATTGATTACTACAAAACGGACTCGCTTTTCTTCTTGTACCACAAGTTCAGGAAACCTTGTCCTTGTTGCATTGGAAGTAGCGAGCTCCCTCCTCCTGAAGCTACAATTCCCTGTACATCATAGGAGACTCGGATGAGAAGACAAAGGTCAAAGTCAGCGCAACAGAATACAAATTCATGTTTAGTAATCATACCTTTCTTGGGGAACTTTTGAGTCAGTTTCCTGTACAAGCCGCCGGCAGCTTCAAGAGCTACCCCTATAGTTTTCTCACGGGATCCAATCAAGGAAGCAAGACGTGCATTCACGTCCCCCACCAAAGTCTCATACAAGTTTGCTATATACATCAAGGGCAAAGCAAACCTTGGGTCACCTTCATATCGGGCCTCTTGTTGCTTTCTTTTGTTTAATTTATCGTTGCCCTGGAGAAATTCTAACACAGAGGGTTCTGCCACCTCAATAACATTCTCACAAATAAAATGGTCAACGATGATGTCGAGGAATCTAGACCGTGCCATTTCAATAGGTACAACATCTGTAATGAAGAAGGGAAATTGGTAGAGAGAAAGCACTGGAGTGAATAGCTGGCGCGCTAACAGCAAACAAAGAGAGGAGAACAGAACTGGATGAATCTAGAAGATATGTACCTTGTGGAATTAGGATATAAAAAGGACTAGAATTGCTGCTGCTGTTTTCAAGAGCCGAGTGTTCGTCGTCACCTCTGACACCATGGAGGCTTAAAGAGCTGCTGTACGATCCAGGCATGCAATCCTATCACAGATAAAGCAACAGCTGATACTCAATAGTGTGAAATTGATGTGATAGTGTGGTTTGCTAGATAGTACATGCTATTCTGGACAAGTCAAAGGAAACACATCCCATTTTTTGCTAATTGAAGTAAATGGTCCACCATGTGATTGCACCAAGAAATAGATAGGAGTATTTTTTTTTTATTCCACGAAGTGTAAGCAAATTTCGAGCCAATGAAATTCCGTACTAGTCACGCATTTAACATTGCATCCTACTTTCATCGGAACAAGTAATAAAAACGGCAAATCCTGATGACAGGAGCTCTATAGAAGGAACTTGTAGCGCCACAGCCAGCACCATCTGTCGGATCAAATACCGACAAAATACGCCCAAGCAAGCATTAATGTGGTGCAACCAAAGCTTTACATTGTGAATAAATAATGCAAATTTCACCCTTCCTAATCGAGCTACCGGCTGCGATTTGCCCTAGTCACAAACAGGATCCCACCAGATCACCTCTGACACCATGGAGGCTTAAAGAGCTGCTGTACGATCCAGGCATGCAATCCTATCACAGATAAAGCAACAGCTGATACTCAATAGTGTGAAATTGATGTGATAGTGTGGTTTGCTAGATAGTACATGCTATTCTGGACAAGTCAAAGGAAACACATCCCATTTTTTGCTAATTGAAGTAAATGGTCCACCATGTGATTGCACCAAGAAATAGATAGGAGTATTTTTTTTTTATTCCACGAAGTGTAAGCAAATTTCGAGCCAATGAAATTCCGTACTAGTCACGCATTTAACATTGCATCCTACTTTCATCGGAACAAGTAATAAAAACGGCAAATCCTGATGACAGGAGCTCTATAGAAGGAACTTGTAGCGCCACAGCCAGCACCATCTGTCGGATCAAATACCGACAAAACACGCCCAAGCAAGCATTAATGTGGTGCAACCAAAGCTTTACACTGTGAATAAATAATGCAAATTTCGCCCTTCCTAATCGAGCTACCGGCTGCGATTTGCCCTAGTCACAAACAGGATCCCACCGGATCACCTCTGACACCGTGGAGGCTTAAAGAGCTGATGCACGATCCAGGCATGCAATCCTATCACGGATAAAGCAACAGCTGATACTCAATAGTGTGAAATTGATGTGATAGTGTGGTTTGCTAGATAGTACATGCTATTCTGGACAAGTCAAAGGAAACACATCCCATTTTTTGCTAATTGAAGTAAATGGTCCACCATGTGATTGCACCAAGAAATAGATAGGAGTATTTTTTTTATTCCACGAAGCGTAAGCAAATTTCGAGCCAAAGAAATTCCGTACTAGTCACGCATCAAACATTTCATCCTACTTGCATCGGAACAAGTAATAAAAACGGCAAATCCTGATGAAAGGAGCTCTATAGAAGGAACTTGTAGCGCCACAGCCAGCACCATCTGTCGGATCAAATACCGACAAAACACGCCCAAGCAAGCATTAATGTGGTGCAACCAAAGCTTCACATTGTGAATAAATAATGCAAATTTCGCCCTTCCTAATCGAGCTACCGGCTGCGATTTGCCCTAGTCACAAACAGGATCCCACCGGATCACCTCTGACACCATGGAGGCTTAAAGAGCTGATGCACGATCCAGGCATGCAATCCTATCACGGATAAAGCAACAGCTGATACTCAATAGTGTGAAATTGATGTGATAGTTTGGTTTGCTAGATAGTACATGCAATTCTGGAATCTGGACAAGTCAAAGGAAACACATCCCATTTTTTTGCTAATTGAAGTAAATGGTCTACCATGTGATTGTGCCAAGAAATAGATAGGAGTGGTTTTATTCCACGAAGCGTAAGCAAATTTCGAGCCAAAGAAATTCCGTACTAGTCACGCATTTAACATTTCATCCTACTTGCATCGGAACAAGTAATAAAAACGGCAAATCCTGATGAAAGGAGCTCTATAGAAGGAACTTGAAGCGCCACAGCCAGCACCAGCTGTCCGATCAAATACCGACAAAACGCGCCCAAGCAAGCGTTAATGCGGCGCAACCAAAGCTTTACATTGTGAATTAGTAATGCAAATTTCGTCCTTCCTAATCGGGCTACCGGCTGCGATCTGCCATAGTCACAACTCACAAATAGGATCCCACCGGATCAGAGCTTGCTCTGCTTCAGTCCGACAGTCCCCCGTTGCACAAGCAGAGTTCACCCCCCTCACTGCGGCAGCATCTGCAGTATGAATTAGGTAACCAGTCTGCTGCGGACCGCACCTGCTTGCCCCCACGAATTGGAACAAGCTAGCTAATCATCCATGAGCGTAAGCAGTTTGTGCAGATTTACCATACCACAGAGTTGGAGTCGCCGCCGCCGACGAGGCTGTCCTCCTCTGTGGCCTCGGGGTCCACGTCGCCCTCGCCCAGGAAGGCCACCTCTGCGGAGTAGGGCGGCACGCTGGGGGCCCGCATCGGTGGCCGCCGGCCGAAACCCTAGCGGCGTTCAGAGCCTGAAGCCCAGCAGCAGCATGGCGACGGGAGGTGGTTTTGCCCTAAAGGAAGATCATTTTTATGGTATTCCCCTTTGGAACGGAGCGGGCGGCCGTCGGCAGCCGGCGGATTTGCTTCCTCTTGGACGGGAACCTGTTAACTGGCAGTCTGTCAGTACTAAGGGCATGCTCAATAGTTTAGACAGCCATCGACTGTAGCATCCATCCATGTCACCTATAGACAGGGTAGAGAAGTTGTACCTTTGTTTATCGACACCCTATGGTACAACGGGGAAACAACTGTCTATAGCCAGTGATATTTACGCCTATAGACTGTCTGCCGAGTTGTAGACGACCAGGTTCTCTCTCCTTGTTTTCTCACGTCCACCTCAGCCAAAATCTTGCGTGGAAGTCCTTACAGATAGCTGATGCGTGGCATGTACATTGGTTTAGACGAATGCTGTCTGTAATACTGCTCCATGTCATCTATAGACAATAATACAGACAGTGTATACAATAGTTTGTCTGTAAGTTATCTATTTTTAGTCATAGCTATATGTGAGTATAAGTTATAGACATCCTTCATACAACAGCAAAAATGGTGTCTGTAAGCTGTCTGTAAGAAGCCTACAGATCGTCGTAACTTTCTGACGACCTCCTTCTCTCTCCTCATTCTCTTTCCTCCACATCACCAAAATCACCTATAACTACCTCTTACAGACAGCTGAGTCATCACCATTGTACATGCCCTAAGAGCATCTCCAGTCGCGTCCCCCAAAGCGTCCCCCAAAGGGATTTGGGGCGCGCCGGACAAAAAAAGCGTTCCAGTCGCGTCCCCCAAAGTCCATTTTTGTCCGGCGCGGCCCGATACGGTGTCCGGCGCCCCGAGCCCGTCCCCGTCCCACAGGGGACGCTCCGGGGACGCCAGACACAACGAAAAGCGAGGCCAACCGACGCGGGGCCGACCCGTCAGCGGCACGGAAGGCTAAAACCCCGTCGCCTACCTTTGGTCAAGCGACGTTAATGGCGTCCCTGTTTTCCTGTGCGACGCAGGACGCGTCTCGTCGTGCATGGCCGCGTGGCCGTCCGCGCCGGAGTTATTGCGTGCAACCACCGCCGCCGCCGCCGTTTTAAGACGCCCGCTGATTATCGCCGCTCATAATCCTTCTCGTCGCCGCCGCCTCCCCTCCCGCATCCTCTCCTCGCCGCTCAAAAATGTCGAGCTCGTCCTCCCGCAAGATCGCCGCGGCGAACGGCCGGACGCGGCAGCCTCACCGTGGCGGAGGCGTGGGCGCCGTACCACGCCGGTATCCGATCCGCCGGACATGCGGCTGCCAAGGCCGGCGGCTGGAAGATGGCCGTGAACGGCATTGGCGTTCCGCCGCCGCCGAAGCCGAAGACGGACCAATGGAGGGACGCCATCAAGGCCCGTCGGGCTCAACTCACCGCCGAGGAGCGGGCGGATCCGACATGGGCGGCCAAGGACAACGACGACTGGTGGGTCGCGTACTTCAAGGCCAAGTACGACGTCGAGATGCACAGCACCACCGGCCTCATCGGCGGGCCCAACACCGGAACAGGGAAGGCCGCGCCCGTTCGGGGCGTTCCGGGCGCACCCTCGAGAACGACATCCGCGGCCTCCGCAACGGCGCTCCAAGGCTGGAAATGCCGTCGTCGCCGCCGCCGTCTCCTCAATGGCAGCCGAGGAGGACGACGTACTCGTCCTCCTCGCACTCTTCTTCCTCGGGACCGGCGCGATCGACGCCGTCCTCGTCGTACCGGTCGGCGCCCTACACCGTCCCCAAACGGGAGGTCAAGGAGGAGCCGGCGACGCCCGTCAACACGAGGCGTGGCGGTAGCGGCAGCGGCGGCGGCAACAAGGGAGGCGCGGCGGCGCCCTCCTCATCCCGGCCGGAGGTGAAGGAGGAGCCGGAGGAAGCGTCGCAGCGGCGCTGCCGGCGGAGTACGAGCGGCAGCAGCGGCTCATCGCCAGCAGCGACGACCCCGAGGACTGCCCAGGGCTGCGGGCGGCGTTCTTGGCGTCCATGGACGACAAGGACGCCTGGAGGGGCGACCTGGACGCGGCGATCGCCATGTCCATCCGCGACTCCGGCAAGCCGCTGGTGGACCTCACCGACGACGGCGAGGCAGGACCAAGCGGCTTGGTGAAGGACGAGCCCGTGGACGAGCCCGTCGACGAGCGCGTCAAGCAGGAGGTCGTCACCGACGAGATGTACAACTTCCAGCAGTACTACGACGCCTCCGGCCGCCGCAAGTGGTTCTAGATTAGGTTTAGTTTTAAAGTTAGTCAAATTTCGTTCGAATCTATGTAAGTTTGGACGAATCTAATCGAATCTAGTTAAGTTTAAAATTTGCGAAATTTTGTTTGGGGGACGCGACTGGGGAGCGACGTCCCCCAAACGCGGCACGAACGAAACACGTCCCCCAAACGCTCAATCCGGCGCGGTTTGGGGGACGGTTTGGGGGACGCGACTGGAGATGCTCTAAGAGCATCTCCAGCCGCGTCTCCAAAGTGTCCCCCAAAAAGATTTAGGACGTGCCGGACCCGTTTCAGCCGCGTCCCCCAAAGCCCATTTTTGTCCGGCGCGCCCCGATACGGTGTCCGGCGCCCCAAGCCCGTCCCCGTCCCACAGGGGACGCTCCGGGCACGCCGGTGTTGCGGTCAGAAACCCACCGGCGAGCAGCGACGGGCAACACAGTAGAGCCGGGAGGCTCCCAGGACTGCGGCTGGCCCTGGTCCCTCCGAGCGACGGCCCGCAAAGACTCGGCACGCACGTCCGATGCTGGTGCAAGGGCGTGCCACCTGACCTATACCCGGTCGGGGAAGGTGATGGAGATGCCTCGCTTAGTTTCCTGCATGGCATACACGTAAACATTAAATACGAGCCTCGATCGGCTCTCAGGTTGTCCTGTGAATCGGCTCAAAGAGCCGATCCACCCATGATTCGCATGAGGTGCACGAATATATGGTGGTCCTGCTTGATCAATATAAAGCTAAAACGATCTACTACGATTTAGGGTTTTCACCACATAATCGGAACGTCCTACTCGTGATTGAGCCTGGCGGCCACGCACGGTGATCGTAAACCGTCCCTAGACAAGGCCTAAAAACCAACACGAGGTTGATCCCCGGAACATCCTGTCTAGGGCTAGCAAACTACACCCTACGCGCCACTGGATCCTTCAATCCGTTTGTAAGGCCTAACTATGCAGATATTAAACTAATCCTTGAAGAACAAGGAGCAATCATAACGGATCGGATCTACTAAATAATGATCAAGCGGGGTGCCGCCCCTACACCTAAGATAGGTGTAAGGGCGGCTAGATGTCTCAGGGTTGCACGACGACAGCATATAATACGATGAACAATGCTAACCCTAACACATCTAAGATAACTACGTTGCTCGCCATCAAAAAGGCTTCAGTACGAGCAACGCATGAACAGCGAATAAGCTTGTACTGCCTAGATCGCAAGATGCGATCTAGGCAGCATGATACTTACCCGGAAGAAACCCTCGAGACAAGGGAGTTGGCGATGCGCCTAGATTGGTTTGTGGTGAACGTGATTGTTGTTTATTTCATAAACCCTAGATACATATTTATAGTCCGTAGACTTTCTAACGTGGGAATAATCCCAACCGTGCACGAGCCAAACTCTAACTAACCGACACGTATCCTACTATATTACAGATACACGGGCAAACTAGCCCAAACTTTGCATATAAGGCCGATTCACGTATGTTCTTCCATGTATATTCTTCAAGCCCATCTTGATCGCGGCCCACCTCTGATTCGGTCAAATTCTGGTGATAACACGTGCCCCCCTGGTTTTGGAATTGATAATTCCAAAATCACTCTGCTTTCCTCCGTCGGGTCATGTCGTGGCAGAACCGTCGCAGTATCCATCATCATGATGCCCTGCCTTCCCAACTTCTCCGCGTGACCTGGCAAAAACTTTCTTGTTGGGCACCACTTCCTCGGAAACCGCTGTGGCATTAAATCTCCACTATACCCCCTTTATTTAACCGTGCCGAACGGCTCGCCACTTCATCCCCTTGCTCTGCTCCGGCCATCGGCACCTAAAAAACCCTCTTTCTCTGTAGCAATGTCTTCCTCTTCCTCCATCTCCTCAGGCCTCTCTCTCCAATCTTCCTCTTCGAGCGAGCAGGAGTGGAACTTTGATCCCGTGCCAGATGGCCCACCCGAAGCACTCGTTGGGTCAGATGGTGACTTACCTCTGACCGATGGGGAGGACGACCTCGAGTTCCTCATCGAAGGAGAACTGAAGAGCGAGAGCGAAGACGACCTCTATTCCTGGGCGAACTCCACCTCCTCCGACGAGGAGGAGGAGGAAGAAGAAGAAGCAGAGGAAGAAGAGGAAGAGGAGGAGGATGATTCCTCCTCCTCCGCTGGGTATCCGCCGGCGAAGCGCTTCCGCGCTTGGGCGGACAGCGAGGATGATGATGATGACGAGGAAGAAGAGGCTCCGGCTGAGGGCTGGGGCAGCAGCGACGAGGAACTCTCTGGAAGCAGCGCCGACGGCAGCTACAATGGCGACGATGAGGACAGCGACGACCCCTAGAACAGGGCCAATTAGCGTAGGACTAGTAGTAGCAGTGCACTAGGCATCGGATCCCCCTTTTGAGAGCCATCGGCTCTTTCTTGTAAAGCCGCTCCTTTGAATCAATAAGAATTGTTCTTCCAATTTGACTCTCAATTAATCCAATTTCAAGCCTTCCGTTTGCCGCACCAAGACCGATAGCAACGTATCAGACTTTTCGCCTCAGACGCCCGTGAAGCCAAACTCAGATACCAATTAGACCGTCAGTCAAGCACTTCTCAAATTCAGACTGTAATTTGATATCTGACCATAATACTTTGCAATCCTATAGCCGATGGCTGTTCATCGGCTGTTTTGAGAATCCAGTCTCCTTCATCTTCTTGCAGCAACAAGACGGTCCAAACCCTGTAGATGACGATGGCTTCCCTTTCAGGCTCCTTTCCACAGCTCTAGTAGTCTTCTTCTGCAACAACTCACCGCTTTCGAAGAAGGTTATGATGCAGGGTCAGCCGATGCAACTCTAATCGGCTCCCAAAAATAGAGTGTCTACCAAATCAGCTACCCCCCGAGCCTCAGTTAAGGTGAGAACAGTGGCGAGGATACACAGTTCAGTCCAAGGGCCTTGAACTCAGGCAATTGAGACAGCCACTATGCAGAGGTCCTAGTCATTCCTACGAGCGTAGCTGAGAAAGTGGCCAACTTAGCCAGGCCGACGGTAGATACACCGGAGCCGATCACCTTTTCTTCCTTTGAAAGCCGATATTGCAGACGAAACACCGACAGCCTAATGAGTAAGCCGATATTGCAGACGAAACACCGGAGGTTGGCCTTGAGGCTGAGCTGAAAACCGACCTGGTCGAAATCCGTGTCTTGAACACGCAGCTGGTAGATCTTGTGTAATTGTACTAGAGTCGATGGCCGTGCATCGGCTTTGTTTCTTAGCTCTAAAGTCGATGTCCGTGCATCGGCTGTATACCCATGAGAAATTTTTTTTTTACTGGCCGATTTTTCTATCGGCCCCCAATATTTCACTGCACACATCTGCACATGTTCGTCTGACTAAGTGCCCCCCGAGCCGAATCTGCCAGGTAACTGCGGATATCGGCTCTGTAGTAGTCAAGGCACTGTATTTGAACGTCGGCTCCAGTAGGACCAATGCTGATTTTTTAGCTCATCAGCCGACGTAAAACCGCTGCCCATTAGATCGACGTTGAACACAGGCAGAATGTGTGGTGAGGATAATTTTGGCCGATTGCTGGAATCGGCCTCCACGTTGATCGGAGCGCTCAATGAAGGTTTTGCAATGTTCCTGCATAGATCTTTGGGGGCCGATCCCAAGGATCGGCCTCGCCACGTTTGTCCATAGGTTTGTTCTTGCTATACGGTCAGGCCGGTGGATAAGACCAGCCTAACCCCATCCTTTGTCACGTCGATGCGCTCGCAGTCGTCCAAATTGATGCCTGAGAGTGGCTCTTGGCCTGCTGTCTCCCAAGCGTTCATGCCAGCCGTTGAAATCTCGGCTGAGTCATCTGCATGGACGACCTCTACCTCATCTCCATCCCACTGTATTACGCATTGGTGCATCGTGGATGGAATGCAACAGTTGGCGTGGATCCAATCTCTTCCCAGCAGGACAGCATAGGTGCTCTTGCTATCGACAATAAAGAACGTCGTAGGGATGGTTTTCCTTCCTACGGTCATATCCACGTTCAGAACACCTTGTGCGTCAGACGCTTGGCCGTTGAAATCGCTCAGCGTCACGTTGGTCTTGATCAGATCCGAGCTAGAGCGTCCCAACCGACGTAGCATGGAGTATGGCATAATGTTGACTGCCGCTCCGGTGTCCACCCGGCATCTTGTTGACAGCTGCCCATTGATATAACCTCGCAAGTACAGGGCCTTCAGATGTCTGTAGCTTCTTTCTCGTGGCTTCTCAAAGATAACCGGCCGTGGGCCGCAGTCAAGTTGTGCCACGGGTGCCTCGTCTAATCCTGGAGCACTAAACTCCGTCGGAAGGATGAACACCATGTTTGTGCCAGCCGATGTTTCATCATCGGCTTTCCTTTGCTTGGGGCGCCACTCCATTTTTTGTGGTCGACCCTCTTCATCCAGGGTTCGCTGAATTTTCGCGGCCAGATCAGGCCGCGCCTTCCTTAGCGTGTGCAGGTATAACCTTTCGGCTTCCTCCAAGACACGCAGTCGCTGAACCCTACGCTTTTGGGAACGGCTGAGTCCATCAGGGCACCACCTTGGCCGGTGGTACCTGTCTTCTTCTTCTTCATCATCGTCTTCCAAATCCTCGAGATCTTCCACCCGAGGGGACTCAGCGTGCTTGTTCCGAGGTGGGAGAGGCCCTAGACGTTTGAACACGGACACGTTAGCTGCATCCTTCCTCTTCTGTCTACATTCTGGGCAGTTGCCGATTGTAGGCAATCGGCTCATTCCTGAATCCCAGCAGTGTCTGAAGAAGGGGCAGTCCCAGTGCCTATCCTCGTCGTCTTGCTCTCTTAACCTTTCCTTGGCGTGGCGCTCATATCTCTCCTCGTCGCGATCATGCCGACGACGTCTCCTGGCGTCCCTAGCCAGACGATCTCTTTCATCATCGTCGTTGGGTCGTCGGCGTTGGTCATATTGACTCACATACTTGTTGAGGAGGTGATCAGAGAGAGGTCGCTGATATCTCACGTTCCTCACTTCTCCCTCTGTGATGTAGCGCTTGCCATCGTGACGGAGCCGATCGCGTGGAACGGCTTCCTCTGTGTCCTTGCTACGAGAGCAGTTGCCCTCGTCTCCGTCCTTACCAGAGTGGTGTCCAGGTCCTACCATGTTGATGTTGAACGAGAATCTTGGCTGGCACCCTCCAGGGTAAGTGCACTCCACCATGTTAATGGTGGGGAAGGGGTGAGTGTCGACTTTCATGGCGTACTGGTTGAAAATTAGACGTCCTTGTTCTATCGCCATTTGGATCTGCTGACGCCACACCCTGCAGTCGTTGGTGGTATGGGAGAACGAGTTATGCCATTTGCAGTATGGCTTTCCGTTCAGCTCCTGTACCGTGGGGATTTTGAGGCCTTCGGGTATCTTCAGCTGCTTCTCCTTGAGTAAGAGGTCGAAGATTTGCTCAGTTTTAGTTACGTCAAAATCAAACCCTCTGGGCGGACCTGGTGGCTTAACCCATTTGCAGGGCACGGGGGTTGCCCCCCGAGTCCATTCAGCCACTGCTACCTCTTGATCTCCCGCAGAGCCTTCGTCTTCATCCGCCTCAACCAGGACTACCGCACGCTTGAATTTGTCCTGGTACAAGTCTGGGTGGCGCTGTTCATATAACGACAGTTTCTGAACCATGTGCGCCAGTGAAGGGTAGTCTGCTTGGGAGGCCATATCCTTGATTGGTGATGCAAGGCCCACCACTGCCAACTCGATCGCTTCTTTTTCGCCACACGAGCCGAATAACATCGGTTCCTAACAGCTTCTGAAGCGCTGGACGTATTCTGCCACGCTTTCTCACGCTTCGACGTACTTGTGCTAGATCGGCAATGCCGGCCTCGGAAGCCTACGAGTGATACCGCATGTGGAACTGCTCTTCCAATCGCTGCTTCCACGTCCGGATTGAGTCCGGTGGCAGCGATGTGTTCCACCCGAAAGCCGGTCTGTGAGGGACTGTGCGAAGAACCTCACACGCAGCTCATCTCGTCGCCGAGATCGTGCCAGTTGTGCCAAATATCGGCTCACATGCTCGATGGAGCTGGAACCATCTGATCCATTAAACTTGGAGAAATCAGGGAGCCGATATTTGGGTGGTAGCGGGATCAACTCGTACTCGTTGGGGTACGGCTTGGAATAGCCGATTGTCCTCCTTTTCGGCACCATGCCGAACTGGTCTCTCAGGATGGTACTGATCTGATCCGCGGTGCTGGCTGCAGGAGTCGAACTCTGAAGATTCGCCGGAGTGGCATACTTAGCCAGCCATGCTTGCTTTTCCAGCTACGAGCCAAGCTGCAGGAGCTGAGCTCGGAGGTTTGTCGGAGTGGCATACTTAGCTAGCCACGTCTCGCTTCTCAAGATCTGTTCCCGAAGTTCCTCCTGTTGTTCGAGAGGTCCCTGTTGCGATCTGGTTTGTGAGTGCCCGATTCTGCGATGCGGCACGTATGTGCACGTGTACCCGTGAGGGGTCTCCTTCGGCGCCTCATGCAAGAACTGGTAGTCACTAGGGTCACCACCGATCTTGTAGACGACGTATGCCGGTGAACTCGGCACTTCTGGTGCTGCCAATGCGAATGGCAGCGGTGGACGGGACTGGAGTGGCATCTCTCCTTGGTAAGTCCCAAGAGCTGGTCCTGACGGAGAGTACTGATGCCTCATGATTTCCTGGATCACCCGCAGAGCGACACGCTCCAAAGTGTTCACCAGGCTCTCAGAATGGCGGTGTAGCGAATGAGCTACCATGAAGTTAACCTCCTGACGCAGGGGACCTGGTGCGTTCTTCGACGGGCGGACAGGTCCACCCCATCGAGCGCGCCTTCAGGTGAGAACCCTTTCCACCGGATACCGTGTGAGCGGGTTCTGTGAAAAGAGCCGATGAGGTCGGCTTCGAGGATCGCTTTGACCTCGTCATACTTCTTCTTGAGCTCCTCGGTCAGATCCTCGTACGTGACTGGGGTGCCGTCCGCCATCTCAGATGTAGATGGCGATGCGGTTGATGTCGAAGACTGTCCTACCGGGCGTGCCAGAATGTGTTGCGGTCAGAAAAACCCACCGGCGAGCAGCGACGGGCAACACAGTAGAGCCGGGAGGCTCCCAGGACTGCGGCTGGCCCTGGTCCCTCCGAGCGGCGGCCCGCAAAGACTCGGCACGCACGTCCGATGCTGGTGCAAGGGCGTGCCACCTGACCTATACCTGGTCAGGAAGGTGATGGAGATGCCTCGCTTAGTTTTTCTGCATGGCATACACGTAAACATTAAATACGAGCCTCGATCGGCTCTCAGGTTGTCCTGTGAATCGGCTCAAAGAGCCGATCCACCCATGATTCGCACGAGGTGCACGAATATATGGTGATCCTGCTTGATCAATATAAAGCTAAAACGATCTACTACGATTTAGGGTTTTCACCACATAATCGGAACGTCCTACTCGTGATTGAGCCTGGCGGCCACGCACGGTGATCGTAAACCGTCCCTAGACAAGGCCTAAAAACCAACACGAGGTTGATCCCCGGAACATCCTGTCTAGGGCTAGCAAACTACACCCTACGCGCCACTGGATCCTTCAATCCGTTTATAAGGCCTAACTATGCAGATATTAAACTAATCCTTGAAGAACAAGGAGCAATCATAACGGATCGGATCTACTAAATAATGATCAAGCGGGGTGCCGCCCCTACACCTAAGATAGGTGTAAGGGCGGCTAGATGTCTCAGGGTTGCATGACGACAACATATAATACGATGAACAATGCTAACCCTAACACATCTAAGATAACTACGTTGCTCGCCATCAAAAAGGCTTCAGTACGAGCAACTCATGAACAGCGAATAAGCTTGTACTGCCTAGATCGCAAGATGCGATCTAGGCAGCATGATACTTACCCGGAAGAAACCCTCGAGACAAGGGAGTTGGCGATGCGCCTAGATTGGTTTGTGGTGAACGTGATTGTTGTTTATTTCATAAACCCTAGATACATATTTATAGTCCGTAGACTTTCTAACGTGGGAATAATCCCAACCGTGCACGAGCCAAACTCTAACTAACCGACACGTATCCTACTATATTACAGATACACGGGCAAACTAGCCCAAACTTTGCATATAAGGCCGATTCACGTATGTTCTTCCATGTATATTCTTCAAGCCCATCTTGATCGCGGCCCACCTCTGATTCGGTCAAATTCTGGTGATAACAGCCGGACACAACGAAAAGCGAGGCGGGGACTGGCGGGGCCGACCTGTCAGCGGCATAGTTAATTTTAACCTAACCGTCGCCTACCTCGCGACGGAAGTTATTCGCGCGCAGTGACACACGGCGACATCTTTGCCTTAATGGCGACGGAGGGGCAGGCGAGACGTCTCGTCGGTGTTGCGCAGCCTCCACGCGTCGCCGGCGTTCGCACGCCACCGCCCGTTCCCGCGCTTTCTTCCCGCCTCTTCTCGTCTGTTCCCGCGCTTTCTTCCCGACGCCGTCGTCTATAAAAGGTCTTGATGTCTACGCACGCTTATATTCCTGTAGACAGTGTTGGGCCTCCAAGAGCAGAGGTTTGTAGAACAGCAGCAAGTTTCCCTTAAGTGAATCACCCAAGGTTTATCGAACTCAGGGAGGTAGAGGTCAAAGATATCCCTCTCAAGCAACCCTGCAATTATGATACAAGAAGTCTCTTGTGTCCCCAACACACCTAATACATTTGTCAGATGTATAGGTGCACTAGTTCGGCGAAGAGATAGTAAGATGCAAGTGATATGGATGATTGTAAGTAGTAATTGCAATCTTAAATAAAGATGGCAGCAAGCAAACATGTAACAGAACTTGTTGGAAACGGTGTCTCAATGCTTAGAAACAAGGCCTAGGGATCCTACTTTCACTAGTGGACACTCTCAACAATGATCACATAATAACACTACTCTACACTCTCTTGTTGGATAACAAACACCATTCATTGTGTAGGGCTACAAAAGCACACCTCAAGCCGGAGTAAACAAGCTCCACAACTTCCGGAGTTCATATTAAAGTAACCTCTAAAGTGCATAATAGACCGTTGCAATTTAGACCGAGTACTAACATAGCATACACAGTGTCAACAATAGCTATGAAAGAGGGAATAGATCGCATCAATACTATCATAGTAATAGTTAACTTCATAATCTACAAGAGATTACAATCATAACCTACGCCAAGTACTACATGATGCACACACTGTCAACATTACATCATGAAGGAGGAATAGACTACTTTAATAACATCACTAGAGTAGCACATATATTCATAGTGATACAATGCTCATGATCACATAAAGATCACATGAGAGAGAGATGAACCACATAGCTACCGGTAGAGCCCTCAACCTCGGGGGAGAACTACTCCCTCCTCATCATAGGAGACAGCAACGGCGATGAAGATGGCGGTGGAGATGGCTTCCGGGGGCACTTCCCCGTCCCGGCAGGGTGCCGGAACAGAGACTTTTGTCCCCTGAATTGGAGTTTCGCGATGGCGACGGCGTCCTTGGAGTCTTTCTGGAGTTTCGTCAATCCGTATCATGTTTTTAGGTCACGAGGGGTCTTATAGGCGAAGAGGCGGCGCAAGGAGGCGCCTGGGGGGCCCACCCCGTAGGGCGGCGCGCCCCCCCCCTCCAGGCCGCGCTGGCCTATGGTCTGGGGGCCCCAGGCCTCCCCTCCGACTCTCCTTCGGTGTCCTGGTCCGTCTCGGTGAATTATGATGTTTGGTCTTCGTTTCGTCGAATTCCGAGAATATTGCCCGAACAGCCTTTCTGGAACCAAAAACAGCAGAAAACAGGAACTGGCACTTCGGCATCTTGTTAATAGGTTAGTTTCGGAAAATGCATGAAATCATTATAAAGTGCGAGCAAAACATGTAGGTATTGTCATAAAACAAGCATGGAACATCAGAAATTATAGATACGTTGAAGACGTATCAAGCATCCCCAAGCTTAGTTCCTACTCGCCCTCGAGTAGGTAAAGGATAAAAAGAATAATTTCTGAAGTGACATGCTTCTTACATAATCTTGATCATACTATTGTAAAGCATATGAGATGAATGAAGTGATTCAAAGCAATGGTAAAGATAATAACTAAACAACTGAATCATATAGCAAAGACTTTTCATGAATAGTACTTTCAAGACAAGCATCAATAAGTCTTGTATAAGAGTTAACTCATAAAGCAATAAATTCTTAATAGAAGGTTTTGAAGCAACACAGAGGAAGATATAAGTTTCAGAAGTTGCTTTCAACTTCAACATGTATATCTCATGGATAATTGTCAACACAAAGTAATATGATGAGTGCAAATAAGCAAGTATGTAAGAATCAATGCACACAGTTGACACAAGTGTTTGCTTCTAAGATGGAAAGGAAGTAGGTAAACTGACTCAACATAAAGTAAAAGAAAGGCCCTTCGCAGAGGGAAGCAGGGATTAAATCATGCGCTAGATCTTTTCAAGTTTTGAAATCATATAGAGAGCATAAAAGTAAAGTTTTGAGAGGTGTTTGTTGTTGTCAATGAATGGTAGTGGGCACTCTAACCCCCTTGCCAAACAGACTTTCAAAGAGCGGCTCCCATGAAGGACGTTATCTCTACCAGCAAGGTAGATCATCCCTCTTCTCTTTTGTTTACACATGTACTTTAGTTTAGTTTTTATTTTATTTTTGGATGACACTCCTTCCAACCTTTTGCTTTCACAAGCCATGGCTAACCGAATCCTCGGGTGCCTACCAATCATTCACATACCATGAAGGAGTGTCTATGTATTTTAGTTTTATTTATGGATGACACTCCTCCCAACCTTTGCTTTCTCAAGCCATGGCGAACCAAATCCTCGGGTGCCTTCCAACATTTCACATACCATGGAGGAGTGTCTATTTGCAAAATTAAGTTGCTTACTTATGAATCAGAGCAAAACATGTGAAGAGAATTATTAATGAAAGTTAATTAATTGGGGCTGGGAACCCCATTGCCAGCTCTTTTTGCAAAATTATTGGATAAGCGGATGAAGCCACTAGTCCATTGGTGAAAATCTGCCCAACAAGATTGAAAGATAAAACACCACATACTTCCTCATGAGCTATAAAACATTGACACAAATAAGAGATAATAACTTTTGAATTGTTTAAAGGTAGCACATGAAGTATTTACTTGGAATGGCAGAAAAATACCATGTAGTAGGTAGGTATGGTGGACACAAATGGCATAGGTTTTGGCTCAAGGTTTTGGATGCACGAGAAGTATTCCCTCTCAATACAAGGCTTTGGCTAGCAAGGTTGTTTGAAGCAAACACAAGTATGAACGTGCAGACAAAGAAAAACTCACATAAGAACATATTGCAAGCATTATAAGACTCTACACTGTCTTCCTTGTTGCTCAAACACTTTTACCATAAAATATCTAGACCTTAGAGAGACCAATCATGCAAACCAATTTCAACAAGCTCTACGGTAGTTCTCCACTAATAGGTTTAAACTACATGGTGCAAGAACTTAATCATGATCTATTGAGCACAACAATTGCCAAGTATCAAATTATTCAAGACATTATACCAATTACCACATGAAGCATTTTCTATTTCAAACCAAATAACAATAAGTGCAGAAGCTTCCAAATTTTGCCATTGAACATTAAAAGTAAGAGCAAAGAACACTAGTGTTCAAATGAAAAAGCGGAGCGTGTCTCTCACCCACATAAGCATGAATTTATTCAGAGAATGAAAAAAACAAAACGAAAATAAAATCACACAGACGCTCCAAGTAAAGTACATAAGATGTGATGGAATAAAAATATAGTTTCACTAGAGGTGACCTGATAAGTTGTCGGTGAAGAAGGGGATGCCTTGGGCATCCCCAAGCTTAGATGCTTGAGTCTTCTTGAAATATGCAGGGATGAACCACGGGGGCATCCCCAATCTTAGACTTTTCACTCTTCTCGATCATATTGTATCATCCTCCTCTCTTGACCCTTGAAAACTTCCTCCACACCAAACTCAAAACAAACTCATTAGAGGGTTAGTGCATGATACGTCTCCAACGTATCGATAATTTCTTATGTTCCATGCTTGTTTTATGACAATACCTACATGTTTTATATACACTTTATATCGTTTTTATGCATTTTCCGGAACTAACCTATTGACGAGATGCCAAAGTGCCAGTTCCAGTTTTCTGCTGTTTTTGGTTTCAGAAATCCTAGTAAGGAAATATTCTCGGAATTGGACGAAATCAACGCCCAGTATCTTATATTTCAAGGAAGCTTCCAGAGCACCGAAGAGGGACCAGAGGGGAGCCTTGGTGGCCCCACACGTGGTGGCGGCGCGGCCAAGGGGGGGCGCGCCCCCCCTGGTGTGTGGCGCCCCCGTGGCCCTTCCGACTCCGACTCTTCGCCTATTTAAGCCTTCCTGACCTAAACCATCGAGACGAATAAGCCACGGTACGAGAAACCTTCCAGAGCCGCCGCCATCGCGAAGCCAAGATTCAGGGGACAGAAGTCTCTCTTCCGGCACGCCGCCGGGACGGGGAAGTGCCCCCGGAAGGCATCTCCATCGACACCACCACCATCTTCATCACCGCTGTTGTCTCCCATGAGGAGGGAGTAGTTCTCCATCGAGGCTAAGGGCTGTACCGGTAGCTATGTGGTTAATCTCTCTTCCCATGTACTTCAATACAATGATCTCATGAGCTGCTTTACATGATTGAGATTCATATGATGAGCTTTGTAATCTAGATGTCATTATGCTATTCAAGTGGATTTTACTTATGTGATCTCCGGAGACTCCTTGTCCCACGTGTGTAAAGGTGACAGTGTGTGCACCGTGTGGGTCTCTTAGGCTATATTTCACAGAATACTTGTTCAGTGGGTTATGATTTGAGTTGGATGTCTCTATGAAATTGTGGTGTGTTAGTACCTCCTATGAATGCTCACAGTGACAGCGTGGGGTGTTTATTAGTACTTGTGAATACATCTTTAAGGTTTGCCTACATGATGAATTAGTGTTCGTTATCTTGCCAGAGAGTAATTCAGAATAGCATAGTGAAGTGCTTATTTATATTCCATTATGATTGCAATGTTGAGAGTGCCCACTAGTGAAAGTATGATCCCTAGGCCTTGTTTCCAAATATCGAATCACCGTTTATTTACTGTTCTACTGCATGTTTACTTGCTGCCATATTTATTTCAGATTGTTATTACCACTCATATTCATCCATATCACTTGCATTTTACTATCTCTTCGCCGAACTAGTACACCTATACATCTGACAAGTGTATTCGGTGTGTTGGGGACACAAGAGACTTCTTGTATCGTGATTGCAGGGTTGCTTGAGAGGGATATCTTTGACCTCTTCCTCTCTGAGTTCGATAAACCTTGGGTGATTCACTTAAGGGAAAACTTGCTGTTATTCTACAAACCTCTGCTCTTGGAGGCCCAACACTGTCTACAGGAAAAGAAGCCAACAGTAGAAAGCAAGCTATTTTCTGGCGCCGTTGCCGGGGAACGAAAAGCTACACCACAGAGATTTCTACCTCCCACGTCAACCACGCGCCAGTTGTGGACAGCAAGTTATTTTCTGGCGCCGTTGCCGGGGAGGAAAGGTAAAAGGCATTCACACTCCGGTCCCAGGTAACTAAGTTATTTTCTGGCGCCGTTGTAAGTGCTCGAAGCTATTTCCTTTAGATCCTGCAATTGCATCTTTTTGTTTCTTGTTTTTATTTCACTAGTTAGGCATAATGGAAAGTAACAGTGAGCTTTTGAAGCTATTTCCTGAGTTAAGACATGGATTGTTTGATGCGAAAATTAAAAAACCTATGGAACCTTATTTGCATGCTAGTAGCAATGATATTAGTATGAACGCTTTGAACACCATTGTTGCTAATACTATGAAAAATTCTAAGCTTGGGGAAGCTGGTTTTGATGAGCATGATATTTTTAGTCCTCCAAGCATTGAGGAGTGATACGTCTCCAACGTATCCATAATTTCTGACGTTCCATGCTTGTTTTATGACAATACTAACATGTTTTGCTTGCACTTTATGATGATTTTATGCATTTTCCGAAACTAACCTATTGACAAGATGCCACAGTGCCAGTTCCTGTTTTCTGCTGTTTTTGGTTCCAGAAAGGCTGTTCGGGCAATATTCTTGGAATTCGACGAAACGAAGACCAAACATCATAGTTCACCGAGACGGACCAGGACACCGAAGGGGAGTCAGAGGGGAGGCCTGGGGCCCCCACACCATAGGGCCGCGCGGGCCAGCCCCTGGCCGCGCCGGCCTATGGGGAGGGCACCCTGTTGCCTCTCCTGCGCCGCCTCTTCACCTATATAAGCCCTTTCGACCTAAAAACTCGAGACCGATTGACGAAACTCCAGAAACACTCCAGGGGCGCCACCGCCATCGCGAAACTCCAATTCGGGGGACAGAAGTCTCTGTTCCGGCACCCTGCCGGGACGGGGAAGTGCCCCCGGAAGCCATCTCCATCGACGCCACCGCCTCCATCATGCTCCGTGAGTAGTTCCCCCATGGACTACGGGTTCTAGCAGTAGCTAGTTGGTATTCTCTCCTCCATGTACTTCAATACAATGATCTCATGAGCTGCCTTACATGATTGAGATCCATCTGATGTAATCGGTGTTGTGTTTGTTGGGATCCGATGGATGATACATTATGATTAGTCTATCTATAAAGTTTGTGAAGTTATTGTTGTTGCAATCTTGTTATGCTTAATGCTTGTCACTAGGGCCCGAGTGGCATGATCTTAGATTTAAGCTCTATAATTATTGCTTAGATTGTATCTACAAGTTGTATGCACATGTCGCTGTCCGGAACCAAAGGCCCCGAAGTGACAGAAATCGGGACAACCGGAGGGGAAGGCGGTGATGTGAGGATCACATGTTTTCACGGAGTGTTAATGCTTTGCTCTGGTACTCTATTAAAAGGAGTACCTTAATATCCAGTAGATTCCCTTGAGGCCCGACTGCCACCGGCTGGTAGGACAAAAGATGTTGTGCAAGTTTCTCATTGCGAGCACGTACGACTATATATGGAAAACATGCCTACATGATTAATGAATTGATGTTCTATCTTAATGCTTTATCAATCCTATCAATTGCCCAACTGTAATTTGTTCACCCAACACTTGTCACTCGTTATTGGAGAGTTGCCACTAGTGTAGATCGCTGGGAACCCCGGTCCATCTCTCATCATCATATACTCGTTCTATATGTCATTGGAAGTAGTATCAACTATTTTCTGGTGCCATCGCCTCTGTGTTATTGCTACTGCAGCTGTGTTACTGTTACTACTGCTCTCATATTTCTGCTGCTTTCACATCACCCCTGTTACTAGTGCTTTTCCAGGTGCAGCTGAATTGACAACTCAGTTGTTAAGGCTTATAAGTATTCTTTACCTCCCCTTGTGTCGAATCAATAAATTTGGGTTTTACTTCCCTCGAAGACTGCCGCGATCCCCTATACTTGTGGGTTATCAAGACTGTTTTCTGGCGCCGTTGCCGGGGAGCATAGCTTTATTTGGAAGTTCACTTGGATTGATATTGTTCGCTGCAAATTCTCCATCATGGGTAAAACTCGCGATCCTAAAGTCGCCATATTACCATCCACTACAAGAAAAGGTACAACTCTGAGTACCTCTGCTACTCTTGATTCACCGTCTGTGATAAGTCAACTTGTTTCACCGCCGCAAGCTTCACTTGCTGGTACTTCTGCTGAATCTGAAAACTCTCATAATATTGATAATGTTTCTGCTGTGCTTGATGATAGTGGTTCATTGGGATCCTTTCTAGATGCTACAATTGCTAGGTCTAGACAAATTGAAAATATTGAAACTCCTAATGTTACTACACCTATTAATTCACCTGAACTTGATTATTCTAGTGATGATCCTGATGAGGATTATGTGGAGCTTAATGATGATTTTATTAATAGATGCAATGCTACTGCTGATGCAAGAAAAATGAAAAAGTTTCTCACACAATATACTGTTAGACATAAGTTATCTCCTGATCCTAAATTTGCCACATCTCCTATATGCATTAAGGATAAAGATTATGATTTTTCTCTTGATCTATCTCATATAGCTATTGTAGAGAAAACACCCTTTTGTGGTACTGAAAAAGAAAGTGTTGTAGAACACATGATTGAACTTTCTTCTATGAGTAGTTTGTTTTCTGATGATGTCAAGATGCGTACTTACTTTGTCGCTAAATTTTTTCCTTTCTCATTAAAGGATGATGCTAAAACTTGGTATAATAATTTGCCTCCTGGTTCTATTAAAAGTCCAACTGATCTGCGTGATGTTTTCTTTCGAAAGTACTTTCCTGCTAGTGCTCAACATATTGCTTTACAGAAAATTTATAGATTTTACCAGGGAGATGAAGAGAAATTGCCTGAGGCTTGGGCAAGATTTTGTTCTCTTATCAGAGCTCGACCTGGACATGATTTAGAAAAGAATGATCTACTTGATATATTTTATAGTGGACTAACCATTGAGTCTAGAGCATATTTGGATAGTTGTGCTGGTTGTGTTTTCAGAAAAGAACTTCAGATTTAAGTCAAGAATTATTGGCTAAAATAGGCCGGAATCATGATGATTGGACTACACCTGAACCAACTCCAACGCCAACATTGAAGAAGAGGGGTTTAATTGAATTGAATGATGAAGATATGAGGGAAGCTAAGAAGTCTCTCAAGGAGAAAGGTATTAAATCCGAAGATGTGAAGAATCTACCTCCCATAGAAGATATATGTGAGATAATTCCCCCTTCATCCATGATTGAGGTAAACTCCCTTCAATGCTTTACTAGGGAAGATATTCCGTATTCAAAACCTCCTGCTCAATGCTTAGATGAGTTTGATAATTATATTGTTAAACAAGAAAATTTTAATATGAGAGTAGAGAATCATCTAATGGAAAATTCTCAAGCTATTAGCAATTTGCATGATATTGTGGAGAGAACCTCCAATGATGTTAAGATGCTTGTTAAACATTTTCAAATGGTTCAAACTCAAATTGATCAACTCACTAAAGTGCAAAATGACTTGTTAAAAAATAATTCTAAAGAAAAACATGCTTATGAAGTAACAACTAGAGGTGGTGTCTCTACCCAGGATCCTCTATATCCTGAAGGGCATCCCAAAAGAATTGAACAAGATTCTCAACGCATTGAACCTAGTGCTCCTTCTAAGAAAAAGAAGAAGAAACATAAAAAGGTTGTAGAATCCTCTGAACCTGTTAATGATACTAATAGTATTTCTATTTCTGATGCTGAAACTGAAAGTGGTAATGAACATAATAATGATAATGATAATGATAAGAATGATGCTTCTGATAAAGAAGAAGTTGAAGATGAACCTAAAAAGCATGCTAAAAATAAAAAGTATACTAAAGAAGATTTTATTGCTAAAAAACATGGTAATGAAAGGGAACCTTGGGTGCAAAAGCAAATGCCTTTTCCTGCTAAGAAACTAAAATCAAAGGAAGAAGAACACTATAATAAATTTTGTGATTGGATGAAACCTTTATTCTTGCAAATCCCTTTGACTGATGCTATTAAATTGCCTCCTTATTCAAAGTATATGAAAGATATTGTTACTAACAAGAGGAAAATCCCCAATGAGGAAATTTCCACTATGCTTGCTAATTACTCTTTCAATGGCAAAGTTCCAAAGAAGTTGGGCGACCCAGGTATACCTACTATTCCTTGTTCTATTAAGAATAATTATGTTAAAACTGCTCTATGTGACTTGGCAGCCGGTGTTAGTGTTATGCCTTTTTCTCTTTATAAGAGACTTTATTTAGATAAGTTGATACCTACTGATATATCTTTGCAAATGGATGATAAATCTACTGCTATTCCTGTTGGTATATGTGAGGATGTTCCTGTTCAAGTTACTAATAACTGCTTGATATTAACTGATTTTGTTATGTTGGAATTGCCTGAAGATGATAATATGTCTATTATTCTTGGGAGACCTTTTATTAACACCGCAGGGGCTGTTATTGATTGCAATAAAGGAAAGGTTACTTTCAATGTTGATGATAAGGAGCATACCGTCTATTTCCCCAAGAGGATTGATAAAGTATGTGGAGTCAATACTATTTCTAATGTGAGAACTATCAAAATTGGAACTATTGATTGTCCTATATATGAGCCTAAAGAAGGATATCAAAGTCTTATGATTGGATCCATATCAATACAATTCAAGGTAACATGATTGATTTGAGGTTTATTTCTTCTTATGCTATGTAAAATTTATTTGGTGGCAAGACTTGATCAACCTTGTTAACAAATACTTTTTATATGCATAGAGGAGGTAAACAACATCTCTTTCTTCCTCTACTTGTTCTACTTACTGTAGCACTTTTGATTTGCAAAGTTCCTTAGTTAATTAGAGATTTCAAAAAATTTCCTGGCCAGTAATAATAAACTTAATGCCCAGAAATGTGCATTTTTCAAAGTTTTCAAAAATTCACAAAAAGTATACCGTTGGTCCTATTTTTCGAAAATACACCTGGAAGCACCTGGGGATGACCAGTGGGGCACCCCAGGGTGGCACCCCACAGGTCGGCGCGGCCAGCAAGGGGGGCGCGCCACCCTGGTGTGTGGGTCCCCCTTTGCCCCACTTTAGCATCTCTTCCTCCCAGACTCTTCTCTCTCCCGAAAAAATCGACACCAGCTTTCTCTCACTCGCGTTTTTGCTCAAGAGCTCAGGATTTTTCAATCTCTTTGCTCAGCCCAGATTTCTGTCTGAAATTTGGCACATTTGTTCTCCAGTATGTGACTCCTCCGATTATCCAAGTAGAATTTTGTTTGGTTGAGTATATCTTGAATATTTTGGTGCTGTAGGTAACATGTTTAGTGAGCTTGCATGCTTGTTCTAAGATGAATAAACTAGTTTTGATGCATGATTAGTACCCTAGCAAGTTCCTATAGTAGTCCCCCTTGATTATATGTCACCAAATCAAATTTTATATTGTTTGTTGAAAATTTTAGAAAAGGAAGATGGATAATTTCAACTTTGGAGAAGTGTTTAAGAGAGAGACAACCAGCACCGGAAGGCCCTCTAGGATCGCCACCCGATTTAGGCGATCCTACAATGAGGATGTCATCGCGCCAAGTGATACGTCTCCGATGTATCGATAATTTCTTATGTTCCATGCCACATTATTGATGTTATCTACATGTTTTATGCACACTTTATGTCATATTCATGCATTTTCTGGAACTAACCTATTAACAAGATGCCGAAGTGCCGATTCTTTTTTCTTGCTGTTTTTGGTTTCAGAAATCCTAGTAAGGAAATATTCTCGGAATTGGACGAAATCAAAGCCCAGGGGCCTATTTTCTCACGAAGCTTCCAGAAGTCCGAAGGAGAGACGAAGAGGGGCCACGGAGGGGCCACACCCTAGGGCGGCGCGCCCCCCCCCTTGGCCGCGCGGCCCTGTGGTGTGGGGCCCCCGTGCCGCCTCTTGACCTGCCCTTCCGCCTACAAATAGCCTCCGTGACGAAACCCCCAGTACCGAGAACCACGATACGGAAAACCTTCCAGAGACGCCGCCACCGCCGATCCCATCTCGGGGGATCCAGGAGATCGCCTCCGGCACCCTGCCGGAGAGGGGAATCATCTCCCGGAGGACTCTACGCCGCCATGGTCGCCTCCGGTGTGATGTGTGAGTAGTCTACCCCTGGACTATGGGTCCATAGCAGTAGCTAGATGGTTGTCTTCTCCCCATTGTGCTATCATTGTCGGATCTTGTGAGCTGCCTAACATGATCAAGATCATCTATCTGTAATTCTATATGTTGCGTTTGTTGGGATCCGATGAATAGAGAATACTTGTTATGTTGATTATCAAAGTTATGCTTATGTGTTGTTTATGATCTTGCATGCTCTCCGTTACTAGTAGATGCTCTGGCCAAGTAGATGCTTGTAACTCCAAGAGGGAGTACTTATGCTCGATAGTGGGTTCATGCCTGCATTGACACAGGACGATGTGAGAAAGTTCTAAGGTTGTGTTGTGCTGTTGCCACTAGGGATAAAACATTGATGCTATGTCTAAGGATGTAGTTGTTGATTACATTACGCACCATACTTAATGCAATTGTCTGTTGCTTTGCAACTTAATACTGGAGGGGGTTCGGATGATAACCTGAAGGTGGACTTTTTAGGCATAGATGCAGTTGGATGGCGGTCTATGTACTTTGTCGTAATGCCCAATTAAATCTCACTATACTCATCATGATATGTATGTGCATTGTCATGCTCTCTTTATTTGTCAATTGCCCAACTGTAATTTGTTCACCCAACATGCTGTTCGTCTTATGGGAGAGACACCTCTAGTGAACTGTGGACCCCGGTCCAATTCTCTTTCTTGAAATACAATCTACTGCAATACTTGTTCTACTGTTTTCTCGCAAACAATCATCTTCCACACAATACGGTTAATCCTTTGTTACAGCAAGCCGGTGAGATTGACAACCTCACTGTTTCGTTGGGGCAAAGTACTTTGGTTGTGTTGTGCGGGTTCCACGTTGGCGCCGGAATCCCTGGTGTTGCGCCGCACTACATCCCGCCGCCATCAACCTTCAACGTGCTTCTTGGCTCCTCCTGGTTCGATAAACCTTGGTTTCTTTCTGAGGGAAAACTTGCTGCTGTGCGCATCATACCTTCCTCTTGGGGTTGCCCAACGAACGTGTGAAATACACGCCATCAAGCATATTTTCTGGCGCCGTTGCCGGGGAGATCAAGACACGCTGCAAGGGGAGTCTCCACTTCTCAATCTCTTTACTTTGTTTTTGTCTTGCTTAGTTTTATTTACTACTTTGTTTGCTGCACTAAATCAAAATACAAAAAAATTAGTTGCTAGTTTTACTTTATTTGCTATCTTGTTTGCTATATCAAAAACACAAAAAAATTAGTTTACTTGCATTTACTTTATCTAGTTTGCTTTATTTACTGTTGCTAAAATGGCCAACGCTGAAAATACTAAGTTGTGTGACTTCACAACCACAAATAATAATGATTTCTTATGCACACCTATTGCTCCACCTGCTACTACAGCAGAATTCTTTGAAATTAAACCTGCTTTACTGAATCTTGTCATGAAAGATCAATTTTCTGGAATTAGTTCTGATGATGCTGCTGCCCATCTTAATAATTTTGTTGAACTATGTGAAATGCAAAAATATAAAGATGTAGATGGTGATATTATTAAACTAAAATTGTTCCCTTTCTCATTAAGAGGAAGAGCTAAAGATTGGTTGCTATCTCTGCCTAAGAATAGTATTGATTCATGGACTAAATGCAAGGATGCTTTTATTGGTAGATATTATCCCCCTGCTAAAATTATATCTTTGAGGAGTAGCATAATGAATTTTAAACAATTAGATACTGAACATGTTGCTCAAGCTTGGGAAAGAATGAAATCTCTGGTTAAAAATTGCCCAACCCATGGACTGACTACTTGGATGATCATCCAAACCTTCTATGCAGGACTAAATTTTTCTTCACGGAATTTATTGGATTCAGCTGCTGGAGGTACCTTTATGTCCATCACTCTTGGTGAAGCAACAAAGCTTTTTGATAATATGATGATCAACTACTCTGAATGGCACACGGAAAGAGCTCCACAAGGTAAGAAGGTAAATTCTGTCGAAGAAACCTCTTCCTTGAGTGATAAGATTGATGCTATTATGTCTATGCTTGTGAATGATAGGACTAATATTGATCCTAATAATGTTCCATTAGCTTCTTTGGTTGCACAAGAAGAACATGTTGATGTGAACTTCATTAAAAATAATAATTTCAACAACAATGCTTACCGGAACAATTCTAGTAACAACTATAGGCCATATCCTTATAATAATAGCAACGGCTATGGTGATTCTTATGGAAATTCTTACAACAATAATAGGAGTTCACCCCCTGGACTTGAAGCCATGCTTAAAGAATTTATTAGTACACAAACTGCTTTTAACAAATCTGTTGAAGAAAAGCTTGGGAAAATTGATATACTTGCTTCTAAAGTCGATAGTCTTGCTGCTGATGTTGATCTTTTGAAATCAAAAGTTTTGCCTAATGAGAATCATCATAATAAAATTACTACTACAGCAAATGCCATTCAAGTTAGAATTAATGAGAATATAAGATTAATGGCTGAACTGCGTGCTAGGTGGGATAGAGAAGAAAATGAAAAACTAGCTAAAGAGAAGAATGTAGCTAAAGTTTGGACTATTACCACCACTAGTAATGCTAATGCTACACATGTTGCTGCACCTTCTACTCATACTAATAAAAGAATTGGTGTTAGCAATGTTTCCACTTCTAATGCAAAGCGCGAAAAACTGCCTGAAACTGCTAAAACTGCTGAAACTGCCTGTGATAAAGCTGCTGAAATTTTTTCCAACATTGGGGATGATGATCCCATTACTTTAGATTATAATGGTTTGAATTTTGATGATTGCCACATCTCTGAAGTTATAAAGTTCTTGCAAAAACTTGCTAAAAGTCCTAATGCTAGTGCTATAAATTTGGCTTTCACGCATCATATTACAAATGCTCTCATAAAAGCTAGAGAAGAGAAACTAGAGCGTGAAGCCTCTATTCCTAAAAAGTTAGAGGATGGTTGGGAGCCCATCATTAAGATGAAGATTAAAGATTTTGATTGTAATGCTTTATGTGATCTTGGTGCAAGTATTTCTGTTATGCCTAAGAAAATTTATAATATGCTTGACTTGCCACCGCTAAAAAATTGTTATTTGGATGTTAATCTTGCTGATCATTCTACAAAGAAACCTTTGGGTAAAGTTGATAATGTTCGCATTACCGTTAACAATAACCTTGTCCCCGTTGATTTTGTTGTCTTGGATATTGAATGCAATGCATCTTGTCCCATTATATTGGGAAGACCTTTTCTTCGAACTGTTGGTGCTACCATTGATATGAAGGAAGGTAATATAAAATATCAATTTCCTCTCAAGAAAGGTATGGAACACTTCCCTAGAAAGAGAATGAAGGTACCTTTTGATTCTATTATGAGAACAAATTATGATGTTGACACTTCATCTCTTGATAATACTTGATACACACTTTCTGCGCCTAGCTGAAAGGCGTTAAAGAAAAGCGCTTATGGGAGACAACCCATGTTTTTACCTACAGTACTTTGTTTTTATTTTGTGTCTTGGAAGTTGTTTACTACTGTAGCAACCTCTCCTTATCTTAGTTTTGTGTTTTGTTGTGCCAAGTTAAGCCGTTGATAGAAAAGTAAGTACTAGATTTGGATTACTGCACAGTTCCAGATTTCTTTGCTGTCACGAATCTGGGTCCACCTCCCTGTAGGTAGCTCAGAAAATTAAGCCAATTTACGTGCATGATCCTCAGATATGTATGCAACTTTCATTCAATTTGAGCATTTTCATTTGAGCAAGTCTGGTGCCATTTTAAAATTCGTCAATACGAACTGTTCTGTTTTGACAGATTCTGCCTTTTATTTCGCATTGCCTCTTTCGCTATGTTGGATGAATTTCTTTGATCCACTAATGTCCAGTAGCATTATGCAATGTCCAGAAGTGTTAAGAATGATTGTGTCACCTCTGAATATGTCAATTTATATTGTGCACTAACCCTCTAATGAGTTGTTTCGAGTTTGGTGTGGAGGAAGTTTTCAAGGATCAAGAGAGGAGTATGATGCAACATGATCAAGGAGAGTGAAAGCTCTAAGCTTGGGGATGCACCCGGTGGTTCACCCCTGCATATATCAAGAAGACTCAAGCGTCTAAGCTTGGGGATGCCCAAGGCATCCCCTTCTTCATCGACAACATTATCAGGTTCCTCCCTGAAACTATATTTTTATTCCATCACATCTTATGTGCTTTTTCTTGGAGCGTCGGTTTGTTTTTGTTTTTTTTGTTTTGTTTGAATAAAATGGATCCTAGCATTCACTTTATGGGAGAGAGACACGCTCCGCTGTAGCATATGGACAAGTATGTCCTTGGTTTCTACTCATAGTATTCATGGCGAAGTTTCTCCTTCGTTAAATTGTTATATGGTTGGAATTGGAAAATGATACATGTAGTAATTGCTATAAATGTCTTGGGTAATGTGATACTTGGCAATTGTTGTGCTCATGATTAAGCTCTTGCATCATATGCTTTGCACCCATTAATGAAGAAATACATAGAGCATGCTAAAATTTGGTTTGCATATTTGGTTTCTCTAAGGTCTAGATAATTTCTAGTATTGAGTTTGAACAACAAGGAAGACGGTGTAGAGTCTTATAATGTTTTCAATATGTCTTTTATGTGAGTTTTGCTGCACCGGTTCATCCTTGTGTTTGTTTCAAATAAGCCTTGCTAGCCTAAACCTTGTATCGAGAGGGAATACTTCTCATGCATCCAAAATACTTGAGCCAACCACTATGCCATTTGTGTCCACCATACCTACCTATACTACATGGTATTTTTCAGCCATTCCAAAGTAAATTGCTTGAGTGCTACCTTTAAAATTCCATCATTCACCTTTGCAATATATAGCTCATGGGACAAATAGCTTAAAAACTATTGTGGTATTGAATATGTAATTATGCACTTTATCTCTTATTAAGTTGCTTGTTGTGCGATAACCATGTTTACTGGGGAACGCCATCAACTCATTGTTGAATTTCATGTGAGTTGCTATGCATGTTCGTCTTGTCTGAAGTAAGGGCGATCTACACTGAGTTGAATGGTTTGAGCATGCATATTGTGAGAGAAGAACATTGGGCCGCTAACTAAAGCCATGCTCCATGGTGGAAGTTTCAGTTTTGGACAAACATCCTCAAATCTCTAATGAGAAAAGAATTAATTGTTGTTGAATGCTTAAAGCATTAAAAGAGGAGTCCATTATCTGTTGTCTATGTTGTCCCGGTATGGATGTCTAAGTTGAGAATAATCAAAAGCGAGAAATCCAAATGCGAGCTTTCTCCTTAGACCTTTGTACAGGCGGCATAGAGGTACCCCTTTGTGATACTTGGTTAAAGCATATGTATTGCGGTGATAATCCAGGTAGTCCAAGCTAATTAGGACAAGGTGCGGGCACTATTAGTACACTATGCATGAGGCTTGCAACTTATAAGATATAATTTACATGATGCATATGCTTTATTACTACCGTTGACAAAATTGTTCCATGTTTTCAAAATCAAAGCTCTAGCACAAATATAGCAATCGATGCTTTTCCTCTGTGAGGACCATTCTTTTACTTTCAATGTTGAGTCAGTTCACCTATTTCTCTCCACCTCAAGAAGCAAACACTTGTGTGAACTGTGCATTGATTCCTACATACTTGCTTATTGCACTTATTATATTACTCTATGTTGACAATATCCATGAGATATACATGTTACAAGTTGAAAGCAACCGCTGAAACTTAATCTTCTTTTGTGTTGCTTCAATGCCTTTACTTTGAATTATTGCTTTATGAGTTAACTCTTATGCAAGACTTATTGATGCTTGTCTTGAAGTGCTATTCATGAAAAGTCTTTGCTATATGATTCACTTGTTTACTCATGTCATATACATTGTTTTGATCGCTGCATTCACTACATATGCTTTACAAATAGTATGATCAAGATTATGATGGCATGTCACTCCAGAAATTATCTGTGTTATCGTTTTACCTGCTCGGGACGAGCAGAACTAAGCTTGGGGATGCTGATACGTCTCCGACGTATCGATAATTTCTTATGTTCCATGCCACATTATTGATGTTATCTACATGTTTTATGCACACTTTATGTCATATTCGTGCATTTTCTGGAACTAACCTATTAACAAGATGCCGAAGTGCCGATTCTGTTTTCTGCTGTTTTTGGTTTCAGAAATCCTAGTAAGGAAATATTCTCGGAATTGGACGAAATCAAAGCCCAGGGGCCTATTTTCTCACGAAGCTTCCAGAAGTCCGAAGGAGAGACGAAGAGGGGCCACGGAGGGGCCACACCCTAGGGCGGCGCGGCCCCCCTTGGCCGCGCGGCCCTGTGGTGTGGGGCCCCCGTGCCGCCTCTTGACCTGCCCTTCCGCCTACAAATAGCCTCCGTGACGAAACCCCCAGTACCGAGAACCACGATACGGAAAACCTTCCAGAGACGCCGCCACCGCCGATCCCATCTTGGGGGATCCAGGAGATCGCCTCCGGCACCCTGCCGGAGAGGGGAATCATCTCCCGGAGGACTCTACGCCGCCATGGTCGCCTCCGGTGTGATGTGTGAGTAGTCTACCCCTGGACTATGGGTCCATAGCAGTAGCTAGATGGTTGTCTTCTCCCCATTGTGCTATCATTGTCGGATCTTGTGAGCTGCCTAACATGATCAAGATCATCTATCTGTAATTCTATATGTTGCGTTTGTTGGGATCCGATGAATAGAGAATACTTGTTATGTTGATTATCAAAGTTATGCTTATGTGTTGTTTATGATCTTGCATGCTCTCCGTTACTAGTAGATGCTCTGGCCAAGTAGATGCTTGTAACTCCAAGAGGGAGTACTTATGCTCGATAGTGGGTTCATGCCTGCATTGACACAGGACAAGTGATGAAAGTTCTAAGGTTGGGTTGTGCTGTTGCCACTAGGCCTACAACCTTGATGCTCTGTCTAAGGCTGTAGTTGTTGATAACAGTACGCACCATAGTTATTGCAAGTGTCTGTTGCGTTGCAACTTAATACGGAGGGTTCGGATGATAACCTGAAGGTGGACTTTTTAGGCATAGATGCAGTTGGATGGCGGTCTATGTACTTTGTCGTAATGCCCAATTAAATCTCACTATACTCATCATGATATGTATGTGCATTGTCATGCTCTCTTTATTTGTCAATTGCCCAACTGTAATTTGTTCACCCAACATGCTGTTCGTCTTATGGGAGAGACACCTCTAGTGAACTGTGGACCCCGGTCCAATTCTCTTTACTGAAATACAATCCCATCGCAATACTTGTTCTACTGTTTTCTGCAAACAATCATCTTCCACACAATACGGTTAATCCTTTGTTACAGCAAGCCGGTGAGATTGACAACCTCACTGTTTCGTTGGGGCAAAGTACTTTGGTTGTGTTGTGCAGGTTCCACGTTGGCGCCGGAATCCCTGGTGTTGCGCCGCACTACATCCCGCCGCCATCAACCTTCAACGTGCTTCTTGGCTCCTCCTGGTTCGATAAACCTTGGTTTCTTTCTGAGGGAAAACTTGCTGCTGTGCGCATCATACCTTCCTCTTGGGGTTGCCCAACGAACGTGTGAAATACACGCCATCACCAAGCTTCGAGCCCGAAGAAGACAATGGAGTTCCTAATGCTTCGTCTTTCCCATGTTATGATTTTCTGAGCAATGCAGGATTGTTGGATGATTTCTTCACCCTCGTCAACAGGGTGGGCTTAGCCGCCTACGTGGGAGATGAAAGGGAGCAATACTACATGCTCACCAAAATCTTTGTTGAGAGCTTCAAGTTGCACAACAAGCACTATGGCCCAACAGTTGCATTCAAGATTTATGGTGATCGCATTACTATGACATTGGAAGAATTTTGTGTTGCATTGGATATTGCCCCTGTAGGTACATCAAGGAAGATTGAGGACAACCCCCGGGTCTTGTTGGAGCTCTATCGGGGGATCACCAATGATGATTGTCGCACCATTCAGCGTGGCAAGATAAGAAACATCCAACTCCCTGCCATTAAGTACTTTGCCTATTACATTGCTACTAGCATTCTTGGTATGGAGAACACTAGCAATATTTCTAGCTACCATCTTGCTTTCTTAATTGCTGCACTTACTGGAGGGACACCTTATCATCTAGGTTCTCTTATTGCTCGCCGCTTGTCTAACAGGGGGCCTATTTTTGGAGGAACCATTGCATCGCGCATTTTAGCACATTTAAGACTTCCTCTTGATTCTAATGATGTGCCATTAACTCCTCGGAGGCTTGATATTGCTGCTATGAAGAGCCATCATTTTGTTACTGCTGATTCCACTCCAGATAATTTGGTCTATAGAATGTTGTTTGCTGACGGGGATGAGAAGGAAATTCCTTTGCCCCAGCCAGATTTGTTCAGTATTGACAGGGAACCATGGTCGCGCTCTAAGGAGGAGGTGGAGGAAAAGATGAAGATACAAGGCTTCCACCAGCAGCATGACTCCGAGGACGCCGAGCCCTCCTACGATCACACCGTCACGTATCCGGGTGCTTCTTCTAGCACATACCCGGAATATGATCCATCTTCGTCGTACTACGGAGATGCTACTTCATGGGCACCATGGGGTTGAACTCCACTTAGGCCAAAAGCCTAAGCTTGGGGGGAGGTATATCGGCATCACTCATTCTTTGCATATTATGGTTGCTGGATACTTGTATATACTTGTTTAGTTTGTTTGAGTGGTTTTCTAATGAGAGGGAGATGATATTTGGGGAAGTGCTGCCTAAAAACAGATTCTGGACTGTTACCGAAAAAATTCTCAAAAATAGCCAGAACGGTATTTTGCGAAGCCAATTTTTGTTCATGTTCCTCAGGTTGTTATCTAACTTTCATTAGTTGAACACTTTTCGATTTGAGCAGTGGAAGAATTTCTTAAAAATCGAGTACTGTACTGCTGTCAAGTTTGACGAATTCCTGCTGCTTTGTGTTCATGTGACTTTTCTAGTTTGTCATTTCTTGTTTTCGCTTTATTTCTTTCCTAAAACACAAAAAGACCAAAAATATTTATGTTGTTTCTCTTCATCATTTGTTTGTTTTGGTTTCTTGCATTTATTTTTCTTTATTTGCTATCGTTGGTTTGCTATAAGAAAATCCAAAAAGATTTTGCTTTGTTTGCTTGTTTCCTTTTGTTCTTGTTTCCAATTCGAAAACTCCAAAAATATTTGCTGTTCTTCTTTGGTTTGTAAAGTTCATTTTGAGTTCAATGGTCTTCGGTGGCTGGAGTGTGGTTTTCATTTCATATTATCCAAGCTACACAAGTGAAAGGCAATAATGACGATCTACGACAATTGGATTATGGTGAGAGGCTGGTATGAACTCTATTTGTTTTCATTTTTGTACATATACTCATCCATGTGAGCATGCTTAGTTGGTTCATGTGAGGTATATGTCATTTAAGAAAGTCTATTAGTTCATGATCTCTCATGTTTAGCTCCAATTTATTAATATGAGTAGCATGTCATGGATGTTTGCTTGCATTGTTTTATTCATAAGTAGGTATGACATTGTGGTATCCTCCTCTGAATAATTCATTTATATCGACTTGGCACATGCTCACGCATGCATATGACTGAACAAAAGTCAATTAAGCCTCGATGATTTACATTGCTTCAGAGTTCTTGTATCACTTTTATGCCTCCGTTAATTTATTTTGCCGCAAGCATGATTATGACGATTCTTTGCTCTCTTGATTTGTCGCTCCCCAGTCTATTGCTAGCCTTCACTTGTACTGAGCGGGAACGCTGCTCGTGCTTCCAAACACCTGAAAACCAAGTTGTTCCAAAGTGTCCACCATAAATACCTATGCATGGCATTTCAAACCATTCCAAGTAAATTCTCATGCGCTACCTTTAAAACCTTCGAAATGCTTCTCAATTTGTGTTAATGTTTCATAGCTCATGAGGAAGTATGTGGTGTTTAACTTTCAACCTTGTCATTTACTCTTGACGGACTTTCATTATGGACTAGTGGCACATCCGCTTATCCAATAATTTTGCAAAAAGAGCTGGCAATGGGATTCCCAGTCCCAAATTAATTAACCTAAATAGACACTCCTCCATGGTATGTGATTGTTGGACGGCACCCGAAGGATTCGGTTAGCCATGGCTTGAGAAAGCAAAGGTGGGGAGGAGTGTCATCTAAATAAAACTAAAATAAAAAGGCACTCCTTCATGGTATGAGATTGTTGGCAGGCACCCGAGGATTCGGTTAGCCATGGTTTGTGAAAAAAGGTTGGAAGGAGTGCCACCCAAAAATAAAATAAAATGGGAGCCGCTCTTTGAAGGTTTGTCTGGCAAGGGGGTTAGAGTGCCCACTACCATTCGTTGACAACAACAAACACCTCTCAAAACTTTACTTTTATGCTCTCTTTATGTTTTCAAAACCAAAGCTCTAGCACAAATATAGCAATCAATGCTTCCCTCTGCGAAGGGCCATTCTTTTACTTTATGTTGAGTCAGTTTACCTACTTCCTTCCATCTTAGAAGCAAACACTTGTGTCAACTGTGCATTGATTCTTACATACTTGCTTATTTGCATTCATCATATTACTTTATGTTGACAATTATCCATGAGATATGCATGTTGAAAGTTGAAAGCAACCGCTGAAACTTATATCTTCCTTTGTGTTGCTTCGATGCTTTTACTTTGAATCTATTGCTTTATGAGTTAACTCTTGTGCAAGACTTTTTATACTTGTCTTGAAAGTACTCTTCATGAAAAGTTTTGCTATATGTTATCTATTTGTTAGCAACTATAGATTATTGCCTTGAGTCACTTCATTCATTTCATATGCTTTGTAATAGTATGATCAAGATTATGTAAGTAGCATGTCACTACAGAAATTATTCTTTTTATCGTTTACCTACTCGAGGACGAGTAGGAACTAAGCTTGGGGATGCTGATACGTCTCCAACGTATCCATAATTTCTGACGTTCCATGCTTGTTTTATGACAATACTAACATGTTTTGCTTGCACTTTATGATGATTTTATGCGTTTTCCGGAACTGACCTATTGACAAGATGCCACAGTGCCAGTTCCTGTTTTCTGCTGTTTTTGGTTCCAGAAAGGCTGTTCGGGCAATATTCTCGGAATTCGACGAAACGAAGACCAAACATCATAGTTCAACGAGACGGACCAGGACACCGAAGGGGAGTCAGAGGGGAGGCCTGGGGCCCCCACACCCTAGGGCCGCGCGGGCCAGCCCCTGGCCGCGCCGGCCTATGGGGAGGGCACCCTGTTGCCCCTCCTGCGCCGCCTCTTCGCCTATATAAGCCCTTTCGACCTAAAAACTCGAGACCGATTGACGAAACTCCAGAAAGACTCCAGGGGCGCCGCCGCCATCGCGAAACTCCAATTCAGGGGACAGAAGTCTCTGTTCCGGCACCCTGCCGGGACGGGGAAGTGCCCCCGGAAGCCATCTCCATCGACGCCACCGCCTCCATCATGCTCCTTGAGTAGTTCCCCCATGGACTACGGGTTCTAGCAGTAGCTAGTTGGTATTCTCTCCTCCATGTACTTCAATACAATGATCTCATGAGCTGCCTTACATGATTGAGATCCATCTGATGTAATCGGTGTTGTGTTTGTTGGGATCCGATGGATGATACATTATGATTAGTCTATCTATAAAGTTTGTGAAGTTATTGTTGCTGCAATCTTGTTATGCTTAATGCTTGTCACTAGGGCCCGAGTGGCATGATCTTAGATTTAAGCTCTATAATTATTGCTTAGATTGTATCTACAAGTTGTATGCACATGTCGCTGTCCGGAACCAAAGGCCCCGAAGTGACAGAAATCGGGACAACCGGAGGGGAAGGCGGTGATGTGAGGATCACATGTTTTCACGGAGTGTTAATGCTTTGCTCCGGTACTCTATTAAAAGGAGTACCTTAATATCCAGTAGATTCCCTTGAGGCCCGGCTGCCACCGGCTGGTAGGACAAAAGATGTTGTGCAAGTTTCTCATTGCGAGCACGTACGACTATATATGGAAAACATGCCTACATGATTAATAAATTGATGTTCTATCTTAATGCTTTATCAATCCTATCAATTGCCCAACTGTAATTTGTTCACCCAACACTTGTCACTTGTTATTGGAGAGTTGCCACTAGTGTAGATCGCTGGGAACCCCGGTCCATCTCTCATCATCATATACTCGTTCTATATGTCATTGGAAGTAGTATCAACTATTTTCTGGTGCCATCGCCTCTGTGTTATTGCTACTGCTGCTGTGTTACTGTTAGTACTGCTCTCATATTACTGCTGCTTTCACATCACCCCTGTTATTAGTGCTTTTCCAGGTGCAGCTGAATTGACAACTCAGTTGTTAAGGCTTATAAGTATTCTTTACCTCCCCTTGTGTCGAATCAATAAATTTGGGTTTTACTTCCCTCGAAGACTGCCGCGATCCCCTATACTTGTGGGTTATCAAGGAGAAAATTTTCTTTGATGATACTTTGCCTCCTATTTACGATGATTATAATGATAGTGGTCTTTTGGTGCTGCCTACTATGGAGAGTAAATTTTATTATGATTATACTATGCCTCCTACACTTGATGAGAATAATAATGATAGCTACTTTGTTGAATTTTCTCCCACTACAATTAATAAGAATGACTATGCTTATGTTGGGAGTAGTAATAATTTTATGCATGTAGCTCATGATAAGAATGTTTCACTCGATAGTTATATTGTTGAGTTTGTTCATGACGCTACTGAAAATCTTTATGAGAGAGGAAAATATGGTTGTAGAAATTTTCATGTTACTAAAACACCTCTCTTTTTGCTGAAAATCTTGAAGTTGCGCGTGTCTAGTCTTTCTATGCTTGTTGCATTATGCTTCATGAATTTGTTTATTTACAAGATTCTTTTTCGTAGGAAGTGGGTTAGGCTTAAATTTGTTTTGAATTTTCTTTTTGATGCTCTCTTTTGCTTCAACTCTTATTTCTTGCGAGTGCATCATTAAAATCACTGAGCCCATCTTAATGGCTATAAAGAAAGCACTTCTTGGGAGATAACCCATGTGTTTATTTTTCTACTGTTTTGTTGCATCTTGGAAGTTGTTACTACTGTAGAAACCTCTCCTTATCTTACTTTATTGCATTGTTGTGCCTAGTGAAGTCTCTAATAGAAGGTTGATACTAGATTTGGATTTCTGCGCAGAAACAGATTTCTTGCTGTCACGAATTTGGGCAGAGTTCTCTGTAGGTAACTCAGAAAAATCTGCCAATTTACGTGAGTGATCCTCAGATATGTACGCAACTTTCATTAGTTTTGAGTTTTCTCATCTGAGCAAGTTTAGTGCCCCAGAAAAATTCGTCCTTACGGACTATTCTGTTTTGACAGATTCTGCCTTTTATTTCGCATTGCCTCTTTTGCTGTGTTGGATGGATTTATTTGTTCCATTAACTTTCAGTAGCTTTGTGCAATGTCCAGAAGTGTTAAGAATGATTGTGTCACCTCTGAATATGTGAATTTTTGATTATGCACTAACCCTCTAATGAGATTGTTTTGAGTTTGGTGTGGAGGAAGTTTTCAAGGGTCAAGAGAGGAGGATGATACAATATGATCAAGGAGAGTGAAAACTCTAAGCTTGGGGATGCCCCCGTGGTTCATCCCTGCATATTTCAAGAAGACTCAAGCGTCTAAGCTTGGGGATGCCCAAGGTATCCCCTTCTTCATCAACAATTTATCAGGTTTCTTCTATTGAAACTATATTTTTATTCCGTCACATCTTATGTACTTTACTTGGAGCGTCTGTGTGCTTTTATTTTCGTTTTTGTTATTTTCATTCTCTGAATAAATGCTTGTGTGGGAGAGAGACACGCTTCGCTGGTTCATATGAACACATGTGTTCTTAGCTTTTAATGTTCATGGCGAAGGTTGAAACTGCTTCGTTCATTGTTATTTGGTCGGTTCAGAAAATGTTGCATGTGGTAGTGGTATAATGAAACACTTGCATAATCTTGTAGATCATTGAGCTTTGATAACTTGATTCTTTGCAAACGTTTTGAGGTATTTAGATGGTAAGGCTTGCTGGATAAATAAGTTAAAATTAGTAGTGGATTGTTGTCTTTAAGCTTGTGCCGTACTAAAAACTCTATTTAAATAGTTGAAGGTGTAGTTGGACTTGATAGCTTTCCATGTCTGAGAGTTCATCATAATAACTAAGTTGTGCTGAAGGTCGAGGGAGCTAGCGGGGTACTTGTGCCACCGTGAACGGCCCTCCTTGGAGTAAATTTTAATCATGCTCTTAATGATGAACCTGCTAGTTGTTTGCAATAAGCTTGTGAGTTCTTTTTGACTAATGTTAAGCTACGGTTTTTGGCATTTCCACCATCCAAATTTGCTAGCCTCTTCGGTACTGTGCATTGCCTTTTGCTCACATTGAGAATTGTGCATACTTCGCCAGTACATCCAAACCCGTGGGAGGACTTTCTCTTGTTCTCCTACACATAAGCCCATACATCTCCTCAAAACAGCCACCATACCTACCTATCACAACATTTCCATAGCTGTTCCGAGATATATTGCCATGCAACTTCCATTTTACATTACATGTTGTCATTTATTATTTATACATTGCTTTGCATGATTCTATACAGCTGATGTGTGGTTTACTGATACGTCTCCAACGTATCTATAATTTCTGATGTTCCATGCTTGTTTTATGACAATACCTACATGTTTTGTTCACACTTTATGATGATTTTATGCGTTTTCCAGAACTAACCTATTGACGAGATGCCGAAGTGCCAGTTGCTGTTTTCTGCTGTTTTTGGTTTCAGAAATCCTACAAAGGAAATATTCTCGGAATCGGACGAAATCAATGCCCAACATCTTATTTTTCCCGGAACCTTCCAGAAAGTCAGAGAGGGACCAGAGGGGTGCCCTGGGGGCCCCACACGTGTGGGCGGTGCGGCCCAGGGGGGCGCCCCCCTAGTGTGAGGTGACCCCGTGGCCCCTCCGACTCCTCCTCTTCGCCTATAAGTTGCCTCCTGACCTAAATCTTCGACACCGATTGACGAAACCCGAGAAAACCTTCCAGAGCCGCCGCCATCGCGAAACTCCAATTCGGGGGACAGAAGTCTCTGCTCCGGCACCCTGCCGGGATGGGGAATTGCCCCCGGAAGCCATCTCCACCGCCATCTTCACCGCCATCGCTGCCTCCATGATGAGGAGGGAGTAATTCACCCCCGGGGTTGAGGGCTCCGCTGTAGCTATGTGGTTCATCTCTCTCTCTTTGTAATCTAGTTGAATATCATCTATGTGCTACTCTAGTGATGTTATTAAAGTAGTCTATTCCTCCTCCATGATGTAATTGTGACAGTGTGTGCATCATGAAGTACTTGGTATATGCTATGATTGTGATCTCTTGTAGATTATGAAGTTAACTATTACTATGATGGTATTGATGTGATCTATTCCCCCTTTCATAGCTTGTCGGTGACGGTGTGCATGCTTGATGACCCACAAGTATAGGGGATCGCAACAGTCTTCGAGGGAAGTAAAACCCAATTTATTGATTCGACACAAGGGGAGACAAAGAACACTTGGAAGCCTTAACAGTGGAGTTGTCAATTCAGCTGCACCTGGAAACAGACTTGCTCGCAAGGGTTTATCAGTAGTAACAGTTTTATAGCAGTAGCAGTAGTGAAATAACAGCAGCAGAGTAACAAAGACAGCAGTAGTGATTTTAGTAAACAGCAGGATTAAAATACTGTAGGCACGGGGACGGATGACGGGCGTTGCATGGATGAGAGAAACTCATGTAACAATCATAGCAGGGCATTTGCAGATAATAATAAAACGGTGTCCAAGTACAAAGCAATCAATAGGCATGTGTTCCATATATAGTCGTGCGTGCTCGCAATGAGAAACTTGCACAACATCTTTTGTCCTACCAGCCGGTGGCAGCCGGGCCTCAAGGGAAACTACTGGATATTAAGGTACTCCTTTTAATAAAGTACCGGAGCAAAGCATTAACACTCCGTGAACACATGTGATCCTCACATCACTACCATTCCCTCCGGTTGTCCCGATTTCTGTCACTTCGGGGCCATCGGTTCCGGACAGCGACATGTGTATACAACTTATAGGTAAGACCATAAACAATGAATATCATGATGAAACAATAACATGTTCAGATCTGAGATCATGGCACTCGGGCCCTAGTGACAAGCATTAAGCATAACAAGTTGCAACAATATCATCAAAGTACCAATAACGGACACTAGGCACTATGCCCTAACAATCTTATGCTATTACATGACCAATCTCATCCAATCCCTACCATCCCCTTCAGCCTACAGCGGGGGAATTACTCACACATGGATGGGGGAAACATGGCTGGTTGATGTAGAGGCGTTGGCGGTGATGGCGGCGATGATCTCCTCCAATTCCCCGTCCCGGCGGAGTGCCAGAACGGAGACTTCTGGCTCCCGCGACGGAGTTTCGCGATGTGGCGGCGTTCTGGAGGGTTTCTGGCGACTTCGACTTCCCTTCTGGTGTTTTTAGGTCGAGGCGAATAAGTAGTCCGAAGGAGGGCGTCGGAGGCCGGCCGAGGGGGCCACACCATAGGGCCGCGCGGGCCCCCCCTGGGCCGCGCCGCCCTATGGTGTGGGGCCCTCGGGCCTCCACTTCAATTGCCCTTCTGGCTCCGTTAGTTTTCTGGGAAAATAGGGCCTTCTGCATAAATTCCGAGGTTTTTCCCGAAAGTTGGATTTCTGCACAAAAACGAGACACCGAGCGATTCACGAAAACAGCGTTAGCCCGTGTTAGTTGCATCCAAAATACACAAGTTAGAGGCAAAACAATAGCAAAAGTGTTCGGGAAAGTAGATACGTTTTGGACGTATCAACTCCCCCCAAGCTTAGCTTATTGCTTGTCCTCAAGCAATTCAGTTAACAACTGAGCGATAAAAGAACTTTCACGAACACATTTGCTCATATGATGTATATATTCTCATGCAATGGCTAATACTTAAGCAGTTCATAATGAGACGCATGCAAATAAGATCATCTAACAGCTATGTCAATCATGGAGAGGTACCAACAATTAATAATAAGCATCATGAATCGTGTACATAAGCAGAATTGCAATGTTCATAAGAGAGCATGATAAAGTGGTATCTCGCTTGCCTGTACTTGATTGGCAAAACATAAATGCCCGGGCACCTCTGGAGTTCATAGAAAGACTAGAAGTAGTGATTGTCAAAAGATAAATGCATCAAAGTTATACCACAATCAATCATATTTTGAGACAAGCATATTATACTAAGAATGACAGTTGTGCTCTCAAGATAGTGCTCAAAGAAATAATGGAGACACAACATAAAGGTAAAAGATTGACCCTTCGCAGAGGGAAGCAGGGATTAACATGCGCTAGAGCTTTTCATTTTTATAAAGACAGGAGTAAAATTATTTTGAGAGGTGTTTGTTGTTGTCAACGAATGGTAATGGGTACACCAACTACCTCGCCAACCGGACTTTCAAGAGCGGCTCCCATGAATTATTGCATATTTATTTGGCACTCCTCCCAACCTTTCTTTCACAAACCATGGCTAACCGAATCCTCGGGTGCCTGCCAACAATCTCATACCATGAAGGAGTGCCCTTTTTTATTTTAGTTTTATTATGATGATGACACTCCCCCCAACCTTTGCTTACACAAGCCATGGCTAACCGAATCCTTCGGGTGCCGTCCAACAATCACAAACCATGGAGGAGTGTCTATTTAGTTTAATTAATTTGGGACTGGGAATCCCATTGCCAGCTCTTTTTGCAAAATTATTGGATAAGCGGATGTGGCCACTAGTCCATATGAGAGTCCGTCAAAAGTAAATGACAAGGTTGAAAGTTAAACACCACATACTTCCTCATGAGCTATGAAACATAAACACAAATTGAGAAGCATTTTGAAGGTTTTAAAGGTAGCGCATGAGAATTTACTTGGAATGGTTTGAAATGCCATGCATAGGTATTTATGGTGGACACTCTGGAATAACTTGGTTTTCAGGTGTTTGGAAGCACGAGCAGCGTTCCCGCTCAGTACAAGTGAAGGCTAGCAATAGACTAGGGAGCGACAAATCAAGAGAGCAGTAACTGTCATAATCATGCTTGCGGCAAAAATAAATTAACGGAGGCATAAAAGTGATACAAGAACTCTGAAGCAATATAGATCATCGAGGCTTAATTGACTTTTTGTTCAGTCATATGCATGCGTGAGCATGTGCCAAGTCGATATAAATGAATTATTCAGAGGAGGATACCACAATGCCATACTTGCTTATGAATAAAACAATGCAAACAAACATACATGACATGCTACTCATATTAATAAATTGGAGCTAAACATGAGAGATCATAAACTACTAGACTTTCTCAAATAACATATACTTCACATGAACCAACTAAGCATGCTCACATGGATGAGTATATGTACAAAAATGAAAACAAATAGAGTTCATACCAGCCTCTCACCACAATCAGATTGTCGTAGATCGTCATTATTGCCTTTTCACTTGTGCAGCTTGGATAATATGAAATGAAAACCACGCTCCAGCCACCAAAGACCATTGAACTCATAAAGAACTTTACAAAACAAAGAAGAACAGCAAATATTTTTGGTGTTTTCGAATTAGAAACAGGAACAAGAGGAAACAAGCAAACAAAGCAAAATCTTTTTGGGTTTTCTTGTAGCAAACTAGAAATAGCAAATAAAGCGAAACAAATGCAAGAAACCAAAGCAAACAAATGGTGAAGAGAAACAACAGAAATATTTTTGGTCTTTTTGTGTTTTGAGAAAGAAACAAAACAAAAACAAGAAATAGCAAACTAAAAGAAACACAGAAAAGCGAGATGGCAGAAATCTGCCAAAACCTGACAGCAGTACAGAAATCGATTTTTACAAAAATCTTACGTTGCTCAGATCGAAAAGTGTTCAACTAATGAAAGTTAGATAACAACCTGGGGAACCTGCACAAAAATTGGCAGCTCAAAATGACGCTCTGGCTATTTTTGAGAATTTTTACGGTAACGTTCCAGAATCTGTTTTCAGGCAGCACTTCCCCAAATATTATCTTCCTCTCATTAGAAAACCACTCAAACGAACAAAACAAGTATGTACAAGTATCCAGCAACCATAATATGCAAAGAATGAGTGATGCCGGTATACCTCCCCCCAAGCTTAGGCTTTTGGCCTAAGTGGAGTTCAACCCCAACGAGGGTCGTTGTTCCTCGCCGGTGGGTAATTCATGGAATAGTCATAGTAAAGCTCCTGTGCAGAAGAAAAGCGTGGAGGCTCCACATATCCACCATGTTGATGCGAGGAACTTGCTGCATCGGATGATGAGTCGAGGTGCTCCTCGACCTCCGTGTCGTCTCTTGCATGTTGGCCTCCTCTCTCTATGTGTGCATCCAGTGCACCTTCTGTGACCGACCAATCTCCCCTGGAATCAAGGTTAGACAGAACAGGCGCAGGCAATCTTACTAGTTTCTCAGTTTTCTTAGTTATTCTCCAAACTTTCTTATAAAATATCATCTTGTAATACAGGTTACCCAAGTTGGAGGAATCTGAAACAAATTCATGTTTAATCATAGAGGCTATGTCAAGTTTTTCTATGGGGAACGGAATATCAAAATGATGAGGTTCTACATTATGAAAAGCTAGTAAACGAGAGGCAATGAGACCTCCACAAATTCCACCTTTCTCACGGTTAGTAGCAAGTCTATAAGCTATTAATGCCCCCAAATTATAAGACCTACTATTTTGCAGTGCTGCAGCTAGAAAAGCCAAATCCGGGATAGAAAGTTTACCACCAATCCTTTTAGCGAGAACGCACTTGGTAATAAAATAGGCAAAGTAGCGGATAGCCGGGAGCTGAATACTAGTGATTTTACCACCTTCACCTGAGAAACTCCTTCCATCGCAAATCATCTTGTAAAGATCCGAGAGTTCTTGCGGCGATCCCCTTATCTTCTCGCACGACCCCCATTGCGGTATTCTAATTGCTGCACAAAAAACACTAAATGGCAAGTTGACAGTTTTATTGTAAATTTTATACTGGACCGTGGGGTTAGATCGCGACCAATTAAACTTGAAGTCCTGCACAAAAGCCATAGTTAATTTTACATATTGTCTCGGCTCTCCTTCAATAAAGTTACTCAGCCCTGCACGAGAAATTAGAGTTTGAACATCTTCAAATATCCCCGCGCTTCTCATGAAATCCGCGCACGGGTAGTAAGAGGGGTATACTCCCTCTTCACGATTGACTATCATAACTTGTTGGACTTCCAATTCTTGCTGGTTCAAATGATATCTATTCCACTCCATTTTCTGAAATTTCAACAACCAATATAAAAATTTGATTTGGTGACATATAATTGAGGGAAACTACCATAGGAACTTGCTAGAGTACTAATCATGCATCAAAACTAGTTTCTACCACTTAGAACAAGCATGCAAGCTCACTAAACATGTTACCTACAGCAGCAAAATATTCAAGATATACTCAACCAAACGAAATTCTACTTGGATAGGTGGAGGAGTCACATACCGAAAAGCAAATGTGCCAAATTTCAGACAGAAATCTGGGCTGAGCAAAGAGATCGAAAAATCTGGAGCTCTGGAGCAAAAACGCGAGTGAGAGGAACTTGGTACGAGTTTTTTCGGGAGAGAGACTGTTCTGGGAGAAAGAGATGGCAAAATGGGGCAGAGGGGAGCCCACACCACATGGTGGCGCGGCCACCTTCTTGGCCGCGCCGGCCTGTGGTCTGGCGCCCTCTGGTGCCCCACAGGTCATCCTCTGGTGCTCCCAGGTGCCTCGTGGAAAAATAGGACCAACGGTATAATTTTTGTGAATTTTTGAAAACTTTGAAAAACGCACATTTCTGGGTATTTAGTTTATTATTACTGGCCAGGAAAAATTTTGAAATCTTCAAATAACTCAAGAACTTTGCAAATTAAAAGTGCTACAGCAACTAGAGCAAGTGGAGGAAGAAAGAGATGTTGTTTACCTCCTCTTATGCATATAAAAAGTATCCGTTAACAAGGTTGATCAAGTCTTGTCACCAAATAACTTTTTCATAGCATGAGAAGAATTAAACCTCAAATCAATCATGTTACCTTGAATTGTATTGATATGGATCCAATCACGAGAGTTTGATATTCTTCCTTAGGCTCATATATAGGACAATCAATAGTTCCCACTTTGATAGTTCTCACATTAGAAATAGTATTAACTCCACATGCTTTCTCAATCCTCTTGGGAAAATAAACGGTATGCTCCCTATCATCAACATTGAAAGTAACCTTTCCTTTGTTGCAATCAATAACAGCCCCTGCGGTGTTAAGAAAAGGTCTCCCAAGAATAATAGACATATTATCATCTTCAGGCATTTCCAACACAACAAAATCAGTTAATATCAAGCAGTTAGTAGTAACTTGAACAGGAACATTCTCACATATACCAACAGGAATAGCAGTAGATTTATCAGCCATTTGCAAAGATATATCAGTAGGTATCAACTTATCTAAGTAAAGTCTCTTATAAAGAGAAAAAGGCATAACACTAACACCGGCTCCCAAGTCACATAGAGCAGTTTTAACATAATTATTCTTAATAGAACAAGGAATAGTAGGTATACCTGGGTCGCCCAACTTCTTTGGAATTTTGCCATTGAAAGAGTAATTAGCTAGCATAGTGGAAATTTCCTCATTGGGGATTTTCCTTTTGTTAGTAACAATATCTTTCATATACTTTGAATAAGGAGGCAATTTAATAGCATCAGTCAAAGGGATTTGCAAGAATAAAGGTTTCATCCAATCGCAAAATTTATTATAGTGTTCTTCTTCCTTTGATTTTAGTTTCTTAGCAGGAAAAGGCATTTTCTTTTGCACCCAAGGTTCTCTTTCATTACCATGTTTCTCAGCAATAAAGTCTTCTTTAGTATACTTTTTATTTTTAGCATGCTTTTCAGGTTCTTCTTCAACCTCTTCTTTATCAGGAGTATCATTCTTATCATTATCATTATCATTATCATATTCATTACCACTTTCAGTTTCAGCATCAGAAATAGAAATACTATTAGGATCATTAACAGGTTCAGAGGATTCTACAACATTTTTATGTTTCTTCTTCTTTTTCTTCCTAGAATGAGCACTAGGTTCAATGCGTTGAGAATCTTGTTCAACTCTTTTGGGATGCCCTTCAGGATATAGAGGATCCTGGGTAGAGACACCACCTCTAGTTGTTACTTCATAAGCATGTTTCTCTTTAGAATTATTCCCTAACAAGTCATTTTGCACTTTAGTGAGTTGATCAATTTGAGTTTGAATCATTTGAAAATGTTTAACAAGCATCTTAACATCATTGGAGGTTCTCTCCACAATATCATGCAATTCACTAATAGCTTGAGAATTTTCCATTAAATGATTCTCTACTCTCATATTAAAATTTTCTTGCTTAACAATATAATTATCAAACTCATCTAAGCATTGTGCAGGAGGCTTTGAATACGGAATATCCTCCCTAGTAAAGCGTTGAAGGGAATTTACCTCAATCATGGATGGAGGGGGAATTATCTCACATATATCTTCAATAGGAGGTAGATTCTTCACATCTTCAGATTTAATACCTTTCTCCTTGAGAGACTTCTTGGCTTCCCTCATATCTTCATCATTCAATTTAATTAAACCCCTCTTCTTCAATATTGGAGTTGGAGTCGGTTCAGGCGTAGTCCAATCATCATGATTCCGGCTTATTTTAGCCAATAATTCTTCGAGCTGCCCTGGAGTTCTTTTCTGAAAACACAACCAGCACAACTATCCAGGTATGCCCTAGACTCAATGGTTAGTCCACTATAAAATATATCAAGTAAATCATGCTTTTCCAAATCATGCTCAGGTCGAGCTCTAATAAGAGAGCAGAATCTCGACCAAGCCTCAGGCAATTTCTCTTCATCTTCCTGATTAAAGTTATAAATTCTCTGCAAAGCAGCATGTTGAGCACTAGCAGGAAAGTATTTGCGAAAGAAAACATCAAGCAGTTCTTTCGGACTTTTAATAGAATTAGGTGGCAAATTATTATACCAAGTTTTAGCATCATCCTTTAATGAGAATGGAAATATTTTAGCAACAAAGTAAGTACGCATCTTGACATCATCAGAAAACAAGCTACTTAGAGTAGATAACTCAGTCATGTGTTCAACAGCACTTTCTTTTTCAGTACCACAAAAGGGTGTTTTCTCAACAATAGCTATATGAGATAGATCAAGAGAAAAATCATAATCTTTATCCTTAATGTTTATAGGAGATGTGGCAAACTTAGGATCAGGAGACAGTTTATATCTAACGACATGTTCTCGCAAGCAACTTTTTAATTTTTCTTGCATCAGTAGTAGCATTGCATTTTTCAATAAAATCATCATTAAGCTCCACATAATCTTCCTCAGGATCATCACTAAAATAACCAAGTTCAGGTGAACTAACAGGTGTAGTAGCATTAGGAGTTTCAGTATTTTCAATTTGTCTAGACCTAGCAATTGTAGCATCTAGAAAAGATCCCAATGAACCACTATCATCAAGCACAGCAGAAACATTATCAATATTATGAGAGTGTTCAGATTCAGCAGAAGTACCCGCATGCGAAGCATGTGGCGGTGAAACAAGTTTATCAATCACAGATGGTGAATCAAGAGCAGCAGAGGTATTCAGAATTGTACCTTTTCTTGTAGTGGATGGTAATATGGCGATCTTAGTATCGCGAGGTTTACCCATGATGGAGAATTTGCAGCGAACAATATTAATCCAAGTGAACTTCCAAATAAAGCTATGCTCCCCGGCAACGGCGCCAGAAAATAGTCTTGATGACCCACAAGTATAGGGGATCGCAACAGTCTTCGAGGGAAGTAAAACCCAATTTATTGATTCGACACAAGGGGAGACAAAGAACACTTGGAAGCCTTAACAGCGGAGTTGTCAATTCAGCTGCACTGGAAACAGACTTGCTCGCAAGGGTTTATCAGTAATGTGATTTTATAGCGTAGAGTAGTGAAATAACAGCAGCAGAGTAACAAAGACAGCAGTAGTGATTTTAGTAAACAGCAGGGATTAAAATACCGTAGGCACGGGGACGGATGACGGGCGTTGCATGGATGAGAGAAACTCATGTAACAATCATAGCAGGGCATTTGCAGATAATAATAAAACGGTGTCCAAGTACAAAGCAATCAATAGGCATGTGTTCCATATATAGTCGTGCGTGCTCGCAATGAGAAACTTGCACAACATCTTTTGTCCTACCAGCCGGTGGCAGCCGGGCCTCAAGGGAAACTACTGGATATTAAGGTACTCCTTTTAATAAAGTACCGGAGCAAAGCATTAACACTCCGTGAACACATGTGATCCTCACATCACTACCATTCCCTCCGGTTGTCCCGATTTCTGTCACTTCGGGGCCATCGGTTCCGGACAGCGACATGTGTATACAACTTATAGGTAAGACCATAAACAATGAATATCATGATGAAACAATAACATGTTCAGATCTGAGATCATGGCACTCGGGCCCTAGTGACAAGCATTAAGCATAACAAGTTGCAACAATATCATCAAAGTACCAATAACGGACACTAGGCACTATGCCCTAACAATCTTATGCTATTACATGACCAATCTCATCCAATCCCTACCATCCCCTTCAGCCTACAGCGGGGGAATTACTCACACATGGATGGGGGAAACATGGCTGGTTGATGTAGAGGCGTTGGCGGTGATGGCGGCGATGATCTCCTCCAATTCCCCGTCCCGGCGGAGTGCCAGAACGGAGACTTCTGGCTCCCGCGACGGAGTTTCGCGATGTGGCGGCGTTCTGGAGGGTTTCTGGCGACTTCGACTTCCCTTCTGGTGTTTTTAGGTCGAGGCGAATAAGTAGTCCGAAGGAGGGCGTCGGAGGCCGGCCGAGGGGGCCACACCACAGGGCCGCGCGGGCCCCCCCTGGGCCGCGCCGCCCTATGGTGTGGGGCCCTCGGGCCTCCACTTCAATTGCCCTTCTGGCTCCGTTAGTTTTCTGGGAAAATAGGGCCTTCTGCATAAATTCCGAGGTTTTTCCCGAAAGTTGGATTTCTGCACAAAAACGAGACACCAGAGCAGTTCTGCTGAAAACAGCGTTAGCCCGTGTTAGTTGCATCCAAAATACACAAGTTAGAGGCAAAACAATAGCAAAAGTGTTCGGGAAAGTAGATACGTTTTGGACGTATCAATGCTATGTTAGTACTCGGTATAATTGCGTTGGTCTATCATGCACTCTAAGGTTATTTAAATATGAACATCGAATGTTGTGGAGCTTGTTAACTCCGGCATCGAGGTGCTCTTGTAGCCCTACACAATTAATGGTGTTCATCATCCAACAAGAGAGTGTAGAGTAGTTTTATTATGTGATCAATGCTGAGAGTGTCCACTAGTGAAAGTAGGATCCCTAGGCCTTGTTTCCAAGCATCAAATCTCCGTTTGTTTACTGTTCCGCTGCATGTTTACTCGCTACCATATTTTATTCAGATTGCTATTACCACTCATATACATCCATATTACTTGCTTACTATCTCTTCGCCGAACTAGTGCACCTATACATCTGACAAGTGTATTAGGTGTGTTGGGGACACAAGAGACTTCTTGTATCGTGATTGCAGGGTTGCTTGAGAGGGATATCTTTGACCTCTTCCTCCCTGAGTTCGATAAACCTTGGGTGATCCACTTAAGGGAAACTTGCTGCTGTTCTACAAACCTCTACTCTTGGAGGCCCAACACTGTCTACAGGAAAAGAAGCGTGCGTAGACATCAAGCTATTTTCTGGCGCCGTTGCCGGGGAGGAAAGGTAAAAGGCACTCACACTCCGGTCCCAGGTAACTAAGTTATTTTCTGGTGCCGCTGTAAGTGCTCGAAGCTATTTCCTTTAGATCCTGCAATTGCATCTTTTTGTTTCTTGTTTTATACTAGTAAGGCATAATGGAAAACAACTGTGAGCTTTTTAATTTATTTCCTAAGTTAAGACATGAATTGTGTGATTTTGAAAATTAAAAAACCTATGGAACCTTATTTGCATGCTAGTAGCAATGTTATTAGTATGAACGCAATCACTGCTAATGCTATGGAGAAGTCTAAGCTTGGGGAAGCTAGTTTTTATGATCTTTTTAGCTTCCCATCTTTAGGGGAGAAAATTTGTTCTAATAATGCTTTATCTCCCATATGCGATAACTCTAATGATGTTTCTGATATTTTAAATCCACCTACTGCAAGTACTGCTTTCGAGATACCCATGAAAATTATTGAACGTGTTATGGATAACCGCTATGAAGGGGATGGAACTGTCCATCCTGGAGATCATTTACTGTTTTTGCATGAATTATGTGGGTTATTCAAGTGTGCAGGTATCTCTATGGATGAAGTGAGGAAGAAACTATTCTCTATTTCGCTGTCTGGTAAAGCGGCGCATTGGTATAAATTGCTGAAGAATAGTCATTCTCTTGGTTGGAAGGAAATTGTATCCCTCTTTTATTCTAAATTTTATCCTCCTCATGAAGTGCATATTGATAGGAATTACATTTATAACTTTTATCCTCGTGATGGAGAGAGTATTCCTCAAGCATGGGGGAGACTGAAGTCACTAATGCTCAAATGTCCCATTCATGAGCTCCCCCGTAATGTTATTATTAATAATTTTTATGCAAGACTTTCAGGACATCACAAGGACTATCTAGATGCCTGTTTGGAGGGATCTTTCACAAGCAAGGAGGTTGAAGCTAGGTGGGATCTTCTTGATCGGATTGAGGAGAACGCCGAAGGATGGGAGAACAACAAAGGTAAAGAGTCAGGTATAAATTATGATTATGAATGCATTGAAACTTTTATGGATACTGGTAAATTTCGAAATATGAGTGCTACCTATGGTCTTGACTCTCAAGTTGCTGCAAACCTTTATAAGGCCTTGTTTGGTACTAGAGTTTTAGTGGGATTAGCGGGGATAATACGCTCGAAATTTTAAATCCCCACTTATCCCCAATGTATGTTTGGTGCTAGAGTATGAGAGAGTTTAATCCCCACTTATCCCCACTTTTCCCCCAAATTTTAGTGTAATTTTTTCAATCCCCAATACTCTACCCCTACCTAGTGGATTGGGGATGGGGTTTTGTGGGGATTGGGTGATAGCAATAATTCACCCAATACTCTAGAGTATTATCCCCAGTAATCCCCACTGATACACTAGTACCAAACAAGGCCTAAAGCTTTTGCCTCTCATTTTGAATTGCCTAAGAAGAATTTTAATAAGTATCATGACCCTTTTAAAGAGGCTTGCATGAAGGATGAAATTGTTGTTAATAATTGCAATGAACACGCTCAAACTCCTAAGAATGCTAGTTCCTATAAGCATGTTATTTTTGTGGAATGCATAGACCTTGTGGAATTAATCAAATCAAAGATGAATATTGTATCCATCATATTAATGAAAAAACTAGAAAGTGGTCTAGGGCTCTAGATGATCTTGGTAAAAAAGTCTGTGCCCTCTATCCTTTTATTTGTGAACATTGCCATAGAGTGGGTCATTTTAATTTTCAATGCTCCTCCAATGATAATTTGAACCCCATGAGTGCTGCAAATTTGTATTGTGATGATGAAATTACTCCTAATCAGCATGATGAACTTACTTTATTTTTGTGGTGTGAAGAGTTATCAAGAAAAATTTCTTTGTTAGATATTAATGATCTTGATATTGATGATGTCCTGCATGGGTGTTTTTCTTATTGCATTGATAATTGCCATACAAATACTTACATACAAAATATTTTAGAAGATGACACTTTGCCAAAATATGATAGGACCGCTGTGTGTTTCGAACTTATTAATGAAAAGGAGGAACCCTCCCAAGTTTCTTCTATTGTTTCTGGAAGTAAATCAGGTTATATGGAGAAGCCTCCCTTCAAGCCTCTTCCTCCTAAAGAAGGGAGCGAGGAGAAGGAAGAGAAGAAGAAGAAGAAGAAGGGAACGAAGAAGAAGAAGGAGAATAAAGAGAAAGAGGTAACGACATATCCCCGCATGAATGAGATAATGCTAGGTAACCGTAAGTATGTTGCTCCTAATGATTATTATGATAATGAATCTGAGTACAATGATCTTCCTCTGCCCTTTACCTACATTAGTGATCATGATTTGAAAGAGCACACTACTTTTGATATTGCAAATCTCTGGGAAACTAATTCTGAAAATGATGATGTTAATAATTGCCATAGTATCAGTACTATCCATGCTTCCTCCCATAATTATATAGAAAGCTCTAAGCTTGGGGATGAGGTGTTTGAAAATCCTTTTGCTACTGATCATTATATGTTTGATACATCTCCTTCTAGTAACAATGATGGTATGGTCACAGATGAACATACTGTGAAAGATAACTATTCTATTTCTTATGATGACACTATGCCTCCAATCTTTGATGATTATTATAAAGAATGCTATGATATAGGTTATAACTATCCTTATGAAACTTGTCATAGTTATGATTGGATTGCCAAAAACAATTCCCTTAATATGCAACTTGTTTACCATGTTCAAATTCTTGATAATAATCTTGCTCCAATTACTATTAATGAGAAGAACTCTTCTTATGCCAAAATTAATGATACTTTTATGCATGTGAACCATGATAAGAATGTTTTAAGTGATGGGTATATTGTGGATTTCATCAATGATGCTACTGAAAGTTATTATGAGAGAGGGAAACATGGTTATATGCATCTTAATAATATTAAGTTTTCCCTCTTTATGTTGAGAATCTTGAAGTTACTTGTGTTTTATCCTCACATGCTTGTCACTTTGTTCTTCATGAATTCATTTGTGTACAAGATTCCTTTTCATAGGAAGTGGGTTATGCTTAAATTTGTTTTGAATTTGCTTCTTGATGCTCTCTTTTGCTTCAACTCTTATTTCTTGCGAGTGCATCATTAAAATCGCTGAGCCCATCTTAATGGCTATAAAGAAAGCACTTCTTGGGAGCTAACCCATGTGTTTATTTGCCTACAGCACTTTTATTTTATATTTGAGTCTTGGAAGTTGTTACTACTGTAGCAACCTCTCCTTATCTTACTTTATTGCATTGTTGTGCCAAGTAAAGTCTTTGATAGCAAGGTTGATACTAGATTTGGATTACTGCGCAGAAACAGATTTCTGTCTGTCACGAATTTGGGCAGGGTTCTTTGTAGGTAACTCAGAAAAATCTGCCAATTTTTGTGTGTGATCCTCAGGTATGTACGCAACTTTCATTCAATTTGAGCATGTTCATCTGAGCAAGTCTGGTGCCCCTAAAAAATTCGTCTTTACAAACTGTTCTGTTTTGACAGATTCTGCCTTTTATTTCGCATTGCCTCTTTTGCTGTATTGAATGGATTTCTTTGTTCCATTAACTTCCAGTAGCTTTGGGAAATGTCCAGAAGTGTTAAGAATGATTGTGTCACCCCTGAACATGTGAATTTTGATTATGCACTAACCCTCTAATGAGTTTGTTTTGAGTTTGGTGTGGAGGAAGTTTTCAAGGGTCAAGAGAGGAGGATGATATATGATTAAGAAGAGTGAAAAGTTGAAAGAACATATCTTCGTTATATGTTGTTTTGGTGTTGATGACAATGATTTTATATGAGCATTTCGTTTTATAAGATTTGTAGGTTGTTGCATACCTGAAATGCCCAAAAGTTGAAGAGTATGCAAGATATCATTTGATGAGTTGTGTGTGGTTGTTTGTTGGAAGAAAGTATGAAAGAGGAAAGGAAGAGAAGAAAAGGAAAAGAAAATGGAGGAAGAAAAGTAAAGAGGAAGAAATAGATGAAAGAAGAAAAAGGGGAAGAGAGAAGAGGCCGGAGGCTTGGGCGGTACCGCCGGCCTGGCCACGGCCGGAGGCTCCGGCCTTGGTACCGCCCAAGGTACCGGAGAGGCGCGGGCGGCTCAGTATAGGAGCCAGGGGGTTTGGAGCCCCGGCGGTACCACCACCGGTACCCCGGCCGGAGGCTCCGCCCCCCCCCCTTCGGCCCGGCTCCTCCTGGCCACGTGGCCGGTCCGCTCGACTCAACCAGGGCCGGTAGTACCGGCCCAACCTGGCCGGTACTACCGGTCAGTTCTCCAACGACTCCAACGGGCCGTTCTGACAGGGTATAAATAGGGCTTCTTCTCCAAAGTCTCCTTTAGCTCTTCTTCCCCAAAAATCTGAGACACCATTGTTGAGCTCCATTTTCTCTAGATCTCTCTACTCCTCCAACCAAACTTCACCATACTTGAGGATTTGGTAGAGATGACCTAGATCTACTCTTTCACCAAAGGGATTTGTGTTTCATCGACATTCTTAGTGGATCTTTGTGAGGTGACCTCGAAGCTACTCTTCATGTAAAGCTTCGTGGTTACATCTTGGGAGCCTCCAATTTGGTTGTGGATGTGTGCCCCAAGCTTCGTGTAAAGGTGCCGGTTGCGACCTCAAGGCAACCGCTTAGTGGAGCGTGGGCTAGGCCTTTGTGGCGTTGCTCACAGGAGAATAGGGTGAGCCTTCGTGGCGCCACACCCCTCCGAACGTAGGCGTACCTTCTTGCAAAGGAAGGGAACTACGGGAATCATATCACCGTCTCTCCGTGTGCTCCACCTCGGTTACCTCTATCCTCTCACCGCCTTTACTACGTGTATCTTGTATTGTTGCTTGCTATCTTGTCATATAGGTGAATTCACTTAGTTGCATATCTAGAGAATTTACCTTTGTGTCAAGCCTAATTTGAAAAAGTATTAAAATTTGAGATTACACCTATTCACCCCCCCCCCTCTAGGTGTCATACGATCCTTTCAATTGGTATCAGAGCCTCGGCTCTTGTTTCGGGCTTTACCGCCTAAGAGAGTATGGCCGATGAGGGGGAGCCCGCATCCATGGAAGACATCAAGGAATTGAAATCGTCAATCTCCTCGATGAATGACTCTATAAGTGAATTAAGGGAGATGATGATGAGCTTTATGCAAGCCAATAAACCTCCTATCCCTCCTACCACCACTACCGAGTTTGTCACCCCCGTTGTTGATAAAACATCCCTTGGTGCCTCTACGGAGGCCGAAACCAAGGATGGAGAGGGTAGTAGTGAGTCTCTTCCCAAGTTAGATCCTAATGCCACCGGAGTGTACTCGACGGTTTCTCCTCCGCTCGTGTATTCTCCGGATCCTCCCATTCCTCACCCTCGCATTAATCCACGAGGAGATCCACCGTCACTTAATCCTAATGCTTTTTCTGTGTGGCAAACCAAGATTAAATCTTATTTAAATTCCTCATCTATTGAACTATGGAAAATTGTTGTTGAAGGATACAAGCCTCACAATTCTAATGGCTTGTCTCGTAGGGAAGTGGTTGATTGCCAACTCAACGCCACCGCCTTCTATATGATACAACAAGCCGTTAGTGAGGATGATAGACCCTACATCGAGAAAGCAACAACCGCCAAGGATGCTTGGGATATTCTCGCCGGAGTATTTCTTGGAAGCTCAAGCATGAGGCAAAACAAGTTCCAAGAGGTTAGCAATAAAGCCGAAGGTTTCTACATGGAATATGGTGAACATCATCGGGATATGTACCGCCGTCTCAAGGCTCTTGCTATATCCTTTCGAGACCTTGGTTCCACCTATGTTGATGATGATTAGATCAAGAGGAAGTACATCAATGCTCTATTGCCCTTTGAACCGGCCGATCTAAGAATTCTCAAGAACAAGCACAACTTTGAGCAAATGACCTCCAATGATGTCATGCAAGAAATGGATGCTTTCAAAGTTGAGTCAAAGATTGCCGTTGATAGTCGTGCTCGGGCCATTGGGATGAAGAGAAGTGAAAACTTAGCATTGAAGGCACATGTGTGTGTTGAGGATGAAGAAGAATTGAGGGAAACTAAATATGAAGGGCACTCCGAAGAACTCAAACGTGATCTACATGGTCACATTGCTCTTCTCACTAAATCCTTTTGGCGAGACCCGTCCAAGTACAAGTTAAAGGGAAACCAAAGAGGAGATGCTAAGGGCCCAAGAGCTAGAACTTGCTACAATTGTGGCAATCAAGATCACTTCATTGCCGAGTGCCCATATGAGAATAGAGAAGATCATGGTGGAAAACTCATTCTCAAGGACAAATCAAAGGCTCCACGCAAGAAGCCCTTTGTCAAGAAGAGTGGCTATGACATTTGCAAGAAGCCATCGAAGTATGTGTTGATTGCCCGTGAGGAGTATTCTTCCGGAGAAGAAGAAGACGATGACAAAGATGACTCAAGAAGTGAAGTGGCCGCTATTGCTATCACCTCCACACCTTCATCATCTCTCTTTGAATCTCCCAATGAGGACTCCTCCAACAATGCAAGATGCCTCATGGTCAAGACCTCTCATGCTCTCACTTCCGGAGATGAAGAAGATGCTCATGAAGACACATCAAGTGAAAATGCCTCTAGTGCCTCTACCCCTATGACATCTCTCTTCAAATCTCCCAATGAGGACCTCTCATTCAACCTCAACAAGTGCCTCATGGCCAAGACCTCCGAGGTAACTACTTCATCCAAACCCTCCTCCAAGACTATTGTTTCGGAATGTGATCTTGAGAGTCTCAAGATAAAGAGAGAAATTATTGGCTTGGATGAATTTATCTCTAACTTGCAAGGTGAACCCAAAAAGCATGTCCAAGTTATCTTGGATAGGCTTGCACGTGCCAATGATCTCCTTCATCTCAAGGAGAGATTTGAGAGGGAAATGCCGATGAGATTGGTGCGTTATCTCAAGCTCTTGGGGAAGAACAAGAGCTTAGAGAAGCTTTAGAAGAAAAGTTGTCTTCCATTGAGGAAATTCACAATGAAACTTTATCTAACCTCACTAAAGAGCGTGATCATGCTATTGCCTTATCTAATGTGCTTAACAAGGAAAAAGTTGAATTTGGTGTTGGTCATGCTAAACTAACTAAGGAGTTAGAGAAACTTGAAAAGACTCACAAGGCCTTGGAAAGTGAATTCTCTACCCTTACCAAGTCACATGAGCAACTTCAAATTCAATTGACTAAAAATGATATGCCTTGTTCTTCTACTTCTTCTTGTGATCATGTGAATGTTATTAAGGAGAACACTAGGTTGAAGGCCAAGTTTGCTAAGTCCTTTCCTTCCCAAGGTGAGAAAAATTTGGATGATCTTTTGAGCAATCAAAGATCAAACAATGGGAAGGAGGGGATTGGATATGGGCTAAACACTAACAAGAACAAGAAGGCCAAGCCCGCACAAGCAAAGGAGAAAGATGTTGTGGGTGGTGATGTCACTAGGGACAATACCACTCATAATAATTTTGCGGGAAAATATAACCCTCATTATGTGCTATTCCGTGATTACTATGGAGATGTCTATGCTAAATATGTTGGTCCATATGATGGTTATATTGCATGGTCTATTTGGGTTCCTAAGACCCTTGTTTCTAACAAAAGAGGACCCATTGCAAAATGGGGACCTAAAACGAAGACTTGATCTTATGTAGGACTATGCCGCCGGAGGATCAAAATGGGTGCTTGATAGTGGTTGCACAAGTCATATGACCGGCGGCAAGGACCTCGTTACGGAATTGAAGCCTAACGTGGATTTGTGGACCGTTACATTCGGCGACAACTCCAAATCCGAGGTATTGGGTCTTGGCAAGGTTGTGGTTGCACACAACATTACTCTTGTGGACGTCATGCTTGTCAAGACTCTTGGTTACAATTTATTATCCGTTTATGCCCTAGGCAAGATGGGTTTCGCCGTCTTCATTGATATTGATATTGTGGTTCTCCTGTGGAGCAAGACTCTAAAAGTCGCTTTCGTTGGGTACGTCGAAAACAACTTGTATGTGGTTGACTTTTCGGGGAAAACCACTACGAATGTGATGTGCTTATTCGGAAAGGCGGACGTGGGTTGGTTGTGGCATCGCCTCTTGGCCCATGTCAACATGAGGACTTTGCAAAGTCTCCACAAGGGAAACCATATTGTGGGACTAAAGGACAATGTTTGTTTTGCCAAAGATCGTGTTTGTAGGGCTTGTGTTGAAGGTAAAATGCATGATTCTCCGCATCCAAGCAAGACCATCATCTCTTCCAAGAGAATATTGGAGCTCCTTCATGTGGACCTTTTTGGTCCCACTACTCATGCAAGTCTTGGTGCGAAGAAACATTGTTTGGTTATTGTTGATGATTATTCAAGATATACTTGGGTTTTCTTTCTCAAGAAGAAGGATGAGACTCAACAAATCTTCATCGACTTTGTCACCGAAGTGCAACGTCAACACAACCTCACTATATTGGCAATTAGAAGTGACAACGGCTCCGAGTTCAAGAACTACACACTCAATGACTTCCTTAGTGATGAGGGGATAAGACATCAATATTCCGCTGCATACACCCCTCAACAAAATGGTGTTGCGGAGAGGAAGAACCGGACTTTCATGGATATGGCAAGGTCTATGTTGTTGGAGTATAAATCCCGATATGACTTTTGGGCCGAAGCCATCTCCACCGCATGTCATTCCGCTAACCGGCTTTATCTCCGCAAGGGATTGAACAAGACTCCTTATGAAATCCTCACCGGAAACAAGCCCAATATCTCCTACTTCCGAGTATTTGGTTGTAAGTGTTTCTATAAAATCAAAGGAGTTCGTTTGTCTAAATTTGCACCTAAAGCTTTGGAGGGTATTTTTGTTGGTTATGGTGCCGAATCTCACACTTATAGAATCTTTGACAAAGTCTCGGCTATTGTCATTGAATCTTGTAGTGTGAAATTCGAAGAAAATGATGGCTCCCAAGTGGGGCAAGTTGATGTTTGTGCAGATGATGAAATACCTCAAGACGCCATAGTAAGAATGGGGACGGGATTTCACCTCCCCATTGAGGGACACGGTGTGGCGCCTCGGGAAGGACTATGCTCTACTCAAGTGGAGCCCTCATCCTCACAAGCTCAACAAGCTCCGGATCTTGTGGACAATGTTACACCAACCGAAGAACAAGCTCAAGTCCCTTCCTCTCATGAACAAGATCAAGGACAAGATCAACCTAATGAGTTTGATGGAGAAGCACCAAGTGTTGATCAAGAACAACCCAATGATAATGGTGCAAACCCAAGTGATGTCCAAGATCAACCTCATGATGAAGAGCAAACTCAAGCAATTGAGCAAGCTCACATTGATGGTCAAGACGGGGATCAAAATAGTCAAGAAGACCAAGTGATGTCTCAAAGCTCTTTTGAAGACATTGAAGCCCGTCGTAAAATAAGAGTTGCAAGAACTTTGGAACTTCAAGGTCACACTATTGACAAAGTTATTGGTGACTTAAGGAAGCAAATGACCACCCGAAGACAACTAGCCAACTTTAGTGATCACCAAGCTTACATCTCCATGGTGGAACCAAAGAAAGTCTTTGATGCACTTGAAGATCCGGATTGGTTGGATGCTATGCATGAAGAACTCAATAACTTCAAGCGCAACAAAGTATGGAGATTAGTAGAGAAGCCCAAAGATTGTCGCAATGTTATTGGCACAAAGTGGATATTCAAGAACAAGCAAGATGAACATGGCATTGTCATTCGGAACAAGGCAAGATTGGTGGCTCAAGGTTTCTCTCAAGTGGAAGGCATTGACTTCGGTGAAACCTATGCTCCCGTGGCTCGCCTTGAGTCCATCCGTATCCTTCTTGCATATGCTTCTCACTATAACTTTAAATTGCAACAAATGGATGTTAAAAGTGCCTTTCTAAATGGACCTCTAAAAGAGTTGGTTTTTGTTAAGCAACCTCCCGGGTTCGAGGATCCCGAGTTCCCTAACCATGTGTATCAACTCGACAAGGCACTCTATGGCCTTAAACAAGCCCCACGTGCGTGGTATGAGCACCTTAAAGAGTTGTTACTAGACCGTGGATTTCAACTCGGGCTAATCGACCCCACTCTTTTTACTAAGAGGGTTGATGGGGAGCTTTTCATTTGCCAAATATATGTTGATGATATTATCTTTGGGTCTACTAACAAAGCTTTTAATGAAGAATTTTCAAAGCTTATGACCAACAAGTTTGAGATGTCCATGATGGGTGAATTGAGGTTCTTTCTTGGATTCGAGATCAAGCAATTGAGAGAAGGAACATTCATTTGCCAAGCCAAGTACATTCAAGACATGCTCAAGAGATTCAATATGAAGGACTTAAATGGTGCAAAGACCCCAATGGCTACCAATTGCCATCTTGCACTTGATCCCGGTGGTAAGGACGTGGATCCAAAGGTATATCGCTCCATGATAGGCTCCTTGCTTTACCTTTGCGCATCTAGACCGGATATTGTGTTGAGTGTAGGTGTATGTGCAAGGTATCAAGCCGCTCCTAAAGAAAGCCACTTAGTGGCGGTCAAAAGAATCTTTAGATATTTGGTTCATTCCCCAAGATTTGGATTATGGTACCCAAAGGGTTATGGATTCTCACTTGTTGGCTATACGGACTCGGATTGGGCGGGAGATAAGGATGATAGGAAATCAACCTCCGGGGCATGCCAATTTCTTGGTAGGTCCTTGGTGTGTTGGTCTTCTAAGAAGCAAAATTGTATAGCTCTCTCTACCGCCGAATCCGAGTACGTGTCGGCCGCTAGTGGATGCACACAACTCTTATGGATGAGGCAAACTTTAAAGGATTATGGTGTCACTTGTGACAAAGTGCCTCTTTTATGTGACAACCAAAGTGCCATCAAGATTGCATACAACCCCGTACAACACACAAGAACGAAGCATATTGAGATTCGGAATCACTTCATTCGAGATCATGTCTCCCGGGGTGATATTGAGTTGTCATTCATTGGTACCCATGACCAACTTGCGGATATATTCACGAAGATTCTTGATGAAGCAAGATTTTGTTACTTGAGGAATGAGCTAAATATCATAGATTCAAGTAGCTTGGCTTGAACACTTTGCATACATACCTATTCTTCAATTTCTATTTGGTTTAGGTGTGGGCATGGAAATAGGGGGAGTGCAGTTTAAATTATTGAGCTATCCTCCCCCCATAATGCCAACATTAAAAAATCATTCTCTTTATATCAATTAATGATATGTGAGCTTCAATGATGAGTATTGGTTTTGGGCCCAAGATATATCTTCGCGGTGCCATACCTTATCACTCATATATGGTGGTCTAGGCCACCCACCTTCTTGTGAAGAGTTGATCTTAATTGGATCTTCATGAATTTTGTTGCGGTATTTCATGTTCTTATGGGAATTGGCTCAATGTTTGGCTTTCTCTTGATTTGATCCTTGCAAACTTGAGTTCATAGTACCATACCTCTCTTAGTGTCCATCCTAAGCCTTTCTCACATCTATAACACATTCTATCTCTTGCACAAGCTCGTTTCAAAACATGCATATCTTTGACCATATTGGCAAACTCATATTTATCTTTGATCAAATTGTGTTAATTTTTTTTTTCAAGGGTGTTGTTTTAAAAAAAAGGGGGATTTTTTTTTAAAAAAAACAAAGGTCCTGTGTTCTTTCACAAAAAAAAACGGGGGCTGCCGACCCGGGCCTCGCCAGGCCGGTTGTACCGCCGGGGCCTGGCTGGTACTACCGCCGGCCTCGGGCCGGTACCTCCACCCAGGGGGGTCGTTCCCCACGCAGCACGCACACACACCACGCACAGCGACCCCCACCCTTCGCTCCCAAGCACACACGCACACCCTCAGCCGCCGCACTGCCGCCGGCTCGCCGGCCGCCCTCCGGCCACCTCCGGCCGGATCGGCTCCGTGGGAGCCCTCCCCTACCTCCCCTCCTCCATGGCCCCCGGTATTGGCTCCCCTCCCCGCGTATTTTGGACGTATTTTAGGCTCATACTTGTGTTGTTTTTTGGTCCTACATATTTAGATTTTTGGCTAAATCTTACACTATGAGGTGATATCTATTGTTGATCTATGTCCTCTAGTATGTAGCACCATTAACATCTAGTATGTAGCATTTTTTTTACCAATTGTATATGGCCATTTTTTTTTCTCATGCATGTGTATTTTGGGTCAAAATTTTGTTTAATTGAGATGAGCTTGTGCCCTTATCCCATATTTCCCTCGGCTCTGTTCGTCTATTTCACAGGTGCTAGTCGGAAGAGGCGAGGGGATCCGACCCTTGAGGATGAGTTTGTTCAACAAGATGAAGTGTTACCCCGTGCCACTACTGCGTGTGGTACTTCTTTGGCGAATAAAAAGAAAGGGAAACAGGCTATTGCGTCCTATGGTAGCGTCCGCCTTCATGCATACATGGCTATTCGCACCGCTAACCCCTATTTGGGGCCTCGGTCTTCTCGCACCCGCAACCGCCACTTCTACACCGAGGTTCAAGAGCGCATATTCAATGAAGTCCATCCTCCCAAGGTGAAGGTTGTTCATCAACGGTATATCAACATTGACCATTTGAAGAAGGATGCCTACTTTCATGAAGCTCTTGGGATTTGCGAGGAATTTGGTTTGCTTCCCATTATGACTTTCCAGTGCAACTATGATCCGTACCTTGTGACTCAGTTCTTTGCCACAGTCTATTTTCATGAGGACAAAGCTCGCTCCATTACTTGGATGACTCGTGATGAGGTACTCACTACCACTTGGAGCAACTTTGGGCGGATTCTTGGCTATCCTATTCCGGAAAATTGTGAAGACGACCGTTCTAGTGGTTGGAGGTTTCACGAGGAGTCTAATGCAAGCACCAAAGATGTTCTTGAGCCGCTCTATATGCCCGGTTGATGCAAGCTTGGATACACCTCCGGTCTCCAACCCATATATGATATTATGCTTCGCATCTACCGTGAGACTGTTGCCGTCAAAGTTGGTAATGTTGATGAGATCCATTCTTTTGTCATTGACTTGATGCTTCAAACTCATCTCCGGAAGGGCAAAGGTAAGAAGATGGATGTCATGGATTGCCTGTGGAGCCAGATCTTCGGGCGTATGGTGGAAAAGAGGTCTCCTTCCTTTGCTCCCTTCATCATGAAGCTTATTTCTGAGGTGTGGCGTCAGAAATTTGAGGGCGCTATTCTGGAACCATACTCACCCCTCATTGAGCATCGTCGCAAGAACATTCTTATCAAAGATCATGGGCTCCCAGCTCCTACCTCAGCCTCTGCAGCTCCTTCAACAGGTCCTGCAGATTCTTCCACTGCTCATGCTCGCCGGTTTGCTGGCCTCATACTCATTGATGGCTTTACTCCTCATATGGCCCTTGGGGGGCCTCCGGCTCACTCCGCATATGATCCCATGCTCGAGCCCTCTTGGTACACCAAACTCAAGATCAAGGTAAAGAAGACCTTCTGCCTCCAGCTGGATATTCAGGAGCGTATGTATGACGCCTATGTGGCAGAGAAGAAAGCTCGACGCCGTCAGAAGAGCATCATGACAAAGCTTGGTGTGGAAGTGTCTCCTCCAGGATCCGAAGAGAATATCCTTCCGAAGCCTCAGTGGATTTCTGCTCATAGCCAGTGGTCTGATGGCGAGGATGGACCCTCCTATGATGTCGACTCCGATATTTCCGGGGACTTCCTTGATGGCTAGGGACGGTAGCATCGCTCTTCAAACTTTTTGGCATCTTGATGTCAAAGGGGGAGAAGAGTTCTATTAGGTTCGGGATTTGCATGGGAAGTCACAAGCTTGCGTTTTCTTTGACTCTTTATGCTTGTGACTTATGGTTATCTATTGTTGAGAACTACTTATTATGCCTTATGAACCTTATCTATGTGTGTGAGACATAGGGGCTATCTATTTATGTATGAGACATTATCTATCTAGCTATCTATGGTAAAGACTAAGTGGACTACATGTGGTATGATCTCTAAACTCAACACTTGTCTTTACTCACATATGCCTGTCTCTTCTCAAGTGCAAGTGATGAACTTGTTTGCTACGCTTTATCTTTGCACTTGTTGGTTAATCTTATTTGCTTGAGTATATTGATCCTAGAGTATGTGCTTCTTATTCAAATGCTAATTCTATTGGATGCACATGTCTAGGGGGAGCTTATTATATCGTCTTATAATTTCTTTGCTCAAATAATCAATTCTTATGCAAATCTTATGTTGTCATCAAGAAACCAAAAAGGGGGAGATTGAAAGAACATATCTTCGTTATATGTTGTTTTGGTGTTGATGACAATGATTTTATATGAGCATTTGGTTTTATAAGATTTGTAGGTTGTTGCATACCTGAAATGCCCAAAAGTTGAAGAGTATGCAAGATATAATTTGATGAGTTGTGTGTGGTTGTTTGTTGGAAGAAAGTATGAAAGAGGAAAGGAAGAGAAGAAAAGGAAAAGAAAATGGAGGAAGAAAAGTAAAGAGGAAGAAATAGATGAAAGAAGAAAAAGGGGAAGAGAGAAGAGGCCGGAGGCTTGGGTGGTACCGCCGGCCTGGCCACGGCCGGAGGCTCCGGCCTTGGTACCGCCCAAGGTACCGGAGAGGCGCGGGCGGCTCAGTATAGGAGCCAGGGGGTTTGGAGCCCCGGCGGTACCACCACCGGTACCCCGGCCGGAGGCTCCGCCCCCCCTTCGGCCCGGCTCCTCCTGGCCACGTGGCCGGTTCGCTCGGCTCGACCAGGGCCGGTAGTACCGGCCCAACCTGGCCGGTACTACCGGTCAGTTCTCCAACAACTCCAACGGGCCGTTCCGACAGGGTATAAATAGGGCTTCTTCTCCAAAGTCTCCTTTAGCTCTTCTTCCCCAAAAATCTGAGACACCATTGTTGAGCTCCATTTTCTCTAGATCTCTCTACTCCTCCAACCAAACTTCACCATACTTGAGGATTTGGTAGAGATGACCTAGATCTACTCTTTCACCAAAGGGATTTGTGTTTCATCGACATTCTTAGTGGATCTTTGTGAGGTGACCTCGAAGCTACTCTTCGTGTAAAGCTTCGTGGTTACATCTTGGGAGCCTCCAATTTGGTTGTGGATGTGTGCCCCAAGCTTCGTGTAAAGGTGCCGGTTGCGACCTCAAGGCAACCGCTTAGTGGAGCGTGGGCTAGGCCTTTGTGGCGTTGCTCACAGGAGAATAGGGTGAGCCTTCGTGGCGCCACACCCCTCCGAACGTAGACGTACCTTCTTGCAAAGGAAGGGAACTACGGGAATCATATCACCGTCTCTCCGTGTGCTCCACCTCGGTTACCTCTATCCTCTCACCGCCTTTACTACGTGTATCTTGTATTGTTGCTTGCTATCTTGTCATATAGGTGAATTCACTTAGTTGCATATCTAGAGAATTTACCTTTGTGTCAAGCCTAATTTGAAAAAGTATTAAAATTTGAGATTACACCTATTCACCCCCCCCCCCCTCTAGGTGTCATACGATCCTTTCAAAAGTCTAAGCTTGGGGATGCCCCGGTGGTTCATCCCTGCATATTTCAAGAAGACTCAAGCATCTAATCTTGGGGATGCCCAAGGCATCCCCTTCTTCATCAACAACATTATCAGGTTCCTCTAGTGAAACTATATTTTTATTCCATCACATCTTATGTACTTTACTTGGAGCGTCTGTTTGTTTTTATTGTTTGAATAAATCCATGCTTGTGTGGGAGAGAGACACGCTCCGCTGGTTCATATGAACACATGTGTTCTTAGCTTCTAATGTTCATGGCGAAGGTTGAAACTGCTTCGTTAATTGTTATATGGTTGGAAACGGGAAATGCTACATGTAGTAATTGGTATGATGTATTGGATAACTTGATACTTGGCAATTGTTGTGCTCAAATAGATCATGTTTAAGCTCTTGCATCATATACTTTGCACCTATTAGTGAAGAAATACATAGAGCTTGCTAAAATTTGGTTTGCATGATTGGTCTCTCTAAGGTCTAGATATTTTCTAGTAAGGGTTTGAACAACAAGGAAGACAATGTAGAGCATTATAATGCTTGCAATATGTTTTTATGTGAGTTTTGTTGTACCGGTTCATACTTGTGTTTGCTTCAAACAACCTTGCTAGCCTAAGCCTTGTATTGAGAGGGATTACTTCTCATGCATACAAAATCCTTGAGCCAAAAACTATGCCATTTGTGTCCACCATACCTACCTACTACATGGTATTTCTCTGCCATTCCGAAGTAAATTGCTTGAGTGCTACCTTTAAAATTCCATTCTTTGTCCTTGCAATATATAGCTCATGGGAAAAATAGCCTAAAAACTATTGTGGTATTGAATATGTACTTACGTATCTTATTTCTTATTAAGTTGCTTGTTGTGCGATAACCATGTTCCTGGGGACGCCATCAACTATTCTTTGTTGAATATCATGTGAGTTGCTATGCATGTTCGTCTTGTCTGAAGTAAGGGCGATTTATCATGAGTTGAATGGTTTGAGTATGCATATTGTTAGAGAAGAACATTGGGCCGCTAACTAAAGCCATGATTCATGGTGGAAGTTTCAGTTTTGGACAACTATCCTCAATCTCTTATGAGAATATTATTTGTTGTTGAATGCTTATGCATTAAAGAGGAGTCCATTATCTGTTGTCTATGTTGTCCCGGTATGGATGTCTAAGTTGAGAATAATCAAAAGCGAGAAATCCAATCCGAGCTTTCTTCTTAGACCTTTGTACAGGCGGCATAGAGGTACCCCTTTGTGATACTCGGTTAAAACATATGTATTGCGATGATAATCCATGAAAATCCGAGATAATTAGGACAAGGTGCGGGCACTATTGGTAATCTATGCATGAGGCTTGCAACTTGTAGGATATAATTTACATAATGCATATGTTTTATTACTACCGTTTACAAAATTGTTTCTTGTTTTCAAAATAAAAGCTCTAGCACAAATATAGCAATCAATGCTTCCCTCTGCGAAGGGCCATTCTTTTACTTTATGTTGAGTCAGTTTACCTACTTCCTTCCATCTTAGAAGCAAACACTTGTGTTAACTGTTCATTGATTCTTACATACTTGCATATTTGCACTCATCATTTTACTTTATGTTGACAATTATCCATGAGATATGCATGCTGAAAGTTGAAAGCAACCGCTGAAACTTAATCTTCCTTTGTGTTGCTTCAATGCCTTTATTTAGAATCTATTGGTTTATGAGTTAACTCTTATGCAAGACTTATTGATGCTTGTCTTGAAAGTACTATTCATGAAAAGTCTTTGATTGTATGATTCGGTTGTTTAACCATTGTCTTTAACATTGCTTTGAATCGCTGCATTCATCTCATATGCTTTACAATAGTATGATCAAGATTATGTTGGTAGCATGTCACTTCAGAAATTATTCTTTTATCGTTTACCTACTCGAGGACGAGTAGAAACTAAGCTTGGGGATTGATACGTCTCTGACGTATCGATAATTTCTTATGTTCCATGCCACATTATTGATGATATCTACATGTTTTATGCACACTTTATGTCATATTCATGCATTTTCTGGAACTAACCTATTAACAAGATGCCGAAGTGCCGATTCTTTGTTTCTGCTGTTTTTGGTTTCAGAAATCCTAGTAACGAAATATTCTCGGAATTGGACGAAATCAACGCCCAGGGTCCTATTTTGCCACGAAGCTTCCAGAAGACCGAAGAGGAGACGAAGTGGGGCCACGAGGCGGCCAAACCCTAGGGCGGCGCGGCCCCTGCCCTGGCCGCGCGGCCCTATGGTGTGGGCCCCTCGTGCCGCCTCCTGACCTGCCCTTCCGCCTACTTAAAGCCTCTGTCGCGAAACCCCCAGTACCGAGAGCCACGATACGGAAAACCTTCCAGAGACGCCGCCGCCAATCCCATCTCGGGGGATTCAGGAGATCGCCTCCGGCACCCTGCCGGAGAGGGGAATCATCTCCCGGAGGACTCTACGCCGCCATGGTCGCCTCCGGAGTGATGTGTGAGTAGTCTACCCCTGGACTATGGGTCCATAGCAGTAGCTAGATGGTTGTCTTCTCCCCATTGTGCTTAATTGTCGGGTCTTGTGAGCTGCCTAACATGATCAAGATCATCTATATGTAATTCTATATGTTGCGTTTGTTGGGATCCGATGAATAGAGAATACTTGTTATGTTGATTATCAAAGTTATGTCTATGTGTTGTTTATGATCTTGCATGCTCTCCGTTACTAGTAGATGCTCTGGCCAAGTAGATGCTTGTAACTCCAAGAGGGAGTATTTATGCTCGATAGTGGGTTCATGTCTCCGTGAATCTGGGGAAGTGACAGAAATCTCTAAGATTATGGATGTGCTGTTGCCACTAGGGATAAAACATTGATGCTATGTCCGAGGATGTAGTTATTGATTACATTACGCGCAATACTTAATGCAATTGTCTGTTGTTAGCAACTTAATACTGGAGGGGGTTCGGATGATAACCTGAAGGTGGACTTTTTAGGCATAGATGCATGCTGGATAGCGGTCTATGTACTTTGTCGTAATGCCCAATTAAATCTCACTATACTCATCATAATATGTATGTGCATGGTCATGCCCTCTTTATTTGTCAATTGCCCAACTGTAATTTGTTCACCCAACATGCTGTTTATCTTATGGGAGAGACACCTCTAGTGAACTGTGGACCCCGGTCCAATTCTCTATACTGAAATACAATCTACTGCAATACTGTTATACTATTTTCTGCAAACAATCATCATCCACACTATACATCTAATCCTTTGTTACAGCAAGCCGGTGAGATTGACAACCTCACTGTTTCGTTGGGGCAAAGTACTTTGGTTGTGTTGTGCAGGTTCCACGTTGGCGCCGGAATCCCTGGTGTTGCGCCGCACTACATCCCGCCGCCATCAACCTTCAACGTGCTTCTTGGCTCCTACTGGTTCGATAAACCTTGGTTTCATACTGAGGGAAAACTTGCCGCTGTACGCATCACACCTTCCTCTTGGGGTTCCCAACGGACGCGTGTTGTACGCGTATCAAGCTCTTTTTCTGGCGCCGTTGCCGGGGAGATCAAGACACGCTGCAAGGGGAGTCTCCACTTCCCAATCTCTTTACTTTGTTTTTGTCTTGCTTAGTTTTATTTACTACTTTGTTTGCTGCACTAAATCAAAATACAAAAAAATTAGTTGCTAGTTTTACTTTATTTTGCTATCTTGTTTGCTATATCAAAAACACAAAAAAATTAGTTACTTGCATTTACTTTATCTAGTTTGCTTTATTTACTACTGCTAAAATGGCCACCCCTGAAAATACTAAGTTGTGTGACTTCACAACCACAAATAATAATGATTTCTTATGCACACCTATTGCTCCACCTGCTACTACAACAGAATTCTTTGAAATTAAACCTGCTTTATTGAATCTTGTTATGCGAGAGCAATTTTCTGGTGTTAGTTCTGATGATGCTGCTGCCCATCTTAATAATTTTGTTGAACTATGTGAAATGCAAAAGTATAAGGATGTAGATGGTGACATTATAAAATTAAAATTGTTCCCTTTCTCATTAAGAGGAAGAGCTAAAGATTGGTTGCCATCTCTGCCTAAGAATAGTATTGATTCATGGACTAAATGCAATGATGCTTTTATTGGTAGATATTATCCCCCTGCTAAAATTATATCTTTGAGGAGTAGCATAATGAATTTTAAACAATTAGATACTGAACATGTTGCTCAAGCTTGGGAAAGAATGAAATCTCTGGTTAAAAATTGCCCAACCCATGGACTGACTACTTGGATGATCATCCAAACCTTCTATGCAGGACTAAATTTTTCTTCGCGGAATTTATTGGATTCAGCTGCTGGAGGTACCTTTATGTCCATCACTCTTGGTGAAGCAACAAAGCTTCTTGATAATATGATGATCAACTACTCTGAATGGCACACGGAAAGAGCTCCACAAGGTAAGAAGGTAAATTCTGTCGAAGAAACCTCTTCCTTGAGTGATAAGATTGATGCTATTATGTCTATGCTTGTGAATGGTAGGACTAATGTTGATCCTAATAATGTTCCGTTAGCTTCGTTGGCTGCTCAAAAAGATTATGTTGATGTGAATTTCATTAAGAATAACAATTACAATAACTCTATGCCATATCCTGCTAATGGTAACTCTTATGGTAGATACACTTCACCTAATGAGGAAAAGATGTTAGAAATTGAAAGATCCACCAAGAACTTTATGCAATCGCAATATGAGCAAAATGAATTGTTTACTAAAACTATGAATGAGCAATCTACCTTGTTGAAGAATATAGGAAATCAACTTGAAAATCTGAATATGGAAATCTCTGGGTTGCAAACTAAACTTGCGAATGCTGAAAACCGAATCTCATATATGTCTGCGTCACAATCTTCTTTAATTAATAAAATGGCTGCTAAACCTGAGGATATAGAAAATAAAATTGTTACTACAGCAAATGCCATCCAAGTTAGAATTAATGAGAATATAAGATTAATGGCTGAATTGCGTGCTAGGTGGGATAGAGAAGAAAATGAAAAACTAGCTAAAGAGAAGAATGTAGCTAAAGTTTGGACTATTACCACCACAAGTAATGTTGATTCTTCACATGTTGCTGCACCTCCTACTATTAATGGTAAAATAATTGGTGTTGGCAATGTTTCTACCCCTAGTGCAAAGCGTACAAAACTGCCCGAAACTGCTAAAACTGCCTGTGATAAAACTGCTGAAATTTTTTCCAACATTGGGGATGATGATCCCATTGATTTAGATTATAATGGTTTGAATTTTGATGATTGCCACATCTCTGAAGTTATAAAGTTCTTGCAAAAACTTGCTAAAAGTCCTAATGCTAGTGCTATAAATTTGGCTTTCACGCAACATATTACAAATGCTCTCATAAAAGCTAGAGAAGAGCAACTAGAGCGCGAAGCCTCTATTCCTAGAAAGGTAGAGGATGGTTGGGAGCCCATCATTAAGATGAAGGTTAAAGATTTGGATTGTAATGCCTTATGTGATCTTGGTGCAAGTATTTCTGTTATGCCTAAGAAAATTTATAATATGCTTGACTTGCCACCGCTGAAAAATTGTTATTTGGATGTTAATCTTGCTGATCATTCTACAAAGAAACCTTTGGGGAAAGTTGATAATGTTCGCATTACCGTTAACAATAACCTTGTCCCCGTTGATTTTTTTGTCTTGGATATTGAATGCAATGCATCTTGTCCCATTATATTGGGAAGACCTTTTCTTCGAACTGTTGGTGCTATCATTGATATGAAGGAAGGTAATATAAAATATCAATTTCCTCTCAAGAAAGGTATGGAACACTTCCCTAGAAATAGAATGAAGTTACCTTTTGATTCTATTATTAGAACAAATTATGATGTTGACACTTCGTCTCTTGATAATACTTGATACACACTTTCTGCGCCTAGCTGAAAGGCGTTAAAGAAAAGCGCTTATGGGAGACAACCCATGGTTTTTACTACAGTACTTTGTTTTTATTTTGTGTCTTGGAAGTTGTTTACTACTGTAGCAACCTCTCCTTATCTTAGTTTAGTGTTTTGTTGTGCCAAGTAAAGTCGTTGATAGTAAAGTTCATACTAGATTTGGATTACTGCGCAGAAACAGATTTCTTTGCTGTCACGAATCTGGGCTGTTTTCTCTGTAGGTAACTCAGAAAATTATGTCAATTTACGTGAGTGATCCTCAGATATGTACGCAACTTTCATTCAATTTGAGCATTTTCATTTGAGCAAGTCTGGTGCCTCGATAAAATTTGTCAATACGAACTGTTCTGTTTTGACAGATTCTGCCTTTTATTTCGCATTGCCTCTTTTGCTATGTTGGATGAATTTCTTTGATCCATTAATATCCAGTAGCTTTATGTAATGTCCAGAAGTGTTAAGAATGATTGTGTCACCTCTGAACATGTTAATTTTTATTGTCCACTAACCCTCTAATGAGTTGTTCTAAGTTTGGTGTGGAGGAAGTTTTCAAGGAGCAAGAGAGGAGTATGATGCAATATGATCAAGGAGAGTGAAAGCTCTAAGCTTGGGGATGCCCCGGTGGTTCACCCCTGCATATTCTAAGAAGACTCAAGCGTCTAAGCTTGGGGATGCCCAAGGCATCCCCTTCTTCATCGACAACATTATCAGGTTCCTCCCCTGAAACTATATTTTTATTCCATCACATCTTATGTGCTTTTCTTGGAGCGTCGGTTTGTTTTTGTTTTTTTTTGTTTTGTTTGAATAAAATGGATCCTAGCATTCACTGTATGGGAGAGAGACACGCTCCGCTGTAGCATATGGACAAGTATGTCCTTAGGCTTTACTCATAGTATTCATGGCGAAGTTTCTTCTTCGTTAAATTGTTATATTGTTGGGATTGGAAAATGATACATGTAGTAATTGCTATAAATGTCTTGGATAATGTGATACTTGGCAATTGTTGTGCTCATGTTTAAGCTCTTGCATCATATACTTCGCACCCATTAATGAAGAAATACATAGAGCATGCTAAAATTTGGTTTGCATATTTGGTCTCTCTAAGGTCTAGATAATTTCTAGTATTGAGTTTGAACAACAAGGAAGACGGTGTGGAGTCTTATAATGTTTACAATATGTCTTTTATGTGAGTTTTGCTGCACCGGTTCATCCTTGTGTTTGTTTCAAATAACCTTGCTAGCCTAAACCTTGTATCGAGAGGGATTACTTCTCATGCATCCAAAATCCTTGAGCCAACCACTATGCCATTTGTGTCCACCATACCTACCTACTACATGGTATTTCTCCGCCATTCCAAAGTAAATTGCTTGAGTGCTACCTTTAAAATTCCATCATTCACCTTTACAATATATAGCTCATGGGACAAGTAGCTTAAAAACTATTGTGGTATTGAATATGTATTTATGCACTTTATCTCTTATTAAGTTGCTCGTTGTGCGATAACCATGTTCACTGGGGACGCCATCAACTATTCTTTGTTGAATATCATGTGAGTTGCTATGCATGTCCGTCTTGTCTGAAGTAAGAGAGATCTACCACCTTATGGTTAAGCATGCATATTGTTAGAGAAGAACATTGGGCCGCTAACTAAAGCCATGATCCATGGTGGAAGTTTCAGTTTTGGACAATATCCTCAATCTCATATGAGAAAATTATTAATTGTTGTTACATGCTTATGCATAAAAGAGGAGTCCATTATCTGTTGTCCCGGTATGGATGTCTAAGTTGAGAATAATCAATAGCGAGAAATCCAATGCGAGCTTTCTCCTTAGACCTTTGTACAGGCGGCATAGAGGTACCCCTTTGTGACACTTGGTTAAAACATGTGCATTGCGATGATCCGGTAGTCCAAGCTAATTAGGACAAGGTGCGGGCACTATTAGTATTCTATGCATGAGGCTTGCAACTTGTAAGATATAATTTACATGATACATATGCTTTATTACTACCGTTGACAAAATTGTTTCATGTTTTCAAAATCAAAGCTCTAGCACAAATATAGCAATCGATGCTTTTCCTCTATGGAGGACCATTCTTTTACTTTCATTGTTGAGTCAGTTCACCTATTTCTCTCCACCTCAAGAAGCAAACACTTGTGTGAACTGTGCATTGATTCCTACATACTTGCATATTGCACTTATTATATTACTCTATGTTGACAATATCCATGAGATATACATGTTACAAGTTGAAAGCAACCGCTGAAACTTAATCTTCCTTTGTGTTGCTTCAATACTTTTACTTTGAATTATTGCTTTATGAGTTAACTTTTATGCAAGACTTATTGATGCTTGTCTTGAAGTACTATTCATGAAAAGTCTTTGCTTTATGATTCACTTGTTTACTCATGTCATATACATTGTTTTGATCGCTGCATTCACTACATATGCTTTACAAATAGTATGATCAAGGTTATGATGGCATGTCACTCCAGAAATTATCTTTGTTATCGTTTTACCTGCTCGGGACGAGCAGAACTAAGCTTGGGGATGCTGATACGTCTCCGACGTATCGATAATTTCTTATGTTCCATGCCACATTATTGATGATATCTACATGTTTTATGCACACTTTATGTCATATTCGTGCATTTTCTGGAACTAACCTATTAACAAGATGCCGAAGTGCCAGTTGCTGTTTTCTGCTGTTTTTGGTTTCAGAAATCCTAGTAACGAAATATTCTCGGAATTGGACGAAATCAACGCCCAGGGTCCTATTTTGCCACGAAGCTTCCAGAAGACCGAAGAGGAGACGAAGTGGGGCCACGAGGCGGCCAAACCCTAGGGCGGCGCGGCCCCTGCCCTGGCCGCGCGGCCCTATGGTGTGGGCCCCTCGTGCCGCCTCCTAACCTGCCCTTCCGCCTACTTAAAGCCTCCATCGCGAAACCCCCAGTACCGAGAGCCACGATACGGAAAACCTTCCAGAGACGCCGCCGCCAATCCCATCTCGGGGGATTCAGGAGATCGCCTCCGGCACCCTGCCGGAGAGGGGAATCATCTCCCGGAGGACTCTACGCCGCCATGGTCGCCTCCGGAGTGATGTGTGAGTAGTCTACCCCTGGACTATGGGTCCATAGCAGTAGCTAGATGGTTGTCTTCTCCCCATTGTGCTTAATTGTCGGGTCTTGTGAGCTGCCTAACATAATCAAGATCATCTATATGTAATTCTATATGTTGCGTTTGTTGGGATCCGATGAATAGAGAATACTTGTTATGTTGATTATCAAAGTTATGTCTATGTGTTGTTTATGATCTTGCATGCTCTCCGTTACTAGTAGATGCTCTGGCCAAGTAGATGCTTGTAACTCCAAGAGGGAGTATTTATGCTCGATAGTGGGTTCATGTCTCCGTGAATCTGGGGAAGTGACAGAAATCTCTAAGATTATGGATGTGCTGTTGCCACTAGGGATAAAACATTGATGCTATGTCCGAGGATGTAGTTATTGATTACATTACGCGCAATACTTAATGCAATTGTCTGTTGTTAGCAACTTAATACTGGAGGGGGTTCGGATGATAACCTGAAGGTGGACTTTTTAGGCATAGATGCATGCTGGATAGCGGTCTATGTACTTTGTCGTAATGCCCAATTAAATCTCACTATACTCATCATAATATGTATGTGCATGGTCATGCCCTCTTTATTTGTCAATTGCCCAACTGTAATTTGTTCACCCAACATGCTGTTTATCTTATGGGAGAGACACCTCTAGTGAACTGTGGACCCCGGTCCAATTCTCTATACTGAAATACAATCTACTGCAATACTGTTCTACTGTTTTCTGCAAACAATCATCATCCACACTATACATCTAATCCTTTGTTACAGCAAGCCGGTGAGATTGACAACCTCACTGTTTTGTTGGGGCAAAGTACTTTGGTTGTGTTGTGCAGGTTCCACGTTGGCGCCGGAATCCCTGGTGTTGCGCCGCACTACATCCCGCCGCCATCAACCTTCAACGTGCTTCTTGGCTCCTACTGGTTCGATAAACCTTGGTTTCATACTGAGGGAAAACTTGCCGCTGTACGCATCACACCTTCCTCTTGGGGTTCCCAACGGACGCGTGCTGTACGCGTATCAGGGATGCTGATACGTCTCCAACGTATCTATAATTTCTGATGTTCCATGCTTGTTTTATGACAATACCTACATGTTTTGTTCACACTTTATGATGATTTTATGCGTTTTCCGGAACTAACCTATTGACGAGATGCCGAAGTGCCAGTTGCTGTTTTCTGCTGTTTTTGGTTTCAGAAATCCTACAAAGGAAATATTCTCGGAATCGGACGAAATCAATGCCCAACATCTTATTTTTCCCGGAACCTTCCAGAAAGTCAGAGACGGACCAGAAGGGTGCCCTGGGGGCCCCACACGTGTGGGCGGCGCGGCCCAGGGGGGGCGCGCCCCCCTAGTGTGAGGTGGCCCCGTGGCCCCTCCGACTCCATCTCTTCACCTATAAGTTGCCTCCTGACCTAAATCTTCGACACCGATTGACGAAACCCGAGAAAATCTTCCAGAGCCGCCGCCATCGTGAAACTCCAATTCGGGGGACAGAAGTCTCTGCTCCGGCACCCTGCCGGGACGGGGAATTGCCCCCGGAAGCCATCTCCACCGCCATCTTCACTGCCATCTTCACCACCATCGCTGCCTCCATGATGAGGAGGGAGTAATTCACCCCCGGGGCTGAGGGCTCCGCTATAGCTATGTGGTTCATCTCTCTCTTTGTGATCTAGTTGAATATCATCTATGTGCTACTCTAGTGATGTTATTAAAGTAGTCTATTCCTCCTCCATGATGTAATTGTGACAGTGTGTGCATCATGAAGTACTTGGTATATGCTATGATTGTGATCTCTTGTAGATTATCAAGTTTAACTATTACTATGATGGTATTGATGTGATCTATTCCCCCTTTCATAGCTTGTCGGTGACGGTGTGCATGCTATGTTAGTACTTGGTATAATTGCGTTGGTCTATCATGCACTCTAAGGTTATTTAAATATGAACATCGAATGTTGTGGAGCTTGTTAACTCCGGCATCGAGGTGCTCTTGTAGCCCTACACAATTAATGGTGTTCATCATCCAACAAGAGAGTGTAGAGTAGTTTTATTATGTGATCAATGTTGAGAGTGTCCACTAGTGAAAGTAGGATCCCTAGGCCTTGTTTCCAAGCATCGAATCTCCGTTTGTTTACTGTTCCACTGCATGTTTACTCGCTGCCATATTTTATTCAGATTGCTATTATCACTCATATACATCCATATTACTTGCATTTTACTATCTCTTCGCCGAACTAGTGCACCTATACATCTGACAAGTGTATTAGGTGTGTTGGGGACACAAGAGACTTCTTGTATCGTGATTGCAGGGTTGCTTGAGAGGGATATCTTTGACCTCTTCCTCCCTGAGTTCGATAAACCTTGGGTGATCCACTTAAGGGAAACTTGCTGCTGTTCTACAAACCTCTGTTCTTGGAGGCCCAACACTATCTACAGGAAAAGAAGCATGCGTAGACATCATTTACCCATGTTACGCTAGATCATTGCACATCCCGCTACACTGGCAGAGGCATACAGTTTCATACATCATGTTTTATTCATTATGAGTTATTTGTACCAAAAAGTGTGTTGTCATATTAGGATGTTGCCCCTAAAAGTAAAAAGAGCCATGGAGGCCATCAAAAAGAGAAAAAGAAAAGAAAGAAAAAGAAAATAGAAAAGAAAAAGAAAAAGAAAAAAAGAGAATAAAGAAAAGGGGGCAGCATTACTATCTTTTATCCACACTTGTGCTCATGTTTTAGCACCTGCAGTATTCATAGTCATCATTTGTGCTCATGTTTAGCACCTATATTCCACATGAGAGAGTTTGCATGTTTTACTAGTATAACTATGTGGGGAATTTACACTATAGAACTTGGGTTGTATATTCCAATGATGAGCCTCCTCAAAAGTGCTCTAGGTCTTCGTGAGCAACCAAGTTGGATGCACCCCCACTAGTTCCATTGGAGAGCTTTCATACACATATAGCTCTATGTGCATCCGTTGCATGGCAATCACTACTCCTTGCATAGCTTCGATTATAAGACTTCCTCTTGTCAAATAATCACTTATAGCTTTGTAAGACTTTCTTCCATTTGGCCTTCCAAACCCCCATTAACGTTCTTTATGCCATAACATCCTGGTGCTAATACCAAATGCTTGCGCTCACCGGTTGAGTAGAGTTCGAAACAGTTGATTCATGACGTTCATGTTTAATTTTACTTGACTGAATCCTTCTTATGTTGTGAAAATTTACTTGATGCTTGGAATGAAGGATAGAACTTCTACGCTGAATGCTTAACACATCTTTAATGAACTTTGTACGGTTTCATGTCTTTGAAGCAATAGTTCATGAAAACTTCTAGCTTGTTTAACTCTTGCATTATCATCTCTTATATCAATATAGACATTTGCTTTGAGTAATTTGATCTCAGCTCATATGCTTTACGTCATTATTGGATCAAGATTATGTTGGTAGCATGTCACTTCAGAAATTATCTTTGTTATCGTTTACCTACTCGAGGACGAGTAGGAACTAAGCTTGGGGATGCTGATACGTCACCAACGTATCGATAATTTCTTATGTTCCATGCTTGTTTTATGACAATACCTACATGTTTTATATACACTTTATATCGTTTTTATGCATTTTCCGGAACTAACCTATTGACGAGATGCCGAAGTGCCAGTTCCTGTTTTCTGCTGTTTTTGGTTTCAGAAATCCTAGTAAGGAAATATTCTCAGAATTGGACGAAATCAACGCCCAGTATCTTATATTTCAAGGAAGCTTCCAGAGCACCGAAAAGGGACCAGAGGGGAGCCTTGGTGGCCCCACACATGGTGGCGGCGCGGCCAAGGGGGGGCGCCCCCCCTGGTGTGTGGCGCCCCCGTGGCCCTTCCGACTCCGACTCATCGCCTATTTAAGCCTTCCTGACCTAAAACATCGAGACGAATAAGCCACGGTACGAGAAGCCTTCCAGAGCCGCCGCCATCGCGAAGCCAAGATTCGGGGGACAGAAGTCTCTGTTCTGGCAAGCCGCCGGGACGGGGAAGTGCCCCCGGAAGGCATCTCCATCGACACCACCGCCATCTTCATCACCGCTGCTGTCTCCCATGAGGAGGGAGTAGTTCTCCATCGAGGCTAAGGGCTGTACCGGTAGCTATGTGGTTAATCTCTCTTCCCATGTACTTCAATACAATGATCTCATGAGCTGCTTTACATGATTGAGATTCATATGATCAGCTTTGTAATCTAGATGTCGTTATGCTATTCAAGTGGATTTTACTTATGTGATCTCCGGAGACTCCTTGTCCCACGTGTGTAAAGGTGACAGTGTGTGCACCGTGTAGGTCTCTTAGGCTATATTTCACAGAATACTTGTTCACTGGGTTATGCTTTGAGTTGGATGTCTCTATGAAATTGTGGTGTGTTAGTACCTCCTATGAATGCTCACAGTGACAGCATGGGGTGTTTATTAGTACTTGGGAATACATCTTTAAGGTTTGCCTACATGATGAATTAGTGTTCGTTATCTTGCCAGAGAGTAATCCAGAATAGCATAGTGAAGTGCTTATTTATATTCCATTATGATTGCAATGTTGAGAGTGCCAACTAGTGAAAGTATGATCCCTAGGCCTTGTTTCCAAATATCTAATCACCGTTTATTTACTGTTCTACTGCATGTTTACTTGCTGCCATATTTATTTCAGATTATTATTACCACTCATATTCATCCATATCACTTGCATTTTACTATCTCTTCGCCGAGCTAGTGCACCTATACATCTGACAAGTGTATTAGGTGTGTTGGGGACACAAGATACTTCTTGTATCGTGATTGCAGGGTTGCTTGAGAGGGATATCTTTGACCTCTTCCTCCCTGAGTTCGATAAACCTTGGGTGATTCACTTAAGGAAAAACTTGCTGCTGTTCTACAAACCTCTGCTCTTGGAGGCCCAACACTGTCTACAGGAAAAGAAGCCAATAGTAGACAGCAAGCTATTTTCTGGCGCCGTTGCCGGGGAACGAAAAGCTACACCACAGAGATTTCTACCTCCCACGTCAACCACGCGCCAGTTGTGGATAGCAGTGCATAATCAAAAATTCACATGTTCAGAAGTGACATAATCATTCTTAACACTTCTGGACATTGCTCAAAGCTACTGAAAGTTAATGGAACAAAGAAATCCATCAAACATAGCAAAACAGGCAATGCGAAATAAAAGGCAGAATCTGTCAAAACAGAATAGTACGTAAAGACGAATTTTTCTGGGGCACTTAACTTGCTCAGATGAAAAAGCTCAAATTGAATGAAAGTTGCGTACATATCTGAGGATCACACACATAAATTGGCAGATTTTTCTGAGTTACCTACAGACGGGGCTGCTCAATTTCGTGACAGTAAGAAATCTATTTCTGCGCAGTAATCCAAATCTAGTATCAACCTTACTATCAAAGACTTTACTTGGCACAAAAATGCAATAAAATAAAGATAAGGAGAGGTTGCTACAGTATTAACAACTTCCAAGACACAACAAAAACAGTAGCAAAAAAAATAAAAACATGGGTTATCTCCCAAGAAGTGCTTTCTTTATAACCATTATGATGGGCTCAGTAATTTTAATGATACTCTCATAAGGATGAGAGTTGAAGCAAAGAGAGCATCAAAAGAAAATAAGAAACACTTTTAAGTCTAACCCACTTCCTATGCATAGAAATCTTGTAAATAAACAAGTCAATGAAGAACAAAGTGAATAGCATAGGAAGACAAAACAAGTGTAACTTCAAGATTCTCAACATAAAGAGGGGAAACTTAATATTATTAAGATGCATATTACCATGTTTCCCTCTCTCATAATAACTTCCAGTAGCATCATGAACAAACTCAACAATATAACTATCACATAAAGCATTCTTATTCACATGCATAAAAGTATCATTAATTTTGGAATAAAAAGAATTCTTCTCATTAATAGTAATTGGAGCAGGATTATTATCAAGAATTTGAACATGGTAAACAAGTTGCATACTAGGGGAATTGTTTTTGGCAATCCAATCATAACTATGACAAGTTTCATAAGGATAATTATAACCTATGTCATAGCATTCTTCATAATAATTATCAAAGATTGGAGGCATAGTGTCATCATAAGAAATAGAATAGTTATCCTCCACAGTATGTTCATCTGCAACCTTACCATCATCATTACTAGAAGGAGATGTATTAAACATATAATCATCAGTAGCAAAAGGATTTTCAAACACCTCATCCCCAAGCTTAGAGCTTTCTATATCATTATGGGAAGAAGCATGGATAGTACTAATACTATGGCAATTACTAACATCATCATTTTCAGAATTAGTTTCCCAGAGATTTTCAATATCAAAAGTAGTGTGCTCTTTCAAATCATGATCACTAATGTAGGTACAGGGCATAGGAAGATCATTGTACTCAGATTCATTATCATAATAATCATTAGGAGCAACATACTTACGGTTACCTATCGTTATCTCATACACGCGGGGATATGCTGTTACCTCTTTCTTTTTATTCCCCCTCTTCTTCTTCTTTTTCTTCTTCTTCTTCGTTCCCTTCTTCTTCTTCTTCTTCTTCTTCTTCTTCTCATTCTCCTCGTTTTCTTTAGGAGGAAGAGGCTTGAAGGGAGGCTTCTCCACAGAACCTGATTTATTTCCAGAAACAATAGAAGAAACTTGGGAGGATTCCTCCTTTTCATTAATAAGTTTAAAACACACAGCGGTCCTATCATATTTTGGCAAAGTGTCATCTTCTAAAATATTTTGTATGTAAGTATTTGTATGGCAATTATCAATGCAATAAGAAAGACACCCATGCAGGACATCATCAATATCAAGATCGTTAATATCTAACAAAGAAATTTTTCTTGATAACTCTTCACACTTCAAAAATAAAGTAAGTTCATCATGCTGATTAGGAGTAATTTCATCATCACAATACAAATTTGCAGCACTCATGGGGTTCAAATTATCATTGGAGGAGCATTGAAAATTAAAATGTCCCACTCTATGGCAAAGTTCACAGATAAAAGGATAGAGGGCACAAACTTTTTCACCAAGATCATCTAGAGCCCTAGACCACTTTCTAGTTTTTTCATTCCTATGATTGATACAATATTCATCTTCGATTTGATTAATTCCACAAGGTCTATGCATTCCAAAAAAATTAACATGCTTATAGGAAATAGCATTTTCAGAAGTTTGAACATGTTCATTGCAATCATTAATAACAGTTTCATCCTTCATGCAAGTGTCTTTAAAAGGTTCATGATACTTATCGAAATTCTTCCTAGGCAATTCAAAATGAGAAGCAAAAGCTTTATAAAGATTTGCAACAACTTGAGAGTCAAGACCATAAGTAGCACTCATATTTCGAAATTTATCAGTATTCACAAAAGTTTCAATGCATTCATAATCATAATTTATACCTGACTCTCTACCTTTATCGTTCTCTCAATCTTCAGTATTCCCCCGAGTTCTTTCAAGAAGATCCCATCTAGCTTCAACCTCCTTGCTTGTGAAAGATCCCTCCAAACAGGCATCTAGATAGTCCTTGTGATGTCCTGAAAGCCTTGCATAAAAATTATTAATAATAACATTACGGGGAGCTCATGAATGGGACATTTGATCATTAGTGACTTCAATCTCCCCCATGCTTGGGAAATACTCTCTCCATCACGAGGATAAAAGTTATAAATGTATTTCCTATCAATATGCACTTCATGGGGAGGATAAAATTTAGAATAAAAGAGAGGTAAAATTTCCTCCCAACCAAGAGATCGACCATTCTTCAGCATCTTATACCATTCCGCAGCTCTGCCCTTCAGAGATATAGAGAATAGCTTCCTCTTAACTTGGTCTTTTGAAATACCTGCACTCTCGAACAACTCGCATAATTCATGTATAAAGAGTAAATGATCACTAGGATGGACAGTCCCATCTCCAAAATAGCAATTGTTCATAGCAAGTTCAACAATTTTCATAGGTATCTTATATGGAATACTTTCAACAGGTGGATTTAAAATATCATAAGCATCATTAGAGTTATCGCATATAGGAGATAAAGTATTATCAGAGCAAATTTTCTCCCCTAAAGATGGGAAGCTAAAAAGATCATAAAAACTAGCTTCCCCAAGCTTAGACTTCTCCATAGCATTAGCAGTGATTGCGTTCATACTAATAACATTGCTACTAGCATGTAAATAAGGTTCCATAGGTTTTTTAATTTTCGCATCACACAATTCATGTCTTATTTCAGGAAATAGATTAAAAAGCTCACTGTTGTTTTCCATTACGCCTAACTAGTGAAAAATAAAAACAAGAAACAAAAAGATGCAATTGCAGGATCTAAAGGAAATAGCTTCGAGCACTCACACACCAGCAACAGTGCTAGGAAATAGCTTAGTAGTCGGAGGATGTGAATACCTTTTACCTTACCTCCCCGGCAACGGCGCCAGAAAATAGCTTGATGTCTACGCACGCTTCTATTCCTGTAGACAGTGTTGGGCCGCCAAGAGTAGAGGTTTGTAGAACAGCAGCAAGTTTCCCTTAAGTGAATCACCCAAGGTTTATCGAACTCAGGGAGGTAGAGGTCAAAGATATCCCTCTCAAGCAATCCTGCAATTACAATACAATAAGTCTCTTGTGTCCCCAACACACCTAATACACTTGTCAGATGTATAAGTGCACTAGTTCGGCGAAGAGATAGTAAGATGCAAGTGATATGGATGATTGTAAGTAGTAATTGCAATCTTAAATAAAGATGGCAGCAAGCAAACATGTAACAAAACTTGTTGGAAACGGTGTCTTAATGCTTAGAAACAAGGCCTAGGGATCCTACTTTCACTAGTGGACACTCTCAACAATGATCACATAATAATACTACTCTACACTCTCTTGTTGGATAACAAACACCATTCATTGTGTAGGGCTACAAAAGCACACCTCAAGCCGGAGTAAACAAGCTCCACAACTTCCGGAGTTCATATTAAAGTAACCTCTAGAGTGCATAATAGACCGTTGCAATTTAGACCGAGTACTAACATAGCATACACACTGTCAACAATAGCTATGAAAGAGGGAATAGATCGCATCAATACTATCATAGTAATAGTTAACTTCATAATCTACAAGAGATTACAATCATAACCTACGCCAAGTACTACATGATGCACACACTGTCAACATTACATCATGGAGGAGGAATAGACTACTTTAATAACATCACTAGAGTAGCACATAGATTAATAGTGATACAATGCTCATGATCACTGATGACCCACAAGTATAGGGGGTGTATCGTAGTATTTTCGATAAGTAAGAATGTCGATCCCAACGAGGAGCAGAAGGTGTTGACAAGCAGTTTCGATGAAGGATTCACTGTAAATGCTCACAGACAAGTATTCAGGGGGTTTTGATGTAACAGTTGAATAAAGTACGAGTAAGTAAAGTGCGAGAGTAACAATTGCAGCGAGTGGCCCAATCCTTTTTAGCACAAAGGACAAGCCGGTTTGTTTACTTATAATGACCAAACGTTCTCGAGGACACACGGGATTTTAGTCTAGTGCTTTCGCTACATACGGCTAAATAATCTTCATTGTTATGATAAGTGTTGTGTGGGTGAACCTATGCTAATGTACCGCCCTTCCTAGGACTAATACATACTTGTGATTATACCCCTTGCAAGCATCCGCAACTACAAGAAAGTAATTAAGAATAAATCTAACCACAGCCTTAAACTCTGAGATCCTGCGATCCCTCCTGCATCGATATACCAACGGGGGTTTAGGTTTCTGTCACTCCGGCAACCCCGCAATTGGCAAACGAATACAAGATGCATTCCCCTAGGCCCATAAATGGTGAAGTGTCATGTAGTCGACGTTCACATGACACCACTAGAAGAATAACACCACAACTTAAATATCATACCATTGAATATTACTCAACCATAGTTCACTACTAACATTTAGACTTCACCCATGTCCTCAAGAACTAAACGAACTACTCACGAGACATCATATGGAACATGATCAGAGGTGATATGATGATGAATAACAATCTGAACATAAACTTGGTTCAATGGTTTCACTCAATAGCATCAACAACAAGTAGAGATCGATACCGGGAGAGTTTCCCCTATCAAACAATCAAGATCAAACCCAAATTGCTACGGCGGTGACGGTGTCTGATGGCGTGTATTTCACACGTTCGTTGGGCAACCCCAAGAGGAAGGTATGATGCGCACAGCAGCAAGTTTTCCCTCAGAAAGAAACCAAGGTTTATCGAACCAGGAGGAGCCAAGAAGCACGTTGAAGGTTGATGGCGGCGGGATGTAGTGCGGCGCAACACCAGGGATTCCGGCGCCAACGTGGAACCTGCACAACACAACCAAAGTACTTTGCCCCAACGAAACAGTGAGGTTGTCAATCTCACCGGCTTGCTGTAACAAAGGATTAACCGTATTGTGTGGAAGATGATTGTTTGCAGAAAACAGTAGAACAAGTATTGCAGTAGATTGTATTTCAGTAAAGAGAATTGGACCGGGGTCCACAGTTCACTAGAGGTGTCTCTCCCATAAGACGAACAGCATGTTGGGTGAACAAATTACAGTTGGGCAATTGACAAATAAAGAGAGCATGACAATGCACATACATATCATGATGAGTATAGTGAGATTTAATTGGGCATTACGACAAAGTACATAGACCGCCATCCAACTGCATCTATGCCTAAAAAGTCCACCTTCAGGTTATCATCCGAACCCCCTCCAGTATTAAGTTGCAAACAACAGACAATTGCATTAAGTATGGTGCGTAATGTAATCAACAACTACATCCTTAGACATAGCATCAATGTTTTATCCCTAGTGGCAACAGCACAACACAACCTTAGAACTTTCTGTCACTGTCCCAGGTGTCAATGCAGGCATGAACCCACTATCGAGCATAAGTACTCCCTCTTGGAGTTACAAGCATCTACTTGGCCAGAGCATCTACTAGTAACGGAGAGCATGCAAGATCATAAACAACACATAAGCATAACTTTGATAATCAACATAACAAGTATTCTCTATTCATCGGATCCCAACAAACGCAACATATAGAATTACATATAGATGATCTTGATCATGTTAGGCAGCTCACAAGATCCGACAATGATAGCACAATGGGGAGAACACAACCATCTAGCTACTGCTATGGACCCATAGTCCAGGGGTAGACTACTCACACATCACACCGGAGGCGACCATGGTGGCGTAGAGTCCTCCGGGAGATGATTCCCCTCTCCGGCAGGGTGCCGGAGGCGATCTCCTGGATCCCCCGAGATGGGATCGGCGTTGGCGGCGTCTCTGGAAGGTTTTCCGTATCGTGGTTCTCGGTACTGGGGGTTTCGTCACGGAGGCTATTTGTAGGCGGAAGGGCAGGTCAAGAGGCGGCACGGGGGCCCCACACCACAGGGTCGCGCGGCCAAGGGGGGGGGGCGCGCCACCCTAGGGTGTGGCCCCTCCGTGGCCCCTCTTCGTCTCTCCTTCGGACTTCTGGAAGCTTCGTGAGAAAATAGGCCCCTGGGCTTTGATTTCGTCCAATTCCGAGAATATTTCCTTACTAGGATTTCTGAAACCAAAAACAGAAAACTTGACAAGCGGCACTTCGGCATCTTGTTAATAGGTTAGTTCCAGAAAATGCACGAATATGACATAAAGTGTGCATAAAACATGTAGATAACATCAATAATGTGGCATGGAACATAAGAAATTATCGATACGTCGGAGACGTATCAGCATCCCCAAGCTTAGTTCTGCTCGTCCCGAGCAGGTAAAACGATAACACAGATAATTTCTGGAGTGACATGCCATCATAATCTTGATCATACTATTTGTAAAGCATATGTAGTGAATGCAGCGATCAAAACAATGTATATGACATGAGTAAACAAGTGAATCATATAGCAAAGACTTTTCATGAATAGCACTTCAAGACAAGCATCAATAAGTCTTGCATAAGAGTTAACTCATAAAGCAATAATTCAAAGTAAAGGCATTGAAGCAACACAAAAGAAGATTAAGTTTCAGCGGTTGCTTTCAACTTGTAACACGTATATCTCATGGATATTGTCAACATAGAGTAATATAATAAGTGCAATAAGCAAGTATGTAGGAATCAATGCACAGTTCACACAAGTGTTTGCTTCTTGAGGTGGAGAGAAATAGGTGAACTGACTCAACATTGAAAGTAAAAGAATGGTCCTCATAGAGGAAAAGCATCGATTGCTATATTTGTGCTAGAGCTTTGATTTTGAAAACATGGAACAATTTTGTCAACGGTAGTAATAAAGCATATGCATCATGTAAATTATATCTTATAAGTTGCAAGCCTCATGCATAGTGTACTAATAGTGCCCGCACCTTGTCCTAATTAGCTTGGACTACCTGGATTATCACCGCAATACATATGCTTTAACCAAGTATCACAAAGGGGTACCTCTATGCCGCTTTGTACAAAGGTCTAAGGAGAAAGCTCGCATTTGGATTTCTCGCTTTTGATTATTCTCAACTTAGACATCCATACCGGGACAACATAGACAACAGATAATGGACTCCTCTTTTAATGCTTTAAGCATTCAACAACAATTAATTCTTTTCTTATTAGAGATTTGAGGATGTTTGTCCAAAACTGAAACTTCCACCATGGAGCATGGCTTTAGTTAGCGGCCCAATGTTCTTCTCTCACAATATGCATGCTCAAACCATTCAACTCAGTGTAGATCGCCCTTACTTCAGACAAGACGAACATGCATAGCAACTCACATGAAATTCAACCAATGAATAGTTGATGGCGTCCCCAGTAAACATGGTTAACGCACAACAAGCAACTTAATAAGAGATAAAGTGCATAATTACATATTCAATACCACAATAGTTTTTAAGCTATTTGTCCCATGAGCTATATATTGCATAGGTGAATGATGGAATTTTAAAGGTAGCACTCAAGCAATTTACTTTGGAATGGCTGGAAAATACCATGTAGTAGGTAGGTATGGTGGACACAAATGGCATAGTGGTTGGCTCAAGTATTTTGGATGCATGAGAAGTATTCCCTCTCGATACAATGGTTTAGGCTAGCAAGGCTTATTTGAAACAAACACAAGGATGAACCGGTGCAGCAAAACTCACATAAAAGACATATTGAAAACATTATAAGACTCTACACCGTCTTCCTTGTTGTTCAAACTCAATACTAGAAATTATCTAGACCTTAGAGAAACCAAATATGCAAACCAAATTTTAGCATGCTCTATGTATTTCTTCATTAATGGGTGCAAAGCATATGATGCAAGAGCTTAATCATGAGCACAACAATTGCCAAGTATCACATTTCCCAAGACATTTATAGCAATTACTACATGTATCATTTTCCAATTCCAACCATATAACAATTTAACGAAGGAGAAACTTCGCCATGAATACTATGAGTAGAAACCAAGGACATACTTGTCCATATGCTACAGCGGAGCATGTCTTTCTCCCATAAAGTGAATGCTAGGATCCATTTTATTCAAACAAAACAAAAAACAAAAACAAACCGACGCTCCAAGACAAAGCACATAAGATGTGATGGAATAAAAATATAGTTTCAGGGGAGGAACCTGATAATGTTGTCGATGAAGAAGGGGATGCCTTGGGCATCCCCAAGCTTAGACGCTTGAGTCTTCTTGATATATGCAGGGGTGAACCACCGGGTGCATCCCCAAGCTTAGAGCTTTCACTCTCCTTGATCATGTTGCATCATACTCCTCTCTTGATCCTTGAAAACTTCCTCCACACCAAACTCGAAACAACTCATTAGAGGGTTAGTGCACAATATAAATTGACATATTCAGAGGTGACACAATCATTCTTAACACTTCTGGACATTGCATAATGCTACTGGACATTAGTGGATCAAAGAAATTCATCCAACATAGCGAAAGAGGCAATGCGAAATAAAAGGCAGAATCTGTCAAAACAGAACAGTTCGTATTGACGAATTTTAAAATGGCACCAGACTTGCTCAAATGAAAATGCTCAAATTGAATGAAAGTTGCATACATATCTGAGGATCATGCACGTAAATTGGCTTAATTTTCTGAGCTACCTACAGGGAGGTGGACCCAGATTCGTGACAGCAAAGAAATCTGGAACTGTGCAGTAATCCAAATCTAGTACTTACTTTTCTATCAACGGCTTAACTTGGCACAACAAAACACAAAACTAAGATAAGGAGAGGTTGCTACAGTAGTAAACAACTTCCAAGACATAAAATAAAAACAAAGTACTGTAGGTAAAAACATGGGTTGTCTCCCATAAGCGTTTTTCTTTAACGCCTTTCAGCTAGGCGCAGAAAGTGTGTATCAAGTATTATCAAGAGATGAAGTGTCAACATCATAATTTGTTCTCATAATAGAATCAAAAGGTACCTTCATTCTCTTTCTAGGGAAGTGTTCCATACCTTTCTTGAGAGGAAATTGATATTTTATATTACCTTCCTTCATATCAATGGTAGCACCAACAGTTCGAAGAAAAGGTCTTCCCAATATAATGGGACAAGATGCATTGCATTCAATATCCAAGACAACAAAATCAACGGGAACAAGGTTATTGTTAACAGTAATGCGAACATTATCAACTTTACCCAAAGGTTTCTTTGTAGAATGATCAGCAAGATTAACATCCAAATAACAATTTTTCAGCGGTGGCAAGTCAAGCATATTATAGATTTTCTTAGGCATAACAGAAATACTTGCACCAAGATCACATAAAGCATTACAATCAAAATCTTTAATCTTCATCTTAATGATGGGCTCCCATCCATCCTCTAACTTTTTAGGAATAGAGGCTTCACGCTCTAGTTTCTCTTCTCTAGCTTTTATGAGAGCATTTGTAATATGATGCGTGAAAGCCAAATTTATAGCACTAGCATTAGGACTTTTAGCAAGTTTTTGCAAGAACTTTATAACTTCAGAGATGTGGCAATCATCAAAATTCAAACCATTATAATCTAAAGTAATGGGATCATCATCCCCAATGTTGGAAAAAATTTCAGCAGCTTTATCACAGGCAGTTTCAGCAGTTTTAGCAGTTTCAGGCAGTTTTTCGCGCTTTGCATTAGAAGTGGAAACATTGCTAACACCAATTCTTTTATTAGTATGAGTAGAAGGTGCAGCAACATGTGTAGCATTAGCATTACTAGTGGTGGTAATAGTCCAAACTTTAGCTACATTCTTCTCTTTAGCTAGTTTTTCATTTTCTTCTCTATCCCACCTAGCACGCAGTTCAGCCATTAATCTTATATTCTCATTAATTCTAACTTGAATGGCATTTGCTGTAGTAGTAATTTTATTATGATGATTCTCATTAGGCAAAACTTTTGATTTCAAAAGATCAACATCAGCAGCAAGACTATCGACTTTAGAAGCAAGTATATCAATTTTCCCAAGCTTTTCTTCAACAGATTTGTTAAAAGCAGTTTGTGTACTAATAAATTCTTTAAGCATGGCTTCAAGTCCAGGGGGTGAACTCCTATTATTGTTGTAAGAATTTCCATAAGAATTACCATAGCCGTTGCTATTATTATAAGGATATGGCCTATAGTTGTTACTAGAATTGTTCCGGTAAGCATTGTTGTTGAAATTATTATTTTTAATGAAGTTCACATCAACATGTTCTTCTTGTGCAACCAAAGAAGCTAATGGAACATTATTAGGATCAATATTAGTCCTATCATTCACAAGCATAGACATAATAGCATCAATCTTATCACTCAAGGAAGAGGTTTCTTCGACAGAATTTACCTTCTTACCTTGTGGAGCTCTTTCCGTGTGCCATTCAGAGTAGTTGATCATCATATTATCAAGAAGCTTTGTTGCTTCACCAAGAGTGATGGACATAAAGGTACCTCCAGCAGCTGAATCCAATAAATTCCGTGAAGAAAAATTTAGTCCTGCATAGAAGGTTTGGATGATCATCCAAGTAGTCAGTCCATGGGTTGGGCAATTTTTAACCAGAGATTTCATTCTTTCCCAAGCTTGAGCAACATGTTCAGTATCTAATTGTTTAAAATTCATTATGCTACTCCTCAAAGATATAATTTTAGCAGGGGGATAATATCTACCAATAAAAGCATCCTTGCATTTAGTCCATGAATCAATACTATTCTTAGCGAGAGATAGCAACCAATCTTTAGCTCTTCCTCTTAATGAGAAAGGGAACAATTTTAGTTTAATAATATCACCATCTACATCTTTATATTTTTGCATTTCACATAGTTCAACAAAATTATTAAGATGGGCAGCAGCATCATCAGAACTAATTCCAGAAAATTGATCTTTCATGACAAGATTCAGTAAAGCAGGTTTAATTTCAAAGAATTCTGCTGTAGTAGCAGGTGGAGCAATAGGTGTGCATAAGAAATCATTATTATTTGTGGTTGTGAAGTCACACAACTTAGTATTTTCAGCGTTGGCCATTTTAGCAACAGTAAATAAAGCAAACTAGATAAAGTAAATGCAAGTAAACTAATTTTTTTTTGTTTTTGATATAGCAAACAAGATAGCAAATAAAGTAAAACTAGCAACTAATTTTTTTGTATTTTGATTTAGTGCAGCAAACAAAGTAGTAAATAAAACTAAGCAAGACAAAAACAAAGTAAAGAGATTGAGAAGTGGAGACTCCCCTTGCAGCGTGTCTTGATCTCCCCGGCAACGGCGCCAGAAAATATGCTTGATGGCGTGTATTTCACACGTTCGTTGGGCAACCCCAAGAGGAAGGTATGATGCGCACAGCAGCAAGTTTTCCCTCAGAAAGAAACCAAGGTTTATCGAACCAGGAGGAGCCAAGAAGCACGTTGAAGGTTGATGGCGGCGGGATGTAGTGCGGCGCAACACCAGGGATTCCGGCGCCAACGTGGAACCTGCACAACACAACCAAAGTACTTTGCCCCAACGAAACAGTGAGGTTGTCAATCTCACCGGCTTGCTATAACAAAGGATTAACCGTATTGTGTGGAAGATGATTGTTTGCAGAAAACAGTAGAACAAGTATTGCAGTAGATTGTATTTCAGTAAAGAGAATTGGACCGGGGTCCACAGTTCACTAGAGGTGTCTCTCCCATAAGACGAACAACATGTTGGGTGAACAAATTACAGTTGGGCAATTGACAAATAAAGAGAGCATGACAATGCACATACATATCATGATGAGTATAGTGAGATTTAATTGGGCATTACGACAAAGTACATAGACCGCCATCCAACTGCATCTATGCCTAAAAAGTCCACCTTCAGGTTATCATCCGAACCCCCTCCAGTATTAAGTTGCAAACAACAGACAATTGCATTAAGTATGGTGCGTAATGTAATCAACAACTACATCCTTAGACATAGCATCAATGTTTTATCCCTAGTGGCAACAGCACAACACAACCTTAGAACTTTACATCCTTTGTCCCAGTGTCAATGCGAGCATGAACCCACTATCGAGCATAAGTACTCCCTCTTGGAGTTACAAGCATCTACTTGGCCAGAGCATCTACTAGTAACAGAGAGCATGCAAGATCATAAACAACACATAAGCATAACTTTGATAATCAACATAACAAGTATTCTCTATTCATCAGATCCCAACAAACGCAACATATAGAATTACATATAGATGATCTTGATCATGTTAGGCAGCTCACAAGATCCGACAATGATAGCACAATGGGGAGAAGACAACCATCTAGCTACTGCTATGGACCCATAGTCCAGGGGTAGACTACTCACACATCACACCGGAGGCGACCATGGCGGCGTAGAGTCCTCCGGGAGATGATTCCCCTCTCCGGCAGGGTGCCGGAGGCGATCTCCTGGATCCCCCGAGATGGGATCGGCGTTGGCGGCGTCTCTGGAAGGTTTTCCGTATCGTGGTTCTCGGTACTGGGGGTTTCGTCACGGAGGCTATTTGTAGGCGGAAGGGCAGGTCAAGAGGCGGCACGGGGGCCCCACACCACAGGGCCGCGCGGCCAAGGGGGCCGCGCCGCCCTAGGGTGTGGCCCCTCCGTGGCCCCTCTTCGTCTCTCCTTCGGACTTCTGGAAGCTTCGTGTGAAAATAGGCCCCTGGGCGTTGATTTCGTCCAATTCCGAGAATATTTCCTTACTAGGATTTCTGAAACCAAAAACAGCAGAAAACAGCAACTGGCACTTCGGCATCTTGTTAATAGGTTAGTTCCAGAAAATGCACGAATATGACATAAAGTGTGCATAAAACATGTAGATAACATCAATAATGTGGCATGGAACATAAGAAATTATCGATACATCGGAGACGTATCAGTGTCCAGCGGTGGAGATGGCGGTGATGATGGTGGAGATGATGATGATGGTGATGGAGATGATGTCCAGCTCGATGACGGTGACGATGGCGTCGATTTCCCCCTCCCGGAGGGAATTTCCCCGGCGGATTCCTGCCCGCCGGAGAGCTCTTTTCTCTCTGGTGTTCTCCGCCCCGCAGAGGCGGCTGTAACTCTTCGCGAGGTACCCTCTGTGGCTTAGGTTTTCGGGACGAAGGATTTCGCGAAGAAAAGGAGGCGAAAGGGGCTGTGGGCCCCCCACACCACATGGCGGCGCGGCCAGGCCATGGGCCGCGCCGCCCTAGGGTGTGGGCCCACCCTGGGTCCTCCTGGCTCCTCCTTCTGGCTTCCTTCGTCATCTTGAAAAATAGGATTTTTGGTATAATTTCCTTCCACAGTTGATCTTCCGAAATATTGCGTTCTGACGGTGCTTTTTCCAGCAGAATCCTGGCTCCGGTGCTTGATCCTCCAATAATGATAAAACATGCAAAATAGATGAAATAACATAAGTATTGTGTCCCAATATGAAATATATCAATGAATAACAGCAAATTATGATATAAAATAGTGATGCAAATTGGACGTATCAACTCCCCCCAAGCATAGACTTCGCTTGTCCCCAAGCGAGACTGAACTCAGTAAACAGGACCACATGTTTATGGAGTGAAGAGTCGATAAATAAAATACGGACAAGAAGCATCATATTCATTCACACAAGACATTATAGTAAACAACTTCCTCATACAACTCAACTTGAAACAAGTATAAGGTAATCACAAGTAACATAATTGGTGATGGCAAGCTTCGTTCTTGGTCAGAGAACAATTAACAGATTATACTTATCTCATTGAGCAGCGCTCTCATGTTAAAGTTTATAAGGTACAACTTGCATACTCAATTATAATGGTCTCTTCATGATCATTGATAACTTGCAAAGCTATATTCATTCAGATAAAACTTGTACTAAACAAGGAAGAATAAAAGACATGACGAAGCAAATCACAATATAATGGTTTGATCACAACTACTCAAATGCTTGCTTGAGATGGAGGGAAATAGGTTTACTGACTCAACATAAAGTAAAAGACAGGCCCTTCGCAGAGGGAAGCAGGGATTAAATCATGTGCTAGAGCTTTTTCAGTTTTGCAATCATATAAAGAGAATAAAAGTAACATTTTGAGAGGTGTTTGTTGTTGTCAACGACTGGTAGCGGGTACTCTAACCCCCTTGCCAAACAACCTTCAAAGAGCGGCTCCCATATTATTTTTATTTTGTGTGGCACTCCTTCCAACCTTTTCTTTCACAAACCATGGCTAACCGAATCCTCGGGTGCCTGCCAACAATCTCATACCATGAAGGAGTGCCCTTTTTATTTTAGTTTTATTATGATGATGACACTCCCCCCAACCTTTGCTTACACAAGCCATGGCTAACCGAATCCTTCGGGTGCCGTCCATCAATCACATACCATGGAGGAGTGTCTATTTAGTTTAATTAATTTGGGACTGGGAATCCCATTGCCAGCTCCTTTTGCAAAATTATTGGATAAGCGGATGAAGCCACTAGTCCATTGGTGAAAGTTGCCCAACAAGATTGAAAGATAAAACACCACATACTTCCTCATGAGCTATGAAACATTGACACAAATAAGAGATACTAAGTTTTGAATTGTTTAAAGGTAGCACATGAAGTATTTACTTGGAATGGCAGAAAATACCATGTAGTAGGTAGGTATGGTGGACACAAATGACATAGGTTTGGGTTAAGGTTTGGATGCACGAGAAGTATTCCCTCTCAGTACAGGTCTTTTGGCTAGCAAGGTTAATTAGCAAGCATAAGAGTTGAGGGAAACAAACAAATATACATGTGATAGAAACAATCATGCATCTTCCTTGTAAGCACAAACAATTTTAACTTCAGAATAATAAGCTATGAGCTAACAAGAAAGAAAGACAATGAAACATCTACATGTATTTCTCTTTTCTACTTAAACCTCAAAGTGTTGTTGCTATTGACCAATGCTAAGTTTGCCAAAACCAAATAGATTTATTCAATGCTCCCAAAGTGATACCAATACTAACAACAAGGTAAATCATATGATAGAGATTGTAAACTAAAATAAGATGTGCAATATGTAAATGATAAGACTTCTCATTAATTCTCCATAATGATAACTCACACCAAGGGATACATAGATAACCAACTAAAAGAGAGATACTTCCAAACTGCAACCCATCTTATATGATAACTTCCCTACTCATGATATGACACTACTTGACAATAAAAAGTAAAAGGTAGTGATAATGTGATACCGCGGCACTCCCCCAAGCTTGGAACAAACCAAGGGGATGCCAATACCGATGATGAATTACTCCTGCGGAGATGGTGGTGATGAACTCCTCCCGCGCTTCTTAATAAACTCCTTCAACTTCAGTTTTTCAGCTTGACAATTCTGCACTAAGATTCGAAGAGATTCATTGTTATCTGAAGTTGGCGATGATGACCTTGTGATGCGAATCGAGTGGTATTCCAGCATTCTTCGGAGACGGCAATTCTCCTCTTGGAGTATCTCCACTTCTCTTCTTAGAGCCCGATATTGATCACAAAACTCATCGGTAGTCCGTAGAACTTCTTCCAACATGGGGAAGGAGTCGAGGCTAAGAGCGGGTGGTAAAGGTCCCTGCAGGTTATGAGAAAAAGAACGTCGAGTGTCAACAGATCCCACCAAGATTTGCTTGCTCCCTCCGGCTTGCTGCTCTTGTCTTGAGGGCACCTCCTTCACTTCTTCCTCCGAAAGCCCCTTGCCCTTGTTGTTGGAGGCCATGGTGCTTCTAAACTGAAAACAGATCCTGGCAGAAACAGCTCGAAACAAAACACGTCGAGAACACGATATACGGACCTCCAGGGGTCCGGGGGATTATATAGCAAAAAATTTCACGACAAAAGGAAAGTACCAGATCGAACTGGAGTCGGAAAGGGGCGACGAGGCGGCCAAACCATAGGGCGGCGCGGGCCTAGGCTTGGCCGCGCCGGCCTATGGTGGCGCCCCCTCGTGCGTCCTTTCCACTCCGTTTCGAACTCGTAATTTTTCATATTTTCCAAAAACAGCGAAAATATTGTTCAGAAAGTAAATTGCGTACTTTTCATTACCAGTACTATTACCTATTCAAAATCGAGTTCTGGCGGACTGTCAATTTGCCCTTTTATGAAAGCCTCCGGTGTTTCCACTTGAATAATATCAACATCAACATTATAAGAATCACCCGAGATATAATGCTTGAGTCTTTGTCCATTCACCACTTGCGTAGCATTGCCTTGGAGAGAGCTAATTTTGATTGCTCCTGAACGATACACCTCCTCGACAACATACGGTCCTTCCCATTTCGAGAGTAATTTCCCTGCAAAGAATCTGAGACGAGACCGATACAATAGGACTTTATCCCCAATATTAAATTCTCTTTTGATAATCCTTCTATCATGCCATTTTTTAACTTTCTCTTTAAAGAGTTTAGCATTTTCATAAGCTTCACTTCTCCATTCATCTAGATAACTTAATTGCAACAACCTCTTATCACCGGCAAGTTTAGGATCTTTATTTAATTCTCTAACAGCCCAATAAGCTTTGTGCTCTAGTTCTAAAGGTAAATGACAAGCTTTCCCATAAACCATTTTATAAGGTGACATTCCCATGGGATTTTTATAAGCAGTTCTATAAGCCCATAGTGCATCCTTCAATTTACTAGCCCAATTCTTTCTAGTTTAATTAACAGTCTTTCCCAAAATAGATTTAATCTCTCTATTTGATAATTCTACTTGACCACTAGTTTGAGGATGATAAGCGGAAGCAATTCTATGATTAATACCATACTTAGCAAGAGTTTTTCTAAAACCTCCATGAATAAAATGAGAAACTCCATCAGTCATAATATATCTAGGCACTCCAAATCTAGGAAAAATAATATCTAAACGCATTCTTAAAGAGGTCTCACCATCAGCACTTTTTGTAGGTATGGCTTCCACCCATTTAGTAACATAATCAACAGCAACAAGTATGTGAGTGTTACCTTCTGAAGACGGAAAAGGTCCCATGAAGTCAAATCCCCAACAATCAAATGGTTCAATAACAAGAGTATAATTCATAGGCATTTCATTACGTCTGGAGATATTACCAACCCTTTGGCATTCATCACAAGATAAAATAAACTTTCGCGCATCCTTGAAGAGAGTTGGCCAATAAAAACCTGATTGTAGAACCTTTTGCGCGGTTCTTTCTCCGGCGTGATGTCCTCCATAAGCACTACCATGACATTTACTCAATATCTCTTGTTGTTCATATTCGGGAACACATCTTCGCATAATACCATCCACTCCTTCTTTATATAAGTGTGGGTCATCCCAGAAATAATGCCTCAAGTCATAAAAGAATTTCCTCCTTTGCTGAGCTGAAAAGGTTGGAGGCAAGTACTTGGAAACAATAAAGTTAGCATCATCGACATACCAAGAATTTGTCTCGCGAGCTCACCTTTATTACAGCCAATTGTTCATTAGGAAACCTATCATTAACCCGACCAGGATCATAAGCAATATTTTCCAATCTAGACAAATTATCAGCAACAGGATTATCAGCACCTTTCCTATCTACAATATGTAAATCAAATTCTTGCAAAAGAAGTACCCATCTAATAAGCCTCGGCTTAGCATCTTTCTTTGTCATAAGGTATCTAATTGCAGCATGATCAGTATGAATAGTAACTTTTGAATCAACAATATAAGATCTAAATTTATCACAAGCAAAAACTACAGCTAATAATTCTTTTTCAGTCGTAGCATAATTTCTTTGAGCAGCATCAAGAGTTTTACTAGCATAATGAATAACATTCAGTTTTTTATCTACTCGCTGTCCAAGAACAGCGCCTACAGCAAAATTACTAGCATCACACATAATTTCAAAGGGTAAGTTCCAATCAGGAGGTTCAACTATAGGAGCAGTTGTTAAGGCTTTCTTAAGAGTTTCAAAAGCTTCCTTACAATCATCATCAAAAACAAAAGGTACGTCTTTTTGAAGAAGATTAGTAAGAGGCTTTGAAATCTTGGAGAAATCTTTAATAAATCTCCTATAAAACCCAGCATGACCAAGAACACTACGAATACCTTTAACATCCCTCGGATAGGGCATCTTCTCAATTGCTTCAACTTTAGCTCTATCAACTTCAATACCTCTCTCAGAAATTTTATGTCCCAATACAATTCCTTCATTAACCATAAAGTGGCATTTCTCCCAATTAAGAACAAGGTTAGTTTCTTCACATCTCTCGCAAAACTTTATCAAGGTTTCGCAAGCAACTATCAAAAGAATTCCCATAGACGGAAAAATCATCCATGAATACCTCTACAATACTTTCACAAAAACCATGAAAAATAGCAGACATGCATCTTTGAAAAGTAGCAGGAGCATTACATAAACCAAAAGGCATACGTCTATAAGCATAAGTTCCATAGGGACAAGTGAAAGTGGTTTTCTCTTGATCTTTAGCTTTAACAGCAATTTGTGAAAACCCAGAATAACCATCAAGAAAGCAAAAATGAGTATTTTTAGACAATCTTTCTAGCATTTGATCAATAAATGGTAAAGGGTAATGATCTTTCTTAGTAACTTTATTAACTTTTCGAAAATCAATGCACATTCTATACCCTACAACTACTCTTTGAGGGATGAGCTCATCATTATCATTAGGCACAACAGTCATTCCTCCTTTCTTGGGAACGCAATGCACAGGACTAACCCATCTACTATCGGCAATAGGATATATAATACCAGCTTCAAGAAGTCTTAATACCTCATTCCTTACCACTTCCTTCATCTTCGGAATTAGACGACGCTGAGGTTCAACAACAGGCTTTGCATCATCTTCCATATTAATAGCATGTTGGCAAATAGACGGAGAAATCCCCTTCAAATCATCAAGAGTATAGCCAATAGCTCCTCGGTGCTTCTTCAATATTTCCAATAACCTTTCTTCTTCAAACTCTGAAAGCTTAGAACTAATAATAACAGGATATATTTTCTTATCATCAATATGAGCATATTTAAGATTATCAGGCAAAGGCTTTAAATCAAAAACAGGATCTTCCTTTGGTGGCGGTGTTGTACCCAGATCTTCCACCGGTAAATCATGCTTGAGAATAGGTTGGCGGAGAAAAATTTCCTCAAGCTCATCTCTTTCTTTCCTAAAAATTTCACTCTCGCTATCCTCCAAATGTTGCTGCAAAGGATTATTAGGAACAAGAACAATAGATGCACACTGCTCCATTTTAAAATCATTACTAGGCAAATCAGCTTTATAAGGAGTTTTAGTAAATTTAGAGAAGTTAAACTCATAAGATTCACCAGCAAATTTAGTCAAAATTTTCTCTTTCTTGCAATCTATAATAGCTCCACAAGTATTTAGAAAAGGTCTACCAAAAATAATAGGACAATAATCACTAGCAGCAGAACCAAGTACCAAAAAGTCAGCAGGATATTTAATCTTACCGCATAAAACTTCCACATCTCGAACAATACCAATTGGAGAAATAGTTTCTCTATTAGCCAGCTGAATAACCACATCAATATCTTCAAGTTCACAAGAATCAATTTCGTGCATAATCTCCGTGTAAAGCTCATAAGGAATAGCACTAACACTTGCACCAATATCACATAATCCATAATAGCAATGATCACCAATTCTAACAGATAGCATAGGAACACTAGCTTGTTTGGGTTTATTAGGATGTGAAACAATATTAGAAGCATCTTCACAGAAAATAATATGACCATCCTCCACATTTTCAGTTACAAGATCTTTAACTATTGCAACAGCAGGTTCAACTTTTATTTGTTCTTCAGGTTCTACAGGTTTCTTTTCACTTTTATGAACCGCACTATTTATAACAGAGTACTCCTTCATTTTAGCAGGGAAAGGAGTTTTTTCAATATAAGCTTCAGGAATAACATGATCAGCAGTTTCAACTACAACGCATTTATTAATAGATGAATCAATTTTATCTTTATACGGTTCATGATACTTATCAAAATTCTTCTTTGGCAATTCATAATGAGAGGCAAAAGGTTTATAAAGATTTACAGCAACTTGAGAATCAAGACCATATATAGCACTCATATTACGAAATTTATCAGTATCCATAAAAGCTTCAATGCATTTATAATCATAAATTATACCTGATTCTCTATCCTTGTCGTTCTCCCAACCTTCAGTATTTTCTTGGATTCGATCAAGAAGGTCCCTTTTAAACTCTTCTTTGTTGCGTGTAAATGATCCGAACAAGAAGTATCCGGCAAGGTCTTGTCTTGAAAAGAAAGTCTTGCATAGAAATTATCAATAATAACATTACCAGGAAGCTCATGAATGGGGCATTTGAGCATTAAAGACTTCAATCTCCCCCAAGCTTGGGCAATACTCTCTCCATCATGAGGCCAAAAATTATATATGCGATTCCGATCCTTGTGAATTTCACTTGGAGGATAGAACTTAGAATAAAACCGGGGCACAATATCATTCCATTCAAGAGAATCCCCATTATCCAGTAATTTATACCAATGCGCCGCCTTACCAGACAGCGATAGAGAGAATAGTTTCTTCCTCACTTCATCCATAGCAATACCTGCACATTTGAATAACCCGCATAATTCATGCAAAAACAGTAAATGATCACCAGGATGGACAGTTCCATCCCCTTCATAGCGGTTATCCATAACACGTTCAATAATTTTCATAGGTATTTTATATGGTATCACTTCCTCACCTGGCGCCTCATCCACTACCGTTGCAGTAGTAGTAGATTTCCCAAATAAAAATTGAAGAGAAGATCTCTCCATAATGACTTATAGCAAGAAAGTGAAATAAAATCAGCACAAACAGTAAAGGTTTTCCTTACCAATTCCACTTACCAATAGCGCTTCACTCCCCGGCAACGGCGCCAGAAAATAGTCTTGATGACCCACAAGTATAGGGGGTGTATCGTAGTATTTTCGATAAGTAAGAATGTCGATCCCAACGAGGAGCAGAAGGTGTTGACAAGCAGTTTCGATGAAGGATTCACTGTAAATGCTCACAGAGACAAGTATTCAGGGGTTTTGATGTAACAGTTGAATAAAGTACGAGTAAGTAAAGTGCGAGAGTAACAATTGCAGCGAGTGGCCCAATCCTTTTTAGCACAAAGGACAAGCCGGTTTGTTTACTTATAATGACCAAACGTTCTCGAGGACACACTGGATTTTAGTCTAGTGCTTTCGCTACATACGGCTAAATAATCTTCATTGTTATGATAAGTGTTGTGTGGGTGAACCTATGCTAATGTACCGCCCTTCCTAGGACTAATACATACTTGTGATTATACCCCTTGCAAGCATCCGCAACTACAAGAAAGTAATTAAGAATAAATCTAACCACAGCCTTAAACTCTGAGACCCTGCGATCCCTCCTGCATCGATATACCAACGGGGGTTTAGGTTTCTGTCACTCCGGCAACCCCGCAATTGGCAAACGAATACAAGATGCATTCCCCTAGGCCCATAAATGGTGAAGTGTCATGTAGTCGACGTTCACATGACACCACTAGAAGAATAACACCACAACTTAAATATCATACCATTGAATATTACTCAACCATAGTTCACTACTAACATTTAGACTTCACCCATGTCCTCAAGAACTAAACGAACTACTCACGAGACATCATATGGAACATGATCAGAGGTGATATGATGATGAATAACAATCTGAACATAAACTTGGTTCAATGGTTTCACTCAATAGCATCAACAACAAGTAGAGATCGATACCGGGAGAGTTTCCCCTATCAAACAATCAAGATCAAACCCAAATTGCTACGGCGGTGATGGTGTCCAGCGGTGGAGATGGCGGTGATGATGGTGGAGATGATGATGATGGTGATGGAGATGATGTCCAGCTCGATGACGGTGACGATGGCGTCGATTTCCCCCTCCCGGAGGGAATTTCCCCGGCGGATTCCTGCCCGCCGGAGAGCTCTTTTCTCTCTGGTGTTCTCCGCCCCGCAGAGGCGGCTGTAACTCTTCGCGAGGTACCCTCTGTGGCTTAGGTTTTCGGGACGAAGGATTTCGCGAAGAAAAGGAGGCGAAAGGGGCTGTGGGCCCCCCACACCACATGGCGGCGCGGCCAGGCCATGGGCCGCGCCGCCCTAGGGTGTGGGCCCACCCTGGGTCCTCCTGGCTCCTCCTTCTGGCTTCCTTCGTCATCTTGAAAAATAGGATTTTTGGTATAATTTCCTTCCACAGTTTATCTTCCGAAATATTGCGTTCTGACGGTGCTTTTTCCAGCAGAATCCTGGCTCCGGTGCTTGATCCTCCAATAATGATAAAACATGCAAAATAGATGAAATAACATAAGTATTGTGTCCCAATATGAAATATATCAATGAATAACAGCAAATTATGATATAAAATAGTGATGCAAATTGGACGTATCAATCACATAAAGATCACATGAGAGAGAGATGAACCACATAGCTACCGGTAGAGCCCTCAACCTCGGGGGAGAACTACTCCCTCCTCATCATAGGAGATATCAACGGCGATGAAGATGGCGGTGGAGATGGCTTCCGGGGGCACTTCCCCGTCCCGGCAGGGTGCCGGAACAGAGACTTCTGTCCCCTGAATTGGAGTTTCGCGATGGCGGCGGCGTCCCTGGAGTATTTCTAGAGTTTCGTCAATCCGTATCGTGTTTTTAGGTCACGAGGGGTCTTATAGGCGAAGAAGCGACGCAAGGAGGCGCCTGGGGGGCCCACCCCATAGGGCGGCGCCCCCCCTCCAGGCCGCGCCGGCCTATGGTCTAGGGGCCCTGGCCTCCCCTCCGACTCTCCTTCGATGTCCTGGTCCGTCTCGGTGAATTATGATGTTTGGTCTTCGTTTCGTCGAATTCTGAGAATATTGCCCGAACAGCCTTTCTGGAACCAAAAACAGCAGAAAACAGGAACTGACACTTCGGCATCTTGTTAATAGGTTAGTTCCGGAAAATTCATGAAATCATTATAAAGTGCGAGGAAAACATGTAGGTATTGTCATAAAACAAGCATGGAACATCAGAAATTATAGATACGTTGAAGACGTATCAGGTCTCCCGGCTCAATGGTAGCCAACACCCCGCCGGCAACAAACACAGCCCTCATCGCTCCACTGCCGTCTCCTCCACCACCAGTGGCAATGGCGAACGCCCCGGTGCTGGCCACTTCCCTCCACCGCCGTCTCCTCCACTTGCAGTCCATGAAACGCAGGTCGACACCGACCCCGCATCCCGGGAAGAGCGGTGGCGTGCACACCGTCAGCAGCGGCGGGAGGCAATGCAGCAGCAGGCCAGCCAGCAGCGGGAGGCGGCGCAGGCGACGGATCTAGCAGCGTTCTGCGCCCATGGCCCCGCTGCTGGCGAGGCCGCGGCGGCAGCAGCGTGGCACGAGCAGCAGTGCGACACCGTTGCGGCGTCTGATGCCTCGACGGGACAAGAGGCGCGACGGTGCCGGTACCGGGAGGAGATGGAGCAGCGGTGGGCTAACGAGCGCCGGCGCCAGCGCGTTGAGCGAGATGCACTGTACCGAGATCGGCGGGAGTCGATCGAGCGCCGGCGGCGGGAGTCGATCGAGCGCCAGCAGCAGCTGGCGGCGGAGGAGCGTCGGCAGCGGGAGGCGGCGTTGGCGGCGATCTGGGGGAGGCGGGCGGACCAGTTGGCGGCGGAGGCCGACGTGTTGGCGGCGGCGATGATGGAGGCGCCAACAGATATGGAGGACGATGCGCCAATGGAGGAGGAGGCCAAGGCGGAGGAGACCGAGGTGGAGGATGACGACGATGAGTTCGAGTGGTCCGACGATGATGGGCCGCACCCGGACGAGACGGTCGATCAGCAACGTGCGCTCGTTGAGTCCTTCGAGTCGGAGAAGAAGCTCCAGGACGACGCCCGTGCCCGCGAAGAGGCGCAGATTCTACGCGCCGTCGAGCTCTCCCTCCAGGCGGCGCAGCAGGGGAGGGCGGAGGAGGACGCGCGGCGGGAACGGAGCCGTCGGGCCACCGCCGAACGCAAGGAGAGGAGGCGCGCGCAGGAGGAGCTGCGGCGTAGGGGAGGCGACGACGGGGCGGGGCCCTCGAACGCACCGCCGGACTGTCAGTAGTCTAGGTTTAGATGAAATCTAGCCGTTTTCACTCAAACTTTGTAATATATAATCAAAATTGAATGAAAACCTTTATTTTCGTGCACCAATATTCATTTGGGGGCGGCGTTTGGGGGACGCGGCTGGGGAGCGACGTCCCCCGAAGGCGGCACGAACAAAACACGTCCCCCAAACGCTCAATCCGGCGCGGTTTGGGGGACGCGGCTGGAGATGCTCTAATGCTTCAGCAGGTGTAAGTACTACTGTTATTGCAAAATCAAGGAGAATCGTGTTTTTTTCTTTTTGAGAATTGTCTGCATTCATATCAGAAAAATACAAAGCTGAGAAACACAAACACAAAGAACCAAGAACACCTAGAACACCTTAAGACAACCATAATCCATGAGGATCTCCGGAGCCCTGTGTCATCATCCCAGAAACTTGAGAGAAGACCCCTGCGGCCGAAAAAACTGCAACCAAGCGCAAGCAGGTCATCATCTTCGACCATGGTACAATTGCCACCATGCTGCTTCCTCCTTCCTTGACACCAGTGCTCAGAAGGCATGGACACCAATCCAACATACCTGCAGCAGCCGTCGCCATATTTGGCTTTGAGTACCGCGAAAAATGTCCCTTCCGGAAGGAAGGGAACTCGAGTCAACCGACCGGTCCAGCACCGCGGCCGGGCCACCCGCCCGGGCATACCAGGATCTCCCTCCAGCATCAGCACAGAGAAAGAAGAAAAACAGCAGCAACAAATCATACCGACAAGGAGGAAGAAGGGTCTTCGTCTCCATGCAACCATCGCCCATCTGAGGACCCAACCGGCCGGTGCCGATGGACCTCCAGCCCCCATAGCTCGCGACCTCGACGAGATCCGGGGATCCCCCACCCCGCTGGCTCCTAGACGAAGGCAGAGGCCTCGCCTGACCGCGAACGGAGCCCTGAGGAATCTATTTGGACGCGACGCCACCACAACGACCTCGGCAGCGTCTCCCACAACCCTGGCCCTACCACGCACCCGCCAAACGGACAGACCCGAGGTTCCCCCTCCCTCCCGCCGCCGGGGCGGCCGACGGAGAGAGAGAGGGAGCCGGCGGCACGCAAGGGAGCCCTCTTTCGCCTCCTGGGTCGCCTCGTGTGATCCCCTTTTCTCGGAGCGAGCAAGGAGAATCGTGTTTTGGCTCATATATATGCTCCATTTATTTAAAATTTTATTTTAATTATATTTGAAAATGTTAAAACATTTTCTAAAAATGTTGCACGTTCATCTCCACATCCAACATGCTCACAAAGTCGTTTGACTTTTTTTGCAGCATGTGTAAACAAAGCTTTTTTTTACAAGACATTTTTTCTTTCTTACACGCCCCACCAAATTGTCGTTTTTTCGCGAAACATTATATGCGCATACAGAATGGGGGGATTTAACATTTAAATTTTATTTTTTAGGTAAATGGAGCATTTCTTTTTGCGGGTTGTAATTAAACTTTTTTAGAAAAAAATATGAAATCAAATCTGGATCACTAAGGAAAGCACAATGCAATAACATGTCTCACAGTGCGGTACAAACGTCTACTGCTAATTAGTAGGAGTGGTATTATTAGCACGTGGATCGTTTTAAGAAAATAAATAGCAGACGGCATCGCAGAAGTGCAATTCATAGGTTTTGTGACACCACGGGTCAGATCGATAAATCAGGACATCAGGTGATTTTGGTGACAATCCACGTCAAGCCATCACCTGGTTACAAAGTTGAAGTCTCCAATGGTACTCACTAAGGGCATCTCCAGTAGCGACGCATTTCGGACGCCAAAAATGGTCGCGAGCGTCCGTTTGCGTCGCCCCACGGACATATTTTGTCCGCTCGTCCGTTTGCGTCTGAGTGTGCTCCCACCGGGGCGATTCATTTTTTGAATTGCAACATAGTTAAAAACATTCAAAGTAGTACATAAAAATGCAGAAAAACTATACAAAGTAGATCTATAGGCCTAGACTACTTGCTTCCCGACGGGCCGGCACCGTCGTTGCGTCGCTCCGCCGCCTGCTTCTTCGTCACCTCCCGCGCGGCTGCTATGGCTCGGTGCGCCGCCGCGTCCTCTTGCAGGCACTGCTCCAGCCGCGCGTTGGCGGCGTCGTCCTTGAGCGTCTCGAAAGACTCGACGAGGGCCCTCTGCTCCGCCGCCTTCTCCTCCGACGTCGGCGCATCAGGGTCATCGGAGAACCAAGATATCTCCGAGTCGGAGTCCTCTGCTGCAGCGGAGGCCGCTAGCCTGCGCTGTTCCATCTCGGCGTCCAACGCCGTGTGGCCCGCCATCTCCTCCTTTGCTTCCTGCGCCGCGAGTGCTAGGGCCGCGGCGTCCCTGACCGGGTCGAGGAGGTCGCCCGTGCTGTTTTCGGAGTCGAACTCCCCGGAGGAGCTCGAGGCCGGAGGAGATGGAGTGGGAGGTGAAGGTTGAGGTGGAGGCGCGGCAGCCTGGCCGCGTCCGGCGCTGCTCATGGTGGATCTGCTGGAGGCTGAGAGGAAGTGGCGCTACGGCAGCGGCGGCTAGGGTTTAGTGGGGAGGAGATGAGATGCTCGCGCCCCTGTATATATAGGTCGGAGGCATGGCGACGGCCGCGCCACGCGTGACATCGCCATTACTACGTGCGCAGAGGTAGGCGACTGCCGCGCCACGCGAGGCATCACCATTTACGCGGTCGCAGACTGCCGAAGTGACGCATCGCTGCCAGTACTGGCGGAGAAGACGCATCGACGCAGGGTCGCTGCCAGGCGGGCCCGACGAAACGTCCGCTTGACGCGAGCGGACACTTTCCGTGTCCGCCGAGCGTCCGCCAGAGACGCATCCGAAGCGCATATTTGGACCAGGTTTGCGTCTCCGCGAACGGCCCGGTCACTTTGCGTCGCCCCACTGGAGGTGGTGTCAGACGTATTTCCGGTCACGGTGGACACAAACAGTCGCTCAGCGTATGTTTGCGTCGCGCCGCCGCTGGAGATGCCGTAAGGCGAATTTTCAGAATATGGGTACATCTGATCTCGACTAGAGCAATTTTTTTGAACGGAAAACAAATGCGTGCCCACGCACTAGAGCAATCTTGAATCCGACTATATCACAATTTTCTTAAGTTGCATGGTGCCCACGCACTAAGACACTAAGTTACCGGCCTTTCAGAAACTTACGGGATTCTTTCGTACTATTCATCGTAAATTTGTTATTTTTCCTGAGCATGCATATTTTCCATTTTAAGTATGTAATTTGACACACACATACATATGTGCGTCCTTTACATATAAATAAATTTATCCAAATTTTTAGAAACACATAAATACACGTTTTGGACCCGCACAATGAAAAACTCATTCATTCATCATTTTACAGGCAAGCAAATACATCAACGGAGGGGAAGCAAACAAGCAATAGGGTCTGTCTACATAATGAGCTCGGCTCTAGAGATGTGGATGTCGTCGGTGTCTAACATAGAGCCACTCGTCGTCGCATACCCTGGTGCCAACAACGGTGATGCACCCATCGGGTGCAAATTGGGAGTGTTCACGCCAATGTCGCACTTGTTGATCTCATCCATGTCCCGGATGCACCCATTCATCACGATTCCTATCCACCTGTTGTTTTGTGCCTTCTGGATGAGGTTACTGCACATAGGATGGCGCTTCGCAGGTTGTCGTCGTCATCCACCACCAGCACCCTGCTATGTCGCTTCTCCTCAAGGAACTCACACACGAGGACGTTGTCCTCGAACACCTTGAGTGACACTATAGGGAACCCCAAACCGTCGAAAGAAACAAACACAAGTTCAATCCACTGCTTGTACAAAGAAAATTGGGAAAGCCAAACTAAAATCAGGCTTGGTCGACAATAAAACGGGGCAACGGACAACACTCGAGGCGACCATGATGCCGACAAGGTTTGAACCTTTTCGGATAGACACAATGTTGCACCACCTTCAATCTTTATCACTGGAGGGGGCCCTATCCCTGGTCGACAATAGATGTCATCATCGATGGGCTAGAGCCACCTAGAAATCAAGCTCACACATCAACACGCATCGAACACCTACACACCGCCGAGATGAACACATCCCCTAAGCGACTCCGCCAAACTCCATTGCCACGCCCCCAAACTACCGCCAGAAGACAATTGAACCACAAACTCCAAGGTGACACCATTATGAACGAGACAACACCAAAGTTTCGTCAACGCCCGATCCAAGGGGATCTAGGGTTACACCCGGAGCATAGGGGACGAACACGATAAAAGTCGCGATGAAGACTTGAAAGATCGAGATGTCGCCTAGAGGGGGGTGAATAGACAATTAAAAACTCTTAAGGATTTCTCTTGTAAGAATGCGGAATTAAACTAACGTTTAGATTACAAGCATAAACCCTAAATATGCTAAGCTCAGCTAAGTGTAACAAGAACAACTAGAGCTAAGCATGATAGGCACAAGATATATGTAGCACAAGTGATAGCAAGATATATGTACTTCAAGCACGATGGCTATCACAAAGAAAGAGAGCTCGGGTATAGAAATAACCGAGGCACGCGGAGACGAGGATGTATTCCCGTGTTCCCTTCCTTTGCAAGAAGGTATGTCACGTTTGGAGGAATGGAGGTCCCATGAAGGATTCCCCAACTCCACGAAGGCTCACCCTATTCTCCGAGTCACACCCACGAAGGATAATGGCCCTTTCCTTATGGTTAGCTTTTCCTCCACTCCGGAGATGGCAAGCTCCACAACCACTTCACAAGCTCCGCGAAGGAGAAGCCCGGGCCCCTTCACAATCTTCCACGAAGAGGTCACCGGGACACCAACCAAGCCAACTAGGAGGTCTCCCTCCAAGAGTAACAAGCTCAAGGTCTCTCACTCGAACTAATCGTGGTGGAGAGCTCAACACTACGCATTGATGCAAAGCAAGAACACTAGAGGTGTTCAAATCCTTCACACTCAAATCCCACTCAAGCAACAAATGCTAGGATGAGATTAGAGAGGAAGAACAATGGAGGAAATCAACAAATGACTCCAAGATCTAGATCCCAAGAGTTCCCCTCACTTAGAGGAGAAATGGATTGGTGGAGGTTGTAGATCTAGATCTCCTCTCTTAGATCCCTGAAGAATGAGCAAGAATCATGGGAGGGAAGGGAGAGGAAGCAAGCTCAAGAGGTTCAACAATGGTGGTAAAAAATGTGCTCAAGAACCCTAGAAAACTGTTGGGGAAGAAGCCCCTTTTATAGCCAAACGAAATATGACCGTTTGGGGCAGATCTGGGAGTTTTTCGTGCAGCCTGGTCAACCGGGCCAGGGACCAGGACGCCTGGCGTGAGAGCTGGTCGACCGGGCCACAGACCGGGCCACAGACCGGGCCGCCTGGCGTGAGAGCTGGTCGACCGGGCCAGGCACCGGGACACCTGGCGTGAGAGCCGGTCCGACCGGGCCATAGACAGGGCCGCCTGGTCCAAACCGGACCTGAGGCCGGGCCGAGACCAGGGCGGATCGGGGCTTACAGTACATGTCCCGGTTGGCACCAGTCCAGGGGCCGGTTGAAACCGGGCCACCCGGTGGGACGGCCGGTCATGCCGAGCGAGGCACCGGGCCAATCATGAAAACATGTTTTACGAAAACCATGATAACTTTTGCGTCCGGACTTCGATTTCGATGATCTTGGGCTTGTTGGAATCAGGACAACAAGCCCTACAAATTTATGCATAGAAACATCATTGTCCACCCACGGAGTAAAAACAATAAGATGAATGTTTTGACTTATCTATAAAAGAAACACAGGTAAAACCTCCAAGCTCGAAAACGCAATAGAAGATGCATATGGATTCCGTTTTCGATGAACTTGGGCTTGTTGTAAAGCTAGCAACAAGCTCAAGAACCACACAGAGAAACACCAAGAAACAACAAGATTTATTGAATGCAAAGCATGCAAAGGGTTGAGCTCTCTAAGACGATGTGATCAAGTTACCCAACCGAAAGCCCCTCTTGATAGTGCGGCTATCTATCCTATAATCCGGTCTCCCATCAACCACCTTGAGACCGGTAAAAGGAATACCTATCAAGGCCATACCTTTGTCTTGCGCATCCCGCTTGATCTTGATGATAACTCTTCAAGCTCCACTCAAGCCGGAATGCCACACTTGATCATTGTTGCTTCGTGAAGACTCGCAAATGCTCCCCCATACACCATGATGGGAAAGCTCCATTGATGCACATCTTCACATGTCCATTATCACCAAATGGACGGCAAGCTTCAAGCATATGATCCTCTTGAGATGCTCAACTTGAACTTGCCCAACTCAACCTTGATGACGATCACCACTTGACGTCATCCTCTCATGGGCTATATGAGATCTCACTTTTGATGCATGCCCATGGAAAGATGCCTAACCCACATAGACAACACAAGCGAACATATATGATGGGTTAGTTCATAAAGCATGATTGACACGGCTTACCATACCACATGACTTCTCGTGGCACATTCTTCATGCTTCATGTGTAGACCAATCTTGAATCTATTCTTCACTCTTTGTATTGGTCAACCGTGTATCTTTTCATGCTCTATCATACTATCTTTGTGGGGACCCCGGACTAGCTGTCCGAAATACCCTGTTATGTATACAGTTCACGATCCCATGATCAGTGCGCCGTGAACACATAACCGAACTGATATCAAATTACATCATCCTTTACAAAACGGAATAAGAAAATTACAACATGGTCACATGACCAATACTTACATAATAGCCTCGAAGGGCCTAACTAAACATCAGAGTAGCAACATCACTTCAGCAGCGCAGTACCCAAGTCATCTGCCATAACCCTACAGGCAACTGACTGGGAAGATGTTCCTAGCTCGCATAGACGTCACCATATCCTTCTTCATTTGTCGAATTCCTCCAAGTCTGGCCAAGTAAATAGCCAGGGACAAAGCCGTGAGTACATTTGGAATTGTACTCGCAAACCATCAAGAAAGGTACTTTGCAAGAGTGCAAGATAACAAGTGCTAGTCTAAGATGACAAGAGGGAAGAGCTAATTTCTCTAGTGGAAATAGCATGTGGAAGAGAAATAGTTTCTCTTGTGGATATAGCATGCCGGCATCTCAAGTGATGCGGACACTAAAGTGGTACTATGACATCTCTATATCTTTATTGAAGAAGATACTTCAAAAGATAGCTATGACATATCTATATTTTTATTGAAGAAGAGTTAGCATACCGCCATCTCAGGTGATGGGGATACTAGGGAAGTCCTATGACATCTCTATCTTTCTTAAAGAATTCATCTTCATGAAACACTAGGAAGGGAGTAACCCAATTTGTATTCCAAACCCTCGACCATCTCCATGTGGTCGACAAAGCCTCTTTCCCGTACCCTTCCGGTACTTCCAACACACGCATTTCCTTTGGAAATCATTTTCAAAACCAAAACTCGACACAGCTCGGTAACGGCCATCCCAACCGTCCATGACCGCGGACGCGGCTATTCGAATAGATTTGACTCTGCAGAGTTTGCGCACTTTCCCCACAAGATCTGATAAATCCACCGGGATCATCCCCGGTTCATCATACGAAAGTATGCGAGTCTCGGATAATCAGTCGAAGCCTTTCGCCCCTTCAACTTAGCAAGAGGTCCTACCCTATGGAGTATGTACCTCCCCGGCACCGTGGCAGCTCACCTCCTCTTGAGCGTGGCTCCACCGCCAAGCCAGGAGACCCATAGTGTCTTCCGGACGGGTCAGCCCCGAAGGCCTCCCGTTATACTATTGTCTCCAACTACGACAACCCGGACTCGGGGGTAACCGTACCCTTGTATAGTTGTGCGGTGCCTCATGCTAAGATGAACAAACGTCAAGCTAAGCCCCGTGCCCACGTTGGAGTAGTGTGGTTGCGCGGGTTAATTGTTCCGGGCGAATACAGAGAACCATGTGTCGTTTTTCTCAAAAACCCAAGTCACACACACATTTCCTCTTTCCAACCATCTTTGTCAAGATCCTTTCCTTTCATAAACCATACGCTTGGGTAAGATTGCCTCACCCAAGGTTTTCATAAACATTTACAACAAGGTAAACCTTGAGGGGTTCCCAACCTCAAGTTTCATGAGTTGGAACTAATACAACACTATGGCCGAGATGAGGGTCATCACACCATTGAGGGTATGAAAAAGAGGTATTGGAGTGGATCATACTTGCTTGAGCTAAGCATGAATTATGACAACATAAGAGGAAGTATACTTTCAGATTTGTGGTGCTATTTAACCCAATCAATAGATAGGGATGAGAATTTACCAACACCAACACCATTTAGGGAATTAGGCATACTCATCACAATTTGAGAATACACCAAGATCATGGTATTGATACCGCTACACTAGAAGGTGGTGTAGTATGAATCTTGTCCCGAGGTGGAACATGTTCAAGCTAAGTATAGAAAACAAGTTGGATAGCAATGGCCATGATACCATACACCCAACCAATTACCAAGACCTTGACAAGATAAAACTACTAGAGGTACCATGCTTGCATCCAAGCATAGATGACAACAATATGGAGATCATCACACATAGAACCAAGATGCTAATGATAGCAAAAAGATGACATCCAAGAGACATCACATCAGAGATCAAAAGATGGCTTGCCTTGGCTTATTTGTCCCTGGACTTCTTCAACTCCATCAATATAAGAATCCCAACAACATAAATAAAATCCTCGTCCAATTCCACTTCTTCTTCTTCGGAATTGTTCGCATCTATCGCCGAAAAATATAAAGGAACACAATCAATCACATTGCTCCAACAAAACAACATACAACAATCAACAACTAACTTCTTAACCAAGGGGTGACATACTAAGGACTTATAGATACTACAAAACAACTTTAAGAGTTTTAATTTAGAAAACCCCATTTATTTACCTAGTAAAGGTATGAGAGTATCACAACTTAGCAATTGCCTCTCTCGGTTATCACCATGGTATAAACCAAACATCCCCTGGTAGATAACATCATAAAGAGGACAAGAGCATTAGTTTGCCATCAAATACATTCACAAAACATTTTTAAACATTTTTGGAAAAGTAGAAAACAGTTTTCCTAACTTAGTTTGCTCACATAACACAACATCCAAAATAGGAAGCAAACCATATTCCACATCATTTGAAAACTTAAGAAAAACAATAGAGCTAATGTTTAGTTGCAGAGGTTTTGTTTTGCAAGCATAAAACAAGGGTTGTCCAATTCTAAGAAAAAGAGTTGGACAAGGGTTTTAAGTAAACCAAAAAGTTTTGATCCAACAACTCATATAGCACACACACGTTAATATCAGTAACCATTATGCACGAACAGAGACTAACAGTATTTTTCCTAGATGACCAGTACTAAAACAAGACTAACCCAATTGGATTCACCCAAGAATATTAATCCTACAATTTTAGGAATTTGCTTGAATCTGTCTGTACAGAAAACAAGATCTGTATGCCATAAATCGTAGAAAAATCCTAAAAAATATGGGACCACTGGCATTTGAAAGGTATTTAAACAGAGAGGCATACACAATTGGATTTGGGTTAAAATTGTTTCTGAAACTCTCACAAATGGATTAACAAGGTTACTGTATGTCTTTACCATTTGCTTTACCTCTGGATTTACATAATAGATAACTGTTTGAAACTTGTTTGAGATGATTAAGAAAACATCCAGCAGTCCTACAAAGTTGGAATCACTTAATTAGGTTCAAAAATGGATTTTTGGTGATTTAAAAGCTAACAACCATGTCTGCAGAACACACAGAACAAGTTTAATTCACCACAATTCGTACATAAATCATAAAAATATGAGGTCAGTTGCATCTGAAGGGTATTGAAAAGCTGGTTCTTACCCAATTTGTTTCATTCAAAAATTCGTTCCCAAACTCCTGGTTTAATTCGACAAAGTCAGATCTGACCAGATCTTGATCTGTGAACCGTTTCAGTTTCAGGAGGTCAATCGAAGTGAAACCACCTCCAAAATGGAGGTACTGAAGAGGGCTTTCACACGCAGTTGAGTTTGCTCAAAAAGGTTTTGTAAAACGGAACAAATCTAACAAACAGTAAATCTGCATGTTTCCAGAACTTTATTTACCAGGGAGAATCCGTAACGGATTTGAGTATGAGACCAACTCCAAGTTGTAGATCTTTTCAATATCTATCTGTGGAACTTTGAATCACTCGATTTGGATCTGCACACGAGATTTGGTGGATTTTACAAGCTCGTACCAGAATCTGAAACAGCAAGATAGCAGAAATTACTGCAGGGATTTGGACGAACTTTGCTCAAGAACTTCAGATCTGAGGATTGCTCAAGCTTCTCCATGCTTGGACCAACATGCACCTGCATCAAGATCCAATCTTAGCAATGGAGGAAGAAGAAGAGGAGAGAAAACCATCTAGGGTTGGGGAGAAGGAGGAGAGGGATGCTCTCATGGTGAGGAGGAGCTTGAGGGAGGAGGGAGCTGCATCTTGGTGAGCTTTCCATGGCCATGGCCGGCCATGGAGCCTTGGGGCAGCAGTATTTCGTGGGGAGAGGTGGGAGAAGAGTGTGAGGGAGTGGAGAGTGAAAAGAAATGAGCAAAGGGGAGGAGTGGCCGGCCAAGGAAGCAATTTATAGAGGGAGAATGGTGGCTGCCTCCTTTTTTTGATTGGCTAGGATGGGTGGCTGCCCATTTAGTGATTGGGTTAGGTGGGAGGCAAGTCTTGTAGAGGAAGAAAAATGGAGAGGCATGGCTGGCCGAAATTCATGCCATGGCCGGCTCCTTTCTTGCTAAGTACAAATGAGCAATGTGAGAGGGAGGCACAACATCTATGTGAATAGATCAAAGCATGATGTTGAGGAGATAATGTCTATGAGTGACTTTGATGATGATAAGAATATGAGTAGGTACATATAGATAAAAAAAAGTATGAAGGTGACATGTGCCATGAGAATAATCTCCACCACTTGGGTTGAGACCAACTTATGATGAAGATAGTTCCCAAGGTATATTTGATGATTAGAGGTTTTTATTTGAATTCAATTTTGGAAGGATTGAGATTGACCACATGCAACCATGCATGTGCATGTCAAGGTAGATGGGATGGTGATGGTGGTTTAGACAATTATAGAGCAAGACTAAGAGACATGGTGAGTGAAGTAACCATGTACTCACAAGGATGAATATGGTGACAGAAATCACCAATTCAGGAGGTCAAGGTGATGATGGAAAAGAATAGAGGAGTGAGATAGGTATGATGAAATATAAGTTGCTCTTCAAATAAGAGGTCAATTGGGAGTGATTTTGAGAGTATCAAATGATCATCCATTTGATCAAGAATTGGATGATGGGGGAATAAAATGTGGTAGATCAGAGGTGTGCATAAGATGTGCAAGTTTTGCCATTTGAAAAAGGATTTATTTGAAAGGTATATAAAACACCTCAATTGTCTAAGGACAATTGGGAATGAACTCAAGTGGAGTGGAATTTTAAAAGGTTGAGAGAAAACTAGTTGGAACATAGGAGTTCAAAATGTTTTACTCACTTTCTCAATTAAAGTAGAGTTTTTCTCAATGGTAAAATAATCAAGAGGAAAACAAGAAATGGTATAGGTACCATAAACAAGCTTTTTGTTAAAAAGGAAACAAAATAAAAAGTAATGTTTTAGAAATCAGTACTTGGTAGAAATGGGATGAAAAACAAAACCCATTTCAGTTCCTTGTTTTCTTTGAAGAAAAATCTTGAAAAGTTTTAATAAAACTAGAAGTAGTTTTGTGTTCAAAACCAGAGAAGGAAAACATTAGGATTTTTGAGGAGGGAAACTAATTTAGGGAGGAGTGTTCTCAAGGATAGATGGTGGCTACAAAATGTATCCATCATTCCCACTCTTGGTTTTGTGAAGATAGCTTGGATGAAAAAAACAAGAGGTAAAAGAGGAAGAAGTGATCTGGTGCTGAAACATTGGATAGGATACCAGATCAAGTTGAATATATGAGTTGCAAGGATAGTCTGAGACATGCAAGACATGGAGGTTGAAGAGGGTATTGCACAGATGAGATCAATTGCCAAAGTCTGGACATTTTAAGCCTGTCGACACAGATGGTCGTCATGGCCTCAAAACCAACAAGGATGAGTGGGTATAAGAGAGGGATGTAACTAGGGGTAGACGATCCCAAGTTTTGAATTAAGGATGATTGAGCTATCTTGTACAACAAAGAGAAAAATCAAGATGGCACACTCATGTTGTCATCAGGAGAGAGGTTTGATGTAGTAAGAAGGAAAATAATTCTTCCTAAGCCACACATGTGTTTTATTTGGTGAGTTGCTTGTTTAACCACTAGGGGTGTTGTTCTATGAGGTAGCTCAAGACAAAACTCAACAAGCAAATCAAGACAATTCATCTACCAACAGATCAAGGCAATTCATCACAACAAACAAATCAAGGCAATTCATCTACTAAACCTATAGAAAAAGTTTTTTCCCCCTAATTTTTGCAATAAGGACAATTAATCAAGGTTGCAAAAGTTGGGGTGTTACAATCTTGATCGATGATCTTGATGCCAATACACAAGGTGTATCTTTATCTTCATGGCATCCATACTTGAATCCAACACATGGAATACAAGTAGTACCTATGGAATATTCCTTCATATAAACTCAATGAAAACATTAGTCCATAGGGGTGGTCATTAATTACCAAAACCACACATAGGGGCAATGTACCCTTACAATCTCCCCCATTTTGGTAATTGATGACAATCACAATAAGAGGTTTTATATAATGAATATTAGAAACAAGTATGCAACATATCCGAGAATAAGTTGTATACAAGAGGTTGTATTTGATATGGTCAAGTAACACAAAGCTACTAGCCCATACCAACATCGGCTCTACTCACACAACTACAACTAATGCAAGGGATGTGAGTAGAACCAATATATATAGAGCAATCTCCCCCCACAATGTATGCACATGTGATGAACATGAATTCATTGCATACATTGTCAAGATTAACCTTTGGGACAGTTTCCACTATATATGTACAACCATGCAAGACATATAAATATGGAATGAGTGAGAGGCAAAACACTTAAGTACAAACCAAACTTAAGTATAAGACCATTCCCTTAAACCCTCTAAACTTCTCCCCCATTGGCAACAAGTTCCAAAATGGGTGAACAATTTAGAAAGCCAATATAACGTGAGTTCCTCCCCAAGGTGTGCACTTCTCATAATTTGACTGGAATCAAGTGCACATATCCAATGACGAATACTTGAAGGAAGTCAAACTATATTGAGGATCAAAGATTGCATAAAGATAACATGGTGAAGAAAGCTTTAACAAATAAGGCAAGCAATCAAAGATCCAATTGGACAAACAAAGATATCATGATAAGAGAGATATAGTGCTCTAAATAAAATAAGGAAGCTCCCCAATGTTCGTGCACAATTTATAATGTTTGCATTTGAATACAATATGCACGAACATGGAATCCTCACTCCCTCTATATCATTTAGAACACAACAAAGATAAAGAGAATATGCTTATCAAGAACAACTTGAGTCCAACAATTACGAGATATGAGTTCATGAAGAAAAACAAATCAAGCACTCATAAATCTCCTTTACCAACACCACTAAAATCAAATGAATAAGAAGATGGTCGGGAAAGAACAAGGATATCAAGATGATGGATTAACGCTCTTATGTATATAAGTTTCTAAAGTGGACAATGTGATCCATAAAGAAACATGCACACACAAGAGGTTAACAAAAATAAATAAGACAAGATATCCAATATGAAGTCATAAAATATACCAAAGGATGTTTGCTTGAAAAGCATATATAGCCTATGGCTCCAATTTTTCACTTATGGTATATGAATGAGCTTCAACCAAGAAAATCTCAAAAACATCACAACTAACAATAAGGGAAGTAAAACTAGTTGGAATGTTTTGAGAAAGGAAACAAGTATCACAAATAGGGGTTTATTTCGTAATTTCATCAATATTGCACATAAGAGCTTGACACGCGTACAGCACGCGACCGTTGGGAACCCCAAGTGGAAGGTGTGATGCGTACAGCAGTAAGTTTCCCTCAGTTAGAAACCAAGGTTTATCGAACCAGTAGGAGTCAAGAAGCACGTTGAAGGTTGATGGAGGCGAGATGTAGTGCGGCGCAACACCAGGGATTCCGGCGCCAACGTGGAACCTGCACAACACAAACCAAGTACTTTGCCCCAACGAAACAGCGAGGTTGTCAATCTCACTGGCTTGCTGTAACAAAGGATTAGATGTATAGTGTGGATGATGATTGTTTGCAGAAAACAAGAGAACAGATTGCAGTAGATTGTATTTCAGTATAGAGAATTGGACCGGGGTCCACAGTTCACTAGAGGTGTCTCTCCCATAAGATAAACAGCATGTTGGGTGAACAAATTACAGTTGGGCAATTGACAAATAGAGAGGGCATGACCATGCACATACATATTATGATGAGTATAGTGAGATTTAATTGGGCATTACGACAAAGTACATAGACCGCTATCCAGCATGCATCTATGCCTAAAAAGTCCACCTTCAGGTTATCATCCGAACCCCCTCCAGTATTAAGTTGCTAACAACAGACAATTGCATTAAGTATTGCGCGTAATGTAATCAGTGACTACATCCTCGAACATAGCACCAATGTTTTATCCCTAGTGGCAACAAAGACATCCATAATCTTAGAGGTTTCTCTCACTCCCAGCATTCACGGAGACATGAACCCACTATCGAGCATAAATACTCCCTCTTGGAGTTACTAGCATCAACTTGGCCAGAGCATCTACTAATAACGGAGAGCATGCAAGATCATAAACAACACATAGACATAACTTTGATAATCAACATAACAAGTATTCTCTATTCATCGGATCCCAACAAACGCAACATATAGAATTACAGATAGATGATCTTGATCATGTTCGGCAGCTCACAAGACCCGACAATTAAGCACAATGGGGAGAAGACAACCATCTAGCTACTGCTATGGACCCATAGTCCAGGGGTAGACTACTCACACATCACTCCGGAGGCGACCATGGCGGCGTAGAGTCCTCCGGGAGATGATTCCCCTCTCCAGCAGGGTGCCGGAGGCGATCTCCGAATCCCCGAGATGGGATTGGCGGCGGCGGCGTCTCCGGGAAGGTTTTCCGTATCGTGGCTCTCGATCGGGGGTTTCGCGACGAAGGCTATTTGTAGGCGGAAGGGCAGGTCAAGGGGCGTCACGAGGGGCCCAGATGACAGGGCCGCGCGGCCAAGACCTAGGCCGCGCCGCCCTGTAGTCTGGCCGCCTCGTGGCCCCACTTCGTTTCCTCTTCGGTCTTCTGGAAGCTTCGTGGCAAAATAGGACCCTGGGCGTTGATTTCGTCCAATTCCGAGAATATTTCCTTACTAGGATTTCTGAAACCAAAAACAGCAGAAACAAAGAATCGGCACTTCGGCATCTTGTTAATAGGTTAGTTCCAGAAAATGCACGAATATGACATAAAGTGTGCATAAAACATGTAGATATCATCAATAATGTGGCATGGAACATAAGAAATTATCGATACGTCGGAGACGTATCAGCATCCCCAAGCTTAGTTCCTGCTCGTCCCGAGTAGGTAAACGATCAACAAAGATAATTTCTGGAGTGACATGCCATCATAACCTTGATCATACTATTTGTAAGCATATGTAGTGAATGCAGCGATCAAAACAATGTAAATGACATGAGTAAACAACTGAATCATATAGCAAAGACTTTTCATGAATAGTACTTCAAGACAAGCATCAATAAGTCTTGCATAAGAGTTAACTCATAAAGCAATAATTCATAGTAAAAGCATTGAAGCAACACATAGGAAGATTAAGTTTCAGCTGTTGCTTTCAACTTGTAACATGTATATCTCATGGATATTGTCAACATAGAGTAATATAATAAGTGCAATATGCAAGTATGTAGGAATCAATGCACAGTTCACACAAGTGTTTGCTTCTTGAGATGGAGAGAAATAGGTGAACTGACTCAACAATAAAAGTAAAAGAATGGTCCTTCAAAGAGGAAAGCATTGATTGCTATATTTGTGCTAGAGCTTTGATTTTGAAAACAAGAAACAATTTTTTCAACGGTAGTAATAAAGCATATGTGTTATGTAAATTATATCTTACAAGTTGCAAGCCTCATGTATAGTATACTAATAGTGCCCGCACCTTGTCCTAATTAGCTTGGACTACCGGGATTATCGCAATGCACATGTTTTAACCAAGTGTCACAAAGGGGTACCTCTATGCCGCCTGTACAAAGGTCTAAGGAGAAAGCTCGCATCGGATTTCTCGCTATTGATTATTCTCAACTTAGACATCCATACCGGGACAACATAGACAATAGATAATGGACTCCTCTTTTATGCATGAGCATGTAGCAACAATTAATCTTCTCATTTGAGATTGAGGATATTGTCCAAAACTGAAACTTCCACCATGGATCATGGCTTTAGTTAGCGGCCCAATGTTCTTCTCTAACAATATGCATGCTCTAACCATAAGGTGGTAGATCTCCCTTACTTCAGACAAGACGAACATGCATAGCAACTCACATGATATTCAACAAAGAGTAGTTGATGGCGTCCCCAGTGAACATGGTTATCGCACAACAAGCAACTTAATAAGAGATAAAGTGCATAAGTACATATTCAATACCACAATAGTTTTTAAGCTATTTGTCCCATGAGCTATATATTGTAAAGGTGGAGAATGGAAATTTAAAGGTAGCACTCAAGCATTTTACTTTGGAATGGCGGAGAAATACCATGTAGTAGGTAGGTATGGTAGACACAAATGGCATAGTGGTTGGCTCAAGTATTTTGGATGCATGAGAAGTATTCCCTCTCGATACAAGGTTTAGGCTAGCAACGCTATTTGAAACAAACACAAGGATGAAGCGGTGCAGCAAAACTCACATAAAAGACATATTGAAAACATTATAAGACTCTACACCGTCTTCCTTGTTGTTCAAACTCAATACTAGAAATTATCTAGACCTTAGAGAGACCAAATATGCAAACCAAATTTTAGCATGCTCTATGTATTTCTTCATTAATAGGTGCAAAGTATATGATGCAAGAGCTTAAACATGAGCACAACAATTGCCAAGTATCACATTATCCAAGACATTTTAGCAATTACTACATGTATCATTTTCCAATTCCAACCATATAACAATTTAACGAAGAAGAAACTTCGCCATGAATATTATGAGTAGAGCCTAAGGACATACTTGTCCATATGCTACAGCGGAGCGTGTCTCTCTCCCACACAAAGAATGCTAGGATCCATTTTATTCAAACAAAACAAAAACAAAAACAAACCGACACTCCAAGCAAAGCACATAAGCTGTGATGGAATAAAAATATAGTTTCAGGGGAGGAACCTGATAATGTTGTCGATGAAGAAGGGGATGCCCAAGGCATCCCCAAGCTTAGACGCTTGAGTCTTCTTGATATATGCAGGGGTGAACTACCGGGGCATCCCCAAGCTTAGAGCTTTCACTCTACTTGATCATGTTGTATCATCTCCCTCTCTTGATCCTTGAAAACTTCCTCCACACCAAACTTAGAACAACTCATTAGAGGGTTAGTGCACAATCAAAATATACATGTTCAGAGGTGAAATAATCATTCTTAACACTTCTGGACATTGCACAAAGCTACTGAAAGTCAACGGAATCGAAATATCCATCGAACATAACAAAACTGGCAATGCGAAATAAAAGGCAGAATCTGTCAAAACAGAACAGTTCGTATTGACGAATTTTATCGAGGCACCAGACTTGCTCAAATGAAAATGCTCAAATTGAATGAAAGTTGCGGATCACTCACGTAAATTGGCATAATTTTCTGAGTTACCTACAGAGAATTTTGCCCAGATTCGTGAGAGCAAAGAAATCTGTTTCTGCGCAGTAATCCAAATCTAGTATGAACTTTTCTATCAACGACTTTACTTGGCACAACAAAACACTAAACTAAGATAAGGAGAGGTTGCTACAGTAGTAAACAACTTCCAAGACACAAAATAAAAATAGAGTACTGTAGTAAAAAACATGGGTTGTCTCCCATAAGCGCTTTTCTTTAACGCCTTTCAGCTAGGCGCAGAAAGTGTGTATCAAGTATTATCAAGAGACGAAGTGTCAACATCATAATTTGTTCTAATAATAGAATCAAAAGGTAACTTCATTCTCTTTCTAGGGAAGTGTTCCATACCTTTCTTGAGAGGAAATTGATATTTTATGTTACCTTCCTTCATATCAATGATAGCACCAACAGTTCGAAGAAAAGGTCTTCCCAATATAATGGGACAAGATGCATTGCATTCAATATCCAAGACAACAAAATCAACGGGGACAAGGTTATTGTTAACGGTAATGCGAACATTATCAACTTTCCCCAAAGGTTTCTTTGTAGAATGATCAGCAAGATTAACATCCAAATAACAATTTTTCAGCGGTGGCAAGTCAAGCATATTATATATTTTCTTAGGCATAACAGAAATACTTGCACCAAGATCACATAAAGCATTACAATCAAAATCTTTGACCTTCATCTTAATGATGGGTTCCCAACCATCCTCTAGCTTTCTAGGAATAGAGGCTTCGCGCTCTAGTTTCTCTTCTCTAGCTTTTATGAGAGCATTTGTAATATGTTGCGTGAAAGCCAAATTTATAGCACTAGCATTAGGACTTTTAGCAAGTTTTTGCAAGAACTTTATAACTTCAGAGATGTGGCAATAATCAAAATTCAAACCATTATAATCAAAAGCAATGGGATCATCATCCCCAATGTTGGGAAAAATTTCAGCAGTTTTATCACAGGCAGTTTCAGCAGTTTTAGCAGTTTCAGGCAGTTTCTCGCGCTTTGCATTAGAAGTGGAAACATTGCTAACACCAATTATTTTATTAGTATTAGTAGGAGGTGCAGCAACTTGTGTAGCATTAGCATTACTAGTGGTGGTAATAGTCCAAACTTTAGCTATATTATCTTCTTTTTCATTTTCTTCTCTTTCCCACCTAGCACGCAATTCGGCCATCAATCTTATATTCTCATTAATTCTAACTTGGATGGAATTTGCTGTAGTAACAATTTTATTATTAAGATTTTCATTAGGCATAACTTTTGATTTCAAAAGATCAACATCAGCAGCAAGACTATCGACTTTAGAAGCAAGTATATCAATTTTCCCAAGCTTTTCTTCAACAGATTTATTAAAAGCAGTTTGTGTACTAATAAATTCTTTAAGCATGGATTCAAGTCCAGGGGGTGTGTTCCTACTATTGTTGTAAGAATTCCCATAAGAATTACCATAGCCGTTGCCATTATTATAAGGATATGGCCTATAGTTGTTACTAGAATTGTTCCGGTAAGCATTGTTGTTGAAATTATTATTTTTAATGAAGTTGACATCAACATGTTCTTCTTGTGCAACCAATGAAGCTAACAGAACATTATTAGGATCGACTTTTGTCCTATCATTCACAAGCATAGACATAATAGCATCAATCTTATCACTCAAGGAAGAGGTTTCTTCGACAGAATTTACCTTCTTACCTTGTGGAGCTCTTTCCGTGTGCCATTCAGAGTAATTGATCATCATATTATCAAGAAGCTTTGTTGCTTCACCAAGAGTGATGGACATAAAGGTACCTCCAGCAGCTGAATCCAATAGGTTCCGCGAAGAAAAATTCAGTCCTGCATAAAAGGTTTGGATGATCATCCAAGTAGTCAGTCCATGGGTTGGGCAATTTTTAACCAAAGATTTCATTCTTTCCCATGCTTGTGCAACATGCTCAGTATCCAATTGTTTAAAATTCATTATGCTACTCCTCAAAGATATAATTTTAGCAGGGGGATAATATCTACCAATAAAAGCATCCTTGCATTTAGTCCATGAATCAATACTATTCTTAGGCAGAGATAGCAGCCAATCTTTAGCTCATCCTCTTAGTGAGAAAGGGAACAATTTTAATTTTATAATGTCATCATCTACATCTTTATATTTTTGCATTTCACACAATTCAACAAAATTATTAAGATGCAGCAGCATCATCAGAACTAATACCAGAAAATTGCTCTCGCATAACAAGATTCAGTAAAGCAGGTTTAATTTCAAAGAATTCTGCTGTAGTAGCAGGTGGAGCAATAGGTGTGCATAAGAAATCATTATTATTTGTGGTTGTGAAGTCACACAACTTAGTAGTTTCAGGAGTACCCATTTTAGCAACAGTAAATAAAGCAAACTAGATAAAGTAAATGCAAGTAACTAATTTTTTTGTGTTTTTGATATAGCAAACAAGATAGCAAATAAAGTAAAACTAGCAACTAATTTTTTTGTATTTTGATTTAGTGCAGCAAACAAAGTAGTAAATAAAACTAAGCAAGACAAAAACAAAGTAAAGAGATTGGGATGTGGAGACTCCCCTTGCAGCGTGTCTTGATCTCCCCGGCAACGGCGCCAGAAAGTTAGCTTGACACGCGTATAGCACGCGACCGTTGGGAACCCCAAGTGGAAGGTGTGATGCGTACAGCAGTAAGTTTCCCTCAGTTAGAAACCAAGGTTTATCGAACCAGTAGGAGTCAAGAAGCACGTTGAAGGTTGATGGCGGCGAGATGTAGTGCGGCGCAACACCAGGGATTCCGGCGCCAACGTGGAACCTGCACAACACAAACCAAGTACTTTGTCCCAACGAAACAGCGAGGTTGTCAATCTCACCGGCTTGCTGTAACAAAGGATTAGATGTATAGTGTGGATGATGATTGTTTGCAGAAAACAGTAGAACAAAGATTGCAAGAGATTGTATTTCAGTATAGAGAATTGGACCGGGGTCCACAGTTCACTAGAGGTGTCTCTCCCATAAGATAAACAGCATGTTGGGTGAACAAATTACAGTTGGGCAATTGACAAATAGAGAGGGCATGACCATGCACATACATATTATGATGAGTATAGTGAGATTTAATTGGGCATTACGACAAAGTACATAGACCGCTATCCAGCATGCATCTATGCCTAAAAAGTCCACCTTCAGGTTATCATCCGAACCCCCTCCAGTATTAAGTTGCTAACAATAGACAATTGCATTAAGTATTGCGCGTAATGTAATCAGTGACTACATCCTCGAACATAGCACCAATGTTTTATCCCTAGTGGCAACATCACATCCATAATCTTAGAGGTTTCTCTCACTCCCCCAGATTCACGGAGACATGAACCCACTATCGAGCATAAATACTCCCTCTTGGAGTTACTAGCATCAACTTGGCCAGAGCATCTACTAATAACGGAGAGCATGCAAGATCATAAACAACACATAGACATAACTTTGATAATCAACATAACAAGTATTCTCTATTCATCGGATCCCAACAAACGCAACATATAGAATTACAGATAGATGATCTTGATCATGTTTGGCAGCTCACAAGACCCGACAATTAAGCACAATGGGGAGAAGACAACCATCTAGCTACTGCTATGGACCCATAGTCCAGGGGTAGACTACTCACACATCACTCCGGAGGCGACCATGGCAGCGTAGAGTCCTCCGGGAGATGATTCCCCTCTCCGGCAGGGTGCCGGAGGCGATCTCCTGAATCCCCCGAGATGGGATTGGCGGCGGCGGCGTCTCTGGAAGGTTTTCCGTATCGTGGCTCTCGGTACTGGGGGTTTCGCGACGAAGGCTATTTGTAGGCGGAAGGGCAGGTCAAGGGGCGTCACGAGGGGCCCAGATGACAGGGCCGCGCGGCCAAGACCTAGGCCGCGCCGCCCTGTAGTCTGGCCGCCTCGTGGCCCCACTTCGTTTCCTCTTCGGTCTTCTGGAAGCTTCGTGGCAAAATAGGACCCTGGGCGTTGATTTCGTCCAATTCCGAGAATATTTCCTTACTAGGATTTCTGAAACCAAAAACAGCAGAAAACAGCAACTGGCACTTCGGCATCTTGTTAATAGGTTAGTTCCAGAAAATGCACGAATATGACATAAAGTGTGCATAAAACATGTAGATATCATCAATAATGTGGCATGGAACATAAGAAATTATCGATACGTCGGAGACGTATCAGAGCTCTTTGAGGAATTGATATGCAATAAATTGCTAGAGGGCATATTTGGGATAGGTGAATCATAAACATGATATATATATATATATATTCCTATCATATGCATCTTCTCAAATTACTCAAATGTACAATAAGAAGTTTTCTTTAAAAGGATTTTCCAAGAACCTCAATATTTTCGAAATAAAGAATTTCATGCCAAGATGCAACCTATAAGAGGATGGATGCTATATGAGTATGCATGAATAAGATACTTGTTACCGAGATAGCAATGGCATGATGTAGTAGATAAGAGTTCATCGATCATCCTAGCTTGACTCCAATTCTCATATGGTGACAACACCTTCCTTATAGATGAGACAAGCCTCCATTGCATCTCCAATGTACCTAAAACAACATTTAAGTACATCTTGGTCCCCAAACTTATTGGGTCCAAAATGGTTAGACTAACCACAATACATAGGATACACTCCATATCAATATGTGCATATTTATAAATGAAGTTGGAATTTCATGCACATCTTAGCCATTTAGGATTTAATGAAGTATACCCTACATAATGGATCAAAGAAAGCAAGCATGCTACACATATAAACAAATTACATATAAGCATGCACAAAGACTTTAAAGATCCAAGAAAGATACACTTTGGACAAAACACCAAATGAATTGAAGAAGGCATAAAGGTGTGACCAAACAAATTTGTTGTCCAAGCTGTATCAAAGACGCAAATCACAAAAGATTCGTTCAACAAAGTTCAACAATTGAACTAAGTAGAAATTGTTGAGCATTGATGACGCGTAAAGCACGCGCCCGTTGGGAACCCCAAGAGGAATGTGTGATGCGTACAACGGAAAGCTTTTCCCTCAGTAAGAAACCAAGGTTATCGAATCAGTAGGAGTCAAGAAGCACGTTGAAGGTTGATGGCGGCGAAGTGTAGTGCGGCGCAACACCAGGGATTCCGGCGCCAACGTGGAACCTGCACAACACAACCAAGATACTTTGCCCCAACTTAACAGTGAGGTTGTCAATCTCACCGGCTTGCTGTAACAAAGGATTAGATGTATAGTGTGGATGATGATGTTTGCAGAAAACAGTAGAACGAGTATTGCAGTAGATTGTATTCGATGTAAAGAATGGACCGGGGTCCACAGTTCACTAGTGGTGTCTCTCCCATAAGATAAATAGCATGTTGGGTGAACAAATTACAGTTGGGCAATTGACAAATAAAGAGGGCATGACCATGCACATACATGTTATGATGAGTAGTGTGAAATTCAATTGGGCATTACGACAAAGTACATAGACCGCTATCCAGCATGCATCTATGCCTAAAAAGTCCACCTTCAGGTTATCATCCGAACCCCTTCCAGTATTAAGTTGCAAACAACAGACAATTGCATTAAGTATGGTGCGTAATGTAATCAACAAATACATCCTTAGACATAGCATTGATGTTTTATCCCTAGTGGCAACAGCACATCCACAACCTTAGAACTTTCTGTCACTGTCCCAGATTTAATGGAGGCATGAACGGAGTTACAAGTAACGACTTGGCCAGAGCCTCTACTAATAACGGAGAGCATGCAAGATCATAAACAACAAATAGATGATAGATTGATAATCAACATAACATAGCATTCTATATTCATCGGATCCCAACAAACGCAACATGTAGCATTACAAATAGATGATCTTGATCATGTTAGGTAGCTCACAAGATCCAACAATGATAGCACAATTAGGAGAAGACAACCATCTAGCTACTACTATGGACCCATAGTCCAGGGGTGAACTACTCACACATCACTCCGGAGGCGACCATGGCGGTGAAGAGTCCTCCGGGAGATGATTCCCCTCTCCGGCAGGGTGCCGGAGGCGATCTCCTGAATCCCCCGAGATGGGATTGGCGGTGGCGGCGTCTCTGGAAGGTTTTCCCGTATCGTGGCTCTCGGTACTAGAACTATTATCGACGAAGGCTTAAGTAGGCGGAAGGGCGGAGTCGGAGGGCTGACGGGGCCCCACACGCTAGGGCCGCGCGGGCCCCTCCTAGGCCGCGCCGCCCTAGTGTGGCGGCGCCTCGTCGCCCCACTTCGGTTCCCTTTCGGTGTTCTGGAAGCTTCGTGGAAAAATAGGCCCCTGGGCGTTGATTTCGTCCAATTCCGAGAATATTTCCTTACTAGGATTTCTGAAACCAAAAACGGCAGAAAACAGCAACTGGCTCTTTGGCATCTCGTTAATAGGTTAGTGCCGGAAAATCCAAAAATATGACATAAAGTATGTATAAAACATGTAGGTATTGTCATAAAACAAGCATGGAACATAAGAAATTATCGATACGTTGGAGACGTATCAAGCATAAAAGATGAATAAAGCCACACATGCTCAAAGATTTATCTCATTCAAGCAAATAAAACATGTAAGAAGGAATGAGATAACAAACTCCCAAAAGAGCAAGGTTCCAACAAATAAACCAAACCCTCTACACTTTTCACAATGGAACAAAGTAGCGAAAGGAAAAGGTTTGTCTTCCAAAAACAAACGCTTGATAAGAATCAAGACATTTTATCAAAATATTTTTCAAAGAGGCAAGGAAGACAAATGGGAGCAACAAAGATTTATTGGAAATAAAATAAGGCAATAAGAAACAATCTAAGGTGAAGATGATCCATAAATTCAACCACATACAAGATTATCAATTGTCAAAGACAATGAGAATATTGGAATTAACTTCCGGTGGTATATTTCAAGGATTCGAGATCAACTTCACAAGATGCATATGGTTAAAGGTATGAATTAAGAACCATGCACAAATAAAGATTCTCAATATATCCAATCATGCAAAGCAATGATTATAACAATTTGGAGCAAATGGTTTCTCACATAAGATGTATAGATATGTCTTTGAGAAAACCGCACCAAGAATCTCTTACTCAAACAAGAACCCATAAGATGAGCAATAAAAGTTATTTAATAAAAGTGGAGCTTGTTTGAGCAAACATGCCACCTAGGAACAAGATAATTAAGAGTATCAACTCTAAGTGGCATAACCTCATATGTTCACATTTTCTAGGATTGTGATATGTACAAAACATATTACTCCCCCATAATGTGATAAAACATTTCTTCTAATCAAGAGGTAATTAAAATTCAACTAGAGATGATTAGTGGACATTAGAATTTGAATTTCTCATGAGTATGACACACCACATAGTGACTAGATAATTTTGCAATATCAATACTAAGTGGTGGTACCCATATACACATATTTTAAAGAAAGAGGGATGCACAAGGCATATCACTCCCTCAAAATGGGATGTTCCATTAATCACTCAAAGAGAGCCAAATAAGATGTAATCAAGATGCATTAGGCTCAAAACAACACACAAGTATATGATGAGTCAAACAAACATACTTGAATACACAAGATAGGAAAGTAATACACAACACATACAAACACATATTTGGTACAAAACCAAACAAGCAAAAGGGGCAAGTAACTTACAATAAATATGAAGAGTTGAAGTATAAGTTACCGCAAAGAGGAACATTGGATATAATATATATATGATAATCCTTATGACTTGGCTATATGAAATATAATATATGAAGATCCCTTAATTCTTCATGAAGTAGGCAAGTCTCCAATGTCCTCCACATGCACCTATTGATCAAGTTTGAGCTTGTCGGTCCCGAACCAAGTTGGGTCCTAAAAGGTTAGTCACAATAGGCTTGGCAACCCAAATGGTTCTTTTCTTGAAACCACTTTGAGTTCCAACAAACTTGGCAAACACATTGCCATTCTTATCCTTCCCAAGAGAGTAATCATCGTTAATAATGAAAGGGTTAGATAAGGTACCGTTTAAGCATGAAGAGGCAAAGTGCCCCTTCGCACGACATAAGTAGCAAGTGTTCCCCTTTTTCTTCTTTATTGATTTCTTCACTTGGGGAACTTTATCTTGATTCTTATTGGGAAGTGGCCTATCTTCAACTTGAGGTCGATCTTGACCTTGACCTTGACCTTGTGGCCATTTCCCTTGTTGCTTCTCACTTAAGTGCTTCTTCTTCTTCAATGGGCATGATCTAACATGGTGCCCTTCAACCTTGCACTTGAAGCAAACCAACTTGGCCGGATCCTTGACTTTGTCTTGGCCCTTCTTCTTGTTGCTCTTGCTCTTGGACTTATTCTTGTTATTGGAGTTGAATCCAAGCCCACTCTTGTCATTGGGGGATTGTTGCACACTCAACATCTTGTCAAGTGAGGATTTCCCTTCATGACGCTTTTCCAAGTCTTTCTTCAAAGAAATAACTTGGGCCTTGAGCTCTTCGATTTCCTCTACATGGTTAGTAGAAATACAAGTACTAGAGGAAGTAGAAGCTTCATTGTTAGAGCAACAAGGCAAAGCAAATAATCCAACACAAGGTGTATCACTAGTTTGACTAGATGGATTACTAGGACTAGCACATGGAAATATAGCATTTTGATTTGAGGTTGTGCTAATGTCAAAATGAGGCTCACAAGATATTATTGTAGTGATACTTGCCTCATGAGCTAACTTTAGCCCATCATAGGAGATTAGAAGATCATCATGAGAGCCCGAGAGCTTTTTATGAATTTCTTCCAATTCCATATAATTGCTAGTTAGCAACTCAAGTTGAGCCCTTAGCTCAACATTCTCCTCTAATGTAGATGCTTCACAAGAAGTAGAGTTAGTAGCACAAGCATCATCAATAGATTTTTCATTTTCAAGCTCATAGGATTCATTTTTTTGTGTGAGCATAAAATTAGCATGCTTCTCATCTTTTAGCTCTTGCTTGAGGAGACTGAATCTCATTCTCCCATTTTCAACATGGGACTCCAACTCCACTATGGTTTCCTTGTATTTATTCATGGTTTCCATAGAGTGTTCGAGACTAGCACGAGCTTATTTAGTACCACGAAGAGAAGCGTATACAAGCCCCATCTCATGCACCAAAGCATTATATTCTTCATCATTATCATCATCATCATCACTCTCCTCATTAGAGGATGTGTTAGGAGTCAAAGTAGGAGATACCTTTGATACATTTGCCATAAGGCACATGTGCATACCGGAGGATGAAGATGAGGATATTCTTGAATCCCCATTTGAAATCATGTCTTGATCCATAGAGTGTCCGGTTTCCTCTACATTGTTAGTCAACAAACCACTAGGGGAAATAGAAGCATTTTGATTATGGCAACAAGACAAGGCATGCATATCATCATGGGATTTATGTAGGGAGTTTATACATGATATGCAAGGACCATCAACACTAGCATGTAAGACCTTTTCGGTGCTAGATGTGTCTAGGTCCAAAGATGAAACATTGCAATGGGATAGAGATGAAGGATCACAAATAGTGAGCACAATATCGACATTAAAATTTCCATCACCACTCACCATGTCATTACCTTGTGTCTTGCAACACATTGGTGAAGTGGAAGAAGATGATAAATCATCACGGCCGGAGGTGGAAGCAACTTGGAGCTCTTCATGATGTGAAGGGTGATACGTCTCCAACGTATCGATAATTTCTTATGTTCCATACCACTTTATTGATGATACCTACATGTTTTATACAGACTTTATGTCATATTTATGCATTTTCCGGCACTAACCTATTAACGAGATGCCGAAAAGCCAGTTGCTGTTTTCTGCTATTTTTGGTTTCAGAAATCCTAGTAAGGAAATATTCTCAGAATTGGACGAAATCAACGCCCAGGATCTTATTTTTCCACGAAGCTTCCAGAAGTACGGAGAGGAAACGAAGTGGGGCGACGAGGCCGCCACACACCAGGGCGGCGCGGCCCAAGCCCTGGCCGCGCCGGCCTGTAGTGTGGGCCCCTCGTGGTGCCCCCTGACCTACCCTTCCGCCTACTTAAGCCTTCGTCGAGAATAATCCCAGGACCGAGAGCCACGATACGGAAAACCTTCCAGAGACGTCGCCGCCGCCAATCCCATCTCGGGGGATTCAGGAGATCGCCTCCGGCACCCTGCCGGAGAGGGGAATCATCTGCCGGAGGACTCTTCACCGCCATGGTCGCCTCCGGAGTGATGAGTGAGTAGTTCACCCCTGGACTATGGGTCCATAGCAGTAACTAGATGGTCGTCTTCTCCTAATTGTGCTATCATTGTTGGATCTTGTGAGCTGCCTAACATGATCAAGATCATCTATCTGTAATGCTACATGTTGTGTTTGTTGGGATCCGATGAATAATGAATGCTATGTTATGTTGATTATCAATATCATCTATTTGTTGTTTATGATCTTGCATGCTCTCCGTTTCTAGTAGAGGCTCTGGCCAAGTTTTTGCTTGTAACTCCAAGAGGGAGTATTTATGCTCGATAGTGGGTTCATGTCTCCATTAAATCTGGGGGAGTGACAGAAACCTCTAAGGTTGTGGATGTGCTGTTGCCACTAGGGATAAAACATCAATGCTATGTCTAAGGATATATTTATTGATTACATTACGCACCATACTTAATGCAATTGTCTGTTGTTTGCAACTTAATACTGGAGGGGGTTCGGATGATAACCTGAAGGTGGACTTTTTAGGCATAGATGCATGCTGGATAGCGGTCTATGTACTTTGTCGTAATGCCCAATTAAATCTCACAATACTCATCATAACATGTATGTGCATGGTCATGCCCTCTTTATTTGTCAATTGCCCAACTGTAGTTTGTTCACCCAACATGCTTATTCTTATGGGAGAGACACCTCTAGTGAACTGTGGACCCCGGTCCATTCTTTACATCGAATACAATCAACTGCAATACTCGTTCTACTGTTCTCTGCAAACAATCATCATCCACACTATACATCTAATCCTTTGTTACAGCAAGCCGGTGAGATTGACAACCTCACTGTTACGTTGGGACAAAGTACTTTGGTTGTGTTGTGCAAGTTCCACGTTGGCGCCGGAATCCCTGGTGTTGCGCCGCACTACACTCCGCCGCCATCAACCTTCAACCTGCTTCTTGGCTCCTACTGGTTCGATAAACCTTGGTTTCTCACTGAGGGAAAACTTGCCGCTGTACGCATCACACCTTCTGCTTGGGGTTCCCAACGGACGCGTGCTGTACGCGTATCAAGACTGTTTTCTGGCGCCGTTGCCGGGGAGATCAAGACACGCTGCAAGGGGAGTCTCCACCTCCAATCTCTTTACTTTTTTTTTGTCTTGCTTTTATTTTATTTAGTACTTTGTTTGCTGCACTAAAACAAAACACAAAAAAATTAGTTGCTAGTTTTACTTTATTTACTGTCTTGTTCTCCATATTAAAAATACAAAAAAATTTAGTTACTTGCATTTACTTTACTTATTTCATCATGTTTCCTCCTAATTTTACTTTAAAAGATATACCGGTAGGACAAGGGTCTATCATTGGAAGAGATAATATAGAAGCATTTTTCACCCATGTTAGCATGGATGAAGATTTTGAAGATATACCACTATTAAAAGCTGCTCCTACTTATGAAAGTGCCTCTGCCTGTTTAGTACACCTGTTGGAAACTAGATTTATTAGTCTCAACCCCATGATACAACACATGTTTCTTACACTTTCTGATATGGAGAGGGGAGAAAAGAGAGATTTTGTTCTAAAAGTCCTTGATAGGGAATTTAAAGATATAGCTAGAGAAGCTAGAAAAGTTTTCATTAAGTATAAGAGGCTTGGTATGTTCACCGATTTTAAAACAACACTTGAAAAGATGGATATGGATAGAATTAAGTATACTAATAATGTTAATGATGGTGGGGAGATTAAAGCACCAATACCTTGCAAGCTCCTAGGAATGCATGAAGCGCTAGATGATAATTATGCTTGGCTTGTCCCTGAAAATTTGTTTGATGAGAATAGCAAGCCTAAGACTAATGAGAAGGGAGCCTCTGAAACTTATGTATACAAAATACAATGCATGGTTGAGAAAACTCCAAACCCCGCTGTAGATGCATCATCTCTTGATAATACTTGATACACACTTTCTGCGCCTAGCTGAAAGGCGTTAAAGAAAAGCGCTTATGGGAGAGAACCCATGATTTTACTACTGCACTTTTTATTTTATATTTGAGTCTTGGAAGTTGTTACTACTGTAGCAACCTCACCTTATCTTAGTTTTGTTGCATTTTTGTGCCAAGTAAAGTCTTTGATAGTAAGGTTCATACTAGATTTGGATTACTGCGCAGAAACAGATTTCTTGCTGTCACGAATCTGGGCCTAATTCTCTGTAGGTAACTCAGAAAATTCTGCCAATTTACGTAAGTGATCCTCAGATATGTACGCAAATTTCATTCAATTTGAGCAAGTCTGGTGCCTCTTAGAAATTCGTCTTTACAGACTGTTCTGTTTTGACAGATTCTGCCTTTTATTTCGCATTGCCTGTTTTGCTATGTTTGATGGATTTTTCTATTCCATTAACTTTCAGTAGCTTTGTGCAATGTCCAGAAGTGTTAAGAATGATTATGCCACCTCTGAACATGTGAATTTTGATTGTGCACTAACCCTCTAATGAGTTGTTTTGAGTTTGGTGTGGAGGAAGTTTTCAAGGATCAAGAGAGGAGGATGATACAATATGATCAAGGAGAGTGAAAGCTCTAAGCTTGGGGATGCCCCGGTGGTTCACCCCTGAATATTTCAAGAAGACTCAAGCGTCTAAGCTTGGGGATGCCCAAGGCATCCCCTTCTTCATCGACAACATTATCAGGTTCCTCTAGTGAAACTATATTTTTATTCCATCACATCTTATGTACTTTGCTTGGAGCGTCTGTTTGTTTTTGTTTGAATAAAATGGATCCTAGCATTCATTGTGTGGGAGAGAGACACGCTCCGCTGTTGCATATGGACAAATATGTCCTTAGGCTTTACTCATAATATTCATGGCGAAGGTTGAACTGCTTCGTTAAATTGTTATATGGTTGGAAACGGGAAATGCTACATGTGGTAATTGGTAGAATGTCTTGAATAATGTGATACTTGGCAATTGTTGTGCTCATGTTTAAGCTCTTGCATCATATACTTTGCACCTATTAATGAAGACATACATAGAGCTTGCTAAAATTTGGTTTGCATGATTGGTCTCTCTAATGTCTAGATATTTTCTAGTAAGGGTCGAACAACAAGGAAGACGGTGTAGAGTTTTATAATGCATACAATATGTCTTTTATGTGAGTTTTGTTGTACCGGTTCATACTTGTATTTGTTTCAAATAACCTTGCTAGCCTAAGCCTTGTATTGAGAGGGAATACTTCTCATGCATCCAAAATCCTTGAGCCAAACACTATGCCATTTGTGTCCACCATACCTACCTACTACATGGTATTTCTCCGCCATTCCAAAGTAAATTGCTTGAGTGCTACCTTTAAAATTTCCATTCTTCGTCTTTGCAATATATAGCTCATGGGACAAATAGCCTAAAAACTATTGTGGTATTGAATATGTACTTATGCATTTTATTTCTTATAAGTTGCTTGTTGAGCGATAACCATGTTCCTGGGGACGCCATCAACTACTCTTTGTTGAATATCATGTGAGTTGCTATGCATGTTCATCTTGTCTGAAGTAAGGGCGATTTACCATGAGTTGAATGGTTTGAGCATGCATATTGTTAGAGAAGAACATTGGGCCGCTAACTAAAGCCATGATCCATGGTGGAAGTTTCAGTTTTGGACAAATATCCTCAATCTCATATGAGAATATTATTTTTTGTTGAATGCTTATGCATTAAAGAGGAGTCCATTATCTGTTGTCTATGTTGTCCCGATATGGATGTCTAAGTTGATAATAATCAAAAGCGAGAAATCCAGTGCGAGCTTTCTCCTTAGACCTTTGTACAGGCGGCATAGAGGTACCCCTTTGTGATACTTGGTTAAAACATATGTATTGCAGTGATAATCCAGGTAATCCGAGCTAATTAGGACAAGGTGCGGGCACTATTGGTAATCTATGCATGAGGCTTGCAACTTGTAGGATATAATTTACATAACACATATGCTTTATTACTACCGTTGACAAAATTGTTTCTTGTTTTCAAAATAAAAGCTCTAGCACAAACATAGCAATCGATGCTTCCCTCTGTGAAGGGCCATTCTTTTACTTTTATGTTGAGTCAGTTTACCCATTTCCTTCCACCTCAAGAAGCAAACACTTGTGTTAACTGTGCATTGATTTTTACATACTTGCATATTTGCATTCATCATATTACTTTATGTTGACAACTATCCATGAGATATACATGTTACAAGTTGAAAGCAACCGCTGAAACTTGATCTTCCTTTGTGTTGCTTCAATGCCTTTACTATGAATTTATTGCTTTATGAGTTAACTCTTATGCAAAACTTATTGATGCTTGTCTTGAAAGTACTATTCATGAAAAGTCTTTGCTATATGATTCAATTGTTTACTCATTGTCTTTACCATTGCTTTGGATCACTGCATTCATTACATGTGCTTACAATAGTATTGATCAAGATCATGATGGCATGTCACTTCAGAAATTATCTTTGTTATCGTTTACCTACTCGGGACGAGTAGGAACTAAGCTTGGGGATGCTGATACGTCTCCAACGTATCGATAATTTCTTATGTTCCATGCTTGTTTTATGACAATACCTACATGTTTTATACACACTTTATGTCATATTTATGTATTTTCCGGCACTAACCTATTAACGAGATGCCGAAGAGCCAGTTGCTGTTTCCTGCTGTTTTTGGTTTCAGAAATCCTAGTAAGGAAATATTCTCGAAATTGGACGAAATCAACGCCCAGGATCTTATTTTTTCCACGAAGCTTCCAGAAGTCCGGAGAGGAAACGAAGTGGGGCGACGAGGCCGCCACACACCAGGGCGGCGCGGCTGATGACCCACAAGTATAGGGGATCGCAACAGTCTTCGAGGGAAGTAAAACCCAATTTATTGATTCGACACAAGGGGAGACAAAGAACACTTGGAAGCCTTAACAACGGAGTTGTCAATTCAGTTGCACCTGGAAACAGACTTGCTCGCAAGAGTTTATCAGTAGTAACAGTTTTATAGCGATAGCGATAATGAAATAACAGCAGCAGAGTAACAAAGACAGCAGTAGTGATTTTAGTAAACAGCAGGATTAAAATACTGTAGGCACGGGGACGGATGACGGGCGTTGCATGGATGAGAGAAACTCATGTAACAATCATAGCAGGGCATTTGCAGATAATAATAAAACGGTGTCCAAGTACAAAGCAATCAATAGGCATGTGTTCCATATATAGTCGTGCGTGCTCGCAATGAGAAACTTGCACAACATCTTTTGTCCTACCAGCCGGTGGCAGCCGGGCCTCAAGGGAAACTACTGGATATTAAGGTACTCCTTTTAATAAAGTACCGGAGCAAAGCATTAACACTCCATGAACACATGTGATCCTCACATCGCTACCATTCCCTCCGGTTGTCCCGATTTCTGTCACTTCGGGGCCTTTGGTTCCGGACAGCGACATGTGTATACAACTTATAGATAAGACCATAAACAATGATTATCTTCATGAAACAATAACATGTTCAGATCTGAGATCATGGCACTCGGGCCCTAGTGACAAGCATTAAGCATAACAAGTTGCAACAATATCATCAAAGTACCAATTACGGACACTAGGCACTATGCCCTAACAATCTTATGCTATTACATGACCAATCTCATCCAATCCCTACCATCCCCTTCGGCCTACAGCGGGGGAATTACTCACACATGGATGGGGGAAACATGGCTGGTTGATGTAGAGGTGTTGGCGGTGATGGCGGCGATGATCTCCTCCAATTCCCCGTCCCGGCGGAGTGCCAGAACGGAGACTTCTGGCTCCCGCGACGGAGTTTCGCGATGTGGCGGCGTTCTGGAGGGTTTCTGACGACTTTGACTTCTCTCCTGGTGTTTTTAGGTCGAGGCGAATAAGTAGTCCGAAGGAGGGCGTCGGAGGCCGGCCGAGGGGGCCACACCACAGGGCCGCGCGGGCCCCCCCTGGTCCGCGCCGCCCCATGGTGTGGGGCCCTCGGGCCTCCACTTCAATTGCCCTTCTGGCTCCGTTAGTTCCCTGGGAAAATAGGGCCTTCTGCATAAATTCCGAGGTTTTTCCCGAAAGTTGGATTTCTGCACAAAAACGAGACACCAGAGCAGTTCTGCTGAAAACAGCGTTAGTCCGTGTTAGTTGCATCCAAAATACACAAATTAGAGGCAAAACAATAGCAAAAGTGTTCGGGAAAGTAGATACGTTTCGGACGTATCAACTCCCCCCAAGCTTAGCTTATTGCTTGTCCTCAAGCAATTCAGTTAACAACTGAGCGATAAAAGAGCTTTCACGAACACAATTGCTCATATGATGTATATATTCTCATGCAATGGCTAATACTTAAGTAGTTCATAATGAGATACATGCAAATAAGATCATCTAACAGCTATGTCAATCATGGAGAGGTACCAACAATTAATAATAAGCATCATGAATCATGTATATAAGCAGGATTGCAGTGTTCATAAGAGAATATGATAAAGTGGTATCTCGCTTGCCTGTATTTGATTGGCAAAACATAAATGCCCGGGCACCTCTGAAGTTCATAGAAAGACTAGAAGTAGTGATTGTCAAAAGATAAATGCATCAAGGTTATACCACAATCAATCATATTTTGAGACAAGCATATTATACTAAGAATGACAGTTGTGCTCTCAAGATAGTGCTCAAAGAAATAATGGAGACACAACATAAAAGTAAAAGATTGACCCTTCGCAGAGGGAAGCAGGGATTAACATGCGCTAGAGCTTTTCATTTTTATAAATCAGGAGTAAAATTATTTTGAGGGGTGTTTGTTGTTGTCAACGAATGGTAATGGGTACACCAACTACCTCGCCAACCGGACTTTCAAGAGCGGCTCCCATGAATTATTGCATATTTATTTGGCACTCGTTCCAACCTTTCTTGCACAAACCATGGCTAACCGAATTCTCGGGTGCCTGCCAACAATCTCATACCATGAAGGAGCGCCTTTTTATTTTAGTTTTATTATGATGATGACACTCCCCCCAACCTTTGCTTACACAAGCCATGGCTAACCGAATCCTTCGGGTGCCGTCCAACAATCACAAACCATGGAGGAGTGTCTATTTAAGTTAATTAATTCGGGACTGGGAATCCCATTGCCAGCTCTTTTTGCAAAATTATTGGATAAGCGGATGTGCCACTAGTCCATATGAGAGTCCGTCAAAAGTAAATGACAAGGTTGAAAGCTAAACACCACATACTTCCTCATGAGCTATGAAACATAAACACAAATTAAGAAGCATTTTGAAGGATTTAAAGGTAGCGCATGAGAATTTACTTGGAATGGTTTGAAATGCCATGCATAGGTATTTATGGTGGACACTCTGGAATAACTTGGTTTTCATGTGTTTGGAAGCACGAGCAGCGTTCCCGCTCAGTACAAGTGAAGGCTAGCAATAGACTAGGGAGCGACAAATCAAGAGAGCAGTAACTGTCATAATCATGCTTGCGGCAAAATAAATTAACGGAGGCATAATAGTGATACAAGAACTCTAAAGCAATATAAATCATCGAGGCTTAATTGACTTTTTGTTCAGTCATATGCATGCGTGAGCATGTGCCAAGTCGATATAAATGAATTATTCAGAGGAGGATACCACAATGCCATACTTACTTATGAATAAAACAATGCAAACAAACATACATGACATGCTACTCATATTAATAAATTGGAGCTAAACATGAGAGATCATGAACTACTAGACTTTCTCAAATAACATATACCTCACATGAATCAACTAAGCATGCTCACATGGATGAGTATATGTACAAAAATGAAAACAAATAGAGTTCATACCAGCCTCTCACCACAATCAGATTGTCGTAGATCGTCATTATTGCCTTTTCACTTGTGCAGCTTGGATAATATGAAATGAAAATCACGCTCCAGCCACCGAAGACCATTGAACTCATAAAGAACTTTACAAACCAGAGAAGAACAACAAATATTTTTGGTGTTTTCAAATTAGAAACAAGAACAAGAGGAAACAAACAAACAAAGCAAAATCTTTTTGGGTTTTCTTATAGCAAACTAGCAATAGCAAATAAAGTGAAACAAATGCAAGAAACTAAAGCAAACAAATGGTGAAGAGAAATAACAGAAATATTTTTGGTCTTTTTGTGTTTTGGGAAAGAAACAAAACGAAAACAAGAAATAGCAAACTAAAAGAAACACAGAAAAGCAGGATGACAGAAATCTGCCAAAACCTGACAGCAGTACAGAAATCGATTTTAACAAAAATCTTACGTTGCTCAGATCGAAAAGTGTTCAACTAATGAAAGTTAGATAACAACCTGGGGAACCTGCACAAAAATTGGCAGCTCAAAATGACGTTCTGGCTATTTTTGACGATTTTTACAGTAACGTTACAGAATCTGTTTTCAGGCAGCACTTCCCCAAATATCATCTTCCTCTCATTAGAAAACCACTCAAACGAACAAAACAAGTATGTACAAGTATCCAGCAATCATAATATGCAAAGAATGAGTGATGCCGGTATACCTCCCCCCAAGCTTAGGCTTTTGGCCTAAGTGGAGTTCAATCCCATCGATCCCATGAAGTAGTGTCTCCGTAATATGAAGATGGGTCGTATTCCGGGTATGTGCTAGAAGAAGCACCCGGATATGTGACGGTGTGGTCGTAGGAGGTCCCGACGTCCTCGGAGTCATGTTGCTGGTGGAAGTCTTTTATTTTCAAATGCTCATCCACTTCCTCCTTGGTGCACGACCATGGTTGCCTATCAATACTTAACAAACCAGGTTGGGGAAGAGGGATTTCTTTCTCCTCCCCGTCAGAAAACAACATTCTATACATCATATTATCTAAAGTAGAGTCAGTGGTAACAAAATGATGACTCTTCATAGCAGTAATATCGAGTCTCCTAGGGGCCAATGGCACATCATTAGGATCAATAGGAAGATTAAGAAATGTTAAAACACGCAGTGCAATGGTTCCTCCAAAAATAGGCCCCCTGGTAGTCAGGCGGCGAGCAATAAGAGCACCAAGGTGATAGGAGGTGTGACCAGTAAGTGCAATATTCAAGAAAGCAAGATGGTAGCTAGAGATATTACTAGTGTTCTCCCTACCAAGAATGCTAGTAGCAATATAGTATGCAAAATACTTAATGGCGGGAAGTTGGATGTTCCTTATCTTGCCCCGCTGAATGGTGCGACAGTCATCATCGGTGATCCCTCGGTAGAGCTCCAACAAGTCCCGGGGGTTGTCATCAATCCTACTTGCTGTACCTACAGGGGCAATATCCAAGGCACAACAAAAATCCTTCAACGGCATAGTCACAGTCTTACCATAGATTCTGAATGCAACCGTTGGCTCATAATGTTTGTTGTCGAGCTTGAAACTCTCGACAAAGATCTTGGTGAGCATGTGGTATTGCTCCCTTTCATCGTTCATATAGGTGGTTAACCCTGCCCTGTTGACAAGGGTCAAGAAATCCTCCAGTATCCCTGCATTCCTTAGAAAATCATAACATGGAAAAGTAGAAGCATTAGGGGGACCGTGGTCCTCTTCGGGTGCGAAGCTAGGCGCGAGGATGTCTTCATTGTATGATTGCCTAATCCGGGTGGCGGCCCTAGAAGGCCTCCCGGTGCTGGTTGTCCCCTTCTTGAACAACTCTCCAAAGCTAAACTTCTTCATAGCTTCTCTGAAATTTTCAACAAATGACATAAAAATTTGATTTGGTGACATATAATTGAGGGAAACTACCATAGGAACTTGCTAGAGTACTAATCATGCATCAAAACTAGTTTCTACCACTTAGAACAAGCATGCAAGCTCACTAAACATGTTACCTACAGCAGCAAAATATTCAAGATATACTCAACCAAACGAAATTCTACTTGGATGGGTGGAGGAGTCACATACCGAAGAGCAAATGTGCCAAATTTCAGACAGAAATCTGGGCTGAGCAAAGAGATCGAGAAATCTGGAGCTCTGGAGCAAAAATGCGAGAGAGATGAACTTGGTACGAGTTTTTTCGGGAGAGAGACTGTTCTGGGCGAAAGAGATGACAAAGTGGGGCAGAGGGGAGCCCACACCACATGGTGGCGCGGCCACCTCCTTGGCCGCGCCGGCCAGTGGTGTGGCGCCCTCTGGTGCCCCACAGGTCATCCTCTGGCACTCCCAGGTGCCTCGTCGAAAAATAGGACCAACGATATAATTTTCGTGAATTTTTGAAAACTTTGAAAAATGCACATTTTCTGGGTATTAAGTTTATTATTACTGGCCAGGAAAATTTTGAAATCTTCAAATAACTCAAGAACTTTGCAAATTAAAAGTGCTACAGCAACTAGAGCAAGTGGAGGAAGAAAGAGATGTTGTTTACCCTCTCTATGCATGTAAAAGGTATTTATTAACAAGGTTGATCAAGTCTTGTCACCAAATAACTTTTTCATAGCATAAGAAGAAATAAACCTCAAATCAATCATATTACCTTGAATTGTATTGATATGGATCCAATCACGAGAGTTTGATATTCTTCCTTAGGCTCATATATAGGACAATCAATAGTTCCCACTTTGATAGTTCTCACATTAGAAATAGTATTAACTCCACACGCTTTCTCAATCCTCTTGGGAAAATAAACGGTATGCTCCCTATCATCAACATTGAAAGTAACCTTTCCTTTGTTGCAATCAATAACAGCCCCTGCAGTGTTAAGAAAAGGTCTCCCAAGAATAATAGACATATTATCATCTTCAGGCATTTCCAACACAACAAAATCAGTTAATATCAAGCAGTTAGTAGTAACTTGAACAGGAACATTCTCACATATACCAACAGGAATAGCAGTAGATTTATCAGCCATTTGCAAAGATATATCAGTAGGTATCAACTTATCTAAGTAAAGTCTCTTATAAAGAGAAAAAGGCATAACACTAACACCGGCTCCCAAGTCACATAGAGCAGTTTTAACATAATTATTCTTAATAGAACAAGGAATAGTAGGTATACCTGGGTCGCCCAACTTCTTTAGAATCTTGCCATTGAAAGAGTAATTAGCAAGCATAGTGGAAATTTCCTCATTGGGGATTTTCCTTTTGTTAGTAACAATATCTTTCATATACTTTGAATAAGGAGGCAATTTAATAGCATCAGTCAAAGGGATTTGCAAGAATAAAGGTTTCATCCAATCGCAAAATTTATTGTAGTGTTCTTCTTCCTTTGATTTTAGTTTCTTAGCAGGAAAAGGCATTTGCTTTTGCACCCAAGGTTCTCTTTCATTACCATGTTTCTCAGCAATAAAGTCTTCTTTAGTATACCTTTTATTTTTAGCATGCTTTTCAGGTTCTTCTTCTACCTCTTCTTTATCAGGAGTATCATTCTTATCATTATCATTATTATTATCATGTTCATTACCACTTTCAGTTTCAGCATCAGAAATAGAAATACTATTAGGATCATTAACAGGTTCAGAGGATTCTACAACATTTTTATGTTTCTTCTTCTTTTTCTTCCTAGAATGAGCACTAGGTTCAATACGTTGAGAATCTTGTTCAATTCTTTTGGGATGCCCTTCAGGATATAGAGGATCCTGGGTAGAGACACCACCTCTAGTTGTTACTTCATAAGCATGTTTCTCTTTAGAATTATTCCCTAACAAGTCATTTTGCACTTTAGTGAGTTGATCAATTTGAGTTTGAATCATTTGAAAATGTTTAACAAGCATCTTAACATCATTGGAGGTTCTCTCCACAATACCATGCAATTCACTAATAGCTTGAGAATTTTCCATTAAATGATTCTCTACTCTCATATTAAAATTTTCTTGCTTAACAATATAATTATCAAACTCATCTAAGCATTGTGCAGGAGGTTTCGAATACGGAATATCTTCCCTAGTAAAGCGTTGAAGGGAGTTTACCTCAATCATGGGTGAAGGGGGAATTATCTCACATATATCTTCTATAGGAGGTAGATTCTTCACATCTTCAGATTTAATACCTTTCTCCTTGAGAGACTTCTTGGCTTCCCTCATATCTTCATCATTCAATTTAATTAAACCCCTCTTCTTCACTATTGGCGTTGGAGTTGGTTCAGGTGTATTCCAATCATCATAATTCCGGCCTATTTTAGCCAATAATTCTTCAGCGTCGTCTGGAGTTCTTTTCCTGAAAACACAACCAGCACAACTATCCAGGTATGCCCTAGAATCAATGGTTAGTCCACTATAAAATATATCAAGTAATTAATGCTTTTCTAAGTCATGGTCAGGCAGAGCTCTTATAAGAGAGCAAAATCTTGCCCAAGCCTCAGGCAATTTCTCTTCATCTCCCTGATCAAAACTATAAACTCTTTGCAAAGCAGCATGTTGAGCACTAGCAGGAAAATATTTCCGAAAGAAAACAGCAAGCAATTCTTTTGGACTTTTAATAGAACTAGGTGGCAAACTATTATACCAAGTTTTAGCGTCATCCTTTAATGAGAATGGAAATATTTTAGCAACAAAGTAAGTACGCTTCTTAACATCATCAGAAAACAAGCTACTCAAAGTAGATAACTCAGTCATGTGTTCAACAGCACTTTCTTTTTCAGTACCACAGAAAGGTGTTTTCTCAACAATAGCTATATGAGATAGATCAAGAGAAAAATCATAATCTTTATCCCTAATGTTTATAGGAGATGTGGCAAATTTAGGATCAGGAGACAGTTTATATCTAACAGTATGTTCTGCAAGCAACTTTTTAATTTTTCTTGCATCAGTAGTAGCATTGCATTTTTCAATAAAATCATCATCAAGCTCCACATAATCTTCCTCAGGATCATCACTAAAATAATCAAGTTCAGGTGAACTAATAGGTGTAGTAGCATTAGGAGTTTCAGTATTTTCAATTTGTCTAGACCTAGCAATTGTAGCATCTAGAAAGGATCCCAAAGAACCACTATCATCAAGCACAGCAGAAGCATTATCAATATTATGAGAGTATTCAGATTCAGCAGATGTACCCACATACGAAGCATGTGGCGGTGAAACAAGTTTATCAATCACAGATGGTGAATCAAGAGCAGCAGAGGTATTCAGAATTGTACCTTTTCTTGTAGTGGATGGTAATATGGCGATCTTAGTATCGCGAGGTTTACCCATGATGGAGAATTTGCAGCGAACAATATTAATCCAAGTGAACTTCCAAATAAAGCTATGCTCCCCGGCAACGGCGCCAGAAAATAGTCTTGATGACCCACAAGTATAGGGGATCGCAACAGTCTTCGAGGGAAGTAAAACCCAATTTATTGATTCGACACAAGGGGAGACAAAGAACACTTGGAAGCCTTAACAACGGAGTTGTCAATTCAGTTGCACCTGGAAACAGACTTGCTCGCAAGAGTTTATCAGTAGTAACAGTTTTATAGCAGTAGCAGTAATGAAATAACAGCAGCAGAGTAACAAAGACAGCAGTAGTGATTTTAGTAAACAGCAGGATTAAAATACTGTAGGCACGGGGACGGATGACGGGCGTTGCATGGATGAGAGAAACTCATGTAACAATCATAGCAGGGCATTTGCAGATAATAATAAAACGGTGTCCAAGTACAAAGCAATCAATAGGCATGTGTTCCATATATAGTCGTGCGTGCTCGCAATGAGAAACTTGCACAACATCTTTTGTCCTACCAGCCGGTGGCAGCCGGGCCTCAAGGGAAACTACTGGATATTAAGGTACTCCTTTTAATAAAGTACCGGAGCAAAGCATTAACACTCCGTGAACACATGTGATCCTCACATCGCTACCATTCCCTCCGGTTGTCCCGATTTCTGTCACTTCGGGGCCATTGGTTCCGGACAGCGACATGTGTATACAACTTATAGATAAGACCATAAACAATGATTATCTTCATGAAACAATAACATGTTCAGATCTGAGATCATGGCACTCGGGCCCTAGTGACAAGCATTAAGCATAACAAGTTGCAACAATATCATCAAAGTACCAATTACGGACACTAGGCACTATGCCCTAACAATCTTATGCTATTACATGACCAATCTCATCCAATCCCTACCATCCCCTTCGGCCTACAGCGGGGGAATTACTCACACATGGATGGGGGAAACATGGCTGGTTGATGTAGAGGTGTTGGCGGTGATGGCGGCGATGATCTCCTCCAATTCCCCGTCCCGGCGGAGTGCCAGAACGGAGACTTCTGGCTCCCGCGACGGAGTTTCGCGATGTGGCGGCGTTCTGGAGGGTTTCTGACGACTTCGACTTCTCTCCTGGTGTTTTTAGGTCGAGGTGAATAAGTAGTCCGAAGGAGGGCGTCGGAGGCCAGCCGAGGGGGCCACACCACAGGGCCGCGCGGGCCCCCCCTGGGCCGCGCCGCCCCATGGTGTGGGGCCCTCGGGCCTCCACTTCAATTGCCCTTCTGGCTCCGTTAGTTCCCTGGGAAAATAGGGCCTTCTGCATAAATTCCGAGGTTTTTCCCGAAAGTTGGATTTCTGCACAAAAACGAGACACCAGAGCAGTTCTGCTGAAAACAGCGTTAGTCCGTGTTAGTTGCATCCAAAATACACAAATTAGAGGCAAAACAATAGCAAAAGTGTTCGGGAAAGTAGATACGTTTCGGACGTATCAGCGGCCCAAGCCCTGGCCGCGCCGACCTATAGTGTGGGCCCCTCGTGGCGCCCCCTGACCTACCCTTCCGCCTACTTAAGCCTTCGTCGAGAATAACTCCAGGACCGAGAGCCACGATACGGAAAACCTTCCAGAGACGCCGCCGCCAATCCCATCTCGGGGGATTCAGGAGATCGCCTCCGGCACCCTGCCGGAGAGGGGAATCATCTCCCGGAGGAATCTTCGCCGCCATGGCCGCCTCCGGAGTGATGAGTGAGTAGTTCACCCCTGGACTATGGGTCCATAGTAGTAGCTAGATGGTCGTCTTCTCCTAATTGTGCTATCATTGTTGGATCTTGTGAGCTGCCTAACATGATCAAGATCATCTATCTGTAATGCTACATGTTGTGTTTGTTGGGATCCGATGAATAATGAATGCTATGTTATGTTGATTATCAATATCATCTATGTGTTGTTTATGATCTTGCATGCTCTCCGTTGCTAGTAGAGGCTCTGGCCAAGTTTTTGCTTGTAACTCCAAGAGGGAGTATTTATGCTCGATAGTGGGTTCATGTCTCCATTAAATCTGGGGGAGTGACAGAAACCTCTAAGGTTGTGGATGTGCTGTTGCCACTAGGGATAAAACATCAATGCTATGTCTAAGGATATATTTATTGATTACATTACGCACCATACTTAATGCAATTGTCTGTTGTTTGCAACTTAATACTGGAGGGGGTTCGGATGATAACCTGAAGGTGGACTTTTTAGGCATAGATGCAAGCTGGATAGCGGTCTATGTACTTTGTCTTAATGCCCAATTAAATCTCACAATACTCATCATAACATGTATGTGCATGGTCGTGCCCTCTTTATTTGTCAATTGCCCAACTGTAATTTGTTCACCCAACATGCTTATTCTTATGGGAGAGACACCTCTAGTGAACTGTGGACCCCGGTCCATTCTTTACATCGAATACAATCAACTGCAATACTCGTTCTACTGTTCTCTGCAAACAATATTCATCCACACTATACATCTAATCCTTTGTTACAGCAAGCCGGTGAGATTGACAACCTCACTGTTACGTTGGGACAAAGTACTTTGGTTGTGTTGTGCAGGTTCCACATTGGCGCCGGAATCCCTGGTGTTGCACCGCACTACACTCCGCCGCCATCAACCTTCAACGTGTTTCTTGGCTCCTACTGGTTCGATAAACCTTGGTTTCTTAATGAGGGAAAACTTGCCGTTGTACGCATCACACCTTCCTCTTGGGGTTCCCAACGGACGCGTGTTGTACGCGTATCAAAGGGGAAGAGAACTCCTTGGAGACACCACCGACCAAATGAGAAATGGATCCACCAAACATTTCTTTAAGCTTGATCCACATCTCATGAGACGAATTTCGCTTTATATATATCAAGAACCTACGAAAATCTGGTGTCAAGGAGGAAAAGAGCTCATTAGATACTTGAGCTTCAAGATGTAAGTTTTTATCATCCTCTAAAGATAGATTTTGAGGATTGATACGTCCCCAACGTATCGATAATTTCTTATGTTCCATGCTTGTTTTATGACAATACCTACATGTTTTGTTCACACTTTATGATGATTTTATGCGTTTTCCGGAACTAACCTATTGACGAGATGCCGAAGTGCCAGTTCCTGTTTTCTCCTGTTTTTGGTTTCAGAAATCCTAGTAAGGAAATATTCTCGGAATTGGACGAAATCAACGCCCAGCATCTTATAATTCCACGAAGCTTCCAGAACACCCGAGAGGGACCAGAGGAGGGCCACAGGGGGCCCACACATGTGGCTGGCACGGCCCAAGGGGGGGCGCGCCCCCCTATTGTGTGGCGGCTCCGTAACCCCTCCGACTCCGCCTCTTCGCCTATAAGAAGCCCCCTGACCTAAATCTTCGACATGAATAAGCCACGGTATGAGAAACCTTCTAGATCCGCCGCCATCGCGAAGCCAAGATCTGGGGGACAGGAGTCTCTGTTCCGGCACGCCGCCGGGACGGGGAAGTGCCCCCGGAAGGCATCTCCATCGACATCACCGCCATCTTCATCACCGCTGCTGTCTCCCATGAGGAGGGAGTAATTCTCCATCGAGGCTAAGGGCTGTACCGGTAGCTATGTGGTTAATCTCTCTCTCCTATGTACTTCAATACAATGATCTCATGAGCTGCCTTACATGATTGAGATTCATATGAGCTTTGTATCACTACTAATCTATGTGCTACTCTAGTGATGTTATTAAAGTACTCTATTCCTCCTCCATGATGTAACGGTGACAGTGTGTGCATCATGTAGTACTTGGCGTAGTTTATGATTATGATCTCTTGTAGATTACGAAGTTAACTATTACTATGATGGTATTAATGTGATCTATTCCTCCTTTCGTAGTATGATGGTGACAGTGTGCATGCTATGTTAGTACTTGGTATAATTGCGTTGGTCTATCATGCACTCTAAGGTTATTTAAATATGAACATCGAATGTTGTGGAGCTTGTTAACTCCGGCATTGAGGTGCTCTTGTAGCCCTACACAATTAGTGGTGTTTGATGACGCGTAAAGCACACGCTCGTTGGGAACCCCAAGTGGAAGGTGTGATGCGTACAGCAGCAAGTTTCCCTCAGTAAGAAACCAAGGTTTATCGAACCAGTAGGAGCCAAGAAGCACGTTGAAGGTTGATGGCGGCGGGATGTAGTGCGGCGCAACACCAGGGATTCCAGCGCCAACGTGGAACCTGCACAACACAACCAAAGTACTTTGCCCCAACGAAACAGTGAGGTTGTCAATCTCACCGGCTTGCTGTAACAAAGAGTTAACCGTATTGTGTGGAAGATGATTGTTTGCAGAAAACAGTAGAACAAAGATTGGCAAGAGATTGTATTTCAGTAAGAGAATTGGACCGGGGTCCACAGTTCACTAGAGGTGTCTCTCCCATAAGACGAACAGCATGTTGGGTGAACAAATTACAGTTGGGCAATTGACAAATAAAGAGAGCATGACCATGCACATACATATCATGATGAGTATAGTGAGATTTAATTGGGCATTACGACAAAGTACATAGACCGTCATCCAACTGCATCTATGCCTAAAAAGTCCACCTTCAGGTTATCATCCGAACCCCCTCCAGTATTAAGTTGCTAACAACAGACAATTGCATTAAGTATGGCGCGTAATGTAACTAGTGACTACATCCTTGAACATAGCACTAATGTTTTATCCCTAGTGGCAACAGCACAACACAACCTTAGAACTTTCTCCTTGTCCTGTGTCAATGCAGGCATGAACCCACTATCGAGCATAAGTACTCCCTCTTGGAGTTACAAGCATCTACTTGGCCAGAGCATCTACTAGTAATGGAAAGCATGCAAGATCATAAACAACACATAAGCATAACTTTGATAATCAACATAACAAGTATTCTCTATTCATCGGATCCCAACAAACGCAACATATAGAATTACAGATAGATGATCTTGATCATGTTAGGCAGCTCACAAGATCCGACAATGATAGCACAATGGGGAGAAGACAACCATCTAGCTACTGCTATGGACCCATAGTCCAGGGGTAGACTACTCACACATCACACCGGAGGCGACCATGGCGGCGTAGAGTCCTCCGGGAGATGATTCCCCTCTCCGGCAGGGTGCCGGAGGCGATCTCTGGATCCCCGAGATGGGATCGGCGGCGGCGGCGTCTCCGGAAGGTTTTCCGTATCGTGGCTCTCGGTACTGGGGTTTTCGTCACGGAGACTTTTTATAGGCGAAAGGGCAGGTCAAGAGGCGGCACGGGGGCCCCACACTACAGGCCGGCGCGGCCAAGGGGGGGGCCGCGCCGCCCTATGGTGTGGCCCCTCCGTGGCCCCTCTTCGTCTCTCCTTCGGACTTCTGGAAGCTTCGTGGAAAAATAGGCCCCTGGGCTTTGATTTCGTCCAATTCCGAGAATATTTCCTTACTAGGATTTCTGAAACCAAAAATAGCAGAAAACAGCAACTGGCACTTCGGCATCTTGTTAATAGGTTAGTTCCAGAAAATGCACGAATATGACATAAAGTGTGCATAAAACATGTAGATAACATCAATAATGTGGCATGGAACATAAGAAATTATCGATACGTCGGAGACGTATCAGCATCCCCAAGCTTAGTTCTGCTCGTCCCGAGCAGGTGTAAAACGATAACATGAGATAATTTCTGGAGTGACATGCCATCATAATCTTGATCATACTATTTGTAAAGCATATGTAGTGAATGCAGCGATCGAAACAATGTATATGACATGAGTAAACAAGTGAATCATATAGCAAAGACTTTTCATGAATAGCACTTCAAGACAAGCATCAATAAGTCTTGCATAAGAGTTAACTCATAAAGCAATAATTCAAAGTAGAGATATTGAAGCAACACAAAAGAAGATTAAGTTTCAGCGGTTGCTTTCAACTTGTAACATATATATCTCATGGATATTGTCAACATAGAGTAATATAATAAGTGCAATAAGCAAGTATGTAGGAATCAATGCACAGTTCACACAAGTGTTTGCTTCTTGAGGTGGAGAGAGATAGGTGAACTGACTCAACATTGAAAGTAAAAGAATGGTCCTCATAGAGGAAAAGCATCGATTGCTATATTTGTGCTAGAGCTTTGATTTTGAAAACATGAAACAATTTTGTCAACGGTAGTAATAAAGCATATGCATCATGTAAATTATATCTTATAAGTTGCAAGCCTCATGCATAGTGTACTAATAGTGCCCGCACCTTGTCCTAATTAGCTTGGACTACCTGGATTATCACCGCAATACATATGCTTTAACCAAGTATCACAAAGGGGTACCTCTATGCCGCCTGTACAAAGGTCTAAGGAGAAAGCTCGCATTTGGATTTCTTGCTTTTGATTATTCTCAACTTAGACATCCATACCGGGACAACATAGACAACAGATAATGGACTCCTCTTTTATGCATAAGCATATAACAACAATTAATAATTTTCTCATTTGAGATTTGAGGATTGTTGTCCAAAACTGAAACTTCCACCATGGAACATGGCTTCGGTTAGCGGCCCAATGTTCTTCTCTCAAAATATGCATGCTCAAACCATTCAACTCAGTGTAGATCGCCCTTACTTCAGACAAGACGAACATGCATAGCAACTCACAAGAAATTCAACAATGAACAGTTGATGGCGTCCCCAGTAAACATGGTTATCGCACAACAAGCAACTTAATAAGAGATAAAGTGCATAATGACATATTCAATACCACAATAGTTTTTAAGCTATTTGTCCCATGAGCTATATATTGCAAAGGTGAATGATGGAATTTTAAAGGTAGCACTCAAGCAATTTACTTTGGAATGGCGGAAAATACCATGTAGTATAGGTAGGTATGGTGGACACAAATGGCATAGTGGTTGGCTCAAGTATTTTGGATGCATGAGAAGTATTCCCTCTCGATACAAGGTTTAGGCTAGCAAGGCTTATTTGAAACAAACACAAGGATGAACCGGTGCAGCAAAACTCACATAAAAGACATATTGAAAACATTATAAGACTCTACACCGTCTTCCTTGTTGTTCAAACTCAATACTAGAAATTATCTAGACCTTAGAGAAACCAAATATGCAAACCAAATTTTAGCATGCTCTATGTATTTCTTCATTAATGGGTGCAAAGCATATGATGCAAGAGCTTAATCATAAGCACAACAATTGCCAAGTATCACATTACCCAAGACATTTATAGCAATTACTACATGTATCATTTTCCAATTCCAACCATATAACAATTTAACGAAGGAGAAACTTCGCCATGAATACTATGAGTAGAAACCAAGGACATACTTGTCCATATGCTACAGCGGAGCGTGTCTCTCTCCCATAAAGTGAATGCTAGGATCCATTTTATTCAAACAAAACAAAAACAAAAACAAACCGACGCTCCAAGAAAAAGCACATAAGATGTGATGGAATAAAAATATAGTTTCAGGGGAGGAACCTGATAATGTTGTCGATGAAGAAGGGGATGCCTTGGGCATCCCCAAGCTTAGACGCTTGAGTCTTCTTGATATATGCAGGGGTGAACCACCGGGTGCATCCCCAAGCTTAGAGCTTTCACTCTCCTTGATCATGTTGCATCATACTCCTCTCTTGATCCTTGAAAACTTCCTCCACACCAAACTCGAAACAACTCATTAGAGGGTTAGTGCACATTATAAATTGACATATTCAGAGGTGACACAATCATTCTTAACACTTCTGGACATTGCATAATGCTACTGGACATTAGTGGATCAAAGAAATTCATCCAACATAGCGAAAGAGGCAATGCGAAATAAAAGGCAGAATCTGTCAAAACAGAACAGTTCGTATTGACGAATTTTAAAATGGCACCAGACTTGCTCAAACGAAAATGCTCAAATTGAATGAAAGTTGCGTACATATCTGAGGATCATGCACGTAAATTGGCTTAATTTTCTCAGTTACCTACAGGGAAGTGGACCCAGATTCGTGACAGCAAAGAAATCTGGAACTGTGCAGTAATCCAAATCTAGTACTTACTTTTCTATCAACGGCTCAACTTGGCACAACAAAACACAAAACTAAGATAAGGAGAGGTTGCTACAGTAGTAAACAACTTCCAAGACACAAAATAAAAACAAAGTACTGTAGATAAAAACATGGGTTGTCTCCCATAAGCGCTTTTCTTTAACGCCTTTCAGCTAGGCGCAGAAAGTGTGTATCAAGTATTTTCGAGAGACGAAGTGTCAACATCATAATTTGTTCTCATAATAGAATCAAAAGGTACCTTCATTCTCTTTCTAGGGAAGTGTTCCATACCTTTCTTGAGAGGAAATTGATATTTTATATTACCTTCCTTCATATCAATGATAGCACCAACAGTTCAAAGAAAAGGTCTTCCCAATATAATGGGACAAGATGCATTGTATTCAATATCCAAGACAACAAAATCAACGGGAACCAGGTTATTCTTAATGGTAATGCGAACATTATCAACTTTACCCAAAGGTTTCTTTGTAGAATGATCAGCAAGATTAACATCCAAATAACAATTTTTCAGCGGTGGCAAGTCAAGCATATTATAAATTTTCTTAGGCATAACAGAAATACTTGCACCAAGATCACATAAAGCATTACAATCAAAATCTTTAACCTTCATCTTAATGATGGGCTCCCAACCATCCTCTAACTTTTTAGGAATAGAGGCTTCACGCTCTAGTTTTTCTTCTCTAGCTTTTATGAGAGCATTTGTAATATGATGCGTGAAAGCCAAATTTATAGCACTAGCATTAGGACTTTTAGCAAGTTTTTGCAAGAACTTTATAACTTCAGAGATGTGGCAATCATCAAAATTCAAACCATTATAATCTAAAGCAATGGGATCATCATCCCCAATGTTGGAAAAAATTTCAGCAGCTTTATCACAGGCAGTTTCAGCAGTTTTAGCAGTTTCAGGCAGTTTTTCGCGCTTTGCATTCGAAGTGGAAACATTGCTAACACCAATTCTTTTATTAGTATGAATAGGAGGTGCAGCAACATGTGTAGCATTAGCATTACTAGTGGTGGTAATAGTCCAAACTTTAGCTATATTCTTCTCTTTAGCTAGTTTTTCATTTTCTTCTCTATCCCACCTAGCACGCAGTTCAGCCATTAATCTTATATTCTCATTAATTCTAACTTGAATGGCATTTGCTGTAGTAGTAATTTTATTATGATGATTCTCATTAGGCAAAACTTTTGATTTCAAAAGATCAACATCAGTGGCAAGACTATCGACTTTAGAAGCAAGTATATCAATTTTCCCAAGCTTTTCTTCAACAGATTTGTTAAAAGCAGTTTGTGTACTAATAAATTCTTTAAGCATGGCTTCAAGTCCAGGGGGTGAACTCCTATTATTGTTGTAAGAATTCCCATAAGAATTACCATAGCCGTTGCCATTATTATAAGGATATGGCCTATAGTTGTTACTAGAATTGTTCCGGTAAGCATTGTTGTTGAAATTATTATTTTTAATGAAGTTTACATCAACATGTTCTTCTTGTGCAACCAATGAAGCTAATAGAACATTATTAGGATCAATATTAGTCCTATCATTCACAAGCATAGACATAATAGCATCAATCTTATCACTCAAGGAAGAGGTTTCTTCGACAGAATTTACCTTCTTACCTTGTGGAGCTCTTTCCGTGTGCCATTCAGAGTAGTTGATCATCATATTATCATGAAGCTTTGTTGCTTCACCAAGAGTGATGGACATAAAGGTACCTCCAGCAGCTGAATCCAATAAATTCCGTGAAGAAAAATTTAGTCCTGCATAGAAGGTTTGGATGATCATCCAAGTAGTCAGTCCATGGGTTGGGCAATTTTTAACCAGAGATTTCATTTTTTCCCAAGCTTGAGCAACATGTTCAGTATCTAATTGTTTAAAATTCATTATGCTACTCCTCAATGATATAATTTTAGCAGGGGGATAATATCTACCAATAAAAGCATCCTTGCATTTAGTCCATGAATCAATACTATTCTTAGGCAGAGATAGCAACCAATCTTTAGCTCTTCCTCTTAATGAGAAAGGGAACAATTTTAGTTTAATAATATCACCATCTACATCTTTATATTTTTGCATTTCACATAGTTCAACAAAATTATTAAGATGGGCAGCAGCATCATCAGAACTAACACCAGAAAATTGCTCTCGCATAACAAGATTCAGTAAAGCAGGTTTAATTTCAAAGAATTCTGCTGTAGTAGCAGGTGGAGCAATAGGTGTGCATAAGAAATCATTATTATTTGTGGTTGTGAAGTCACACAACTTAGTGTTTTCAGCGTTGGCCATTTTAGCAACAGTAAATAAAACAAACTAGATAAAGTAAATGCAAGTAAACTAATTTTTTTGTGTTTTCGATATAGCAAACAAGATAACAAGTAAAGTAAAACTAGCAACTAATTTTTTTGTATTTTGATTTAGTGCAGCAAACAAAGTAGTAAATAAAACTAAGCAAGACAAAAACAAAGTAAAGAGATTGAGAAGTGGAGACTCCCCTTGCGGCGTGTCTTGATCTCCCCGGCAACGGCGCCAGAAATTTACTTGCTGGCGTGTAGTTGACGTGGGAGTTAGAAATCTTTGTGGTGTAACTTTTCTTCAAGTCCCCGGCAACGGCGCCAGAAATTTAGCTTGATGACGCGTAAAGCACACGCTCGTTGGGAACCCCAAGTGGAAGGTGTGATGCGTACAGCAGCAAGTTTCCCTCAGTAAGAAACCAAGGTTTATCGAACCAGTAGGAGCCAAGAAGCACGTTGAAGGTTGATGGCGGCGGGATGTAGTGCGGCGCAACACCAGGGATTCCGGCGCCAACGTGGAACCTGCACAACACAACCAAAGTACTTTGCCCCAACGAAACAGTGAGGTTGTCAATCTCACCGGCTTGCTGTAACAAAGAGTTAACCGTATTGTGTGGAAGATGATTGTTTGCAGAAAACAAGAGAACAAGATTGCAAGAGATTGTATTTCAGTAAGAGAATTGGACCGGGGTCCACAGTTCACTAGAGGTGTCTCTCCCATAAGACGAACAACATGTTGGGTGAACAAATTACAGTTGGGCAATTGACAAATAAAGAGAGCATGACCATGCACATACATATCATGATGAGTATAGTGAGATTTAATTGGGCATTACGACAAAGTACATAGACCGTCATCCAACTGCATCTATGCCTAAAAAGTCCACCTTCAGGTTATCATCCGAACCCCCTCCAGTATTAAGTTGCTAACAACAGACAATTGCATTAAGTATGGCGCGTAATGTAACTAGTGACTACATCCTTGAACATAGCACTAATGTTTTATCCCTAGTGGCAACAGCACAACACAACCTTAGAACTTTCTGTCACTGTCCCAGGTGTCAATGCAGGCATAAACCCACTATCGAGCATAAGTACTCCCTCTTGGAGTTACAAGCATCTACTTGGCCAGAGCATCTACTAGTAACGGAAAGCATGCAAGATCATAAACAACACATAAGCATAACTTTGATAATCAACATAACAAGTATTCTCTATTCATCGGATCCCAACAAACGCAACATATAGAATTACAGATAGATGATCTTGATCATGTTAGGCAGCTCACAAGATCCGACAATGATAGCACAATGGGGAGAAGACAACCATCTAGCTACTGCTATGGACCCATAGTCCAGGGGTAGACTACTCACACATCACACCGGAGGCGACCATGGCGGCGTAGAGTCCTCCGGGAGATGATTCCCCTCTCCGGCAGGGTGCCGGAGGCGATCTCCTGGATCCCCCGAGATGGGATCGGCGGCGGCGGCGTCTCTGGAAGGTTTTCCGTATCGTGGCTCTCGGTACTGGGGTTTTCGTCACGGAGACTTTTTATAGGCGAAAGGGCAGGTCAAGAGGCGGCACGGGGGCCCCACACTACAGGCCGGCGCGGCCAAGGGGGGGGCCGCGCCGCCCTATGGTGTGGCCCCTCCGTGGCCCCTCTTCGTCTCTCCTTCGGACTTCTGGAAGCTTCGTGGAAAAATAGGCCCCTGGGCTTTGATTTCGTCCAATTCCGAGAATATTTCCTTACTAGGATTTCTGAAACCAAAAACAGCAGAAAACAGCAAATGGCACTTCGGCATCTTGTTAATAGGTTAGTTCCAGAAAATGCACGAATATGACATAAAGTGTGCATAAAACATGTAGATAACATCAATAATGTGGCATGGAACATAAGAAATTATCGATACGTCGGAGACGTATCAGTGTTCATCATCCAACAAGAGCGTGTAGAGTGGTTTTATTATGTGATCAATGTTGAGAGTGTCCACTAGTGAAAGTATGATCCCTAGGCCTTGTCTCCGAATAGAAAAGTCACACCACAAAGATTCCTATCTCCCACGTCCACTGCACGCCAGCAAGCATTTTCTGGCGCTGTTGTCACTGTTTGTTTACTGTTCCACTGCATTTTTACTTGCTGCCATATTTTATTCAGATTGCTATTACCGCTCATATACATCCATATTACTTTCATTTCACTATCTCTTCGCCAAACTAGTGCACCTATACATCTGACAAGTGTATTGGGTGTGTTGGGGACACAAGAGACTTCTTGTATTGTGGTTGCAGGGTTGCTTGAGAGGGATATCTTTGACCTCTACCTCCCTGAGTTCGATAAACCTTGGGTGATCCACTTAAGGGAAAACTTGCTGCTGTTCTACAAACCTCTGCTCTTGGAGGCCCAACACTGTCTACAGGAAAAGGAGTGTGCGTAGACATCAAGCTATTTTCTGGCGCCGTTGCCGGGGAGGAAAGGTAAAAGGCACTCACACTCTGGTCCCAGGTAACTAAGTTATTTTCTGGTACCGTTGTAAGTGCTCGAAGCTATTTCCTTTAGATCCTGCAATTGCATCTTTTTGTTTCTTGTTTTTATTTCACTAGTTAGGCATAATGGAAAGCAACATGGAGCTTTTTAATCTATTTCCCGAGTTAAGACATGGATGGTTTGATGCAAAAATTAAAAAACCCATGGAACATATTAGTATGAACGCTTTGAACACCATTTTTGCTAATGATATGGAAAATTCTAAGCTTGGGGAAGCTGGTTTTGATGAGCATGATATTTTTAGTCCCCCAAGCATGGAGGAGAAAATTTACTTTGATGATACTTTGCCTCCCATTTATGATGATTATAATGATAGTGGTCTTTTGGTGCCACCTACTATGGAGAGTAAATTTTATTATGATTATACTATGCCTCCTACACTTGATGAGAATAATAATGATAGCTACTTTGTTGAATTTGCTCCCACTATTACTAATAAAATTGATTATGCTTATGTGGAGAGTAATAATTTTATGCATGACACTCATGATAAGAATGCTTTATGTGATACTTATATTGTTGAGTTTGCTCATGATGCTACTGGATATTATTATGAGAGAGGAAAATATGGTTGTAAAAATTTTCATGTTACTAAAACACCTCTCTATATGATGAAATTTTTGAAGCTACACTTGTTTTATCTTCCTATGCTTGTCACTTTGCTCTTCATGAATTTGTTTATTTACAAGATTCCTTTTAATAGGAAGTGGGTTAGACTTAAATGTGTTTTGAATTTGCTTCTTGATGCTCTCTTTTGCTTCAACTCTTATTTCTTGCTAGTGCATCATTAAAATTGTAGAGCCCATCTTAATGGCTATAAAGAAAGCACTTCTTGGGAGATAACCCATGTGTTTATTTTGCTACAGTACTTTGTTTTATATTTGTGTCTTGGAAGTTGTTACTACTGTAGCAACCTCTCTTTATCTTATTTTATTGCATTGTTGTGCCAAGTAAAGTCTTTGATAGTAGGGTTGATACTAGATTTGGATTACTGCGCAAAAACAGATTTCTGTCTCCACGAATTTGGGCAGTGTTCTCTGTAGGTAACTCAGAAAAATCTGCCAATTTACGTGAGTGATCCTCAGATATGTACGCAACTTCCATTAAATTTGAGAATTTTCATCTGAGCAAGTCCAGTGCCTCTAAAAAATTCATCTTTACGGACTGTTCTGTTTTGACAGATTCTGCCTTTTATTTCGCATTGCCTCTTTTGCTATATTTGATGGATTTCTTTGTTCCATTAACTTTCAGAAGCTTTGGGCAATGTCCAGAAGTGTTAAGAATGATTGTGTCACCTCTGAACATGTGAATTTTTAATTATGCACTAACCCTCTAATGAGTTTGTTTTGAGTTTGGCGTGGAGGAAGTTTTCAAGTGTCAAGAGAAGAGGATGATATATGATTAAGAAGAGTGAAAAGTCTAAGCTTGGGGATGCCCCCGTGGTTCATCCCTGCATATTTCAAGAAGACTCAAGCATCTAAGCTTGGGGATGCCCAAGGCATCCCCTTCTTCATCAACAATTTATCAGGTTTCTTCTATTGAAACTATATTTTTATTCCGTCACATCTTATGTACTTTACTTGGAGCGTCTGTTTGTTTTTATTGTTTGAATAAATTCATGCTTGTGTGGGAGAGAGACACGCTCCGCTGGTTCATATGAACACATGTGTTCTTAGCTTTTAATGTTCATGGCGAAGGTTGAAACTGCTTCGTTAATTGTTATATGGTTGGAAACAGAAAATGCTACATGTAGTAATTGGTGTAATGTCTTGAATAATGTGATACTTGGCAATTGTTGTGCTCATATAGATCATGTTTAAGCTCTTGCATCATATACTTTGCACCTATTAGTGAAGAAATACATAGAGCTTGCTAAAATTTGGTTTGCATGATTGGTCTCTCTAAGGTCTAGATATTTTCTAGTAAGGGTTTGAACAACAAGGAAGACCATGTAGAGTATTATAATGCTTGCAATATGTTTTTATGTGAGTTTTGCTGTACCGGTTCATACTTGTGTTTGCTTCAAACAACCTTGCTAGCCTAAGCCTTGTATTGAGAGGGAATCTTCTCGTGCATCTAAATCCTTGAGCCAAAAACTATGCCATTTGTGTCCACCATACCTACCTACTACATGGTATTTTCTGCCATTCCAAAGTAAATTGCTTGAGTGCTACCTTTAAAATTCCATTCTTTGTCTTTGCAATATATAGCTCATGGGAAAAATAGCCTAAAAACTATTGTGGTATTGAATATGTACTTATGTATCTTATTTCTTATTAAGTTGCTTGTTGTGCGATAACCATGTTCCTGGGGACGCCATCAACTACCCTTTGTTGAACATCATGTGAGTTGCTATGCATGTTCGTCCTGTCTGAAGTAAGGGCGATTTACCATGAGTTGAATGGTTTGAGCATGCATATTGTTAGAGAAGAACATTGGGCCGCTAACTAAAGCCATGATCCATGGTGGAAGTTTCAGTTTGGACAACAATCCTCAATCTCTTATGAGAATATTATTTGTTGTTGAATGCTTATGCATTAAAGAGGAGTCCATTATCTGTTGTCTATGTTGTCCCGGTATGGATGTCTAAGTTGAGAATAATCAAAATCGAGAAATCCAATGCGAGCTTTCTCCTTGGACCTTTGTACAGGCGGCATAGAGGTACCCCTTTGTGATACTTGGTTAAAACATGTGTATTGCAGTGATAATCCAGGTAATCCGAGCTAATTAGGACAAGGTGCGGGCACTATTGGTAATCTATGCATGAGGCTTGCAACTTGTAGGATATAATTTACATAATACATATGCTTTATTACTACCGTTGACAAAATTGTTTCTTGTTTTCAAAATAAAAGCTCTAGCACAAATATAGCAATCGATGCTTCCCTTTGCGAAGGGCCATTCTTTTACTTTTATGTTGAGTCAGTTTACCTATTTCCTTGCACCTTAGAAGCAAACACTTGTGTTAACTGTTCATTGATTCTTACATACTTGCATATTTGCATTCATCATTTTACTTTATGTTGACAATTATCCATGAGATATGCATGTTGAAAGTTGAAAGAAACCGCTGAAACTTAATCTTCCTTTGTGTTGCTTCAATGCCTTTATTTAGAATCTATTGCTTTATGAGTTAACTCTTATGCAAGACTTATTGATGCTTGTCTTGAAAGTACTATTTATGAAAAGTCTTTGCTATATGATTCAGTTGTTTAATCATTGTCTTTGCCATTGCTTTGAATCGCTGCATTCATCTCATATGCTTTACAATAGTATGATCAAGATTATGTTGGTAGCATGTCACTTCAGAAATTATCTTTTATCGTTTACCTACTCGAGGACGAGTAGGAACTAAGCTTGGGGATGCTGATACATCTCAAACGTATCGATAATTTCTTATGTTCCATGCTTGTTTTATGACAATACCTACATGTTTTGTTCACACTTTATGATGATTTTATGCGTTTTCCGGAACTAACCTATTGACGAGATGCCGAAGTGCCAGTTCCTGTTTTCTGCTGTTTTTGGTTTCAGAAATCCTAGTAAAGAAATATTCTCGGAATTGGACGAAATCAATGCCCAGCATCTTATAATTCCACGAAGCTTCCAGAACACCCGAGAGGGGCCAGAGGAGGGCCACAGGGGGCCCACACATGTGGCTGGCGCGGCCCAAGGGGGGCGCCCCCCTATTGTGTGGCGGCTCCGTAACCCCTCCGACTTCGCCTCTTCGCCTATAAGAAGCCCCCTGACCTAAATCTTCGACACGAATAAGCCACGGTACGAGAAACCTTCCAGAGCCACCGCCATCGCGAAGCCAAGATCTGGGGGACAGGAGTCTCTGTTCCGGCACGCCGCCGGGACGGGGAAGTGCCCCCGGAAGGCATCTCCATCGACATCACCGCCATCTTCATCACCACTGCTGTCTCCCATGAGGAGGGAGTAGTTCTCCATCGAGGCTAAGGGCTGTACCGGTAGCTATGTGGTTAATCTCTCTCCTATGTACTTCAATACAATGATCTCATGAGCTGCCTTACATGATTGAGATTCATATGAGCTTTGTATCACTATTAATCTATGTGCTACTCTAGTGATGTTACTAAAGTACTCTATTCCTCCTCCATGATGTAATGGTGACAGTGTGTGCATCATGTAGTACTTGGCGTAGTTTATGATTGTGATCTCTTGTAGATTATGAAGTTAACTATCACTATGATGGTATTGATGTGATCTATTCCTCCTTTCATAGCTTGTCGGTGACAGTGTGCATGCTATGTTAGTACTCGGTATAATTGCATTGGTCTATCATGCACTCTAAGGTTATTTAAATATGAACATCGAATGTTGTGGAGCTTGTTAACTTCGGCATCGAGGTGCTCTTGTAGCCCTACACAATTAATGGTGTTCATCATCCAACAAGAGAGTGTAGAGTAGTTTTATTATGTGATCAATGTTGAGAGTGTCCACTAGTGAAAGCAGGATCCATAGGCCTTGTTTCCACACATCGAATCTCCGTTTATTTGCTGTTCTGTTGCATGTTTGCTTGCTGCCATATTTTATTCAGATTGCTATTACAACTCATATACATCCATACAACTTGTATTTCACTATCTCTTCGCCGAACTAGTGCACCTATACATCTGATAAGTTTATTAGGTGTGTTGGGGACACAAGAGACTTCTTGTATCGTGATTGCAGGGTTGCTTGAGAGGGATATCTTTGACCTCTTCCTCCCTGAGTTCGATAAACCTTGGGTGATCCACTTAAGGGAAAACTTTCTGCTGTTCTACAAACCTCTGCTCTTGGAGGCCCAACACTGTCTACAGGAAAAGAAGCGTGAGTAGACATCAAGGATCCATCGGAGGATAAAAACCTACATCTAGAAATTGCTCAATATTTGGACACAAGGTCCGAAGGTTACAAAGCAAGCAATTTCGCCACAAAAGATAATTTGTGCCATCAAATATAATTGTGTCATTGTGCACTAAATTACTAGCCGACATCTTTACTCTCAAGGCGGTGAAGCCTTAAACAAGGAGAGACTTTGCTATGATACCAATTGAAAGATCGAGATATCGCCTAGAGGGGGGTGAATAGGCAATTAAAAACTCTTACGGATTTGTCTTGTAAGAATGCGAAATTAAACTAACGTTTAGATTACAAGCACAAACCCTAAATATGCTAAGCTCAACTAAGTGTAACAAGAACAACTAGAGCTAAGCAAGATAGGCACAAGATATATGTAGCACAAGTGATAGCAAGATATATGTACTTCAAGCACGATGGCTATCACAAGGAAAGAGAGCTCGGATATAGAAATAACCGAGGCACGCGGAGACGAGGATGTATTCCCGTGTTCCCTTCCTTTGCAAGAAAGTACGTCACGTTTGGAGGAGTGGAGGTCCCACGAAGGATTCCCCAACGCCACGAAGGCTCACCCTATTCTCCGAGTCACACCCACGAAGGATAATGGACCTTTCCTTATGGTTAGCTTTTCCTCCACTCCGGAGATGGCAAGCTCCACAACCACTTCACAAGCTCCACGAAGGAGAAGCCCGGGCCCCTTCACAATCTTCCACGAAGAGGTCACCGGGACACCAACCAAGCCAACTAGGAGGTCTCCCTCCAAGGGTAACAAGCTCACGGTCTCTCACTCGAACTAATCGTGGTGGAGAGCTCAACACTACGCAATGATGCAAAGCAAGAACACTAGAGGTGTTCAAATCATTCACACTCAAATCCCACCCAAGCAACAAATGCTAGGATGAGATTAGAGAGGAAGAACAATGGAGGAAATCAACAAATGACTCCAAGATCTAGATCCCAAGAGTTCCCCTCACTTAGAGGAGAAATGGATTGGTGGAGGTTATAGATCTAGATCTCCTCTCTTAGATCCCTCAAGAATGAGCAAGAATCATGGGAGGGAAGGGAGAGGAAGCAAGCTCAAGAGGTTCAACAATGGTTGTCAAAAACGTGCTCAAGAACCCTAGAAAACTGTTGGGGAAGAAGCCTGATACGTCCAAAATGTATCTACTTTCCCGAACGCTTTTGCTATTATTTTGCCTCTAATTTGTGTATTTTGGATACAACTAACACGGACTAACGCAGTTTTCAGCAGAATTGCCCTGGTGTCTTATTTTTGTGCAGAAAATCAACATTGAGGAAAATCCCCGGAAATAATTGCAATGGGCCTATTTTCATAGAAGACCTACGGAGCCAGAAGACGAGACGGAGGGGGCCACGAGGGGCGCACACCACATGGCGGCTGATACGTCTCCAACGTATCGTTAATTTCTTATGTTCCATGCTACTTTATTGATGATACCTACATGTTTTATACACACTTTATGTCATATTTATGCATTTTCCGACACTAACCTATTAACGAGATGCCGAAGAGCCAGTTGCTGTTTTCTGCTGTTTTTGGTTTCAGAAATCCTAGTAAGGAAATAATCTCGGAATTGGACGAAATCAACGCCCAGGATCTTATTTTTCCACGAAGCTTCCAGAAGTCCGGAGAGGAAACGAAGTGGGGCGACGAGGCGATGCCACACCAGGGCGGTGCGGCCCAAGCCCTGGCCGCGCCAGCCTGTGGTGTGGGCCCCTCGTGGCGCCCTCTGACCTACCCTTCCGCCTACTTAAGCCTTCGTCGAGAATAACTCCAGTACCGAGAGCCACGATACGGGAAACCTTCCAGAGACGCCGCCGCCGCCAATCCCATCTCGGGGGATTCAGGAGATCGCCTCCGGCACCCTGCCGGAGAGGGGAATCATCTCCCGGAGGACTCTTCACCGCCATGGTCGCCTCCGGAGTGATGAGTGAGTAGTTCACCCCTGGACTATGGGTCCATAGCAGTAGCTAGATGGTCGCCTTCTCCTAATTGTGCTATCATTGTTGGATCTTGTGAGCTGCCTAACATGATCAAGATCATCTATCTGTAATGCTACATGTTGTGTTTGTTGGGATCCGATGAATAATGAATGCTATGTTATGTTGATTATCAATATCATCTATGTGTTGTTTATGATCTTGCATGCTCTCCGTTGCTAGTAGAGGCTCTGACCAAGTTTTTGCTTGTAACTCCAAGAGGGAGTATTTATGCTCGATAGTGGGTTCATGTCTCCATTAAATCTGGGGGAGTGACAGAAACCTCTAAGGTTGTGGATGTGCTGTTGCCACTAGGGATAAAACATCAATGCTATGTCTAAGGATATATTTATTGATTACATTACGCACCATACTTAATGCAATTGTCTGTTGTTTGCAACTTAATACTGGAGGGGGTTCGGATGATAACTTTGAAGGTGGACTTTAGGCATAGATGCATGCTGGATAGCGGTCTATGTACTTTGTCGTAATGCCCAATTAAATCTCACAATACTCATCATAACATGTATGTGCATGGTCATGCCCTCTTTATTTGTCAATTGCCCAACTGTAATTTGTTCACCCAACATGCTTATTCTTATGGGAGAGACACCTCTAGTGAACTGTGGACCCCGGTCCATTCTTTTACATCGAATACAATCAACTGCAATACTCGTTCTACTATTCTCTGCAAACAATCATCATCCACACTATACATCTAATCCTTTGTTACAGCAAGCCGGTGAGATTGACAACCTCACTGTTACGTTGGGACAAATTACTTTGGTTGTGTTGTGCAGGTTCCACGTTGGCGCCGGAATCCCTGGTGTTGCGCCGCACTACACTCCGCCGCCATCAACCCTCAACGTGCTTCTTGGATCCTACTGGTTCGATAAACCTTGGTTTCTTACTGAGGGAAAACTTGCTGCTGTACGCATCACACCTTCCTCTTGGGGTTCCCAACGGTCGCGTGCTGTACGCGTATCAAGACTGTTTTCTGGCGCCGTTGCCGGGGAGATCAAGACACGCTGCAAGGGGAGTCTCCACCTCCAATCTCTTTACTTTGTTTTTGTCTTGCTTTGTTTATTTAATACTTTGTTTGCTGCACTAAAACAAAACACAAAAAAATTAGTTGCTAGTTTTACTTTACTTGCTATCTTGTTTGCTATATTAAAAACACAAAAAAATTAGTTACTTGCATTTACTTTATCTAGTTTACTTTATTTACTGTTGCTAAAATGGGTACTCCTGAAAATAATAAGTTGTGTGACTTCACAACCACAAATAATAATGATTTCTTATGCACACCTATTGCTCCACCTGCTACTACAGCAGAATTTTTTGAAATTAAACCTGCTTTACTGAATCTTGTTATGAGAGAGCAATTTTCTGGTGTTAGTTCTGATGCTGCTGCTGCCCATCTTAATAATTTTGTGAAATGCAAAAGTATAAGGATGTAGATGGTGACATTATAAAATTAAAATTGTTTCCTTTCTCACTAAGAGGAAGAGCTAAAGATTGGTTGCTATCTCTGCCTAAGAATAGTATTTATTCATGGACTAAATGCAAGGATGCTTTTATTGGTAGATATTATCCTCCTGCTAAAATTATATATTTGAGAAGTAGCATAATGAATTTTAAACAATTGGAGAATGAGCATGTTGCCCAAGCATGGGAAAGAATGAAATCTTTGGTTAAAAATTTGCCCAACCCATGGACTGACTACTTGGATGATCATCCAAACCTTTTATGCAGGACTGAATTTTTCTTCGCGGAACCTATTGGATTCAGCTGCTGGAGGTACCTTTATGTCCATCACTCTAGGCGACGCAACAAAGCTTCTTGATAATATGATGATTAATTACTCTGAATGGCACACGGAAAGAGCTCCACAAGGTAAGAAGGTAAATTCTGTCGAAGAAACCTCCTCCTTGAGTGATAAGATTGATGCTATTATGTCTATGCTTGTGAATGGTAGGACTAATGTTGATCCTAATAATGTTCCGTTAGCTTCATTGGTTGCCCAAGAAGAACATGTTGATGTGAACTTCATTAAAAATAATAATTTCAACAACAATGCTTACCAGAACAATTCTAGTAACAACTATAGGCCATATCCTTATAATAATGGTAACGGTTATGGTATTTCTTACGGGAATTCTTACAACAATAATAGGAATACACCCCCTGGAGTTGAAGCCATGCTTAAAGAATTTATTAGTACACAAACTGCTTTTAACAAATCTGTTGAAGAAAAGCTTGGGAAAATTGATATACTTGCTTCTAAAGTCGATAGTCTTGCTGCTGATGTTGATCTTTTGAAATCGAAAGTTATGCCTAATGAAAATAATGATATTAAGTAATTTTCTACAGCAAACGCCATTCAAGTTAGAATTAATGAGAATATAAGATTGATGGCCGAATTGCGTGCTAGGTGGGAAAAAGAAGAAAATGCTAAAGAAGATAATATAGCTAAAGTTTGGACTATTACCACCACTAGTAATGCTAATGCTCCACATGTTGCTGCACCTACTACTATTAATGGTAAAATAATTGGTGTTGGCAATGTTTCCACTTCTAATGCAAAGCCTGCAAAACTGCCGGAAACTGCTAAAACTGCTGAAACTGCCTGTGATAAAACTGCTGAAATTTTTTCCAACATTGGGGATAATGATCCCATTGCTTTAGATCATAATGATTTGGATTTTGATGATTGCCACATCTCTGAAGTTATAAAGTTCTTACAAAAACTTGCTAAGAGTCCTAATGCTAGTGCTATAAATTTGGCCTTTACAAAACATATTACAAATGCTCTCATAAAAGCTAGAGAAGAGAAATTAGAACGCGAAGCTTCTATTCCTAGGAAGTTAGAGGATGGTTGGGAGCCCACCATTAAGATGAAGGTCAATGACTTTGATTGTAATGATTTATGTGATCTTGGTGCAAGTATTTCCGTTATGCCTAGAAAAATCTATAATATGCTTGACTTGCCACCATTGAAAAATTGTTATTTGGATGGTAATCTTGCTGATAACTCTACAAAGAAACCTTTAGGGAGAGTTGATAATGTTCGCATTACCGTTAACAACAACCTTGTCCCCGTTGATTTTGTTGTCTTGGATATTGAATGCAATGCATCTTGTCCCATTATATTGGGAAGACCTTTTCTTCGAACTGTTGGTGCTATTATTGATATGAAGGAAGGAAATATTAAATATCAATTTCCTCTCAAGAAAGGTATGGAACACTTCCCTAGAAAGAGAATGAAGTTACCTTTTGAATCTATCATTAGAACAAATTATGATGTTGATGCTTCGTCTCTTGATAATACTTGATATACACTTTCTGCGCCTAGCTGAAAGGCGTTAAAGAAAAGCGCTTATGGGAGACAACCCATGATTTTACTACAGCACTTTTATTTTATATTTGAGTCTTGGAAGTTGTTACTAATGTAGCAACCTCTCCTTATCTTAGTTTTGTTGCATTGTTGTGTCACGAATCTGGACCTAATTCTCTCTAGGTAACTCAGAATTTTTTTCCAATTTACGTGACTGATCCTCAGATATGTACGCAACTTTCATTCAATTTGAGCATTTTCATTTGAGCAAGTCTGGTGCCTCTTAGAAATTCGTCTTTACGGACTGTTCTGTTTTGACAGATTCTGCCTTTTATTTCGCATTGCCTGTTTTGCTATGCTTGATGGATTATTCTATTCCATTAACTTTCAGTAGCTTTGTGCAATTTCCAGAAGCGTTGAGAATGATTATGTCACCTCTGAACATGTGAATTTTGATTGTGCACTAACCCTCTAATGAGTTGTTTTAAGTTTGGTGTGGAGAAAGTTTTCAAGGATCAAGAGAGGAGGATGATACAATATGATCAAGGAGAGTGAAAGCTCTAAGCTTGGGGATGCCCTGGTGGTTCACCCCTGCATATTTCAAGAAGACTCAAGCGTCTAAGCTTGGGGATGCCCAAGGCATCCCCTTCTTCATCGACAACATTATCAGGTTCCTCTGGTGAAACTATATTTTTATTCCATCACATCTTATGTACTTTGCTTGGAGCGTCTGTTTATTTTTATTTTTGTTTTGTTTGAATAAATTTGGATTCTAGCATTCATTGTGTGGGAGAGAGAAACGCTCCGCTGTTGCATATGGCCAAATATATCCTTAGGCTTTACTCATAGTGTTCATGGCGAAGGTTGAAACTGCTTCGTTAAATTGTTATATGGTTGGAAACGGGAAATGCTACATGTGGTAATTGGTAGAATGTCTTGAATAATGTGATACTTGGCAATTGTTGTGCTCATGTTTAAGCTCTTGCATCATATACTTTGCACCTATTAATGAAGAAATACATAGAGCTTGCTAAAATTTGGTTTGCATAATTGGTCTCTCTAAGGTCTAGATAATTTCTAGTAAGGGTCGAACACCAAGGAAGACGGTGTAGAGTCTTATAATGCTTACAATATGTCTTTTATGTGAGTTTTGCTGTACCGGTTCATACTTGTGTTTGTTTCAAATAACCTTGCTAGCCTAAGCCTTGTATTGAGAGGGAATACTTCTCATGCATCCAAAATCCTTGAGCCAAACACTATGCCATTTGTGTCCACCATACCTACCTACTACATGGTATTTCTCCGCCATTCCAAAGTAAATTGCTTGAGTGCTACCTTTAAAATTTCCATTCTTCGTATTTGCAATATATAGCTCATGGGATAAATAGCCTAAAAACTATTGTGGTATTGAATATGTACTTATGCATTTTATTTCTTATAAGTTGCTTGTTGAGCGATAACCATGTTCCTGGGGACGCCATCAACTACTCTTTGTTGAATATCATGTGAGTTGCTATGCATGTTCGTCTTGTCTGAAGTAAGGGCAATTTACCATGAGTTGAATGGTTTGAGCATGCATATTGTTAGAGAAGAACATTGGGCCGCTAACTAAAGCCATGATCCATGGTGGAAGTTTCAGTTTTGGACAAATATCCTCAATCTCATATGAGAAAATTAATTGTTGTTGAATGCTTATGCATTAAAGAGGAGTCCATTATCTGTTGTCTATGTTGTCCCGGTATGGATGTCTAAGTTGAGAATAATCAAAAGTGAGAAATCCAATGCGAGCTTTCTCCTTGACCTTTGTACAGGCGGCATAGAGGTACCCCTTTGTGATACTTGGTTAAAACATATGTATTGCGGTGATAATCCAGGTAATCCGAGCTAATTAGGACAAGGTGCGGGCACTATTAGTATACTGTGCATGAGGCTTGCAACTTGTAGGATATAATTTACATGATGCATATGCTTTATTACTACCGTTGATAAAATTGTTTCTTGTTTTCAAAACCAAAGCTCTAGCACAAACATAGCAATCAATGCTTCCCTCGTCGAAGGGCCTTTCTTCTACTTTTATGTTGAGTCAGTTCACCTATTTCTCTCCATCTCAAGAAGCAAACACTTGTATTAACTGTGCATTGATTCCTACATACTTGCATATTGCACTTGTTATATTACTTTATGTTGACAATATCCATGAGATATACATGTTACAAGTTGAAAGCAACCGCTGAAACTTAATCTTCCTATGTGTTGCTTCAATACCTTTACTTTGAAATTATTGCTTTATGAGTTAACTCTTATGCAAGACTTATTGATGCTTGTCTTGAAAGTACTATTCATGAAAAGTCTTTGCTATATGATTCAATTGTTTACTCATTACATTTACATTGCTTCGAATCGCTGGATTCATTACATGTGCTTACAATAGTATGATCAAGATTATGATGGCATGTCACTTCAGAAATTATCTTTGTTATCGTTTACCTACTCGGGACGAGCAGGAACTAAGCTTGGGGATGCTGATACGTCTCCAATGTATCGATAATTTCTTATGTTCCATGCTACTTTATTGATGACTAGCACAAATACCCGTGCGTTGCACCGGGATATATGTAAAGATATACCTCATTGCCTAGACACGTTTGCGCTGCCACTTTGATCTCATTGGCAACTCTTGGGTGAGGTTGATGTTATTATCTCGAAGCAAGTGCCAGAGCTTGAGGTATTCTGCTATGATTCTCACGTTGAGGTTGTGGCCGATGTCATTGCTGAATGTTGATCAAGATGAACTATCATACTCCTACCAAGTTAGTATAGATGGTATAATTCCTGCTTGGGGTATTCTACTTCATATGGTATGATTCCCACTATTGAGCCATAGATGGTCGTTGCTGCTTGACCTCCTCTCTTATCTTCGACTATAGTGTCTATCGAGCCACCACATAGAGACCAAGTCGTTTGTCGAGCCGCTTCATCACCATGGCGTGCAGCCGCTCGCACTCGCCTCTCCAGCAACGCGAACTTCTTCATGCCCTCTCCAGACGATGACTTGATGAGCCAGACACACAAATTGATTGATTGATGCACATGGTAGCTTAGAGTAGTCCTTTCTACGCGTCTTGGCGGCGACGATGGTCTGGCGGAACCACCACATGTACCTTGGCAACCACGTTAAAACTCTGAGTTGAGGTCGAGCATTGCGACCGGGTCTGATGGAACCATCGTGTTTGCCCTTGCGGCAAAAATTTGAGTTCCTGTCAGCATAACAGGGTCGGCAACGTCGTGCAGTGTGGAATTGCGGACTGAGTGTCGAAATGGCGGCAACATCAAACTGTACCGCATCTTGAGGCGTGAAAATATCAAGCTCAAACGGAACTTGGATCGATGCAATTTCGTCCAGGAGTTTCGATCAGGAGTGGTTTTGATCAAGGGATTCGAGACTTGTTTTTTTTACACGGACGTCCGCCCCATAGCCGCGCGTTCAAGCATACTTCGTCCCGGAGAGAGTTCTTAGATTAGTCCTAGTAGCCTCGTTCTCAGATTTTTTTTTCACCTTCTGGTACGCTGCATCCAGACCTTCTAGATGAAACGAAATTTGTTATTTTGTTTGGCTTGGCCGGCCCATATCTGCGTATCAGCGTATGCGTACACAGAACGAGCTAGAAAATAACGAAACGTTATAAACTTGCGGGTCGCGGTGTCATCTGAATCTTGTGTTATACAGGAATACAAGAGACACCACATTGTACGATCCGGAGATGAAACCGGTACCGCCCAGTATCAATTAGACGATTACCACCTGTACTCAAACTCCCCATCGTGCGTGGGATAGGCTGTGGAATAGGTAGCAGCGACGGACGGAAGCGTCTTGATGGACGGACGAAAGCATAAACTAACAGACCGAACCGCGGAAACGCTTTCGCTTTTATTATTAGGTATAGATACCTACATGTTTTATACACACTTTATGTCATATTTATGCATTTTCCGGCACTAACCTATTAAAGATATGCCGAAGAGCCAGTTGCTGTTTTCTGCTGTTTTTGGTTTCAGAAATCCTAGTAAGGAAATATTCTCGAAATTGGACGAAATCAACGCCCATGATCTTATTTTTCCACGAAGCTTACAGAAGTCCGGAGAGGAAACGAAGTGGGGCGACGAGGCGACGCCACACCAGGGCGGCGCGGCCCAAGCCCTGGCCGCGCCGGCCTGTGGTGTGGGCCCCTCGTGGCGCCCCCTGACCTACCCTTCCGCCTACTTAAGCCTTCGTCGAGAATAACTCCAGTACCGAGAGCCACGATATGGAAAACCTTCCAGAGACGCCGCCGCCAATCCCATCTCGGGGGATTCAGGAGATCGCCTCCGGCACCCTGCCGGAGAGGGGAATCATCTCCCGGAGGACTCTTCACCGCCATGGTCGCCTCCGGAGTGATGAGTGAGTAGTTCACCCCTGGACTATGGGTCCATAGCAGTAGCTAGATGGTCGTCTTCTCCTAATTGTGCTATCATTGTTGGATCTTGTGAGCTGCCTAACATGATCAAGATTGTAACATCCCTGTTTTATTAAACCCTAATTAGGATTTGTTTGTGCATTCATGAGCATCATATAAATGCATTAAGAAAAATTTGCATTTCAAAATGAAGTGGAAACCCTATCATTCCAAAGTTTTACCTCTGTTTGAAATGTGTTCAATTGTTTGAAAACCCCAAAACATAAAATAGGTTTTGGTATCAGAGCAGGACTGCCTGTAGGAAGCCCTTTCTATTGGTCAATGTTGAGTCTAGTGTTTGTGAAAATTATTTGAAAGCTAAAAGTATTTGCGAAAATCTGATTAGGCTTCTTTTTACTCCTTATTTGGTATCGCTCTAATTCTAAGGTGCCTTACCTTGTGTTGATTTGAAAGTTTTTCTATCTCTTCTAGTATTTCAAACTTAGGTGCCTCAAGGGCATGTCGTTTGTAAACCAGTTGACCTAGTGCAGGGTTCCCTAGAGTCGTGTGTGTTCTATGCATCCTCCTTGTTTTGCTTCAACAGAGAGATTCCTTTCCATCATGATCTCTCTATTTTGTGGGTTCCACATCATTCTGTTCTAGGCTTCGAGGTTTCCTTTTGCCTTGTATGCCTCCTTTTTATTTTCTTGGGTACTTCGGAAGCTATGCAATGCTTCTGGAAGCTACACCGTGATTACTACCTCGTAGTGTCCTTTGTGTCACTCATCTAGTAGTTACTCCTTTCTCGGGTTCTAACCCTTGGACTTGAACCTAAGGTCCCTGATACGCGTACAGCACGCGTCCGTTGGGAACCCCAAGAGGAAGGTGTGATGCGTACAGCGGCAAGTTTTCCCTCAGTATGAAACCAAGGTTTATCGAACCAGTAGGAGCCAAGAAGCACGTTGAAGGTTGATGGCGGCGAGATGTAGTGCGGCGCAACACCAGGGATTCCGGCGCCAACGTGGAACCTGCACAACACAAACCGAGTACTTTGCCCCAACGAAACAGCGAGGTTGTCAATCTCACCGGCTTGCTGTAACAAAGGATTAGATGTATAGTGTGGATGATGATTGTTTGCAGAAAACAGTAGAACGAGTATTGCAGTAGATTGTATTTCAGTAAAGAGAATTGGACCGGGGTCCACAGTTCACTAGAGGTGTCTCTCCCATAAGATAAACAGCATGTTGGGTGAACAAATTACAGTTGGGCAATTGACAAATAGAGAGGGCATGACCATGCACATACATATTATGATGAGTATTGTGAGATTTAATTGGGCATTACGACAAAGTACATAGACCGCTATCCAGCATGCATCTATGCCTAAAAAGTCCACCTTCAGGTTATCATCCGAACCCCCTCTAGTATTAAGTTGCTAACAACAGACAATTGCATTAAGTATTGCGCGTAATGTAATCAGTAACTACATCCTCGAACATAGCACCAATGTTTTATCCCTAGTGGCAACAGCACATCCAGAATCTTAGAGGTTTCTCTCACTCCCTGCATTCACGGAGACATGAACCCACTATCGAGCATAAATACTCCCTCTTGGAGTTACTAGCATCAACTTGGCCAGAGCATCTACTAATAACGGAGAGCATGCAAGATCATAAACAACACATAGACATAAATTGATAATCAACATAACATAGTATTCTCTATTCATCAGATCCCAACAAACACAACATATAGAATTACAGATAGATGATCTTGATCATGTTCGGCAGCTCACAAGACCCGACAATTAAGCACAATGGGGAGAAGACAACCATCTAGCTACTGCTATGGACCCATAGTCCAGGGGTAGACTACTCACACATCACTCCGGAGGCGACCATGGCGGCGTAGAGTCCTCCGGGAGATGATTCCCCTCTCCGGCAGGGTGCCGGAGGCGATCTCTGAATCCCCGAGATGGGATTGGCGGCGGCGGTGTCTCTGGAAGGTTTTCCGTATCGTGGCTCTCGGTGCGGGGGTTTCGCGACGAAGGCTATTTGTAGGCGGAAGGGCAGGTCAAGGGGCGTCACGAGGGGCCCACACTACAGGTCGGCGCGGCCAGGGCTTGGGCCGCGCCGCCCTGTGGTTTGGCCACCTCGTGGCCACACTTCGTCTCCTCTTCGGTCTTCTGGAAGCTTCGTGGCAAAATAGGACCCTGGGCGTTGATTTCGTCCAATTCCGAGAATATTTCCTTACTAGGATTTCTGAAACCAAAAACAGCAGTAAAACAAAGAATCGGCACGTCGGCATCTTGTTAATAGGTTAGTTCCAGAAAATGCACGAATATGACATAAAGTGTGCACAAAACATGTAGATATCATCAATAATGTGGCATGGAACATAAGAAATTATCGATACGTCGGAGACGTATCAGCATCCCCAAGCTTAGTTCCTACTCGTCCTGAGCAGGTAAACGATAAACAAAGATAATTTCTGGAGTGACATGCCATCATAATCTTGATCATACTATTTGTAAGCATATGTAGTGAATGCAGCGATCAAAACAATGTATATGACATGAGTAAACAAGTGAATCATATAGCAAAGACTTTTCATGAATAGTACTTCAAGACAAGCATCAATAAGTCTTGCATAAGAGTTAACTCATAAAGCACTAATTCATAGTAAAAGCATTGAAGCAACACAAAGGAAGATGAAGTTTCAGCGGTTGCTTTCAACTTATAACATGTATATCTCATGGATATTGTCAACATAGAGTAATATAGTAAGTGCAATATGCAAGTATGTAGGAATCAATGCACAGTTCACACAAGTGTTTGCTTCTTGAGGTGGAGAGAGATAGGTGAACTGACTCAACAATAAAAGTAAAAGAAAGGTCCTCCAAAGAGGAAAGCATCGATTGCTATATTTGTGCTAGAGCTTTGATTTTGAAAACAAGAAACAATTTTGTCAACGGTAGTAATAAAGCATATGTATCATGTAAATTATATCTTACAAGTTGCAAGCCTCATGCATAGTATACTAATAGTGCCCGCACCTTGTCCTAATTAGCTTGGACTACCGGGATTATCGCAATGCACATGTTTTAACCAAGTGTCACAAAGGGGTACCTCTATGCCGTCTGTACAAAGGTCTAAGGAGAAAGCTCGCATCGGATTTCTCGCTATTCATTATTCTCAACTTAGACATCCATACCGGGACAACATAGACAACAGATAATGGACTCCTCTTTTATGCATAAGCATGTAGCAACAATTAATTTTCTCATTTGAGATTGAGGATATTGTCCAAAACTGAAACTTCCACCATGGATCATGGCTTTAGTTAGCGGCCCAATGTTCTTCTCTAACAATATGCATGCTCTAACCATAAGGTGGTAGATCGCCCTTACTTCAGACAAGACGAACATGCATAGCAACTCACATGATATTCAACAAAGAGTAGTTGATGGCGTCCCCAGTGAACATGGTTATCGCACAACAAGCAACTTAATAAGAGATAAAGTGCATAAGTACATATTCAATACCACAATAGTTTTTAAGTTATTTGTCCCATGAGCTATATATTGTAAAGGTAGAGGATAGAAATTTTAAAGGTAGCACTCAAGCAATTTACTTTGGAATGGCGGAGAAATACCATATAGTAGGCAGGTATGGTGGACACAAATGGCATAGTGGTTGGCTCAAGTATTTTGGATGCATGAGAAGTATTCCCTCTCGATACAAGGTTTAGGCTAGCAAGGCTATTTGAAACAAACACAAGGATGAACCGGTGCAGCAAAACTCACATAAAAGACATATTGAAAACATTATAAGACTCTACACCGTCTTCCTTGTTGTTCAAACTCAATACTAGAAATTATCTAGACCTTAGAGAGACCAAATATGCAAACCAAATTTTAGCATGCTCTATGTATTTCTTCATTAATGGGTGCAAGGTATATGATGCAAGAGCTTAAACATGAGCACAACAATTGCCAAGTATCACATTATCCAAGACATTTTAGCAATTACTACATGTATCATTTTCCAATTCCAACCATATAACAATTTAACGAAGAAGAAACTTCGCCATGAATATTATGAGTAGAGCCTAAGGACATACTTGTCCATATGCTACAGCGGAGCGTGTCTCTCTCCCACAAAGTGAATGCTAGGATCCATTTTATTCAAACAAAACAAAAACAACAACAAACCGACGCTCCAAGCAAAGCACATAAGATGTGATGGAATAAAAATATAGTTTCAGGGGAGGAACCTGATAATGTTGTCGATGAAGAAGGGGATGCCTTGGGCATCCCCAAGCTTAGACACTTGAGTCTTCTTGATATATGCAGGGGTGAACCACCGGGGCATCGCCAAGCTTAGAGCTTTCACTCTCCTTGATCATGTTGTATCATCTCCCTCTCTTGATCCTTGAAAACTTCCTCCACACCAAACTTAGAACAACTCATTAGAGGGTTAGTGCACAATCAAAATATACATGTTCAGAGGTGACATAATCATTATTAACACTTCTGGACATTGCACAAAGCTACTTAAAGTCAATGGAATCGAAAAATCCATCGAACATAACAAAACTGGCAATGCGAAATAAAAGGCAGAATCTGTCAAAACAGAACAGTTCGTATTGAAGAATTTTATCGAGGCACCAGACTTGCTCAAATGAAAATGCTCAAATTGAATGAAAGTTGCGTACATATCTGAGGATCACTCACGTAAATTGGCATAATTTTCTGAGTTACCTATAGAGAATTTTGCCCATATTCGTGACAGCAAAGAAATCTGTTTCTGCGCAGTAATCCAAATCTAGTATGAACTTTACTATCAACGACTTTACTTGGCACAACAAAACACTAAACTAAGATAAGGAGAGGTTGCTACAGTAGTAAACAACTTCCAAGACACAAAATAAAAATAAAGTACTGTAGTAAAAACATGGGTTGTCTCCCATAAGCGCTTTTCTTTAACGCCTTTCAGCTAGGCGCAGAAAGTGTGTATCAAGTATTATCGAGAGACGAAGTGTCAACATCATAATTTGTTCTAATAATAGAATCAAAAGGGAACTTCATTCTCTTTCTAGGGAAGTGTTCCATACCTTTCTTGAGAGGAAATTGATATTTAATATTACCTTCCTTCATATCAATGATAGCACCAACAGTTCGAAGAAAAGGTCTTTCCAATATGATGGGACAAGATGCATTGCATTCAATATCCAAGACAACAAAATCAACGGGGACAAGGTTATTGTTAATGGTAATGCGAACATTATCAACTTTCCCCAAAGGTTTCTTTGTAGAATGATCAGCAAGATTAACATCCAAATAACAATTTTTCAGCGGTGGCAAGTCAAGCATATTATAAATTTTCTTAGGCATAACAGAAATACTTGCACCAAGATCACATAAAGCATTACAATCAAAATCTTTGACCTTCATCTTAATGATGGGCTCCCAACCATCCTCTAGCTTTCTAGGAATAGAAGCTTCGCGCTCTAGTTTCTCTTCTCTAGCTTTTATGAGAGCATTTGTAATATGTTGCGTGAAAGCCAAATTTATAGCACTAGCATTAGGACTTTTAGCAAGTTTTTGCAAGAACTTTATAACTTCAGAGATGTGGAAATCATCAAAATTCAAACCATTATAATCTAAAGCAATGGGATCATCATCCCCAATGTTGGAAAAAATTTCAGCAGTTTTATCACGAGCGAGTTTACAGTTTTAGCAGTTTCAGGCAGTTTCTCGCGCTTTGCATTAGAAGTGGAAACATTGCTAACACCAATTCTTTTATTAGTATTAGTAGGAGGTGCAGCAACTTGTGTAGCATTAGCATTACTAGTGGTGGTAATAGTCCAAACTTTAGCTATATTATCTTCTTTTTCATTTTCTTCTCTTTCCCACCTAGCACGCAATTCGGCCATCAATCTTATATTCTCATTAATTCTAACTTGGATGGCATTTGCTGTAGTAACAATTTTATTATGATGATTTTCATTAGGCATAACTTTCGATTTCAAGAGATCAACATCAGCAGCAAGGCTATCGACTTTAGAAGCAAGTATATCAATTTTCCCAAGCTTTTCTTCAACAGATTTGTTAAAAGCAGTTTGTGTACTAATAAATTCTTTAAGCATGGCTTCAAGTCCAGGGGGTGTGTTCCTATTATTATTGTAAGAATTCCCATAAGAATTACCATAGCCGTTGCCATTATTATAAGGATATGGCCTATAGTTGTTACTAGAATTGTTCCGGTAAGCATTATTGTTGAAATTATTATTTTTAATGAAGTTGACATCAACATGTTCTTCTTGTGCAACCAATGAGGCTAATGGAACATTATTAGGATCAACATTTGTCCTATCATTCACAAGCATAGACATAATAGCATCAATCTTATCACTCAAGGAAAAGGTTTCTTCGACAGAATTTACCTTCTTACCTTGTGGAGCTCTTTCCGTGTGCCATTCAGAGTAATTGATCATCATATTATCAAGAAGCTTTGTTGCTTCACCAAGAGTGATGGACATAAAGGTACCTCCAGCAGCTGAATCCAATAGGTTCCGCGAAGAAAAATTCAGTCCTGCATAAAAGGTTTGGATGATCATCCAAGTAGTCAGTCCATGGGTTGGGCAATTTTTAACCAAAGATTTCATTCTTTCCCATGCTTGTGCAACATGTTCACTATCCAATTGTTTAAAATTCATTATGCTACTCCTCAAAGATATAATTTTAGTAGGGGGGTAATATCTACCAATAAAAGCATCCTTGCATTTAGTCCATGAATCAATACTATTCTTAGGCAGAGATAGCAACCAATCTTTAGCTCTTCCTCTTAGTGAGAAAGGGAACAATTTTAATTTTATAATGTCACCATCTACATCTTTATATTTTTGCATTTCACACAATTCAACAAAATTATTGAGATGGGCAGCAGCATCATCAGAACTAACACCAGAAAATTGCTCTCGCATAACAAGATTCAGTAAAGCAGGTTTAATTTCAAAAAATTCTGCTGTAGTAGCAGGTGGAGCAATAGGTGTGCATAAGAAATCATTATTATTTGTGGTTGTGAAGTCACACAACTTAGTATTTTCAGGAGTACCCATTTTAGCAACAGTAAATAAGGCAAACTAGATAAAGTAAATGCGAGTAACTAATTTTTTTGTGTTTTTGATATAGCAAACAAGATAGCAAATAAAGTAAAACTAGCAACTAATTTTTTTGTATTTTGATTTAGTGCAGCAAACAAAGTAGTAAATAAAACTAAGCAAGAAAAAAACAAAGTAAAGAGATTGGGATGTGGAGACTCCCCTTGCAGAGTGTCTTGATCTCCCCGGCAACGGCGCCAGAAAAAGTTGCTTGATACGCGTACAGCACGCGTCCGTTGGGAACCCCAAGAGGAAGGTGTGATGCGTACAGCGGCAAGTTTTCCCTCAGTATGAAACCAAGGTTTATCGAACCAGTAGGAGCCAAGAAGCATGTTGAAGGTTGATGGCGGCGAGATGTAGTGCGGCGCAACACCAGGGATTCCGGCGCCAACGTGGAACCTGCACAACACAAACCGAGTACTTTGCCCCAACGAAACAGCGAGGTTGTCAATCTCACCGGCTTGCTGTAACAAAGGATTAGATGTATAGTGTGGATGGTGATTGTTTGCAGAAAATAGTAGAACGAGTATTGCAGTAGATTGTATTTCAGTAAAGAGAATTGGACCGGGGTCCACAGTTCACTAGAGGTGTCTCTCCCATAAGATAAACAGCATGTTGGGTGAACAAATTACAGTTGGGCAATTGACAAATAGAGAGGGCATGACCATGCACATACATATTATGATGAGTATTGTGAGATTTAATTGGGCATTACGACAAAGTACATAGACCGCTATCCAGCATGCATCTATGCCTAAAAAGTCCACCTTCAGGTTATCATCCGAACCCCCTCCAGTATTAAGTTGCTAACAACAGACAATTGCATTAAGTATTGCGCGTAATGTAATCAGTAACTACATCCTCGAACATAGCACCAATGTTTTATCCCTAGTGGCAACAGCACATCCATAATCTTAGAGGTTTCTCTCACTCCCCCAGATTCACGGAGACATGAACCCACTATCGAGCATAAATACTCCCTCTTGGAGTTACTAGCATCAACTTGGCCAGAGCATCTACTAATAACGGAGAGCATGCAAGATCATAAACAACACATAGACATAAATTGATAATCAACATAACATAGTATTCTCTATTCATCGGATCCCAACAAACACAACATATAGAATTACAGATAGATGATCTTGATCATGTTCGGCAGCTCACAAGACCCGACAATTAAGCACAATGGGGAGAAGACAACCATCTAGCTACTGCTATGAACCCATAGTCCAGGGGTAGACTACTCACACATCACTCCGGAGGCGACCATGGCAGCGTAGAGTCCTCCGGGAGATGATTCCCCTCTCCGGCAGGGTGCCGGAGGCGATCTCCTGAATCCCCCGAGATGGGATTGGCGGCGGCGGCGTCTCTGGAAGGTTTTCCGTATCGTGGCTCTCGGTACTGGGGGTTTCGCGACGAAGGCTATTTGTAGGCGGAAGGGCAGGTCAAGGGGCGTCACGAGGGGCCCACACTACAGGTCGGCGCGGCCAGGGCTTGGGCCGCGCCGCCCTGTGGTTTGGCCACCTCGTGGCCCCATTTTGTCTCCTCTTCGGTCTTCTGGAAGCTTCGTGGCAAAATAGGACCCTGGGCGTTGATTTCGTCCAATTCCGAGAATATTTCCTTACTAGGATTTCTGAAACCAAAAACAGCAGAAAACAGCAACTGGCACTTCGGCATCTTGTTAATAGGTTAGTTCCAGAAAATGCACGAATATGACATAAAGTGTGCACAAAACATGTAGATATCATCAATAATGTGGCATGGAACATAAGAAATTATCGATACGTCGGAGACGTATCAGTCCCCGATTGTGCTTGATTCTATTTCATGAATCTTAGTACATGAAGCTGGCCTTTAACCCAAGATCCATGCCATTGAACACTGGTGTTAATGTTCAAACATTACATCGGGATGGCTAAATCCAAATCAAGCTAGCCTTAAAGCTTGTGGTTGTTGTCGTGTTGAATTGCGGCAATAAATATCTTCCCCTTCCACCCGCTATCGCAGAGGTTCTTTCATTGAACCAAATGGATCACGACAAGAGTGCTCTTTGTGAGTCTCATATCTATGTCTGTGACTCCGCCACACCTCCCTTTTCAGCATGAGTTTCCCAAGAGTGTTAACTTGTGCATCTATCTCTCAGGAATTCTGATCCTGATCGTGTTCTTCTTCTTTAGTTGCTTTCCGACCTTTGTTTGCTAGTTAGCATCCAAGTGGTAAATGTGCATTGCTGTCTCCAGTGCATGCTACTCTTGTGGTTCGTCAAGACATTCCACTTCAGTATGTTAGGAGAAACAAACTCCAGTACCTTGTCCATTTCTAGGACTTGGTCAAAGTATTGTAATCCGCAGATTAATAGGCCTCGTTAGCTTCTGTTCTGTTCTACCTTGGAGTATCACCCTCTTATATATCATGAGGTCGTGCTTTGTATCATGGCCTTATTGATGAAGTGATGCTCTTACATATCTTTACTCGCCCTTCCTCCGAGCTGTCCGTGCTTGGGAATGTTGGGGTGTACCTATTGATGTGGCTATCTAAGATTCTTAGCAATTCTCATTGCTTCGAAATTCAAGGACATTTGTGTCATTCTTAGCATGGTTGGTTCACTAACTATTAAGCGAAGTTTGATCGTGTTGCCAAGTCCATTTATTCAGGCACATCTTCAGTCAAAGAGTTAGGTTCATCCCAAAGCTCTCAAGACCATATCGTTTGCTTTGTAAAGCAAGTCCCCCCCCCCCCCTTGAATTCAGTGATATACCGGTGGTTCGTGATATTCTAGTTGTCTTTATAGAAGTATCGTCATGTTGCCACATGACCGTGTTATCGAGTTCATGAGTACGTTGGTTCCTTGAACTACTCCTTTCTCCAAGAAACCGTACTGGATAACCCTGGACTAGTTGTTTGAACTTAAACAACAACTTGGACAATTGAAAGACAAAAGCTCTATCCAGCTTTGTTCCTTCATAAAGGGATGTCTAGTGTTGTTTGTGTTGAAGTCAGAAAGTATCTCCTTTATGGATATGCTATCTTCCCCATATTTGATTTGAGTTTGGGCTATCGTTAAATCAAACTCCACTCCAAGGACTATCTTGATGATGTTTATACTCATGGAGCCTCGTCTGAGTATACCTTCATGTCCTTTGGTCTGACCAATATTTCTGTCAAGTCCACAGAGAATATGAGTCTCTCATTGGAGTATCTTGATAAGTTTTTAATTGAGCCCATCGATGACATTCTTATTTCCTCCAAGTTTAAAAGATTCATATTGGACGTTTGACACTAGTATTGGAAAGTTTTGAGAACCATCTTTGTGTTATCATGAAGTATGTGTTCTGGATGTTGGAAGTAACCTTCTCTGGTTCACGTGCATATGATGAAAGATGTCGCCGTGGATCCGAGTAGAGTTCCCTTTCCTTTCCTCGGGAATCATCGCAGGTCGGTAATGCATGTGCAGAATTATCTTGAGATGCAAGGTTGTTACCTCCATTCCTTGAAAAGTTCCTCTATGCACATTAAGCCGCTGAGTGATTTGTTCAAGAAAGAGAAGAAGCTTAAGAACTTCAAAATCTTCTTTGATGTCCCCATCAGGACTCACTTGTGTTACATTGCAAATTCATATGCATGCAATTGCCTTTGGCAGTCGCATCCATATGTGTTATGCAATCTAGCTCAATCCTTTGGAGCTTGACATTGTGGTCCATATCTTGAGAATCTACCGACCTTACCTTGGTGGTAACTGTTGAAAATTTCTAATTGGACATAATAAGTCTGAAATATCTTTACACCTAACCTAAGCTGAATCTCAAGCGGCAATGATGGTTAGTTGTTCTCAAGGATTCATGGCATAGGTCTCTTTGTAAATCCGGCAAGATTGATGTCGTGGTTAACACAATTAGTCGGAAGACCTAATGCCAAGATTATTGAAGTAACAAGAATAACCACTCTCCATAAGGATCTTGTGCGACTTATTCTAGGAGTTGCCCTTATGATGTCTTTTCAATTCCGAAGCCTGACCTTCACTTGATGACCTATTGAAGGCTGGTCAATAGCCTAATATTGGTGTCTAGAACATCAAGGAGAACATTACAAACAAAGTTGCTAAATGTCTCCTGGTCAATCCCTCGAAATCATTTCTCCAGTGACAACAACTCCGTTCGGAGAAATTTCACTCCCCGTTGATCCTTGCTACGTCTTTCCACGATGCTTTTCCCCTTACCTTGGCTTATACCTCAAGTTCCAATCAATTCGCACGTTGTGTGAATTCGTCAGTCATTTAGACCCCAGCCCTTTAGTAGACAACAATCGTCTCATGTATCATTGATCCAAAGAGTGACTACTACTCATTAAATCCAAAGTTTCTCTGGTTTGAAAATCATTCGTGTTTATACGAGTTTCCCTCTCTAAGAGTGCTTCGTTATGATATCAAAGGCAATAAACTCTTCGCTATCTTGTTCTTCATGTTCTTGTCAAGCGTGGAGCAATTGTCTACCAAAAATTTGAAACTTCTTCGGTCTCCTCCGTTACCTTGACGTGTTTCATGTTTGTCAGCTCAAACGTTGTTTCTAAACACTCCTTCCATGAGTTGACCATGAGATACTCGATCTTTGTAAAGATCCACCGTCCAGTGTTATTCCCTCTTTCCTTTAGGTGCAGTTGAGCAACAACCTCAAGGGAAGAAAATAAAGCGCTTCTTCATGGTGTCGTGGATCAACTTATTCGACAAAGAAGATCATCATGCTATCGACAATCTCGTTGAAGACCGGTGTAGTCCTTGTTACATTCTTTTTTCCTACCATAGGAATCTCGGGGACGAGATTCTTGTAAGGGGGATAGAGTTGTAACATCCCTGTTTTGTTAAACCCTAATTAGGATTTGTTTGTGCATTCATGAGCATCATATAAATGCATTAAGAAAAATTTGCATTTCAAAATGAAGTGGAAACCCTATCATTCCAAAGTTTTACCTCTGTTTGAAATGTGCTCAATTGTTTGAAAACCCCAAAACATAAAATAGGTGGACTTACCAAAATGGGTTAGGAAAGGCTATTACATATTTCCAAAAAGTTCTGGGTTTTCAAAAGGTTGCAAAATATCAAATAGAATTGAATTTAGTGTTGTTTTAAAAGTTTTCAGGAAAACAGAAAAGGGTAGGGGGCTTTGGGAAAATGCCCTTGTCTTCTTCCACCACGCAGGCAGACACCTGCGTGTGGCTGCCCCTGCTGTCGATCTCGGCGAGGGGATGCTCACCGCGCTGCCCTCCCCTGGGAGGATAAGACCACCACGCCGACGCCTCCCTCGTGCCTATCTCTTCATCTCTCTCTCCCCCGAAATCCCCCTGTACATGAAACCCTAACCTAAATGCTCACAGTAGCTCCGGCCATCTTCGATTCCCCGCCGTTCTGCGCCTCCCCGAACTCCGTTTAGGTCTCCATTGGATCCGCCTCGCCTACTTGAACCTCCTCGTCGAAGGAATCGACGGGGGAGGGCCGAAATCGCCGCCCTCGCCTCCTTCTTCTCCGAGGCCGGCCGAGCTCGCCGTGGCTGCAGCGGCGCCTGCAGGCCTCCTCCGCCTTCCCCGACAAGCTCATGAGCTCCAGGGTGAGCTCGCCATCCTCCCGGTGCCCTCCGTCCCCTCCCTCCCCCTCGCAGCCTCTCCGGCACCGTGCAGCCCGAGGCGCCGCCGCGCTTGTCGCCGCCGTGGCGTCTCCGGCGACCTTTTCCGGGCGGCACCGCCACTAGCTGCTCGCCCGCGTCGAGGCGCGTCAGACGCGCCCAACCGCGCGTCTAGGCATGGCCGGGAGCCCCCGCGCTGCTCCTCACCTGCGGCGGCCTGCCGTGGTCAACCACCGGCGGTTGACTCCGGTGGGACCCGGCCCTTTTTCTTTTCTTTTATTTTGTTTTTATTTTTTGTAAATAGAAAAATTATGACAGGTGGGCCCCGTCCGTCAGATATTTATTCTTTTCATAAATGTTTATAAATGATTAAAACTCTGACAGTGGGTCCACGATGTCAGCGATTTAATATTTTCCAGAAATTCCAGAAAATAGATAAAACTTGTATAATTCATAACTATTTCATTTTAAATCAGAAAAATGTGTATAATATATCAAAATCTTCAGAAAAATGAGATCTAAACTTTAGTATCAAAAGCATGCAATGTTAAACCCCGCATATTCGGAGATCAAAAGTATTATGCATTCCAACCCTATTTAAATTGATGAGCATGTTATAGGATCATTTTCATTACTATTAACATGTCATATCATCATCCTTGTATGCGCATTGCATCGATGCCATGTGTTGATTGTTGATCTACCTTTCCTTGCTTCTTCGCGATCGATAGAGCACGTGCCCGAGACGATGAAGATCGACAACGATGGAGATCAATAATTGTCCATCGACGAACAAGTCAAGCACAAGATCTCCGAAGATTCCATATCTCTTTGTCAGGGACAAAGGCAAGCCCTAGCCTGGTTCATATATGTTTTTGAAATGCTTTTACTTCTGGTTCCTACATATTGCATACGACTCAACTGTCTTTTATCGATAGGTAGAGTTATCCTATCTATTGCATGTTCCACCCTTGTAGCCTCAAATACCTGATCCACTGCTCCTAGCATAACTAGGTTGGGCATGTGTGCATCGCTAGAGCCTTTATCTATTTATGCTTAGCCATGCTTAGTTTGTTACGCTACTACTCCGGTCTTCGGACTGGAGCCTTACAATGAAATGAATCTAGCATTACAGGTTGACGTGGTAAGTATAGAGATGATGATAAACATGATTAAAGGCTCAGACGAGAGGCCACATTGGGATGTGGTGGGTTGTTTCGTTTCTGCCGACCCTAGGAACCGAGTTCTCGCCTCTTGAACCAAGACCGAGCGTACAACCACACGAGGCCCTATTATGGTACCCTCTCGACTCACTAACTTGCCTAGTAGATTCCATGAGTCACATAGTTTGCGCATTACCTGGTCATATGCATTGCATTTTGCTTGGGGGTTAAAGGTACATAACAGGTAGGTAAGCGTGGCCGTGGTGGCTGGGGGTTGCGGCCTCTGTGGAAACCCACCTCGCCTCACATCGTTAAGGACCGACTTCGGGACTTGACCCGTTACGGCGAAACAATCCTTAGCGCGTGACTCATGGTCTCGGCGACAGCAAGGTAAAGGTCGTAGTCGACCACCCTCTGCCGGCTTTCCAAGGAAGAGAGCTAATAATTTGGCATTAAGAGCCGGTTGGCACGTGTGGGTAAAGTTGTGCACCCCTGCAGGGTTATGAATCTTTTCGAAAAGCCGTGTCCACGGTTATGGACGACTTGGGAACGGACGTGGAGATCATAGAGAAATTTAACCTAATCGTAAAACTTGGCAATCAATGTGTGTTACGGATACCTTCTCCGGGTGTTGAGGGGGTGATCCGAGGATAGTGGTTCGATATGATGAAGATTGGTGGATACAAGATGATGATCAATAGAGATAGAGATGTCGCTCTCTTATCCCCTTTTAAAGGTTCTGAGTAGTCGATTTTCTTCTTTCTCTCTTATCTTACAAAGGAAAACTGGCTTTACGCAAAAGAAGCTCCACAGAAAGCCTGCATACCTGCTTTGCTAAAAGGTTGTACTAAGTCTTGCTGAGTCCCTGTACTCAGCTTTGCATGCTTTTGTTTCAGATGAAGTCGCTACAGCCGAAGGTGGTTTCTACGTTAACATTGATGGTTAGTTTGGAGTTCCCAGGCAGCAGCCTGAGACTTATGGGCTGGGACATCGCTTTATGTTATGGCTTCTTAAGCCCTTTGCTATCTTGTTATCTAGAATAACATAATTTGCTTCCTTTGCTTGTTGAATGTTGGGTCAGTGACCTCTGCGTGTAATAATCTGGATCTTACTCTGTTAAGAGTTGTAATATATTCTTTTGAGTCGTAGAGTCACTATTGTGTTACCGATTCTCTCACTGTAGTCTCTCGAGCTCAAGGTTAGGCTTATGTCGGACGAAGATCTGGTATTTGTCTAACCCTGATCCCGGGGGTGCCACAAAGATCATCTATCTGTAATGCTACATGTTGTGTTTGTTGGGATCCGATGAATAATGAATGCTATGTTATGTTGATTATCAATATCATCTATGTGTTGTTTATGATCTTGCATGCTCTCCGTTGCTAGTAGAGGCTCTGGCCAAGTTTTTGCTTGTAACTCCAAGAGGGAGTATTTATGCTCGATAGTGGGTTCATGTCTCCATTAAATCTGGGGGAGTGACAAAAACCTCTAAGGTTGTGGATGTGCTGTTGCCACTAGGGATAAAACATCAATGCTATGTCTAAGGATATATTTATTGATTACATTACGCACCATACTTAATGCAATTGTCTGTTGTTTGCAACTTAATACTGGAGGGGTTAGGATGATAACTTTGAAGGTGGACTTTTTAGGCATAGATGCATGCTGGATAGCGGTCTATGTACTTTGTCGTAATGACCAATTAAATCTCACAATACTCATCATAACATGTATGTGCATGGTCATGCCCTCTTTATTTGTCAATTGCCCAACTGTAATTTGTTCACCCAACATGCTTATTCTTATGGGAGAGACACCTCTAGTGAACTGTGGACCCCGGTCCATTCTTTACATCGAATACAATCAACTGCAATACTCGTTCTACTGTTCTCTGCAAACAATCATCATCCACACTATACATCTAATCCTTTGTTACAGCAAGCCGGTGAGATTGACAACCTCACTGTTACGTTGGGACAAAGTACTTTGGTTGTGTTGTGCAGGTTCCACGTTGGCGCCGGAATCCCTGGTGTTGCACCGCACTACACTCCGCCGCCATCAACCTTCAACGTGCTTCTTGGCTCCTACTGGTTCGATAAACCTTGGTTTCTTACTGAGGGAAAACTTGCTGCTGTACGCATCACACCTTCCTCTTGGGGTTCGCAACGGTCCCGTGCTGTACGCGTATCAGTGGCGCGGTGGGCCCCTGGGTCGCGCCGCCATATGGGTACGCCGCCTCGGCCAGCCCCAGGCTCCCCCCTCTGGACTACTTAAAGCCCTTGACCTAAAAACGCACGGGGGTTTGACCAATTTTCCAGAAGACATCCAGAACTCCACCGCCGTCGCGAAACCCACTCTCGGGATCAGAAACTCCGTTCTGGCACCCTGCCGGGATGGGGAATTGGAGGAGATCATCGCCATCATCGCCACCGACGCCTCTCCATCAACCATCCATGCTTCCCCCATCCATGTGTGAGTAAATCCCCCGATGTAGGCTGAAGGGGATGGTAGGGATTGGATGAGATTGTTCATGTAATAGCCATAAGATTGTTAGGGCATGGTGCCTAGTATCCGTTGTTGGTACTTTTATGATATTGTTGCAACTTGTTATGCTTAATGTTTGTCACTAGGGCCCGAGTGCCATGATTTCAGATCTGAACATGTTATTGATTCATGATGATATTCATTGTTTTATGATCTTACCTGCAAGTTGTATACACATATTGCTGTCCGGAACCCGAGGCCCCAAAGTGACAGAAATTGGGACAACCGGTGGAGAAGGCTGTGATATGAGGATCACATGTGTTCACGGAGTATTAATGCCTTGCTCCGGTACTCTATTAAAAGGAGTACCTTAATTACCAGTAGTTTCCCTAGAGGCCCGCCTGCCACCGGCTGGTAGGACAAAAGATGTTGTGCAAGTTTCTCATTGCGAGCACGTACGACTATATATGGAACACATGCCTATGGTTATTTAGTACTTGGATATTGTTTTATTATTATCTGCAAATGCCTTGTCTTGATTATTACATGAGTTATCTTATCCATGCAGCGCCCGTTCATCCATCCCTATGCCTACAATATTTTAATCCTGCTGTTTACTATAATCACTATTGCTGTCTTTATTACACTGCTGCTTATATTTCACTACTGCTACTGCTATAAAACTGTTGCTACTGATAAACTATTGCGAGCAAGTCTATATCCAGGTGCAGCTGAATTGACAACTCCGTTGTTAAGGCTTACAAATATTCTTTGGCTCCCCTTGTGTCGAATCAATAAATTGGGTTTTACTTCCCTCGAAGACTGTTGCGATCCCCTATACTTGTGGGTCATCAAAGCCCCTTTTATAGCCAAACGAAATATGACCGTTTGGAGCAGATCTGGGAGTTTTTCGTGCAGCCTGGTCAGCAGCCTGGTCAACCGGGCCAGGGACCAGGACGCCTGGCGTGAGAGCTGGTCGATCGGGCCACAGACCGGGCCACAGACCGGGCCGCCTGGCGTGAGAGCTGGTCGACCGGGCCAGGCACCGGGACACCTGGCGTGAGAGCCGGTCCGACCGGGCCACAGACCGGGCCGCCTGGTCCAAACCGGACCTGAGGCCGGGCCGAGACCGGGGCGGATCGGGGCTTACAGTACATGTCCCGGTTAGCACTAGTCCAGGGGCCGGTTGAAACCGGGCCACCCGGTGGGACGGCCGATCACGCCGGGCGAGGCACCGGGCCAATCATGAAAACATGTTTTACGAAAACCATGATAACTTTTGCGTCCGGACTCCGATTTCGATGATCTTGGACTTGTTGGAATCAGGACAACAAGCCCTACAACTTTATGCATAGAAACATCATTGTCCACCCACGGAGTAAAACCATAAGATGAATGTTTTGACTTATCTATAAAAGAAACACAGGTAAAACCTCCAAGCTCGAAAACGCAATAGAAGATGCATATGGATTCCGTTTTCGATGAACTTGGGCTTGTTGTAAAGCTAGAAACAAGCTCAAGAATCACACAGAGAAACAACAAGAAACAACAAGATTTATGGAATGCAAAGCATGCAAAGGGTTGAGCTCCCTAAGATGATGTGATCAAGTTACCCAACCGAAAGCCCCTCTTGATAGTGCGGCTATCTATCCTATAATCCGGTCTCCCATCAACCACCTTGAGACCAGTAAAAGGAATACCTATCAAGGCCATACCTTTGTCTTGCGCATCCCGCTTGATCTTGATGATAATCTTCAAGCTCCACTCAAGCCAGAATGCCACACTTGATCATTGTTGCTTCGTGAAGACTCGCAAATGCTCCCCCATACACCATGATGGGAAAGCTCCATTGATGCACATCTTCACATGTCCATTATCACCAAATGGACGGCAAGCTTCAAGCATATGATCCTCTTGAGATGCTCAACTTGAACTTGCCCAACTCAACCTTGATGACGATCACCACTTGACGTTATCCTCTCATGGGCTATATGAGATCTCACTTTTGATGCATGCCCATGGAAAGATGCCTAACCCACATAGACAACACAAGGGAACATATATGATGGGTTAGTTCATAAAGCATGATTGACACGGCTTACCATACCACATGACTTCTCGTGGCACATTCTTCATGCTTCATGTGTAGACCAATCTTGAATCTATTCTTCACTCTTTGTATTGGTCAACCGTGTATCTTCTCATGCTCTATCATACTATCTTGATAGATGATCTTGATGCCAATACACAAGGTGTATCTTTATCTTCATGGCATCCATACTTGAATCCAACACATGGAATACAAGTAGTACCTATGGAATATTCCTTCATATAAACTCAATGAAAACATTAGTCCATAGGGGTTGTCATTAATTACCAAAACCACACATAGGGGCAATGTACCCTTACAAGACTCCAAGAAGGGTAGTGACACACATGAGTGACGCGACCGCCAGTCAAACAATGTTAGGCATGTTTTCACCTCGACAAGGATCACCTCCTCCATATCCAAGTGTGGTCGGTTGCTCAGATAGTTGTTGAACCACCACCACCTCTTGCCACTAGCTAGTTGTCATGCAGCCCTAACATCCATGACGTCGAGTCAACTGATACGTCGCAAACGTATCTATAATTTTTGATGCTCCATGCTTGTTTTACACTAATTCATATATGTTTTATTTACACTTCGTTGCACTTTTATACATTTTGTGTCACTAACCTATTAACAAGATGCCATAGTGCCAGTTTCTGTTGTTTTTGTATTTCAGAAAAGTTGTATAGGAAATATTCTCGGAATTGGACGAAACAAAAGCCGAAGTCAATATTTTACCGTAAGGAAGACGAAATCCGAAGGGGAGTGATGTCTACGCACGCTTCTATTCCTGTAGACAGTGTTGGGCCTCCAAGGGCAGAGGTTTGTAGAACAGCAGCAAGTTTCCCTTAAGTGAATCACCCAAGGTTTATCGAACTCAGGGAGGTAGAGGTCAAAGATATCCCTCTCAAGCAACCCTGCAATTAAGATACAAGATGTCTCTTGTGTCCCCAACACACCTAATACACTTGTCAGATGTATAGGTGCACTAGTTCGGCGAAGAGATAGTGAAATACAAGTAATATGGATGATTATAAGTAGTAATTGCAATCTGAAATGAAAATAGCAGCAAGCGAACATGTAGCAGAACTTGTTGGAAATGGTGTTTCATTGCTTAGAAACAAGGCCTAGGGATCATACTTTCACTAGTGGACACTCTCAACAATGATCACATAATTGAATAAATAAATGCTACTCTCAAACACTCTCTTGTTGGATAACAAACACCCTTCATTGTGTAGGGCTGCAAAAGCACACCTCAAGCCGGAGTAAACAAGCTCCACAACGTCATAAAGGAATCACACACGATGCGCACACTGTCACCATCACACCGTGGAGAGTGACTCCGGAGTTCATATTAAAGTAACCTCTAGAGTGCATAATAGACAAGAGTAACATCTACATATTCAACTAGATTACAAAGCTCATGATCACATAAAGATCACACCATGGGAGAGAGAGATGAACCACATAGCTACCGGTAGAGCCCTTAGCCTCGGGGGAGAACTACTCCCTCCTCATCATGGGAGTCAGCAGCGGCGATGAAGATGGCGGTGATGTCGATGGAGATGACTCCGGGGGCAATTCCCCGTCCTGGAGGCGTGCCGGAACAGAGATTCTGTCCCTCGAAACTTGTCTTCGCGATGGCGGCGACTACGTAACTTTTCGTGGAGGAAGACCGATGGTGCTAGGGTTTTCGGAGATGAAGGAATATATAGGCGAAGAGGCAGCGTCGGGGGAGCCAGGGGGTGGCCTCCCCACACCTGGTCGCGGTAGTGGGCCCAGCCGCGCCGCCCTATGGGGTGGCCCCCTGCTGGCCTTCTTCGACTCTTCTTCGATCTTCTGGAACACTCCGTGGAAAATAGGGCCGTGGGCTTTTGTGAATATTTCCTGTGTAGAATTTCTGAAACCAAAACAGCAGAAAACAGGAACTGGCACTTCGGCATCTCATTAATAGGTTAGTCCCGGAAAATGCATAAAAATGATATAAAGTGTATATAAAACATGTAGCAATTGGTATGATATAAGCATGGAACATAAGAAATTATAGATACGTTGGAGACGTATCAAGCATCCCAAGCTTAGTTCCTACTCGCCCTCGAGTAGGTAAACGATAAAAAGAATAATTTCTGAAGTGACATGCTACCAACTGTAACATCTCAAATTTCAAATAAATGAAGAAGAGGAATTCCAAATACCCAAAATTTAGAACCAACAAAAACTTTGAATTGCATATAGTACCATGCATAGGGTTGTGCATTTTGTGTGAGATTGCAATGAGGATTACTTGTGTGCTTATGTACTACACCCTAAAACCCTAAATTGATCATGAGAAGATAACAAATCAAATCAAAGAAAAAGAAAGAAAATAAAATGGAGAAATCCTAAAACCCTCACATATGATTTATGCCATTTTTGCAAATCTTTAACCTAGACCAATTTGGCTTTCACCATTAGTTGTATTATGTTACTAAACACTTATTAACACTTTTGGAATCAAATAAACTCAAATCAAATCAAATTTGAACTCAAATTGTGATCACATGCACTAATGGTCAAATCTGCCATTTTTTGTCTGATCACTACTTTGAGCATCTGTATTTGGAGATTTTAAAACCAAACAATTCCAACTCTTTGCACCTCATCCAAGTACACATCAAGGTGAACAACTTTGGTAAAGACCACCAGTACATATTCATCTTGTATCAAAAACTATGCTCAAGCAAAGTTGAGACTTTTTAACAAACTCAACATCACACCCACTATGAAATTTTTCATTTCTTTTTATTTTGAAATGCCACCACCACATTTGTGTGTATCTGGTCATTTGCAACAAGTCCAACCAATCAAATTTCAAATTTTGGAATTGCATTGCATAGGGAAAATTTGACAAAAACTTGGAAATTCAAATCTACCCAAATCCCAAAATCACTATTCATAATAGTGTTGGCCAACCCTACTCAACCACTTGTGCCCTACATGTCCCCTGGTCCCCTCTCAATCTCACTTTGGCATAACAACCCTAGAGGAGGGCCAACACATGGCCAAGCCATGGCCATGCCGGCCATGCTCACCATGCATGCACCCTCCCCTCTCTCCTCTCTTCTCCATCCCTGGCCACCATGCCAAATGGCGCCACCTCACTCTACTGCACTCACCTGCCCTAGCCCTGGTTGAAGAAATGCCCTGCAGGCGCCAGACACGCACGCGCCCATGGCACCCAGACCATGCCGACGACGTCGTGGGCACGCCCACGGGCATGCACAGCACACGCACCGCCTCGCCACCTCTCGCCACCTCTGGCCCCCCTCTCACTTCCTTGAGCATACTCGTGACACCGCGACACCACCAGACACGCTCACGACACAGACCCGCGCCCGCCGCCGCCGGAGATGACGACCGCATCGCGCCATTGCCGCGCAGTACACCGGCCTGCCCCCGACCGCGTTAGGCACCGCCTATGTAGGGATTCGTTGCATAGAAAACAAAAAATTTCCTACCGCGAGAACGCAATCCAAGCCAAGATGCAATCTAGAAGACGAGAGCAACGAGGGGATGATCGAGACTCACCCTTGAAGATTTCCAAAGCCTACAAGATGAGGCTTGTGTTGCTGCGGTAGACGATCACTTGCCGCTTGCCAAAGCGCATAGAAGATCTTGATCATGGTGCCACAACTGGGCAGCACCTCCGTACTCGGTCACACGTTCGGTGTTGATGAAGACGACGTCCTTCTCCCCATTCCAGCGGGCAGCGGAAGTAGTAGCTCCTCCTTAAATCCGGCAGCACGACGGCGTGGTGGCGGTGGCGATGGGGAACTCCGGCGGAGCTTCGCTAAGCGTTGCGGGAGAGGTGGAGGAGAGGGGGGCGGCTAGGGTTTGGGAGAGGGAGAGGTGGCCGGCCACTATGAGGGGGTGCGGCCACAATGGCTTTGGTGTGGCCGGCCCCCTCCCCTTGCTCCTCATTATATAGGTGGAACCCCCAAGTGTTGGACTACAAGTCTTCGAATAAGACCCCAACCCAAAACCTTCCATGTGTAGGGAAACCTACCCAAGGTGGGACTCCCACCTCAAGTGGGATTCCCACCCTTCCATGAGGGGGGGTGGCCGGCCCCCTTGGTGGAGTCCACCTTGGACTCCCCCCTCTAGGGTTCGCCGGCCATGGGGACGTGGAGTCCCTCCGGGACTCCTCCTTCCTTAGTGATTTCTTCCGGACTTTTCTAGAACCTTCTAGAACCTTCCATAAAATCTCCGGATCATTTTCAAACTTATAAAATGACTTCCTATATATGAATCTTATTCTCCGGACCATTCCGGAACTCCTCGTGATGTCCGGGATCCCATCCTAGACTTCGAACTCCATTCCATAATCAAGTTCTACTATTACAACATCAAACCTTAAGTGTGTCACCCTACGGTTCGTGAACTATGTGGACATGGGTGAGAACTCTCTCCGACCAATAACCAATAGCGGGATCTGGAGATCCATAATGGCTCCCACATATTCAACGATGACTTAGTGATCGAATGAACCATTCACATACGATACCAATTCCCTTTGTCACGCGATATTTTACTTGTCCGAGGTTTGATCATCGGTATCACTCTATACCTTGTTCAACCTCGTCTCCTGACAAGTACTCTTTACTCGTACCGTGGTATGTGGTCTCTTATGAACTTATTCATATGCTTGCAAGACATTAGACGACATTCCACCGAGAAGCCCAGAGTATATCTATCCGTCATCGGGATGGACAAATCCCACTGTTGATCCATATGCCTCAGCTCATACTTTCCGGATACTTAATCCCACCTTTATAACCACCCATTCACGTTGTGGCGTTTGATGTAATCAAAGTACCTTTCCGGTATAAGTGATTTACATGATCTCATGGTCATAAGGACTACGTAACTATGTATCGAAAGCTTATAGCAAATAACTTAATGACGTGATCTTATGCTAAGCTTAATTGGGTGTGTCCATTACATCAATCATACAATGATATAACCTTGTTATTAATAACATCCAATGTTCATGATTATGAAACCAATCATCCATTAATCAACAAGCTAGTTAAGAGGCTTACTAGGGACTCTTTGTTGTTCACATATCACACATGTATCAATGTTTCAGTTAATACAATTATAGCATGATATATAAACATTTATCATAAACATAAAGATATATAATAACCACTTTTATTATTGCCTCTTGGGCATATCTCCAATAGTCTCCCACTTGCACTAGAGTCAATAATCTAGATTACATTGTAAGGTACCTAACACCCATGGCATTCTGGTGTTGGTCATGCTTTGCCCTAGGGAGAGCTTTAGTCAACGGATCTGCTACATTCAGATCAGTGTGTACTTTGCAAATTTTTACTTCTCCATCTTCGATGTACTCGCGAATCGAGTGATAACGCAGCTTGATATGCTTCAGCCTCTTGTGTGACCTTGGCTCTTGTGCATTGGCGATGGCACCCATGTTGTCACAGTAGATGACTAGTGGGTCCAATGCACTAGGAACCACACCGAGCTCTACAATGAACCTCTTCATCCATACCGCTTCTGATGAAGCCTCTGAAGCCGCTATGTACTCCGATTCTGTTGAAGACTTCGCCACCGTGCACTGCTTCGAGCTTGCCCAGCGTACTGCAGCACCATTCAATATAAACACGTACCCAGACTGTGACTTAGAGTCATCAGGATCAGTGTTCCAACTTGCATCGGTGTAACTGGTTACAACGAGCTCTTGGTCACCTCCATAACAAAGAAACATATCCTTAGTTCTTTTCAAGTACTTCAGGATATTCTTGACCGCTGTCCAGTGTTCCATCCCTGGATCACTTTGATATCTGCTAGTCAAACTAACAGCATGTGCTATATCCGGTCTAGTACATAGCATGGCATACATGATAGAGCCTACTGCCGAGGCATAGGGGATCTGACTCATCCTTTCTCTTTCTTCTGCCGTAGCCGGTCCTTGAGTCTTACTCAAGACCTTGCCTGGTAACATAGGTAAGAATCATTTCTTACTTTCGTCCATTCTAAACTTCTTTAGAATCTTGTCCAGGTATGTACTTTGTGATACCCCTATTAGGCGTCTTGATCTATCTCTATAAATCTTGATGCCTAATATATACGATGCTTCACCAAGGTCTTTCATTGAAAAACTATTATTCAAATAACCTTTTACACTGCTTAATAGTTCTATATCATTCCCAATCAATAATATGTCATCTACATATAATATCAGGAATGCTACAGAGCACCCACTCACTTTCTTGTAAATACAAGCCTCTCCATGACACTGTATAAACCCGAAGTCTTTGATCACCTTATCAAAATGTCGGTTCCAACTTCTCGATGCTTGCTTCAGTCCATAAATTGAACACTGAAGTTTGCATACTTTGTCAGCATTTTTAGGATCGACAAAACCTTTGGGTTGTACCATATACAACTCTTCCTCAATGTCACCATTAAGGAATGCCGTTTTGACATCCATCTGCCAAATCTCATAATCGAAAAATGCAGCTATTGCTAACAAAATCCTCACAGATTTTAGCTTCGCTACAGGTGAGAAAGTCTCATCGTAGTCAACTCCTTGAATTTGTCGGAAACCCTTTGCGACAAGTCGAGCTTTATAGACAGTAATATTACCATCAGCATCTGTTTTTCTCTTGAAGATCCATTTATTCTCGATAGCCTTGCGGTTATCAGGTAAGTATACCAAAGTCCACACTTTGTTATCATACATGGATCCCATTTCGGATTTCATGGCTTCTTGCCATTTGTTGGAATCTGGGCTCATCATCGCTTCTTCATACGTCGCATGGTCTTCATCATTGTTGTCCACAATCATGACATTTAGACAAGGATCATACCAATCAGGAGTGGCACGTTCCCTTGTCGATCTGCGAGGTTCAGTAGCTTCCTCGTTCGAAGTTTCATGATCATTATCATTTGCTTCCTCTGTTGCTGGTGTAGGCGGTACAGGAACAACTTCCGGTACTGCGCTACTCTGATCAACGAGTAAAGATTCATCAATCTCATCGAGTTCTACTTTTCTTCCAGTCACTTCTTTAGTGAGAAATTCTTTCTCAAGAAAGGTTCCGTTCTTAGCAACAAATATTTTGCCTTCGGATCTGTGATAGAAAGTGTACCCTATAGTTTCCTTAGGGTATCCTATGAAGACGCATTTCTCTGCTTTGGGTTCTAGCTTGTCCGGTTGTAACTTCTTTACATAGGCTTCGCAACCCCAAACTTTAAGGAACGACAGCTTAGGTTTCTTATTAAACCATAATTCATATGGTGTCGTTTCAACGGATTTTGATGGTGCTCTATTTAAAGTGAATGCGGCTGTCTCTAATGCATAACTCCAAAATGATAATGGCAAATCAGTAAGAGACATCATAGATCGAACCATATCTAAGAGAGTTCGATTACGACGTTCGGACACACCGTTTCGTTGAGGTGTTCCCGGCGGTGTCAATTATGAAAGTATTCCGCATTTCTTTAAATGCATGCCAAACTCATAACTCAGATATTCACCTCCGCTATCAAATCGTAGAAATTTAATCTTCTTGTTACGTTGGTTTTCTACTTCACTTTGAAATTCCTTAAACTTCTCGAAAGTTGCGGATTTATGTTTCATGAAATAGATATACCCATATCTCTCAGATCATCTGTGAAGGTTAGAACATAACGATAACCACCGCGCGATGCTACACTCATTGGTCCGCACACATCGGTATGTATGATTTCCAATAAGTCTGTAGCTCGCTCCATCATACCAAAAAATGGAGCCTTAGTCATTTTTCCCATCAGACATGCTTCGCATCTATCAAGTGACTCAAAGTCAAGTGATTCAAGTAATCCATCGGTATGGAGTTTCTTCATGCGTTTCACTCCAATGTGACCAAGACGACAGGGCCACATATAAGTAGAATTATCATTCAATTTAATTCACTTAGCATCAATGTTATTAATATGTGTACCACTACTATCGAGATCTAACAGAAATAAACCATTCTTTTCAGGTGCTCGACCATAAAAGATGTTATTCATAAAAATAGAACAACCTTTATTCTCAGACTTGAATGAATAACCGTCTTGCAATAAACAAGATCCAGATATAATGTTCATGCTCAACGCAGGTACAAAATAACAATTATGTAGGTTTAAAACTAATCCCGAAGGTAGATGTAGAGGGAGTGTGCCGACTGCGATCACATTGACCTTGGATCCATTTCCAACGCGCATCGTCACTTCATCCTTCAGTAGTCTTCGTTTATTCTTTAGTTCCTGTTTCGAGTTACAAATATGAGCAACCGAACCAGTATCAAATACCCAGGTACTAGTACGAGAACCAGTGAGATAAACATTTATAACATGTATATCAGATATACCTTCTTTCTTCTTCTTGACAAGGCCGCTCTTCAGATCAGCCAGATACTTGGAGCAATTATGCTTCCAGTGTCCTTTCTCCTTGCAGTAATAGCACTCAACATCAGGCTTAGGGCCGTTCTTAGGTTTCATAGGAGGCGTGGCAGCTTTCTTGCCACCCTTCTTGAATTTTCCCTTAGACTTGCCCTGTTTCTTGAAACTGGTGGTCTTGTTGACCATCAACACTTGGTGCTCTTTCTTGATCTCAATCTCAGCAGCTTTTAGCATGCCAAAGAGTTCAGGTAACTCTTTGTTCATGTTCTGCATGTTGCAGTTCATCACAAAGTTCTTGTAACTAGGTGACAGTGATTGAAGGACACGATTAATCCCCAGTCTGTTAGGAATCACTATTCCCAAGTCACTGAGTTTCTTCGCATGCCTGGTCATAACGAGCATGTGCTCACTAACGGAGCTGCCTTCTTCCATCATGCAGCCGAAGAAGTGTTTCGATGCTTCATAGCATTCCACGGCCGCATGAGTTTCAAATATAGCTTTCAGCTCATTGACCAACTCATGAGGATCGTGGTGCTCAAAACATTTTTGAAGATCGGCTTCCAGACTGCATAGGATGGCACACTGAACATGAGAGTACCGAGCTTTCTGAGTCGCGTAAACATTCTTTACTTCATCGGTTTCAGTTTCTGCAGGAGGGTCACCTAGCGGTGCATCAAGCACATATTGCAGATTTCCGCAAGCGAGGAAGATCCTCACATGACGGAACCAGTCGGTGAAGTTGCTACCGTTGCTCTTAAGCTTTTCTTTCTCTAGGAACTGGTTAAAATTGATTGGGGACGCCATATCTACAACATATATTTGCAATAGTTTAGACTAAGTTTATGACAAATTGAGTTCAAATTTTAATTCATCATAATTAAAAAATCTAGGTGAACTCCCACTCAAAACAATATCCCTCGAATTGTCTTAGTGATCACACGAACCAAATCCACCACACCTAAGTCCGATCATCACGAGACAAGATGTAATTTCAATGGCGAACATTCAAAGTGTTCATCATATCAATCATATGATTCATGCTCTACCTTTCGGTATCACGTGTTCCGAGACCATGTCTGAACATGCTAGGCTCGTCAAGGCCACCTTAGTATCCGCGTGTGCAAAACTGGCTTGCACCCGTTGTATGCACTTGTTGAATCTATCATACCCGATCATCACGAGATGTTTCGAAACGACAAGTGTTAGTAACGGTGCTACTAAGGATGAACACTTTATTATCTTGATATTTTAGTGAGAGGGATCATCTTATAATGCTACCGTCGCGATCTAAGCAAAATAAGATGCATAAGAGGATTAACATCACATGCAGTTCATATGTGATATGATATGGCCCTTTTGTCTTTGCGCCTTTGATCTTCATCTCCAAAGCACGGACATGATCTCCATCATCAACGGGCATGATCTCCATCATCGTCGGCGTAGCGTCAAGGTCCATGGCGCCGTCTTCATGGTTGTTCACCTCATGTAGCAACTATTACAACTACTTTGAAATACTACTCAACATGAAATTTTAAAGACAACCATAAGGCTCCTGCCGGTTGCCACAATACAATAATGATCATCTCATACATATTCATCATCACATTATGGCCATATCACATCACCAAACCCTGCAAAAACAAGTTAGACGTCTCTAATTTGGTTTGCATATTTTACGTGGTTTAGGGTTTTCGTGTAAGATCTAATCTACCTACGAACATGAACCACAACGGTGATACTAGTGTTGTCAATAGAAGAGTAAATTGAATCTTCACTATAGTAGGAGAGACAGACACCCGCAAAGCCTCTTATTCAATACAAGTTGCATGTCGAACGAGGAACAAGTCTCATGAACGCGGTCATGTAAAGTTAGTCCGAGCCGCTTCATCCCACTATGCCAAAAAGATGCAAAGTACTCAAACTAAAGACAACATAAGCATCAACGCCCACAAAACCATTGTGTTCTACTCGTGCAACCATCTATGCATAGACACGACTCTGATACCACTGTAGGGATTCGTTGCATAGAAAACAAAAAATTTCCTACCGCGAGAACGCAATCCAAGCCAAGATGCAATCTAGAAGACGGGAGCAACGAGGGGATGATCGAGACTCACCCTTGAAGATTTCCAAAGCCTACAAGATGAGGCTCTTGTTGCTGCGGTAGATGATCACTTGCCGCTTGCAAAAGCGCATAGAAGATCTTGATCACGGTGCCACAATTGGGCAGCACCTCCGTACTCGGTCACACGTTCGGTGTTGATGAAGACGAGGTCCTTCTCCCCGTTCAAGTGGGAAGCGGAAGTAGTAGCTCCTCCTTGAATCCGGCAGCACGACGGCGTGGTGGCAGTGGCGATGGGGAACTCCGGCGGAGCTTCGCTAAGCGTTGCGGGAGAGGTGGAGGAGAGGGGGGCGGCTAGGGTTTGGGAGAGGGGGAGGTGGCCGGCCACTATGAGGGGGTGCGGCCACAATGGCTTTGGTGTGGCCGGCCCCCTCCCCTTGCTCCTCATTATATAGGTGGAACCCCCAAGTGTTGGACTACAAGTCTTCGAATAAGACCCCAACCCAAAACCTTCCATCTGTAGGGAAACCTACCCAAGGTGGGACTCCCACCTCAAGTGGGATTCCCACCCTTCCATGAGGGGGGGGGGGGGGTGGCCGGCCCCCTTGGTGGAGTCCACCTTGGACTCCCCCCTCTAGGGTTGGCCGGCCATGGGGAGGTGGAGTCCCTCCGGGACACCTCCTTCCTTAGTGATTTCTTCTGGACTTTTCTAGAACCTTCTAGAACCATCCATAAAATCTCCGGATCATTTTCAAACTTATAAAATGACTTCCTATATATGAATCTTATTCTCCGGACCATTCCGGAACTCCTCGTGATGTCCGGGATCCCATCCTAGACTTCGAACTCCATTCCATATTCAAGTTCTACTATTACAACATCAAACCTTAAGTGTGTCACCCTACGGTTCGCGAACTATGTGGACATGGGTGAGAACTCTCTCCGACCAATAACCAATAGCGGGATCTGGAGATCCATAATGGCTCCCACATATTCAACGATGACTTAGTGATCGAATGAACCATTTACATACGATACCAATTCCCTTTGTCACACGATATTTTACTTGTCCGAGGTTTGATCATCGGTATCACTCTATACCTTGTTCAACCTCGTCTCCTGACAAGTACTCTTTACTCGTACCGTGGTATGTGGTCTCTTATGAACTTATTCATATGCTTGCAAGACATTAGACGACATTCCACCGAGAGGGCCCACAGTATATCTATCCATCATCGGGATGGACAAATCCCACTGTTGATCCATATGCCTCAACTCATACTTTCGGGATACTTAATCCCACCTTTATAACCACCCATTTACGCAGTGGCGTTTGATGTAATCAAAGTACCTTTCCGGTATAAGTGATTTACATGATCTCATGGTCATAAGGACTAGGTAACTATGTATCGAAAGCTTATAGCAAATAACTTAATGACGTGATCTTATGCTACGCTTAATTGGGTGTGTCCATTACATCATTCATACAATGATATAACCTTGTTATTAATAACATCCAATGTTCATGATTATGAAACCAATCATCCATTAATCAACAAGCTAGTTAAGAGGCTTACTAGGGACTCTTTGTTGTTCACATATCACACATGTATCAATGTTTCGGTTAATACAATTATAGCATGATATATAAACATTTATCATAAACATAAATATATATAATAACCACTTTTATTATTGCCTCTTGGGCATATCTCCAACAGCCTAGCCTAACCAGCGCCGCCCAGAGGACCGCCTGGACGTGCTGAACAGGACGCCACCCTCGCCTAGCTCGCTAGCTCGCCGGAGAGCCCGCGCCGTGGTCGACCTTGCCGCAGCACCACGGCACCCTCCCTCGCCTATAAAAGGAGACCTCTCCTCGTCGATTTCTTCACACCGCAGCACTCACCTGTCCTCCCTCGACCTCCTAGCCACCTCGCCCATCGACATTAGCCGCCGTAGCTCGCCAATCGCAACATCACTGCCGTGCTCCGCCGCGGAAGCTCGCCGTCGATTTCGGCCACTGTTGGAGACGCCGCCGGTACCAGGGAGTTCGCCGTCGTCTACACCTTCCTCGAGCACACTGCCAACGCTCACTGGAGCCACAGTCAGCCCTCCGACCCCCTAGCATCGCCGCGCCAGTGAGCTTCTCTCGCCGGCGACGACGACGAACGCGAGCCGTTCGATCGTGTTCTAATCCTACGCCTCACACGCCCCCGTACCGCTTCGCATTAGATCAGAGGCTGACGGGTGAGCCCACCCGTCAGGCAGCCCGCGCGTCGTGGATGCGTGGTGGGCTGGCCTTTGCGCCGTTTAAATGAAATAGGCCCGTTTAGTTTTCCCGCGCGGCCCAAATGTTTGAATTTCGAATTTCCTGTTTAAATCAAATTGAATACTGGCCCTGTGTTCAAAATTCAATAGAATCAGTTTAGCTCAGCCAAATTTAGTGAATTTCATATTGATAGAAAGCTAGAGAAAATATCTACTCAACCCCACTGGTCTCATCTTGATATTCATTGTGGAATTAATGTGACAAAAAGAACAAATCAGGGACTTTTGCAACTTCAAACATTATTTAAAAATCAACCAAAAATGCTATTGAGTTGATTTCAACTCTCATAGATCACATTTCACATACTCTAATTGATTATGTAAAAATATGGCAAGGTTACTTTGTGTGATCATGGCCTAGTTGAAATAAAGGACTTTATGGCTATTCTAGTCAATTGATATTGTCCAAAACTATTATGTAAATTTTATGAGAGGCTTGCTCTCATTTAAATCTTGTCCGAAGTAACTTCATGTGATGTGGTGACCTTGGTCTACTTACTCTCACATTGAATTGCTTGGGGATGTTAAATCATAAGTGGTATTGTTAAATGGTATGAGGTATTCTACCTCATTTAAATTATTTTCCCAAATAATGATGATGAATGGTTGACTTTGGTCAACATGGATTCATGCATGATTGTTGGAGAAGATTAAATCTTAATAAGATTCAATGAGAGGAAATTATTTCCTCAAAGAAGTAAATGGAAACTCTAATCTACATATGTAATGAGAGGAAATTATTTTTCTTAAAGAAAGAAAACCAAATTCATCTAATATGTTATGTGTGTCATGATACTAGAATAGTTTGTGTGAATCCAGGGTGTGCTTAGTGTAGCTCTTGAACCTTGTTTGGTGATTGTTATCTCGTATCCGTTTTTAGACGCTAGTACCGGAGAATATCAAGAGGAGGAGGGCTTCTACCAAGAAGAGAACTGTGATCACTACCCCAATCAAGGCAAGATAATATTCTTGCAAGTGCAAAGCTCTAGTTGAGCAAGGCAACATTACTTTTAATTGATGTGCAACAATTCCATCCCAAGTTTTTACCTTACAAGTTTTAACTTGGTTTCACAAAGATTACTTTTATAGTTAACTTTGGTCTAAGTTTAGAGTGTTACAAGAGTAGTAAAGTTAGCCTCAAGTAAGGATAAGCAAGAGAGCACCCCTCATGATTAGAGCTAGTGCTAACAACTAAAATTGACTACTCTAGATGGGAACTTGTGATTTGAAATGAAATTGAAAACTTTGGAATGATGAGTCATTCTATTGAAAGATCTTTGAAGGTGAATATGAATTGAATGATATGGTGGATTTTGATTAAAACTGATATTGGTTTGGATGCGATACCTTTCCAATTTTTGAGTACCCCCACAATACCTGATTATGGGTAGGGCTTAACTGGAAGTATATACATCTTAGTATGGGTTCCCTCTGAACAAGCATCATAGGGGTTATGCCGAGGCTACCTCCGTAGAATGTGAAATGATGTGAAATGAGGTGAATGTACGGCCAAAGCCCTGTGCAGTTCCCAGGCTGACGGTTTGCCTTCACTGGGAGGCCAAGCTCATGGGGAGAGGTACATATACTAGGGTATGTAAGTGAAAGGTTATGGTTGATGATCCGCGTACTGAGTTACGATGATTCGGGGTTATCCCTGGCGGATGAAATCAAATGTTGTGGCACAAGTGTGCAACCTCTGCAGAGTGTAAACCTATTCGAATAGTCGTGTCCACGGTTACGGACGGTTGGAAAGGCCATACTGTTTTCGGTGTCAGATATTTCTTGAAAAAGGTTGATGAATTGAATGATGACTTGAATCACACTGAGTTATGGGAATGACACTAATGTTCCCACTTGAGTTAGTTAGTACATGAGAAGTCTTTTATCAAATACTTGTGAACTAAAATTGGCTTTAAGCAAAATAAACTAGAGCTTAGCACCCCCTTACTAGAATTAATAGTACTTACACTAGTATTAGTTTGTGAGTACTTAAAGTACTCACGGCTGTGTCCCTGGCTATTCAAATGGCCAGAATATGAAGAGGAGCAGAACTACCAAGGTGACGACCAGCAGGACGCCTACAACAACTAGGAATCTTCTGACGTCAAGCGTTGGCCTGTGGACTAGATAGTCCCCTTCTATTACGCTTCCGCTATGAATTGTGTTCGTTGATCATTAGATCAACTATTTGTGTAATATTGGATCATGTGATCTGAATTTTTAAGACAAGTATGCTTTGTAATTAATGATGACTTATGATATCGACTGTTATGTCTCGCAACAACAATATTCTTGGGATTGCGATGAATGGCATAATAGGCATCTGGACTTAAAAATCCGGGTGTTGACACCAACATAATCTTGATCAATACTATTGTAAAGCATATGACATGAATGAAGTGACTCAAAGCAATGATCTATAGTTTGCTAACAAAAAGATAATGACTAAACAACTGAATCATATAGCAAAAACTTTTCATGAATAGTACTTTCAAGACAAGCATCAAAAAGTCTTGCATAAGACTTACTCATAAAGCAATAGATTCTTAATAGAAGGTTTTGAAGCAACACAAAGGAATATTTAAGTTTCAGCAATTGCTTTCAACTTTCAACATGTATATGTCATGGATAATTGTCAACACAAAGTAATATGATGAGTGCAATAAGCAAGCATGTAAGAATCAATGCACACAGTTGACACAAGTGTTTGCTTCTAAGATAGAAAGAAGTAGGTAAACTGACTCAACATAAAGTAAAAGAAAGGCCCTTCGCAGAGGGAAGCAGGGATTAAATCATGTGCTAGAGCTTTTCAAGTTTTGAAATCATATAGAGAGCATAAAAGTAAAGTTTTGAGAGGTGTTTGTTGTTGTCAACGAATGGTAGTGGGTACTCTAACCCCCTTGTCAAATAGACTTTAAAAGAGCGGCTCCCATGAAGGACGTTATCTCTACCAGCAAGGTAGATCATCCTTCTTCTCTTTTGTTTACACATGTACTTTAGTTTTATTTAGAGATGACACTCCTCCCAACCTTTTTCTTTCACAAGGCATGGCTAACCAAATCCTCGGGTGCCTTCCAACATTTCACATACCATGGAGGAGTGTCTATTTGCAAAATTAAGTTGCTTACTGATGAATCAGGGCAAAACATGTGAAGAGAATTATTAATGAAAGTTAATTAATTGGGGCTGGGAAACCCGTTGCCAGCTCTTTTTGCAAAATTATTGGATAAGCGGATGTATATGCCACTAGTCCATTGGTGAAAGTCTGCCCAACAAGATTAAAAAATAAAACACCACATACTTCCTCATGAGCTATAAAACATTGACACAAATAAGAGATAATAACTTTTGAATTATTTAAAGGTAGCACATGAAGTATTTATTTGGAATGGCAGAAAAATACCACATAGTAGGTAGTTATGGTGGACACAAATGGCATAGGTTTTGGCTTCAGGTTTTGGATGCACGAGAAGCATTCCCTCTCAGTACAAGGCTTTAGCTAGCAAGGTTGTTTGAAGCAAACACAAGTATAAACCGGTACAGCAAAACTTACATAAGAACATATTGCAAGCATTATAAGACTCTACACTGTCTTCCTTGTTACTCAAACACTTTTACCAGAAAATATCTAGACCTTAGAGAGACCAATCATGCAAACCAAATTTCAACAAGCTCTACGGTAGTTCTCCACTAATAGGTTTAAACCACATGATGCAAGAGCTTAAACATGATCTACTTGAGAGCTCAAAACAATTTCCAAGCATCAAATTATTCAAGACAATATACCAACTACCACATGAAGCATTTTCTGTTTCCAACCAAATAGCAATAAGTGCAGCGGCCTTCAGCTTTTGCCATGAACATGAAAAGTAAAACGAAGAACACAAGTGTTCAAATGAAAAAACGGAGCATGTCTCTCTCCCACACAAGCATGCTAGGATCCGATTTATTCAGAGAATGAAAATAGCAAAGCGAAAATAAAAGCACACAGACGCTCCAAGTAAAGTGCATAAGATGTGATGGAATTAAAATATATTTTCATTAGAGGTGACATGATAAGTTGTTGATGAAGAAGGGGATGCCTTGGGCATCCCCAAGCTTAGACGCTTGAGTCTTCTCGAAATATGCAGGGATGAACCACGGGGGCATCCCCAAGCTTAGACTTTTCACTCTTCTTGATCATATTATATCATCCTCCTCTCTTGATCCTTGAAAACTTCCTTTACACCAAACTCAAAGTAATCTTATTAGCGGGTTAGTGCATAATCAAAAATTCACATGTTCTGCATGGACACAATCATTACCAACACTTCTGGACATTACCCATAGCTACTGAAATTTAATGGAGCAAAGAAATCCACTCAAACATAGCAAAAGAGGCAATGCGAAATAAAAGGCAGAATCTGTCAAAAACAGAACAGTCCGTAAAGACGAATTTTTTCGAGGCACTTAACATGCTCAGATGGAAAATCTCCAGTTGAATGAAAGTTGCGTACATATCTGAGGATTACTCATGAATTTTTTTCCATATTTTTAGATTTTTCTACAGACAGAAAAACTCAAATTCGTGACAGCTAAAAATCTGTTTCTGCGCAGAAATCCAAATCTAGTATCAACTTTCTATCAAAGACTTTACTTGACACAAAAACTAAATAAACATGATAAGGAGAGGTTGCTACAGTAGTAACAACTTCCAAGACACAACAAAACAGTAGAAAAATAAAAACATGGGTTATCTCCCAAGAAGTGCTTTTTTTATAGCCATTAAGATGGGCTCAGTAATTTTAATGATGCTCTCGCAAGAAATAAGAGTTGAAGCAAAAGAGAGCATCAAAAGCAAATAAGAAACACTTTTAAGTCTAACCCACTTCCTATGAAAAGGAATCTTGTAAATAAACAAGTCATGTAAGCATAATGCAATAAGCATAGGAAAACAAGACAATCGCAACTTCAAGATTTTCAGCGAAAAGAGAGGTGTTTTAGTAACATGAAAATCCCTACAACCATATTGTCCTCTCTCATAAAGATTTTCAGTAGCATCATGAACAAACTCAACAATATAACTATCACATGAAACATTCTTATCATGAGCTACATGCATAAAATTATTACTCTCCACATAAGCATAGTCATTACTATTAATTGTAGTGGGAGAAAATTCAATAAAATAGCTATCATTATTATTCTCATCACCATAATCATCATATATAGGAGGCATATTGTAATCATAATTAATTTTCTCCTCAATAGTAGGTGGACTGAAAATATGATAGTCATCATTGTAATCATCATATATAGGAGGTAAAGTATCATCAAAGTAAATTTTCTCCTCCATGCTTGGGGGACTAAAAATATCATGCTCATCAAAACCAGCTTCCCCAAGCTTAGAATTTTCCATAGCATTAGCAACAATGGTGTTCAAAGCGTTCATACTAATAACATTACCATTAGCATGCATATAAAGTTCCATAGGTTTTTTAATTTTCTCTTCAAACACCTCATGTCCTAACTCAAGATAAATACTATAAAGATCTCTAATATTTTTGTTGTTTTCCATTAAGCCTAACTAGTGAAATAAAAACAAGAAACAAAAAGATATAATTGCAGAATCTAAAGGAAATAGCTTCGAGCACTCACACACCGGCAACAGTGCTAGGAAATAGCTTAGTAGTTGGAGGATGTGAATACCTTTTACCTTACCTCCCCGGCAACGGCGCCAGAAAATAGGAAGACGAGGAGGAGCCACAGGGGGCCAAACCACCCCTTAGCGCGGCCAGGCCTAAGCCCGCGCAAAGGCATGGTGTGGCCCACCCTGGCCTCCACCGACCTCGCCCTTCCGCCTATTCGGATGAAGCCTGATGACCGGGTGTATACGTGAGCATGCGGTCTCTATCCAACACGTGTCCAACGCCGTGTCTTCTGCCGTTTATCCGTGATGAGATTGGAACAAGACGTGTGGTCCTAATTAAAGTGGCTCCCCTTCTTATTCCCTTTTATCCTCCACCAGACGCACAACAGCACAAGAGCCTGGCCATGCTCGCCTGCCGATTCCGCCCGCAAGCCTCTTCCCCCCGAGCGCTGCCCTGCCCTCCCCTCCCTTGGACCGGGGCGGCGCCAGGGTCCAAGGTAGCCGCGGTTGGGGAGAAGGCGCGCGCGAGGAGCCGCTCTGGCGGACGTCGGCAGCTTCCGGTGGTGGCGCCCATGAGGAGCTGTGGAGGGCGGCGCCCACGAGGAGCTGTCGAGGGCGGCGCCGGAGAAGTGACGGGTCTTGGTCTAAAGGAAAGGGGAGGAGTGGCCGAGCTCCTATGGTCCACCTGCCCGCTGGCCGCTCCAAGACGACGATGCTGTGCAACCTGGGCGGCCAGGACGAACGCGGCGAGGACGGAGGAGCCAGGCATCGATTGAATTTGTGCTCCTGCTACTCCGTGAAATTGAAAGTGAAATTATCCAATTAATCTGAGCTGACACAAGTTCAGGACCATGTCACGCACAAAAATCATGCTGAAGATCCAAAGGATTGGCCCAACAGCGAAGCAAACATTCAGTCAAATAATCTTCCAAGAACAGATGGTGAACAAATCACTACAAATTCTGCACAATCCATCAAAAATATTCGGCTCGCTCATGTACACTCCGATTTGGCCAGCCACTCGCTGCTCCGGCCGTTACAATGAGCTCGATTTGCTGGTTCCCCCACGCGCAGACGGCTCGAACCCGAAGCCCAGATCGAGGAAGCCATGCAGCTCAACGGTAACGCGGTTCCCCCACGCGCGGACGGCTCGAACCCGAAGACCAGATCGAGGCAGCCACACAGCTCGTCGAGGTCATCGTCGGTGACACTCTACGCGCGGCTGAGCGAGGACGACGAGGGCGCCCGGCGCATCAGGCCGCGGCGGCACCGCTCTTAGGCCTCGCCCCGCTCGATGTCGGGTGACCACGAGTTCTGCTTCTGTAGGCTCATCAGCCCCGCCGCGCCCTCATCTTCTCGCATCCCAGCAGGTGATGCTGGTGCTGGAAGCCCTTCTCCATGGCGCCGCCGCCGGCCTCCTCCCTGTGATGCGGCGAAGGTGTTGGGACTGGTTGGGAGAGAGAGTGGGCAGAGGCGGCCCAATTCGAGTCAACAGGTCGGCTCGTGGAGGGATTAGAAAAGGAATGTTTCACGCTGTTTGGGCTCAGTTTGTGAGGCTAGCATCTTAAAGCGAATCCAACGGTGATAACCGCGTGCTCACGTATACACCCGGTCACCAAATCCACTCTCTCCGCCTATTTATTCACGATCTCATGAAAAACCTAAAGATCCAAGCCTCCATCCATAAAAAGTTCCGTCGAGGCCACCATTGCAGACCCTATATCAGGAGGATTCAGAAGTTCTTCCCGGCACCCTGCCGGAGGGGGAGATCATCACTGGAGGCCTCTACATCGCCATGCCTGCCTCTGAAGTGATGCGTGAGTAGTTCATCCCTCGACTATGGGTCCATAGCAGTAGCTAGATGGTTGTCTTCTCCAATTTGTGCCTCATGTTTGGATCTTGTGAGCTGCCTATCCTAATCAAGATCATCATTATGTAATGTTACATGTTGTGTTTGCTAGGACCGATGAATATTGAATACTATGTTGAGGTCGATTATATATTTGTCATATGTTATTTGTGATCTTGCATGCGCTTCGTTGCTAGTAGATACTTTGGCCAAGTAAATGTTTGTGACTCCAAGAGGGAGTATTCATGCTCGATAGTGGGTTCATGTCTTTAGTTTTCTATAAGAGTGACAATAACTTCTAAGATTATAGATGTGTTGTTTCTATTGGGGAGAAAACAACAATGTTTTATCCAAAGGCAATTCTATTGTTTACTTTACACACATTGCTTAATGTGATAATCTATTGCTTGCAACTTAATACTGGAAGGGGTTCGGACGATAACAGGAAGGTGGATTATTTGTCATAGACGCATTTGGATTACGGTTTATGTATTATGTTGTAATGCCCAAACGAATCTCATAGTAATCATATTGTCATTATGGTCTTTATTCTGTCAATTGCCTAGCTATAATTTGTTCACTCAGCACGTTATTTACCTTTATGGAGAGACACCTCTAGTGACTATGGACCCCGGTCCTTTCTTTTACACTGATACAATTATCCTGCTCTGTTTACTTTCTGCAAGCACTGTTCTCTTTAATTCCATTGCAAACAATCATCATCTTTTTACTCGATACGTCTAATTCTTTGTGTTCAGCAAAACTGGTGAGATTGACAACCTCACTGTAAGTTATGACAAAGTATTTTGGTTGTGTTGTCTGCAGGTTTCACGTTGTTGCTGACGCCGGTAGTGCGCTCTGCCAATAGTCAGCTAGCAAAACCTTCAGAAGTCACACCTTTCTCCTGCTGGTCGATTAAACCATGGTTTCTTAGTGAGGAAAAACTTGCTACTGTGCTCATCATACCTTGTTCTTGGGGTTCCCCGGCGGTGTGAAGTCTACGCTGCGAGCACCATCAAGACTTTTTCTGGCGCCGTTGCCGGGGAGAAAGAGGATTTCTGCAAGGGGAGTCTCTCATCTCCAATCTCTTTACTTTGTTATTGTTTTGCTTAGTTTATTCCATGCTCACCTCCCATGTTGATGTTTCTTATTTTTCACTAGTTAGGCTTAATGGAAAACAACAATAAAATTAGAGAGCTTTATAGTATTTATCTTGAGCTAGGACATGAAGTGTTTGAAGAGAAAATTAAAAACCCTATGGAACTTTATTTGGATGCTAATATCAATGTTATTAGTATGAATTCTTTGAACACCATTATTGCAAATGCTATGGAAAAGTCTAAACTTGGGGAAGCTAGTTTTTATGAAAATGATCTTTTTAGTTCCCAACTTTAGAAGAGAAAATTTGCTATGATGATTACAATATGTCTCCTATATCTGATGATTATGGTGATGAGAATAATGACGGTAGCTATTTTTATTGAATTTGATCCCACTACAATTAATAAGAATGACTATGCTTATGTGAAAAGTAATAATTATTTTATTCATGTGGCTTGTGACAAGAATGTTTTATGTGATATTTATATTGTTGAGTTTGTTCATGATGCTACTAAAAATTATTATGAAAGAGGAAAATATACTTGTTGGAATTTTCATGTTACTAAAACACCTCTCTTTATATTAAAAGTTCCCAAGTTGCTCTTGTTTTACCTACCCATGCTTGTTACTATGTGCTTTTTTGATTTATTTTCTTACAAGATTCCTATGTATAGGAAGTGGGTTAGAATTAAATGTGTTTTATATTTGCTCCTTGTTGCTTCTTCACTTGAAAATACTTGATGGTAGCTCTTTTTCTGCGCCTAGCTGAAAGGCATTAAAGAAAAGCACTCTTGCGAGATAACCCATGTTTATTTCTTAAAAAAATCGTTGAGTTTTAAAGTTATTACCTCTGTAATAACCTCTCCTTATCATTTTTATTTTGTTTTTGTGCCAAGAATATCCTCTAATAGGAAGAAAGTAAGATTTGAGGAAGTTGAAAACAAATTCTCTGCTGTCACCATAAAAAATTCTTATTCATAGACAGAGCGGAATTTTGAGATGCCAATTTTTGAGCATATGCCCCGGGTTATTATCTAAAAAAAATTAGTGGAACACTTTTCGATATGAGTAGCAGAAGATTTTCAAAAAAATCTATCTTTACCTATTGTTCTGTTTTGACATATTTCTGCCACTATTTACATTTGCCTATTGATCTCTTTCTTTTTGAGTTCTTTTGAGCAAAGACCTTTTTGAAGAGTTGCTACAATAGCTAATGCTTTAATATATGTTTGATATAATCATATATGTTAGAACTGAATCTAAGTGGATTTGTTATTTTGATGGTACTAATGTTGCTAATAAGAATTGTGTGAAGTTCTGTATAAATGAAGTTTTCAAGTGTAGGGAGAGAAGAATGATGTAATGAGATGAAGAATGGACAAAAGATCAAGATTTGGGATGCCCCTGCACCCCAAAAAATATCCAAGAGGTACAAGCTCCCTTCTTCATCAACAAAGCAACATGTCATCTTTCTGTGCGCTATATTTTTATTGCTTCATACGATATGTGTTGTTATTGGAGCGTGATACGTCCAAAACGTATCTACTTTCCAGAACATTTTTGTTATTGTTTGCCCTCTAATTTGTGTGTTTTGAATACAACTAACTCAGACTAACGTTGTTTTCAGCAGAATTGTCCTGGTGTCTCATTTTTGTGCAGAAATTCAACTTTCGGGAAATTCCCGGAAAATATCGCAAAATCCATATTTCACCCGAAGACTCATGGAGCCAGAATACAATAAGGAAAAGGGCCACCAGGGGGCTAGACCATGCCTAGGCGCGGGCCAGGCTAGGCCGCGCCTAGGGGTGGTCTAGCCACCTCGACCACCCCCTCGACCTTTCCTTCGCTCTATATAAAGCCCCTGACCTGAAAATACCGGGGGGGGGGGGGGTCGACGTTTTTGCAGAAAGAGTTCCGCTGCTCCGCCGCCACCAGAAACCCCAATCCGGGACTTGAAACTCCGTTCTGGCACCTTGCTGGGGCAGGGAATTGGAGGAGATAATCGCCATCACCATCATCGATATCTCTCCATCAACCATCCATGATTCCCCCATCCATGTGTGAGTAATTCCCCGTTGTAGGCTGTAGGGGATGGTAGGTGATCTCTACGTCTGTCGAGGTGATGCTCCTTCTGCCCGAATGGGGTGGCGAGGGGAAGGAGGAGCCTCTGCTGGTGCGCTGCAGATCAACAAGACGTCGTCCTCAACGCTGCACTGGTGGCTTTTGGGCCACGCGTTCCGTTGCATTCTGATTCTGGGTGCGCCGTCTGTTGACACATCGCCCTCCATATGCTAGATGTTGCAATCTGTCTGCAACTGTGCTACGTGTTGGGGTTTTGTTTCCCCGACTTTCGTCTTGCAATTGCATAAGCCTATTGTATTTCCTTCGTCCTTCCCGGTCCTTTCCTCTAATTGATCTTGTGCTCTTCTTCTTCCTTTCCGTCGTTCGTCGTTGTGGCGCATCTGCAATTGTTTGGTCAGCGGGTGTTCTCTGTTTTACTAGTGGTCTTCACGGTCTCTGCGTGGTCGTGGTTCGGTCATTGGTGTTGTGGCACGCCGTATTCATGGGTGGGATGCTTCGGTGGCCGTGGTATTTTTTGCTGCATTTGTGAGGCTTTCTTTGTTTGATATTGCTTTTGTATGCCTCACTTTTTGCAGTTGTGGTGTTTGCGGTACGCTAAGCAACCGCTAAATCGGACACTAATTAATGAAAAGGACAAGCTAAATTTAACGGAATACTACGGTGCCGATACTTTTAAATAAATAAAAGACCTTATGCATCGCTCGATGCAGAGGCTGTGGTTAGGCTCTCATATCTTTTTTTTTTTGTCTAGCTACAACCGACTGGAAAAATAGATGATGTATAGATTGATCGTCTTCGCAACAGAAAATGCAGTTTTCAGGTTTGGCATGAAGTCCATACAAGAAATCCATCTGTCTCGCTCTCTCACCCTCTAATGTTAACAAATTTAACACGATCTCGTTGTTGCCGTCAACCTTTAATTGTTTTTCCATAGAGCACAACGGTGCCGCTTTGTTGCCGTCTTCTGTCGAAGGGATGTCAGCAAGTTTTTCAGCAAAGTTGTCAGTACTTCCTTTTTCGGCAGCCAGTTCGTCACGAAGATATATAAAAAGGAGAAGTTCGTTAGTAAAGTTGTGCGTTCTATGCCTTCATCTTATGCAGCTGTCAAACAAAAAAAAACTTAGATCTTACAATATGCAGCTGTCCTTCCAATGACAAGGATATTCGTCCAGTCGTTTAATAGCAACAAACACATAATTTGAACCGCAACTTTATCTAGTACGTAGTTAGCTTGCAAAAATCTGTACGATACTACATATAGCATGGGAACCTGAAAGTTTGCCAGGGAAATTTTGCCGGAGACTAGCTTACAATGTTCACAACCTGGCCTGCTCGTAGGCACGCGTGCAGCTCCCTTTTCTGCCACCTGAATGGCGTCGGGAGCGCCATGCTCTACCGCATGCTGGACGCGGTGACGTCGGTGAAATGCGAGACGCGACGGGCTCGCAAGCAGATCAAGGTGCTCCAGGCCCTGGACGTGGCCGGGACGCAGCTGTATCACTTCACCACCATCGTCATCGCCGGCATGGGCTTCTTCACCGACGCCTACGACCTCTTCTCTGTCTCCCTCATCGCCGACCTCCTCGGCCGTATCTACTACAATTCAGCGGACGGCAAGCTTCCCAGCGACGTCGCAGGCGCCGTCAGCGCTGTGGCTCTCTGTGGCACGCTCCTGGGCCAGCTCTTCTTCGGCTGGCTCGGCGACAGGATGGGGCGGAAGCGAATCTATGGCGTCACGCTCAAGCTCATGGTGGTGTGCTCGCTCGCGTCCGGCCTCTCCTTCCACTACAAGCCCAAGTGCATCATAGCCACGCTGTGCTTCTTCCGCTTCTGGCTTGGCTTCGGCGTCGGCGGCGACTATCCGCTCTCGGCGACCATCATGTCGGAGTACGCCAACAAGAGGACTCGCGGGGCCTTCATCGCCGCGGTCTTCGCCATGCAGGTGTGTGTTACCTTAATTACGAGAGGCATCCTTCGGAGCATCGTTCTGAAATTGTTTCCTCGTCCATCTTATGAAGGGTCTTGGGAATTTGGCTGCTGGTGCCGTCGTTCTGGCGCTCTCCGCGAGATTTAAGAACACGGCCGCGTACGAGACTGACCCAGTTGGGCAAGCGGACTACGTATGGCGCATCGTGCTCATGCTCGGCGCCGTTCCTGCACTACTCACCTATTACTGGCGCATGAAGATGCCTGAGACGGCGCGCTACACCGCCCTCATCGCCAAGAACCTGAAGCTCGCGGCGTCGGACATGGCCGCGGTCCTCGACATCGACATCGTGCCCGAGAAAGAAGAGGCGGACGCCATAGAGAGGCATGAAGAGTACGGCCTGTTCTCCATGGATTTCCTTCGCCGCCACGGCCGCCAGCTCCTCAGCACCACCGTGTGCTGGTTCGTCCTCGACGTCGTCTTCTACTCGCTCAACCTCTTCATGAAGGACATCTTCAGCGGCATCGGTTGGTTTGGGGACGCGAGCCAGATGAGCCCGCTCGAGCAGACCTACAAGATAGCCCGCACGCAGGCGATCATCGTGGTCAGCGGCTCCCTTCCGGGCTACTTCCTCACCGTCCTCTTCGTCGACCGCATCGGCCGCATCAAAATCCAGCTCATGGGCTTCACCATGATGACCATCTTCATGATCGGCCTCGCTGCGTCCTACAAGTTCTGGTCCAGTCCCAGCATGCACGCGGGCTTTGCCATCATGTACGCCTTCACCCTCTTCTTCGCCAACTTCGGCCCCAACTCCACCACCTTCATCCTGCCGACCGAGATATTCCCCACGCGGCTGCGCTCGACGTGCAACGGCATATCAGCTGCCGGGGGCAAGTGTGGTGCCATCATCGGCGTGCTCTGGTTCCAGTACTCTCAGACGAGTATCCGCAGCTCGCTGCTCCTGCTGGCAGGGTGCAACCTGGTTGGAATTATGTTCACGCTTGCCTTGCCGGAGACCAAAGGGATGTCACTCGAGGACATCACCGGGGAGATGGACGAAGTGAGCGAGCCATCAGAAGAATCTGCCACCGTTGCTGAAGCTGAGTTCATCCACAGCGTGGAAATTTCGTGACCATCCTCTCTTCCCGCTGCTGATGTAGTGTGTTTTCAAGATTTGTTCAAAGATTCACAAGTTGTCGGGTATCCTTCCAATCGGTGTTTGGACTCGCTACTGGAAATTTTGTTTTTCCGGCCGGGTATAGCTCGGTTTACCCAGTGTCTTTAATGACAAAGCACTTCCCAAAGAAAACACACGGCAAAGAATCAAACTCGGCAAAGAGCTTTAATCACACTCGGCAATAATCACACTCGGCAAAGAACTTTAAAAACACATGGCAAACACGCTAAACGTAAAAATAAACTCGGCAAACAAATGGACATGTGGCAACCACGGCCGCACCAAACAATAGCTACGGCTTTTGCCAAGTCACTCCGAGCGTTATGGAAATCCTGAAATTTTGGGATGGGAAATTCAGGAAAAAAATATTTAATCGCACCAGACATGTGGCAACCACAGCCGCACCAAACAGTAGCTACGGGTTCTGGAAAATGACACCCAAAAATGCATCATAATATTTGATTCCCGACAATTTGGGTACCCGATAATTCGGGTTTGAGATCGGGAATTCATGAATAGCCCGAAATAACATATTGAACAAAAAACAGTGTCAACAAGAAGCTAAGAAGGAGAGTTTCAGCTTTCAGCAGCGTCCTTCAATCAACGCGTCGGACTCCACGGCAAGGCGACGAGGATGGAGCACCGAGGCATCCCGTCGAGCGTCCGGGGAGGTGTCGACGAGGAGAGGACGAGGAGGGAGCTGCGCGAGGCCGTGAGCCGCTCAGGAAGGTCGTGACGCGAGGAGACCCCAATCCTCATCCAGGTCACGGTGGGACGACCCCCTAGGTACCAAATGAATCGGCCGTAGTCCAATCGTTATGTTCGATTCGTCTCGCTGTGGGCGAGGTTGTGGTGGCTGGAGGACTACAAGAGATAGGGAGTGGGTTCAGACAGGAGGAGAGGCTGTGTGCGGACGTGCGCTTGGGGTAGTCTAGGGTTACTCCCGCATCGCTCCACTTGGATTGGGCTTAGGGCATCTGGGCTTTCTAAATTCTAATTGTTGATGGGCTCCTCGGAATATTCGTGTGCCAAGACTACGGGCCTGGAATTTCTGAAATTTTTCGAGAATTCGAAACACCTTTCCAAATAGATGCTTGGGTTTTGAGGCTCGGGATATATAGGTTCTGGATCAGGAGTTTCGTGTTTAGGATCAGGATTCGGGTTTTATGCCCAGAGTGATGGTGAAGTGTATACACTCGGTAAAACTCTTTTTTTTCTTCCTATTTATTATTTCTCCATTTGTATTGTATATTTTGCTATAATGTGTCTAAAATTATCGCATATGTGCATATTTCCATCTATTAGGTACTATATACTAAAACATGTATACAGATGTAAAATAGAGTCACTATAAGATACTCATATATATCAGCGTGCCAAGTGAATAGTTTTGTGTACCCATGCCTAATAGTCTATTCTATTATCTATTTTTTTTAACTTTTTTTTTTACGAAACACAGTAGACGTTCACATATACGCACATACACTCACCCCAATAAACGCACACACGCACACCCTACCCCTATGAGCACATCCGAGAGACTGCGTCCAAGAAACTGTTGAAATATTGGGTCTACTTTTAGTGACCCACATTAGATTTCAGATTTTTCTATAAATCTCAATGCCCATATTATGGCAGCCCGTGTGAGTTTGAGCCCAAGTGGGTGGCAGCTCACTAGGGAGTGACAAGACGTGGTAAGTTTAGTTCCACATGGAAAGTTGGGAGGAAGTTAGACCACCTTATAAGGTGGGTTGTTCCACCACTAGTAAGTGATTGAGAAGAGGAGTGGTTCACGCGCGCTCCTCCTCCTCGCTCGCTCGTCTCGACTCGACACGTCACGACGCGCGTCGCGCTCGTGGTGAGTGGATTGAGCCTCGAGCCGACGGACGCGTCGCAGTTAGTCGGTTCGGGTCGCTCCCGAACCGTGGGCTATCTGTAACCGACTCGAAACGTGCGTGCGACGTGGGCGTGGCCCATTTTGCCTAGGGTTTTCTGAGCCTATATAATCTCTTGCTCGGCTACCGCAGAAACATATCTAATACACGAGTTAGGGTTTTGCTACCTCTCTCTGCTTGCGCCGCCAACGTAGTCTACTCCATCCCGCACGCCGACGTGCATCAGCGAACTGGAGAGCAGGTCTCCGGAGCCGCTCGCCCTTACGATCTTGTACGTGAGAAGGCAAATTAGGTTTTTGGAAAGCGCTCTGCGCGACTGGTCAAGCTCTTCATCACGGGCCGCCTTCCGTCCAAGTCGAGCAGTGCTGCATACCGTTGCTGGCGTGCAGTTGACGTGGGAGTTAGAAATCTCTGTGGTGTAATTTTCCTTCACGTCCTCGGAAACGGCGCCAGAAAACAGTCTTGATACGCGTGAAGCACACGTCCGTTGGGAACCCCAAAAGGAAGGTGTGATGCGTACAGCAGCAAGTTTTCCCTCAGTAAGAAACCAAGGTTATCGAACCAGTAGGAGTCAAGGGCCACGTGAAGGTTGTTGGTGACGGAGTGTAGTGCGGTGCAACACCAGGGATTCCGGCGCCAACGTGGAACCTGCACAACACAATCAAAATACTTTGGCCCAACTTAACAGTGAGGTTGTCAATCTCACCGGCTTGCTGTAAACAAAGGATTAAACGTATGGTGTGGAAAATAATGTTTGTTTGCGAAGAACAGTAGAGAACAGGCTTGCTGTAAACAAAGGATTAAACGTATGGTGTGGAAAATGATGTTTGTTTGCGAAGAACAGTAGAGAACAATTATTGAAGTAAATTGTATTCAGATGTAAAAGAATGGACCGGGATCCACAGTTCACTAGTGGTGTCTCTCCAATAAGATAAATAGTGATACGCGTACAGCACGCGTCCGTTGGGAACCCCAAGAGGAATGTGTGATGCGTACAGCGGCAAGTTTTCCCTCAGTAAGAAACCAAGGTTTATCGAACCAGTAGGAGCCAAGAAGCACGTTGAAGGTTGATGGCGGCGGAGTGTAGTGCGGCGCAACACCAGGGATTCCGGCGCCAACGTGGAACCTGCACAACACAACCAAATTACTTTGCCCCAACGTGACAGTGAGGTTGTCAATCTCACCGGCTTGCTGTAACAAAGGATTAGATGTATAGTGTGGATGATGATGTTTGCAGAAAACAGTAGAACGAGTATTGCAGTAGATTGTATTCGATGTAAAAGAATGGACCGGGGTCCACAGTTCACTAGTGGTGTCTCTCCCATAAGATAAATAGCATGTTGGGTGAACAAATTACAGTTGGGCAATTAACAAATAAAGAGGGCATGACCATGCACATACATGTTATGATGAGTAGTGTGAGATTTAGTTGGGCATTACGACAAAGTACATAGACCGCTATCCAGCATGCATCTATGCCTAAAAAGTCCACCTTCAGGTTATCATCCGAACCCCTTCCAGTATTAAGTTGCAAACAACAGACAATTGCATTAAGTATGGTGCGTAATGTAATCAACAAATACATCCTTAGACATAGCATTGATGTTTTATCCCTAGTGGCAACAGCACATCCACAATCTTAGGGGTTGCTGTCACTCCCCCAGATTTAATGGAGACATGAACCCACTATCGAGCATAAATACTCCCTCTTGGAGTTACAAGTATCAACTTGGCCAGAGCCTCTGCTAGCAACGGAGAGCATGCAAGATCATAAACAAATAATAGATTGATAATCAACATAACATAGCATTCACTATTCATCGGATCCCAACAAACGCAACATGTAGCATTACAAATAGATGATCTTGATCATGTTAGGCAGCTCACAAGATCCAACAATGATAGCACAATTAGGAGAAGACGACCATCTAGCTACTGCTACGGACCCATAGTCCAGGGGTGAACTACTCACACATCACTCCAGAGGCGACCATGGCGGTGAAGAGTCCTCCAGGAGATGATTCCCCTCTCCGGCAGGGTGCCGGAGGTGATCTCCTGAATCCCCCGAGATGGGATTGGCGGCGGCGGCGTCTCTGGAAGGTTTTCCGTATCGTGGCTCTCGGTACTGGAACTATTATCGACGAAGGCTTAAGTAGGCGGAAGGGTAGGTCAGGGGGCGCCACGAGGGCCCCACACGCCAGGGCCGCGTGGCCAGCACCTGGGCCGCGCCGCCCTGTTGTATGGGCGCCTTGTCGCCCCACTTCGTTTCCTCTCCGGACTTCTGGAAGCTTCATGGAAAAATAAGATCCTGGGCGTTGATTTCGTCCAATTCCGAGAATATTTCCTTACTAGGATTTCTGAAACCAAAAACAGCAGAAAACAGCAACTGGCTCTTCGGCATCTCGTTAATAGGTTAGTGCCGGAAAATGCATAAATATGACATAAAGTATGTATAAAACATGTAGGTATCATCAATAAAGTAGCATGGAACATAAGAAATTATCGATACGTTGGAGACGTATCAGCATCCCCAAGCTTAGTTCCTACTCGTCCCGAGTAGGTAAACGATAACAAAGATAATTTCTGAAGTGACATGCCATCATATTCTTGATCAATACTATTTGTAAGCACATGTAATGAATGCAGCGATCCAAAGCAATGGTAAAGACAATGAGTAAACAACTGAATCATATAGCAAAGACTTTTCATGAATAGTACTTTCAAGACAAGCATCAATAAGTCTTGCATAAGAGTTAACTCATAAAGCAATAAATTCATAGTAGCGGCATTGAAGCAACACAAAGGAAGATTAAGTTTCAGCGGTTGCTTTCAACTTGTAACATGTATATCTCATGGATATTGTCAACATAAAGTAATATAACAAGTGCAATATGCAAGTATGTAGGAATCAATGCACAGTTCACACAAGTGTTTGCTTCTTGAGATGGGAGGAAATAGGCAAACTTGACTCAACATAAAGGTAAAAGAAAGGCCCTTCGCAGAGGGAAGCATCGATTGCTATATTTGTGCCAGAGCTTTTATTTTGAAAACAAGAAACAATTTTGTCAACGGTAGTAATAAAGCATATGTGTTATGTAAATTATATCCTACAAGTTGCAAGCCTCATGCATAGTATACCAATAGTGCCCGCACCTTGTCCTAATTAGCTCGGATTACCTGGATTATCACCGCAATACATATGTTTTAACCAAGTATCACAAAGGGGTACCTCTATGCCGCATGTACAAAGGTCTAAGGAGAAAGCTCGCATTGGATTTCTCGCTTTTGATTATTCTCAATTTAGACATCCATACCGGGACAACATAGACAACAGATAATGGACTCCTCTTTAATGCTTAAGCATTCAACAACAAATAAATTTCTCATAAGAGATTGAGGATTGTTGTCCAAAACTGAAACTTCCACCATGGATCATGGCTTTAGTTAGTGGCCCAATGCTCTTCTCTAACAATATGCATGCTCAAACCATTCAACTCATGGTAAATCGCCCTTACTTCAGACAAGACGAACATGCATAGCAACTCACATGATATTCAACAAAGAGTAGTTGATGGCGTCCCCAGGAACATGGTTATCGCACAAAAAGCAACTTAATAAGAGATAAGATGCTCAAGTACATATTCAATACCACAATAGTTTTTAGGCTATTTGTCCCATGAGCTATATATTGCAAAGATAAAGAATGGAAATTTTAAAGGTAGCACTCAAGCAATTTACTTTGGAATGGCAGAGAAATACCATGTAGTAGGTAGGTATGGTGGACACAAGTGGCATAGTTATTGGCTCAAGGATTTGGATGCACGAGAAGTAATCCCTCTCAATACAAGGCTTAGGCTAGCAAGGTTATTTGATACAAACACAAGTATGAACCGGTACAGCAAAACTCACATAAAAGACATATTGCAAGCATTATAAGACTCTATACCGTCTTCCTTGTTGTTCGACCCTTACTAGAAAATATCTAGACTTTAGAGAGACCAATCATGCAAACCAAATTTGAACAAGCTCTATGTATTTCTTCACTAATAGGTGCAAAGTATATGATGCAAGAGCTTAAACATGAGCTATAACAATTTCCAAGTATCAAATTATTCAAGACATTCTACCAATTACCACATGTAGCATTTCCCGTTTGCAACCATATAACAATTAACGAAGCAGTTTCAACCTTTGCCATGAACATTATGAGTAAAGCCTAAGGACATATTTGTCCATATGCAACAGCGGAGCGTGTCTCTCTCCCACACAATGAATGCTAGGATCCAACTTTATTCAAACAAAACAAAAATAAAAACAAACAGACGCTCCAAGCAAAACACATAAGATGTGATGGAATAAAAATATAGTTTCATTAGAGGAACCTGATAATGTTGTCGATGAAGAAGGGGATGCCTTGGGCATCCCCAAGCTTAGATGCTTGAGTCTTCTTGAAATATGCAGGGATGAACCACCGGGGCATCCCCAAGCTTAGAGCTTTCACTCTCCTTGATCATATTGTATCATCCTCCTCTCTTGATCCTTGAAAACTTCCTCCACACCAAACTCAAAACAACTCATTAGAGGGTTAGTGCATAATCAAAATTCACATGTTCAGAGGTGACATAATCATTCTTAACACTTCTGGACATTGCACAAAGCTACTGAAAGTTAATGGAATAGAAAAATCTATCAAGCATAGCAAAACAGGCAATGTGAAATAAAAGGCAGAATCTGTCAAAACAGAACAGTCCGTAAAGACGAATTTCTAAGAGGCATCAGACTTGCTCAAATGAAAATTCTCAAATTGAATGAAAGTTGCGTACATATCTGAGGATCACTCACGTAAATTGGCATAATTTTCTCAGTTACCTACAGAGAATTCAACCCAGATTCGTGACAGCAAGAAATTTGTTTCAGCGCAGTAATCCAAATCTAGTATGAACCTTACTATCAAAGACTTTACTTGGCACAACAATGCAACAAAATTAAGATAAGGAGAGGTTGCTACAGTAGTAACAACTTCCAAGACTCAAATATAAAACAAAAGTGATGTAGTAAAATCATGGGTTGTCTCCCATAAGCGCTTTTCTTTAACGCCTTTCAGCTAGGCGCAGAAAGTGTGTATCAAGTATTATCAAGAGATGAAGCATCAACATCATTTTCACAATTTATCCCATTAAGTATCTTAGATGATCCTTTTCTATAGTGGTATTAAGATCTTTATCAATTTTAGGCCTATAATAGTTTTTTGGTTTAGGCACCTTAGAGACATACATGAACTTTTGCTCCTTACCCACATAAGCTTTCTCTCTAAACTTAATAGACGAAAAAGTTGAACCCAAGGTTCCCATAGCTTCTTCAAGTTCACTAATCCTTTGGGTTTGATTATCATGAATAGCACAAGCTTCTAGGATGGCGATTCTCTCATTAATTCCACCTAGAGATTTGTCAAGTTTATCAGTGCTATTAAGTAATTCTCCCAGTTTAGTCTCAATACTTGGAAGGTTTTGCTCTATGGTTTCCAACTTTTTCATGACATCTTCAAGAGAAGTTTCAATTTTAACTTCATTAACAGGTGGTATTCCAAATAGACTCTCAATAATGCAACTAGCTTCTAAAGCAGGAGTGCCTAGGAAGTTACCTCTCGCGAGACAATCAAGAACATACCTATTCCAGCTAGAGATACCAACATAAAAATTTCTGAGTAGGATAGTGGTGGAGTGTTTCTTATTGCACCTATTATGGGCATCACTAATTCTATACCAAGCATATTTTAAACATTCTCCCCCTTGTTTCTTAAACGAACGAACTTCAACTTCAGGATTGCTCATTTTAGTAACAGTAAATAAAGCAAACTAGATAAAGTAAATGCAAGTAACTAATTTTTTTTGTGTTTTTAATATGGAGATTGCAAATAAGACAGTAAATAAAGTAAAGCTAGCAACTAATTTTTTTGTGTTTTGATATAATGCAGCAAACAAAGAAGTAAATAAAATAAAGCAAGACAAAAACAAAGTAAAGAGATTGGAGGTGGAGACTCCCCTTGCAGCGTGTCTTGATCTCCCCGGCAACGGCGCCAGAAAAAGAACTTGATACGCGTACAGCACGCGTCCGTTGGGAACCCCAAGAGGAAGGTGTGATGCGTACAACGGCAAGTTTTCCCTCGGTAAGAAACCAAGGTTTATCGAACCAGTAGGAGCCAAGAAGCACGTTGAAGGTTGATGGCGGCGGAGTGTAGTGCGGCGCAACACCAGGGATTCCGGCGCCAACGTGGAACCTGCTGTAAGAGCAAAATTCATACCCCAAGTATTGTGTGTTTGATGACAACACTTGAGTAATCTCACTGTGTGCCTTGAGTATCATTGTTAGATTTGCAAATACACGGTGACCTCGCCGGACGCGTCAAGATCAGAAGACTGAAGCGTAGTTGATAGGTTTTCTGGTTTTGTGTGTGTTTAGCGAGGTAACAAAGTTGGAGAGAAAAAGGGAAGAAAACCAGATTTAGCCAGGCCGGTACTACCGGTACCTGTAGCGGTAGTACCGCTACCCCTATAGGTACCACTGTCGGTACCGCTCTGAGTCTGTACTGAGTTGCCCTCCAGAAACACGCTGCGGTACCTCTGCAGTACCTGGAGCGGTAGTACCGCTCATGAGCGGTAGTACCGCTCAAGGTACCGCTTAGGTACCATAACCGGGTTACGGTAGTACCGCCCTGGTACCGCCCTGGTACCGCTCTGGATCCAGTAAGGTTTGGACCCTATTGCGGTACCTCGAGCGGTACCTCGTGCGGTAGTACCGCTCTGTGTCCTTTGACCAGATCTGGATCGAATTCGAACTCAGAGCGGTAGTACCGCTTACCCCAAAGCGGTAGTACCGCTTAGGCCAAATCTGGACATAACGGTTGGATTTGGAGGAGCCTATTTAAGGGCCCCTTCTTCCCCAACACGATTTTATCTCTTCCCCCTCTCTCTCCTCCATTGTTGCTGAGCTTAATCCTTGAGGATCTCCTTCCCCCTCCAACCAATCTTGCCCAAACTTTGAGGATAGGTGGAGGAGACCCCGATCTATAGTTCTACCAAGAGAGATTTCACAAATACTAGCTATTCCTTAGTGGATCTTGGTGGTAGGGTTCCTTTGGTGGATCTCGGAGAAGAGTTCCTTTGGTGGAGCATTGGAGAGTTCCTTTGGTGGAGCATTGGAAGAGTTCCTATGGTGGAGCATTGGTGATGGGTTCCTATGGTGGAGCATTGGAGATGTACAGCTATGGAGTCTAGCTTGGTGATGTACTAGATCCATAGGGTGTTGGGAGCATCCTTGTGTGTGGAGCTCGCCCCAACCTTGTGAAGGAATCACCGCCTCGACCGGTGCCTTAGTGGAAGAGGGAGAGCACCTCCGTGGAGCTCTCTCGAGGAAGAGGGTGAGGCCTTCCTTCGTGGTGTGGCCGCCTAGTCTCTTGTGTGAGACTACCACCTCCTCAACGCAGACGTACTTCCTTTAGTGGAAGGAACTGCGGGAAACAAACCTCGACTCGCCTCGCGCCCCCACCCCCCGGTTGTCTCGCTCCTTACTCTCGTTATCTTGTTGATTCCTTTACTTGTTGCACTCGTCCGATATTCATTGTAGGATCACCCCCATTGCTAAAAGTCACACCTTTACCTTCCGTTGCATAAAACTTGAAAAAGACTAAAACTTGCCGTAGCGCCATTCACCCCCACCTCTTGTTCGCTACGATCCATTCAAGCGGTATCAGAGCAAGGTTTTCTTGCTCGGGCTTTACCGCCTAAGAAATGGCCGAACAAGAGGCGGATAAGAATGGGTCACCTTCCCTTGTGCCACCCGCTCCATCATCGCCCATCGATTCCACGACGGCTACGTTGGATGACCTCAAGAAATTGGAGTCATCCATCGTTGCCCAAATGAAGGCGATGATGATGGAGTTGGTGGTACAAAAACCAAACCCTTCACCAAAAGCAAGTGCCGAGGATCCGCCACCAAAAGCTAACACCCTTCCTCTTATTGATTTTGTCGCGGAAGCGACAAAAGATCCACAAAAGGAAGGGCTTGGGGATACCGGCACTTCAACAAAAGGGAAGGATGATGACACACCGGTTGAGGAACGTCAAGGGAGTTATCATGCGGTGCCACCACCAAATGATTACACCATCAACGTTCCGATACCGATGTCGCATATCTTGTCGCATGGTTCACCACCGTTACTCGAGTCAAACAACTTTGAGAATTGGCAATTCTTAATGCGTTCACATGTGCGCAGCGCTTCTACCGAGCTTTGGCGTATCATTGAGGAGGGCTATTCACCACGAGATCCCAAGAAATTGACAAGAAGAGATGTGGTGGATGACCAACTCAACGCCACCGCCATCAACATGATTCATATGGCCATCACCCCCAAGGACCGCGCTCATATCCGCTCGCTCAAGACCGCCAAGGAAGCATGGGACAAACTTGAGAAGCTCTTCCTCGGCAATGCAAGCATCCAAAGCTCTCGTTTTGATGAAGTGAACAACATGGCCGACAATTTCGTCATGATTGAAGGAGAGACCCCCGAAGAGATGTATCGGCGCCTCATCGCTCTTGCCATACAAATGCAAGATCTTGGAGCAACGTTCGTGGATGACCATTGGATCAAGCGCAAGTTCTACAATGCTCTCCTCCCTTATGAGGAAGTGAAGTTGACGGCCATCCGCCAAAACGCCTCCTTCCGTGCTATGACATCCGATGAAGTCCTTAGCGAAGTCATCGCTTTGGACATCTCCAAGAAGAATGCGGAGGATCTTGTTGCTCGCGCCCACAACTCCCGCAAGCCCAACCTTGCATTGAAGATGAAGGTGCATGAAGCTACTGAAAGTGATGAGGATCCCGTTGAGTGGGGTTCGGATGATCTCAAGCTCAACTACCATGAGCACATGGCTCTCGCCGCCAAGAAGTTTTGGGATGGAAACATGTTCCGAAACACAAGACCAAGAAGATCACGTGATTCTCCAAGAAGACCCTCCAAGAGCCCAAGAGAAGGGACAAGGGGAAGAACATGCTACAATTGCGGTGACAAGAATCATTTTGTCGCGGATTGTATGTTTGAGAGAAGAGAAGATCATGGTGGAAAGCTTATCCCAAAGGATAGGTACAAGCCACTCTCCAAAGGATTCTCCAAGTTCTCCCCAAGGTCCGGTGACGACAAGGTCTCCTCCAACAAGAAGCCTAGAGCCTTCATCATCCGTGAAGAGTACACCTCCGATGAGGATGGGGAGCATGAGGACAAGCGCTCCAACAAGGAAGGAGAGGGAGTGGCCGCCATCGCCATTTCCACTCCCTCTACCTCCCTCTTCGACTCTCCAAATGAGAACCTCGTCACCAACAATGCACGGTGCCTCATGGCAAAGGTATCCACGGAGGTAAAATCCCCTTCCAAACCATCATCTTCGACTAATGCCTCATATATTGATGATGCCACTAGTCTCACCGTTAAACGTGAGATTATGGGTTTGGATTCCTTGGATTCTTTTCTCACTAACATGAAGGGGGACACCAAGATTCATGTTGGGGCTCTCTTAGCCCAACTTGGTGCGGCACAAGATCTTATCGAGAAGAGGGAGAAGTTGGAAAGGGAAGCGGCCTTTGAGCTTGCCAATCTCAAGGAGGAGCTTGATGATGAAAGGAATCTTCGCATGTCTCTTGAAGCTAGTGTCATTGTTCTTGAAGACAAGAATGAAGCTATTGTTTCACGTCTCACCAAGGATCGAGATCATGCTCTTGAGTTGGTCGGTGACCTCAAGAAGAAGATGCTCTCGCTCGAGGAAGCCAACAAAGCAAAAGACGATGAAGACCCCGATTCTTCCCATGATGAGCTTGTGGATCAAGTTACTTCCTTGAGGAGGCACAATGCTCTCCTCTTGGAAGTCAATGCTCTTCAAGAAGAAGCCTTGGATGAGTACTACCGCTTGTTCAAAGAGAAGACCTCATGTTGCAACCATGAAGAAGAAATTGCCGCTCTTGAGATCACCAAGGCCAAGCTATTGAGTTTGAGTAGCAAGCAAGAAGAGTCGTTGGTGGAGTGTCTTCGCATGAGCAAGGAGAAGGACACGTGTTGTGATCATGAGGAGCAACTAGCCGCCTTGAAGAGAAGGGAAGCCAAGCTCATGGAGATCAACTCCATGCAAGAAGAGACATTGAAGGAGTACTTTCCTTTGATCAAGGACCGTGCATGCTGCACTCATGAAAGCGACATTGCCAAGATGGAAAATGACAAGCGCTTGCTCATGAAGTTGAACGCTCTCCAAGAAGAAGCTTTGATGGAACACTTTCGGGTGAACAAGGCAAAGGAGGTCCAAGTGTTTGATATTTGCCATCCACACCCGGAGCATGAAGATGAAGTCAATCACTTGAAGGCCAAGGTTGATAGACTCCAAGTTCAAGCCAAGTACTTGGAAGGAGTCATTGAAGCTAAAGATGGAGCCAAAGAGGGCTCGTGCAATGAAGGAGGAGTGGCTACCAAGCCAAAGAGAAAGAGGAAGAGGAGGACCAAGAAGAAGATGAACAAGAAGAACATGGAGACCAACCGTGAAGGGAGCAATGCTAGCTCAAGAAGGGATGGAGTACCCAACTCCGCCTCGACGGGTTTCGCCGGCTCTAACAACCCTTCTCATGTTCTTTTTGTTGATTACTATGGACATATTCGTGCTCACTTTATTGGTCCTCAAAAGAACAATGTTGATTGGACTATTTGGGTTCCCAAACCCCTTGTTACTAACATGCTAGGACCCATTGAAAAATGGGTACCTAAATCCAAGACTTGATTCCTTGTAGGACTATGCTTCCGGTGGCGCTAAATGGGTGGTTGATAGTGGAGCCACAAGTCATATGACCGGAAGCAAGGATATTGTTGTTGACCTCATGCCTTCTCTCTCTACCGTTTCATATGGCGACAATACGTGCTCTAAGGTATTGGGTCTTGGCAAGGTGGTGGTAACACCCGGCATCTCACTTGTGAATGTCCTCCTTGTCGATACCCTTGGTTACAACTTACTCTCCGTTCATCAAATTGCTCGTATGGGATTATGCACATTCTTTGATGAACATATGGTGGTCCTCTTGTGGAGCAAGACACTCAATGTAGCTTTTGTTGGATATGTAGAGAACGGTTTGTATGTTGTCGATTTCTCCGGAAAGACAACATCTTCCGCTCTTTGCTTATTCGCCAAAGGTGACAAGGGTTGGTTATGGCATCGCCGACTAGCCCATGTCAACATGAGGACTTTGCAAAGTCTCCACAAGGGTGGCCACATTCTCAGACTAAAAGAAGATGTCTCTTTTTGCAAGGATCGTGTTTGTAGTGCTTGCGTACAAGGAAAAATGCATGGAGCTCCTCACAAGGCCAAGACCATCATCTCTACCACAAGATGCTTGGAGCTCCTACATGTTGATCTCTTTGGTCCACCATCTCATGAAAGTCTTGGAGGAAAGAAGTATTGCCTCGTCATCGTTGATGACTATTCACGCTATTGTTGGGTATTCTTCTTCAAGTACAAGAGTGAGACTCAACGGACCATGATGGAGTTTGCCAACCAAGTTCAATGCAAGTACGACAACAAGATTCTCGCAACATGGAGCGACAATGGAACGGAGTTCAAGAACTACACGTTGGATGACTTTCTCGGCGAGGAAGGAATCGAACACCAATACTCCACGCCATATACTCCCCAACAAAATGGGGTCGCCGAAAGGAAGAATCGAACCTTGATCGAAGCCGCTCGAACCATGAAGATGGAATACAAGTCCAACTACAATTTTTGGGCGGAAGCTATCTCTACCGCTTGCCATGCTACTAATCGCCTCTACCTTCGCAAAGGTCTTGAGAAGACACCATATGAGATCCTCACCGGCAACAAGCCTAACGTGTCATACTTCAAGGTCTTCGGATGCAAATGCTACATACTTGTCAAGGACATGCGCCTATCCAAGTTTGATTCAAGAGCTCAAGAAGGAATTTTCGTTGGCTATGCTACGGATTCTCACACCTATAGAGTCTTCAACAAGTCAAGTGGACGTGTTGTAGAATCTTGTGATGTGACGTTCGATGAAGATGATAGATCTTTGCAGGAGCGAAGTGCTTCTTGTGAGAAAGGAGATGCAATTCCCCCGGATACCATAGGAAGGATGGGTGTTGGCATTCGCCTACCTCAAACGCTACCTTCTATGAGTACCGGGGAAGCACCAAGTTCCACCCAAGTGGAGCCATCTACACCACAAGGCCAAGCTTCTTCCGTTGATCTAACAAATGCAAGTCAACCTCTACAACAACCTCAAGTTCAACCTCAACCTCAAGATCAACCTCGACATCTACAACAACAATCAAGTCCAAGTTCACCTCAACAAGCTCAAGAACAACATACACCGCAAGCTCATCTACCTCAACACCCAACATCAAGTGACCAAGGTCAAGCTTCAAGTTCTTCTCCGAGTGGTTCGGGGAGAGTCTTCATGGACAATAATACTCCCTATACCCCCGAGCCATCTGGATCTCATGACAATGTTGCCTCTTTCAACGACAATGGAGGTCAAGACGAGGACCTCAACCGTGATGAAGGCCAAGAGGACTCACAAGAAACATCTCCTCAAGCCGACATTCGCCGTGAATATCCTACTACAAGACACTTGCGTCTCAAGTCTCATTCCTTGCAAAACATCATTGGTGATCTAAAGAGAAATGTCACCACTCGGAGGCAACTTGCAAACTTTTGTGCGCACCATGCCTTTGTCTCTAGGGTGGAACCACTCAAAGTTGATGATGCTATCAACGATCCCGATTGGTTGAATGCAATGCAAGAGGAACTCAACAACTTCAAGAGGAATGATGTATGGACTCTCATGAAGCGACCCGATCATTGCCGCAATGTTATCGGCACCAAGTGGATCTTCAAGAACAAGCAAGATGAAAGTGGCACGGTCATCCGCAACAAAGCAAGATTGGTGGCACAAGGCTATTCTCAAGTCGAAGGCGTGGACTTTGGTGAAACCTTTGCACCCGTTGCAAGGCTCGAGTCCATCCGTATCCTTTTGGCCTTTGCCTCACATCATGGCTTTAAGTTGCAACAAATGGATGTTAAGAGTGCTTTTCTTAATGGTCCTCTACATGAGGAAGTATATGTGAAGCAACCCCCGGGGTTCGAGGACCCCCATTTCCCGGACCATGTCTTCAAGCTCAAAAAGGCCCTATATGGTCTCAAACAAGCTCCTAGAGCTTGGTATGAGCATCTCAAGGAGTTGCTTGAAGACCGTGGTTTCGAAGTGGGGAAAATCGATCCCACTCTTTTTACTAAGAAGGTCAATGGGGAGCTTTGCGTATGCCAACTCTATGTAGATGACATCATATTTGGCTCTACTAACACAAAATTCAATGATGAGTTTGCTATGTTGATGACAAATAGGTTTGAGATGTCAATGATGGGTGAACTCAAGTACTTTCTTGGGTTCGAGATCAAGCAAATGCGACAAGGCACCTTCATCAATCAAGCAAAGTACCTCCAAGACATGCTCAAGCGCTTTGATATGAAGGATGCCAAGGGGATTGGAAAACCGATGCAACTCAAGTGTCAACTCACTCTTGACGAGGGCGGCAAGGCGGTGGATACCAAGCTCTACCGTTCGATGATAGGTTCGCTTCTCTACCTTTGTGCCTCTCGCCCGGATATAATGTTGAGCGTTGGTATGTGTGCACGATTTCAAGCAAGTCCGAAGGAAAGCCACCTTGTGGCGGTCAAGAGGATTTTTCGATATTTAGTTGATACCCCACACTTAGGACTATGGTACCCAAGGGACACGGACTTTGCTTTAGTTGGTTTCACCGACTCCGATTGGGCGGGCGACAAGATTGATAGGAAGTCTACCTCCGGAGCATGTCACTTTCTTGGAAGATCTTTGGTGTGTTGGTCCTCGAAGAAGCAAAATTGTGTCTCCGTCTCCACCGCGGAAGCCGAGTATATTGCCGCGGCAAGTAGTTGTGCTCAAATCTTATGGATGAAGCAAACCTTGTGGGATTATGGACTCGAGTATAGCAAGGTGCCTACAATCCGGTTCTTCATGGCAAGACGAAGCACATTGAGATACGGAACCACTTCATCCGGGACCACATTGCTCGCGGAGATATTGTACTATCCTATATTGGCACCAAGGAGCAATTGGCGGACATCTTCACGAAGCCCTTGGATGAGAAGCGCTTTATTGAGTTGAGGCATGAGCTAAATATCATTGATCCGTCGAACTTTGCTTGACCGTCGTGCGCACATACCAATCTTACCGTCATATCTAGATGAAAGGCACGCATGGACATAGGGGGAGTGCGGTTTAAATCCATTGAGCTATCACTCCCCCCATAATGCATACAGAAATCCAAAACATTTGCTATTTGTCAATTAAGTGACTTATGAGCTTCATGTTGAGTTGTAGTCCGTGAGTCCTAGATACATCTACGCGACCTCACAACTACTATACTCTTACACGGTGGCTTCGGCCACCAACACCCCCTCTTTGAGGGTTTTTCGGTTCTTCATGACCTTGTTTTGTCTTTCTTCTTTGCTTTCTTCTTCTTGTTTTTGAGAACCTCCTTCAAGCTTGTTTTCTCGTGATTTTTGCAAGCTTGGTTGTATGTTCTTTTTTCTCCATCTCTCTAGTTTCGTTACCCTCCTTTTTGGTGTTCCGATGCCAAAGGGGGAGAAGTTCCTAGGTGGATGGATACCTTTGTTGTTTGTAGCCGTTTGGTTCTAGTTGCTTATCTTGTCTTATGGCTACATCAACAACCCTATGGAGGCATCCTATTGTGAGTTTGGGTATTCTCAAGGCTATGGTATGATAACTTCACCCAAATCTCCGTATATGATCTTATGTTGCCTCCATATTGTGCATATGCCTCGTGAACATGTCATCTATCTATGTTGCATATGTGCTTGGTTTGTAAAAACTAGGGGGAGTGATGTCTCTATAACATGTGTATTTGTATTCAAATACATATTCATCATATGCACATGTGTAGGGGGAGCTCCGTCGAGTTTTTGCAAATCTAATGTTCTCATCATAATATCATTTGTTATTGTCAACTCTTGTGTTGTCATCAAACACCAAAAAGGGGGAGATTGTAAGAGCAAAATTCATACCCCAAGTTTTGTGTGTTTGATGACAACACTTGAGTAATCTCACCGTGTGCCTTGAGTATCATTGTTAGATTTGCAAGTACACGGTGACCTCGCCGGATGCGTCAAGATCAGAAGACTGAAGCGTAGTTGATAGGTTTTATGGTTTTGTGTGTGTTTAGCGAGGTAACAAAGTTGGAGAGAAAAAGGGAAGAAAACCAGATTTAGCCAGGCCGGTACTACCGGTACCTGTAGCGGTAGTACCGCTACCCCTATAGGTACCGCTGTCGGTACCGCTCTGAGTCTGTACTGAGTTGCCCTCCAGAAACACGCTGCGGTACCTCTGCAGTACCTGGAGCGGTAGTACTGCTCACGAGCGGTAGTACCGCTCAAGGTACCACTTAGGTACCGTAACCGGGTTACGGCAGTACCGCCCTGGTACCGCTCTGGATCCAGTAAGGTTTGGACCCTATTGCGGTACCTCGAGCGGTACCTCGTGCGGTAGTACCGCTCTGTGTCCTTTGACCAGATCTGGATCGAATTCAAACTCAGAGCGGTAGTACCGCTTACCCCAAAGCGGTAGTACCGCTTAGGCCAAATCTGGACATAACGGTTGGATTTGGAGGAGCCTATTTAAGGGCCCCTTCTTCCCCAACACGATTTTATCTCTTCCCCCTCTCTCTCCTCCATTGTTGCTGAGCTTAATCCTTGAGGATCTCCTTCCCCCTCCAACCAATCTTGCCCAAACTTTGAGGATAGGTGGAGGAGACCCCGATCTATAGTTCTACCAAGAGAGATTTCACAAATACTAGCTATTCCTTAGTGGATCTTGGTGGTAGGGTTCCTTTGGTGGATCTTGGAGAAGAGTTCCTTTGGTGGAGCATTGGAGAGTTCCTCTGGTGGAGCATTGGAAGAGTTCCTATGGTGGAGCATTGGTGATGGGTTCCTATGGTGGAGCATTGGAGATGTGCAGCTATGGAGTCTAGCTTGGTGATGTACTAGATCCATAGGGTGTTGGGAGCATCCTTGTCTGTGGAGCTCGCACCAACCTTGTGAAGGAATCACCGCCTCGACCGGTGCCTTAGTGGAAGAGGGAGAGCACCTCCGTGGAGCTCTCTCGAGGAAGAGGGTGAGGCCTTCCTTCGTGGTGTGGCCGCCTAGTCTCTTGTGTGAGACTAGCACCTCCTCAACGCAGACGTACTTCCTTTAGTGGAAGGAACTGCGGGAAACAAACCTCGACTCGCCTCGCGCCCCCCCCCCCCCGGTTGTCTCGCTCCTTACTCTCGTTATCTTGTTGATTCCTTTACTTGTTGCACTCGTCCGATATTGATTGTAGGATCACCCCCATTGCTAAAAGTCACACCTTTACCTTCCGTTGCATAAAACTTGAAAAAGACTAAAACTTGCCGTAGCGCCATTCACCCCCCCCCCCCCTCTTGATCGCTACGATCCATTCACCTGCACAACACAACCAAATTACTTTGCCCCAACGTGACAGTAAGGTTGTCAATCTCACCGGCTTGCTGTAACAAAGGATTAGATGTATAGTGTGGATGATGATGTTTGCAGAAAACAGTAGAACGAGTATTGCAGTAGATTGTATTCGATGTAAAAGAATGGACCGGGGTCCACAGTTCACTAGTGGTGTCTCTCCCATAAGATAAATAGCATGTTGGGTGAACAAATTACAGTTGGGCAATTGACAACTAAAGAGGGCATGACCATGCACATACATGTTATGATGAGTAGTGTGAGATTTAATTGGGCATTACGACAAAGTTCATAGACCGCTATCCAGCATGCATCTATGCCTAAAAAGTCCACCTTCAGGTTATCATCCGAACCCCTTCCAGTATTAAGTTGCAAACAACAGACAATTGCATTAAGTATGGTGCGTAATGTAATCAACAAATACATCCTTAGACATAGCATTGATGTTTTATCCCTAGTGGCAACAGCACATCCACAACCTTAGGGGTTGCTGTCACTCCCCCAGATTTAATGGAGACATGAACCCACTATTGAGCATAAATACTCCCTCTTGGAGTTACAAGTATCAACTTGGCCAGAGCCTCTACTAGCAACGGAGAGCATGCAAGATCATAAACAACACATAGATAATAGATTGATAATCAACATAACATAGCATTCACTATTCATCGGATCCCAACAAACGCAACATGTAGCATTACAAATAGATGATCTTGATCATGTTAGGAAGCTCACAAGATCCAACAATGATAGCACAATTAAGAGAAGACGACCATCTAGCTACTGCAATGGACCCATAGTCCAGGGGTGAACTACTCACACATCACTCCGGAGGCGACCATGGCGGTGAAGAGTCCTCCGGGAGATGATTCCCCTCTCCGGCAGGGTGCCGGAGGCGATCTCCTGAATCCCCCGAGATGGGATTGGTGGCGGCGGCGTCTTTGGAAGGTTTTCCGTATCGTGGCTCTCGGTACTGGAACTATTATCGACGAAGGCTTAAGTAGGCGGAAGGGTAGGTCAGGGGGCGCCACGAGGGCCCCACACGCCAGGGCCGCGCGGCCAGCACCTGGGCCACGCCGCCCTGTTGTGTGGGTGCCTCGTCGCCCCACTTCGTTTCCTCTCCGGACTTCTGGAAGCTTCGTGGAAAAATAAGATCCTGGGCGTTGATTTCGTCCAATTCCGAGAATATTTCCTTACTAGGATTTCTGAAACCAAAAACAGCAACTGGCTCTTCGGCATCTCGTTAATAGGTTAGTGCCGGAAAATGCATAAATATGACATAAAGTATGTATAAAACATGTAGGTATCATCAATAAAGTAGCATGGAACATAAGAAATTATCGATACGTTGGAGACGTATCAAATAGCATGTTGGGTGAACAAATTACAGTTGGGCAATTGACAAATAGAGAGGGCATAACAATGCACATACATATCTAGATGACTACTATGAGATTTACTTAGGGCATTACGACAAAGTACATAGACCGCTATCCAGCATGCATCTATGCCTAAAAAGTCCACCTTCTGGGTAGCATCCGCACCCCTTCCAGTATTAAGTTGCAAACAACAGACAATTGCATTAAGTATGGTGCGTAATGTAATCAACACAAATATCCTTAGACAAAGCATCGATGTTTTATTCCTAGTGGCAACAGCACATCCACAACCTTAGAACTTTCTGTCACTGTCCCAGATTCAATGGAGGCATGAACCCACTATCGAGCATAAATACTCCCTCTTGGAGTTACAAGTATCAACTTGGCCAGAGCCTCTACTAGCAACGGAGAGCATGCAAGATCATAAACAACACATATATGATAGATTGATAATCAACTTGACATAGTATTCCGTATTCATCGGATCCCAACAAACACAACATGTAGCATTACAAATAGATGATCTTGATCATGATAGGCAGCTCACAAGATCTAACATGATAGCACAATGAGGAGAAGACAACCATCTAGCTACTGCTATGGACCCATAGTCCAAGTATGAACTACTCACACATCAGTCAGGAGGCGATCATGGTGATGAAGAGTCCTCCGGGAGATGATTCCCCTCTCCGGCAGGGTGCCGGAGGCGATCTCCTGAATCCCTCGAGATGGGATTGGTGGCGGCGGTGTCTGTGGAACTATTTCCGTATCGTGGCTCTCGGTAATAGAGTTTTCGCGACGGAGAGTTTAAGTAGGCGGAAGGGCAGAGTCGGGGGGCGCACGAGGGGCCCACACCATAGGCCGGCGCGGGCCCCTCCCTAGCCGCGCCGCCCTATGGTCTGGCCGCCTCGTGGCCCCACTTCGTATGCTCTTCGGTCTTCTAGAAGCTCCGTGGAAAAATAAGACCCTGGGCGTTGATTTCGTCCAATTCCGAGAATATTTCCTTTGTAGGATTTCTGAAACCAAAAACAGCAGAAAACAGGCACTGGCGCTTCGGCATCTCATTAATAGGTCAGTGCCGGAAAATGCATTTAAATGATGTAAAGTGTGTATAAAACATGTGAGTATTGTCATAAAAGTAGCATGGAACATAAGAAATTATAGATACGTTTGAGACGTATCAAGCATCCCCAAGCTTAGTTCCTACTCGCCCTCGATTAGGTAAACGATAACAAGGATAATTTCTGAAGTGACATGCTATCATAATCTTGATCAATACTATTGTAAAGCATATGAGATGAATGAAGTGATTCGGAGCAATGGTAAAGACAATGATTAAACAACTGAATCATATAGCAAAGACTTTTCATGAATAGTACTTTCAAGACAAGCATCAATAAGACTTGCATAGGAGTTAACTCATAAAGCAATAAATTCTTAGTAGAAAGTTTTGAAGCAACACAAAGGAAGTTATAAGTTTCAGTAGTTGCTTTCAACTTCAACATGTATATCTCATGGATAATTGTCAACACAAAGTAATATGATGAATGCAAATAAGCAAGTATGCAGGAATCAATGCACACAGTTGACACTAGTGTTTGCTTCTAAGATAGAAAGAAGTAGGTAAACTGAATCAACATAAAAGTAAAAGAATGACCCTTCGCGGAGGGAAGCATGGATTACTATTTTTGTGCTAGAGCTTTTCATTTTGAAAACATAGAAACAATTTTGTCAACGGTAGTAATAATTCATATATATTATGCATAAGACATCCTATAAGTTGCAAGTCTCATGCATAGAATACCAATAGTGCACGCACCTTGTCCTAATTAGCTTGTATTTACATGGATTATCATTGCATAACATATGTTTCAACCAAGTGTCACAAAGGGGTACCTCTATGCCGCCTGTACAAAGGTCTAAGGAGAAAGTTCGCATTGGATTTCTCGCTTTTGATTATTCTCAACTTAGACATCCATACCGGGACAACATAGAAAACAGATAATGGACTCCTCTTTAATGCATAAGCATTCAACAACAGATAATATTCTCATAAGAGATTGAGGATTAGTGTCCAAACTGAAACTTCCACCATGATACATGGCTTTAGTTAGCGGCCCAATGTTCTTCTCTAACAATATGCATACTCAAACCATTTGATCATGATAAATCACCCTTACTTCAGACAAGACGAACATGCATAGCAACTCACATGATATTCAAGAAAGGTGTAATAGTTGATGGCGTCCCCAGAAACATGGTTACCGCTCAACAAGCAACTTATAAGAAATAAGATACATAAGCTACATATTCTTTACCACAATAGTTTTTAAGCTATTTTCCCATGAGCTATATATTGCAAAGACAAGGAATGAAATTTTAAAGGTAGCACTCAAGCAATTTACTTTGGAATGGCAGAGAAATACCATGTAGTAGGTAGGTATGGTGGACACAAATGGCATAGTTTTTGGCTCAAGGATTTGGATGCACGAGAAGAATTCCCTCTCAATACAAGGCTTTGGCTAGCAAGGTTGTTTGAAGCAAACACAAGTATGAACCGGTACATCAAAACTTACATAAGAACATATTGCAAGCATTATAAGACTCTACACTGTCTTCCTTGTTGTTCAAACACCTCACCAGAAAATATCTAGACTTTAGAGAGACCAATCATGCAAACCAAATTTCAACAAGCTCTATGGTAGTTCTTCATTAATAGGTGCAAAGTACATGATGCAAGAGCTTAAACATGATCTATTTGAGCACAACAATTGCCAAGTATCCAATTATTCAAGACAATATACCAATTACCACATGAAGCATTTTCTGTTTCCAACCATATAACAATGAACGAAGCAGTTTCAACCTTCGCCATGAACATTAAAAGTAAAGCTAAGAACACCAGTGTTCATATGAAATAGCAGAGCGTGTCTCTCTCCCACACAAATAATGCTAGGATCCGATTTTATTCAAACAAAAACAAATATAAAAACATACAGACGCTCCAAGTAAAGCACATAAGATGTGACGGAATAAAAATATAGTTTCACTAGAGGTGACCTGATAAGTTGTCGATGAAGAAGGGATGCCTTGGGCATCCCCAAGCTTAGATGCTTGAGTCTTCTTGAATTATGCAGGGATGAACCACGGGGGCATCCCCAAGCTTAGACTTTTCACTCTTCTTGATCATAATGTATCATCCTCCTCTCTTGATCCTTGAAAACTTCATCCACACCAAACTCAAAACAAACTCATTAGAGGGTTAGTGCATAATCAAAAATTCACATATTCAGAGGTGACATAATCATTCTTAACACTTCTGGACATTGCACAAAGCTACTGAAAGTTAATGGAACAAAGAAATCCATCCAAAATAGCAAAACAGGCAATGCGAAATAAAAGGCAGAATCTATTAAAACAGAACAGTACGTAAAGACGAATTTTCCAGGGGCATATAACTTGCTCAGATGAAAAATCTCAAATTGAATGAAACTTGTGTACATATCTGAGGATCACGCACGTAAATTGGAAAAAATTTCTGAGTTACCTACAGACGGGGCTACTCAATTTCGTGACAGCAAGAAATCTGTTTCTGCGCAGTAATCCAAATCTAGTATCAATCCTACTATCAAAGACTTTACTTGGCACAACAATGCAATAAAATAAAGATAAGGAGAGGTTGCTACAGTAGTAACAACTTCCAAGACTCAAATATAAAACAAAAGTGCAGAAGTAAAATAATGGGTTGTCTCTCATAAGCGCTTTTCTTTAACGCCTTTCAGCTAGGCGCAGAAAGTGTGAATCAAGTATTATCAAGAGATGAAGCATCAACAGAGGGGTTTGTAGTTTTCTCAACTATGCATTGTATCTTGTCTATGTAAGTTTCAGAGGCTCCTCTTTCATTACCCTTAGGCTTGCTATTCTCATCAAACAAATTTTCAGGAACAATCCAATAAAAATTCTTTTCTAGTGCCTCGCACATTCCTAAGAGCTTGCAAGGTATTGATGTTTTAATCTCCCTCTCACAACTAACTTTATTAGTGTACTTTAATCTATCTTTTTCCATCTTTTCAAGGGTATTTGCAAAATTGGTATAAAAGCCAAGCATCTTATGTTGAATAAAGACTTTCCTAGCTTCTCTTGCTACATCACCAAATTCTTTAAGAAGGGTTTCTAAGAAAAAATCTTTCTTTTCTCCTTCTTCCATATCACAGAGGGTAAGAAACATATGTTGCATTACGGGGTTGAGATTAAAAAATCTAGCTTCTAACATGTGTACTAAAGAGGCAGTAGCAATTTCATAAGTAGGAGCAAGTTCTACCAAGTGTCTATCTTCAAAATCTTCAACCTTACTAACATGAGTAAAAAATTCTTCTATATTATCTCTTCAATGATAGAACCTTGTCCTACCGGTATATCTTTCAGAGTGAACTCAGGAGGAAACATGATGAAATAAGCAAAGTAAATGCAAGTAACTAATTTTTTGTGTTTTTTTAATATAGAGAACGCAAACAAGACAATAAATAAAGTAATGCAAGTAACTAATTTTTTGTATTTTTGATATAAAGAAAACAAACAAAGCAGTAAATAAAATAAAGTAAAGCAAGAAAAAAACAAAGTAAAGAGATTGGAAGTGGGAGACTCCCCTTGCAGTGTGTCTTGATCTCCCCGGCAACGGCGCCAGAAAACAATTGCTGGCGTGTAGTTGACGTGGGAGTTAGAAATCTCTGTGGTGTAATTTTCCTTCACGTCCCCGGCAACGGCGCCAGAAAATAGTCTTGATACGCGCGAAGCACACGTCCATTGGGAACCCCAAGAGGAAGGTGTGATGCGTACAACAGCAAGTTTTACCTCAGTAAGAAACCAAGGTTATCGAACCAGTAGGAGTCAAGGGCCACGTGAAGGTTGTTGGTGACGGAGTGTAGTGCGGCGCAACACCAGGGATTCCGGCACCAACGTGGAACCTGCACAATGATGTCTACGCACGCTTCTATTCCTGTAGACAGTGTTGGGCCTCCAAGAGCAGAGGTTTGTAGAACAGCAGCAAGTTTTCCCTTAAGTGGATCACCCAAGGTTTATCGAACTCAGGGAGGAAGAGGTCAAAGATATCCCTCTCAAGCAACCCTGCGATCACAATGCAAGAAGTCTCTTGTGTCCCCAACACACCTAATACACTTGTCAGATGTATAGGTGCACTAGTTCGGCGAAGAGATAGTGAAATACAAGTGATATGGATGTATATGAGTGGTAATAGCAATCTGAATAAAATATGGCAGCGACTAAACATGCAGTGGAACAGTAAACAAACAGTGACAAAGGCGCCAGAAAATGCTTGCTGGCGTGCAGTTGACGTGGGAGATAGGAATCTTTGTGGTGTGACTTTTCTATTCGGAAACAATGCCTAGGGATCATACTTTCACTAGTGGACACTCTCAACATTTATCACATAATAAAACCACTCTACACTCTCTTGCTGGATGATGAACACCACTAATTGTGTAGGGCTACAAGAGCACCTCAATGCCGGAGTTAACAAGCTCCACAACATTCGATGTTCATATTTAAATAACCTTAGAGTGCATGATAGACCAACGCAATTATACCAAGTACTAACATAGCATGCACACTGTCACCAACAGACTATGAAAGGAGGAATAGATCACATCAATACCATCATAGTAATAGTTAACTTCATAATCTACAAGAGATCACAATCATAAACTACGCCAAGTACTACATGATGCACACACTGTCACCATTACATCATGCAGGAGGAATAGAGTACTTTAATAACATCACTAGAGTAGCACATAGATTAATAGTGATACAAAGCTCATATGAATCTCAATCATGTAAGGCAGCTCATGAGATCATTGTATTGAAGTACATGGGAGAGAGATTTGATACGCGTACAGCACGCGTCCGTTGGGAACCCCAAGAGGAAGGTGTGATGCGTACAGCGGCAAGTTTTCCCTCAGTATGAAACCAAGGTTTAATCGAGCCAGTAGGAGCCAAGAAGCACGTTGAAGGTTGATGGCGGCGAGATGTAGTGCGGCGCAACACCAGGGATTCCGGCGCCAACGTGGAACCTGCACAACACAAACCAAGTACTTTGCCCCAACGAAACAGTGAGGTTGTCAATCTCACCGGCTTGCTGTAACAAAGGATTAGATGTATAGTGTGGATGATGCTTGTTTGCAGAAAACAGTAGAACAAGTATTGCAGTAGATTGTATTTCAGTATAATGAATTGGACCGGGGTCCACAGTTCACTAGAGGTGTCTCTCCCATAAGATAAATAGCATGTTGGGTGAACAAATTACAGTTGGGCAATTGACAAATAGAGAGGGCATCACCATGCACATACATATTATGATGAGTATTGTGAGATTTAATTGGGCATTACGACAAAGTACATAGACCGCTATCCAGCATGCATCTATGCCTAAAAAGTCCACCTTCAGGTTATCATCCGAACCCCCTCCAGTATTAAGTTGCTAACAACAGACAATTGCATTAAGTATTGCGCGTAATGTAATCAATAACTACATCCTCGGACATAGCATCAATGTTTTATCCCTAGTGGCAACATCACATCCATAATCTTAGAGGTTTCTCTCACTCCCCCAGATTCACGGAGACATGAACCCACTATCGAGCATAAATACTCCCTCTTTGAGTTACAAGCATCAACTTGGCCAGAGCATCTACTAGTAACGGAGAGCATGCAAGATCATAAACAACACATAGACATGAATTGATAATCAACATAACATAGTATTCTCTATTCATCGGATCCCAACAAACACAACATATAGAATTACAGATAGATGATCTTGATCATGTTCGGCAGCTCACAAGACCCGACAATTAAGCACAATGAGGAGAAGACAACCATCTAGCTACTGCTATGGACCCATAGTCCAGGGGTAGACTACTCACACATCACTCCGGAGGCGACCATGGCGGCGTAGAGTCCTCCGGGAGATGATTCCCCTCTCCGGCAGGGTGCCGGAGGCGATCTCCTGAATCCCCCGAGATGGGATTGGCGGCGGCGGCGTCTCTGGAAGGTTTTCCGTATCGTGGCTCTCGGTACTGGGGGTTTCGCGATGAAGGCTATTTGTAGGCGGAAGGGTAGGTCAGGGGGCCACACGAGGGGCCCAGGAGACAGGTCAGCGCGGCCAAGGGCTGGGCCGCGCCGACCACCCTCCTGGCTGCCTCGTGGCCCCACTTCGTTGACTCTTTGGTCTTCTGGAAGCTTCGTGGCAAAATAGGACCCTGGGCGTTGATTTCGTCCAATTCCGAGAATATTTCCTTACTAGGATTTCTGAAACCAAAAACAGCAGACAACAAAGAATCGGCTCTTCGGCATCTTGTTAATAGGTTAGTTCCAGAAAATGCACGAATAAGACATAAAGTGTGCATAAAACATGTAGATATCATCAATAATGTGGCATGGAACATAAGAAATTATCGATACGTCGGAGACGTATCAGCATCCCCAAGCTTAGTTTCTGCTCGTCCCGAGCAGGCAAACGATAAACAAAGATAATTTCTGGAGTGACATGCCATCATAACCTTGAACATACTATTGTAAGCATATGCAGTGAATGCAGCGATCAAAACAATGTAAATGACATGAGTAAACAACTGAATCATATAGCAAAGACTTTTCATGAATAGTACTTCAAGACAAGCATCAATAAGTCTTGCATAAGAGTTAACTCATAAAGCAATAATTCATAGTAGAAGCATTGAAGCAACACAAAGGAAGATGAAGTTTCAGCGGTTGCTTTCAATTTATAACATGTATATCTCATGGATATTGTCAATGTAAAGTAATATAACAAGTGCAATATGCAAGTATGTAGGAATCAATGCACAGTTCACACAAGTGTTTGCTATAAAAGTAAAAGAATGGTCCTTCAAAGAGGAAAGCATCGATTGCTATATTTGTGCTAGAGCTTTGATTTTGAAAACATATAGAGAGCAATAAAAGTAAAATTTTGAGAGGTGTTTGTTTTTGTCAACGAATGGTAGTGGGCACTCTAACCCCCTTGCCAGACAAACCTTCAAAGAGCGGCTCCCATTTTATTTTATTTTTGTGTGGCACTCCTTCCAACCTTTCTTTCACAAACCATGGCTAACCGAATCCTTCGGGTGCCTGCCAACAATCTCATACCATGAAGGAGTGCCTTTTTATTTTAGTTTTATTATGATGACACTCCTCCCGACCTTTGCTTTCTCAAGCCATGGCTAACCGAATCCTTCGGGTGCCGTCCAACAATCACATACCATGGAGGAGTGTCTATTTTTATTAATTAATTTGGGACTGGGAATCCCATTGCCAGCTCTTTTTGCAAAATTATTGGATAAGCGGATGAAGCCACTAGTCCATTGGTGAAAGTTGCCCAACAAGATTGAAAGATAAACACCACATACTTCCTCATGAGCTATAAAACATTGACACAAATCAGAGATGATAATTTTTGAATTGTTTAAAGGTAGCACTCAAGCAATTTACTTTGGAATGGCGGAGAAATACCATGTAGTAGGTAGGTATGGTGGACACAAATGGCATAGTGGTTGGCTCAAGTATTTGGATGCATGAGAAGTATTCCCTCTCGATAAAAGGTTTAGGCTAGCAAGGCTATTTGAAACAAACACAAGGATGAAGCGGTGCAGCAAAACTCACATAAAAGACATATTGTAAACATTATAAGACTCTACACCATCTTCCTTGTTGTTCAAACTCAATACTAGAAATTATCTAGACCTTAGAGAGACCAAATATGCAAACCAAATTTTAGCATGCTCTATGTATTTCTTCATTAATAGGTGCAAAGCATATGATGCAAGAGCTTAAACATGAGCACAACAATTGCCAAGTATCACATTATCCAAGACATTATAGCAAATTACTACATGTATCATTTTCCAATTCCAACCATATAACAATTTAACGAAGAAGAAACTTCGCCATGAATATTATGAGTAAAGCCTAAGGACATACTTGTCCATATGCTACAGCGGAGCGTGTCTCTCTCCCACACAATGAATGCTAGGATCCATTTTATTCAAACAAAACAAAAACAAAAACAAACCGACGCTCCAAGCAAAGCACATAAGATGTGATGGAATAAAAATGTAGTTTCAGGGGAGGAACCTGATAATGTTGTCGATGAAGAAGGGGATGCCTTGGGCATCCCCAAGCTTAGACGCTTGAGTCTTCTTGATATATGCAGGGGTGAACCACCGGGGCATCCCCAAGCTTAGAGCTTTCACTCTCCTTGATCATGTTGTATCATCTCCCTCTCTTGATCCTTGAAAACTTCCTCCACACCAAACTCAAAACAACTCATTAGAGAGTTAGTGCACAATCAAAATATACATGTTCAGAGGTGAAATAATCATTCTTAACACTTCTGGACATTGCACAAAGCTACTGAAAGTCAGTGGAATCGAAATATCCATCGAGCATATCAAAACAGGCAATGCAAAATAAAAGGCAGAATCTGTCAAAATAGAACAGTTCGTAATGACGAATTTTATTGAGGCACAGACTTGCTCAAATGAAAATGCTCAAATTGAATGAAAGTTGCGTACATATCTGAGGATCACTCACGTAAATTGGCATAATTTTCTGAGTTACCTACAGAGAATTTTGCCCAGATTCGTGACAGCAAAGAAATCTGTTTCTGCGCAGTTGGCACAACAAAACTCAAAACTAAGATAAGGAGAAGTTGCTACAGTAGTAAACAACTTCCAAGACTCAAAATAAAAACAAAGTACTGTAGTAAAAAAACATGGGTTGTCTCCCATAAGCGTTTTTCTTTAACGCCTTTCAGCTAGGCGCAGAAAGTGTGTATCAAGTATCATCAAAAGATGGTGCATCTACAGCGGAGTGTGGAGTTTTCTCAACTATGCATTGTATCTTATCTATGTAAGTTTCAGAGGTTCCCTTTTCATTAATTTTGGGCTTGCTACTTTCATCAAACAAATTTTCAGGAACAAGCCAAGCATAGTTATTTTCTAGTGCTTCATGCATTGCTAGGAGCTTACATGGTATTGGTGCTTTAATCTCCCCACCATTATTAACATTATTAGTATACTTAATTCTATCCATATCCATCTTTTCAAGGATACTAACAAAATTGGTATAAGAACCAAGCATCTTATATTTAATAAAGACCTTTCTAGCCTCTCTTGCTATACCACCAAATTCTCTAAGAAGGGTTTCTAAAACAAAATCTTTCTTTTCCCCTTCTTCCATATCACCGAGTGTAAGAAACATGTGTTGGATTATAGGATTGAGATTAACAAATTTAGTTTCCAACATGCGAACTAAAGCAGCAGCAGCAATTTCATAAGTAGGAGCAAGGTCTACCAAGTGTCTATCTTCAAAATCTTCAACGGTACTAACATGATTGAAAAATTCTTCTATATTATTTCTCCCAATTATAGACCCACGCCCTACCGGCATGTCTTTTACGGTAAAATTAAAAGGAAACATAATGAAATAAGTAAAGTAAATGCAAGTAACTAATTTTTTTGTGTTTTTAATATAGCAAACAAGATAGCAAGTAAAGTAAAACTAGCAACTAATTTTTTGTGTGTTTTGATTTAGTGCAGCAAACAAAGTAGTAAATAAAACTAAGCAAGACAAAAACAAAGTAAAGAGATTGCGATGTGGAGACTCCCCTTGCAGCGTGTCTTGATCTCCCCGGCAACGGCGCCAGAAAAAGAGCTTGATACGCGTACAGCACGCGTCCGTTGGGAACCCCAAGAGGAAGGTGTGATGCGTACAGCGGCAAGTTTTCCCTCAGTATGAAACCAAGGTTTAATCGAACCAGTAGGAGCCAAGAAGCACGTTGAAGGTTGATGTCGGCGAGATGTAGTGCAGCGCAACACCAGGGATTCCGGCGCCAACGTGGAACCTGCACAACACAAACCAAGTACTTTGCCCCAACGAAACAGTGAGGTTGTCAATCTCACCGGCTTGCTGTAACAAAGGATTAGATGTATAGTGTGGATGATGATTGTTTGCAGAAAACAGTAGAACAAGTATTGCAGTAGATTATATTTCAGTATAAAGAATTGGACCGGGGTCCACAGTTCACTAGAGGTGTCTCTCCCATAAGATAAACTAGCAGGGTGGCCCGCGCATTTGCGCGGCTAGAGTACATATTGATTTTATCTTGTTGTTAAATTTTAAAAAAAAATTAGAGATATTTTATTCAATAGCTATAAAAAAAATTGAAACACGATAGCTATAAATTTAACATAGTAAGAAGTGATTTTGTAGAACTAAATTCATTTGATAATTTAATATGATGTTATATATATTTATTTCATTTTTGTCAAGTTCATGTAGATCATATGGATTAAACATCTTTCATGGATTTACTCATTTTGAGTCTATAATGTTATTGGGCCGAAAAAATTAGTCTCGAGTCATTGATTAAATATTAAAATTTTGATCTTTAAAGATTAGAGGATATTTTCGCGTATAACATTTATTATGTTGACAATTTTTTTAAATCAAATCTATGCATACAAATTTTGTAGCCCAGTATGATGAATTGATTTCCACATTTTCTCATACATGTTACTTCTATTTTATCCATCCATTATTTTTCTCACCTTATATGCCATTAAATGCTCCGTGAGAGTAGATTACGGTCCAAACTCTTTATCGCTCTAAGCGTGGAAGAATAGAAAATCTCCTTTCTCTTCTTCTACAGTAGCAGTGACAGGTGAATCGACCACATCTAATACATTCACGTTACTTAGGAAAAATCCTGTTTTCAATTCTTGTCAGACTTGGAGGTGATTCTGGACCAAATTGGGGATGCAATCTAGAGCCGCGGATATGGTGTCGCCCGCCGGTGATGCCGCATCTCATCATGCCTGATTTTGAATGGTAGAGTGCGGTGGCTGGCCATGTCAGTGCGGATTTGACCAATGGTATGCTCGACCTGCATGGACCTAGATGTGTTCAGGATGACGAAGGCGACAACGGGTCATCAAATGTGTTGGAGCGCAGCTGCGCCATGTGGAGCGCCACTGTAGCCGGCCCTGATGTGTGGCTGTTCCAGCTCTAGTGCTTCCGGATCAGGGTCGCTGCTCACGTCGGCCTCATTTAGTGGCAGCAGCTGAGGCCCACATTCAGCATGCAAGGTATCTCGCTTTGAATTTCTCACTGCACCACTCGCGATGATCCATAGTTTAGTAATTAATTGTAGCATTTCATCTAATTTCCGCAGTAATGTCATTGTTACAGCCAGACCCTCTAATAGCGGTTGTGTCGAACGGTCAGTTAGCTTGGCGCAGGAGGAGCCACAGGTACATCCCACATCTGAATTTTATCCTAGATGAGAAATAATACGTGGTGGAGGATCTGAGCGGATCTAATTTCAGCAGGAATTATAATGTTTGAGAGAGTTTATATAATAGAGATGAGGATTTGGAGACTATTGTAGCTATTGCTGTGAACACAAATTCCTGAAATGTCACAGTAAAAAGTTAGCTCTTCACGGAGCATGATATAACACATAGACATATGCCAAACACATTTGTAGGTCTTGGAGGCTTGTGTAATATCATATCTTAGCAGGATTTGATGCACTACCTGATTTGTTGGGTTGTCATGCCAGACTCCCTTTTGTTTTTGTAATGTTCTCCTTTTGTAAAAAAAAATTCTTCCAATGTCCCTTGATTACTTTTATCTATCTCGATCATTTTTGGTAAAGGTTCTTCCGTCAAATGACTGGCTTACCATAAAATATTTGCGCCATTGTTGAGTTAACAATAATAACAATGTGAATGCCAATTGCATCTTTACTTAAATGATGAGCTAATTTGCCCCATGATGTTACTCTGATTTTATCACCCTTGGAGATTTCATTGCCAATACTGAGTGGATGGAAATAAATACTTAACAAAATAATACACTACTTATTATTGAACAAAAAGTCGTGGCATAGAAAGATTAATCATTTGGAATCGAAATATATAATATCAACATGACAAAAATGCCAAACAATAACCACATTGAAGAAAGAAGTACGAATATCAACATTACAGAGGACTTTTGGTGTTTTTATTTCCGTTTGTATGGTACAACCTTATAGTAAAATCAAAGTAGCAATATGAAAAATTATTTGACGCTCCCTTCACCTCCTTTACCTTCGTACTGTATGCAAAAGTAATTTTAATTTCACTACTGACTGGGCATTATTTTGTAGATGCTACAATTTTAACTTGCTAAAAACATTTACATGATCTCAATGGTCTTGGATGTATATGTGTCATATTGTTCCATGTAGTAAAGCAAAGAAAAACATAGTATGAGGAAGTAGTCCAGACAGTAGAAGAAATCCATTGCCAAATTTCTATGCAAAATACCTGTTATCCATCAAGTTCATGTCGATGCCCATATGTTCATCGGTCGAACGGTTGACTTAATCCCATATTCTTATTCCTTTGACTTTAATGTTCCATGACTGTCCACTTGTGATTAGCTCACTTAAATTCTTGTACGCCACAGAGTTATTGCCTTTAAAGCACATGGAAATAGTTTGCTCAGATGGAAGATGTCCAGACTTCAGTTGTTGGTGGTGTGACTTCAAGAAGAAAATCAAGAACGTTAGCACTGTTGGTGTCCTAAAACTTATGGCAACGACCAACTAAAGCAAATCAGCATTTGCATGTCCATCCATGCAAGTGGCCAGGAAATCCATGCAGATGGGCGCAACTCAGCTCTGCATGTCGCAAGCGGCAGTGAAATCCATGCAGACTCGTGTAATACGATTTATTTTCCTCATATCTCATGTTTTAACAACACCGCAGAGTACAATATAAATCTCAAATTTCTCAGCATGCAGAAAGACCATTTTTTGTATTGCAAAGCAAGACAACTTCTTCTGCCGATGCAAGGGAGTGCTGTCGACTTGCCTTCTATCTGTCATGCAGAGATTGCATCTGTTACCAGATTGCTGCTATTTGATGAGTGGAAATCTAAACAATGGATGATTAGAACTGTTACCTGAATATTCCAGCTATTACCCGAAGTTTGATGATGTGCCTTTGATCAGGTGGTGTCCACCGCATGCCGAGGATATGCCGATGCAAGCACACGTTGTCGACGTGACTTTGATCCGTTGTGCCTTGATTGCATCTGTTACCTAGAGATTTCTACTATTTCATTGCATCCCTTGGATAGGCTAGGGTGTGGTCGATTTGGTGATGCAAGCGAACTCGATCGACGTTCCTTTGATCTATCGTGCCTCTTTTACCAGATTGCTATTATTTGATGAGGGGAAAATCTGAACATACAAAGATTACACTGTTACCCAAAGCTTGCAGCTATTACCTAAATTTGATGACTTGCCTCTGATCTGCGGGTATCCTGAAATCTATATGCAGTGAATTTGACGATGCAAGCAAGAGCGTCGGTGCCGCACTACAGGAAAATCAGGCGCTGCCGTGCAGCAAATCATTGCCGTGAGCTACCGCACGGCAAAGATTTCTTTGCCGTGCGACGCAAGAGGCACGCACGGCAAAGAAAATGTGCACGGCAAAGATACAGGGTGGCGCACGGCAAAGATTCGGTTCACGGCAAAGTCAGCAGCGCCGCACGGCAAAGTATCAGCGCACGGCAAAGTCCCTCGAAAGCCCACGGCAAAGAAGCTAGCACGGCAAAGAGCATAAGAGCCTCACGGCAAAGAAAACCTGGTCGGCAAAGGGGCTGGGACGTTGCCGTGGGCCTCCCTTTGCCGTGAGGCCAGGAAAAGTGCACGGCAAAGCCTCCTTTGCCGTGCGATTTCTTCTTTGCCGTGCGCCGTCATTTATTTTATTTGTTTTCTATTTTATTTCATCTAATACTTATATTTTTTTATTAGTTTTACTTTTTGATGACTATTTATTAGTGTTACTTAAGACAATGTGCAATACAAAATTAGTCCCCATGCTCATCCCCCACAAATATCAGGGTTCCGGTGCTCCGGCGGCCGTCCCCCTCCTTCCCCCCAAAACAGCGGGACGGCGGGTCTACCCCCGTTGATTTCTCCGCGCGAGGGTGCACAATGTACTTTTTCATTCTCTTAGGTTTGTTAGGGTAGGTTTTAGGTCCAGTTGCAAGTTTTGGTTGCATTTCGGTGCTCCGGGGGTCATTCCCCCCTAAGCAGTTGTCTGTGGGCCCCGGATGGTCTACCCCCTAGAGTTCTCCGCGAGGTTCCACCAATATACCTTTTCATAGGTTTAGGTTTGTTTAGTCCATGGACATATGGAAAACCATGTGTGGCACCCTTTGGCACAGTCTAGCCCCCGATATACCCGCGGCGGGACACTTCAGCGTACACGTCCAGGAATCTGTTAAGTGTTATCGCCCGAAGGTGAGGAATGTCAGACCGGGGATCCATGCCATGCACCATTTTGTGAATCACACCTTGCATCACACTTTGACACATATCATAGGTCCACATGCAAGGTTTGGTGGGGTTCCGGTGCTCCGGCGGTCGTTCTCCCCCTCCTCCCCCCAAAACAGCGGAACGCGTGCCCCGGCGGTCTACCCCCTAGATTTCTCCGCGCGAGGGTGCACCAATGTAACTTTTCATAGGTTTAGGTTTGTTTAGTCCATGGACATATGGAAAACCATGTGTGGCACCCTTTGGCACAGTCTAGCCCCCGATATACCCGCGGCGGGACACTTCAGCGTACACGTCCAGGAATCTGTTAAGTGTTATCGCCCGAAGGTGAGGAATGTCAGACCGGGGATCCATGCCATGCACCATTTTGTGAATCACACCTTGCATCACACTTTTACACATAGAATAGGTCCACATGCAAAGTTTGGTGGGGTTCCGGTGCTCCGGCGGTCGTTATCCCCCTCCTCCCCCCAAAACAGCGGAACGGGTGCCCCGGCGGGTCTACCCCCCTAGATTTCTCCGAGCGAGGGTGCCCCAATGTAACTTTTCAGAGGTTTCGGTTTGTTTAGTCCATGGACATATGGAAAACCATGTGTGGCACCCTTTGGCACAGTCTAGCCCCGATATACCCGCGGCGGGACACTTCGAGCGTACACGTCCGGGAATGCATTAAGTGTTATCGCCCGAAGGTGAGGAATGTCAGACCGGGGATCCATGCCATGCACCATTTTGTGAATCACACCTTGCATCACACTTTGACACATAGAATAGGTCCACATGCAAGGTTTGGTGGGGTTCCGGTGCTCCGGCGGTCGTTATCCCCCTCCTCCCCCCAAAACAGCGGAACGTGTGCCCCAGCGGGTCTACCCCCCTAGATTTCTCCGCGCGAGGGTGCACGAATGTAACTTTTCATTCTTTTAGGTTTGTTTAGTACATATACACATGGAGAACCAAAGATTGGGACCCTTTGGCACATATACCAGCAGCTAGAGCCATTATCACACGGTCGACGGTGTGCCTGGTCTACTGGTTAGGGTTAGGTGTAGGGTTAGGGCTAGGGTTTAGGGGCTAGGGCTAGGGTTTAGGTTAAAGGGTAAGTATTTATGGTTAGGTATAGGTTTAGGGTTTAGGGTTAGGGTTAGGGTTTATGATGCATGGTTCTGCAGCTCCGGCGTCGTGGTTTAGGGATTTAGAGGGGTTTAGGGCTCGAAGCCTCCCCAGTTTAGGGTTTAGGGTTTAGGGGAGCTACTTTTGCACCATTAGACCTTGCACCACACTTTGAAACATAGAATAGGTCCACATGAAAGGTTTGGTGGGGTTCCGGTGCTCCGGCGGTCGTTATCCCCCTCCTCCCCCCAAAACAGCGGAACGCGTGCCCCGGCGGGTCTACCCCCCTAGATTTCTCCGCGCGAGGGTGCACCAATGTAACTTTTCATAGGTTTAGGTTTGTTTAGTCCATGGACATATGGAAAACCATGTGTGGCACCCTTTGGCACAGTATACCCCACCAAATACCCGCGGCGGGACACTTCAGCGTACACGTCCAGGAATCTGTTAAGTGTTATCGCCCGAAGGTGAGGAATGTCAGACCGGGGATCCATGCCATGCACCATTTTGTGAATCACACCTTGCATCACACTTTGACACATATCATAGGTCCACATGCAAGGTTTGGTGGGGTTCCGGTGCTCCGGCGGTCGTTATCCCCCTCCTCCCCCAAAACAGCGGAACGCGTGCCCCGGCGGGTCTACCCCCCTAGATTTCTCCGCGCGAGGGTGCACCAATGTAACTTTTCATAGGTTTAGGTTTGTTTAGTCCATGGACATATGGAAAACCATGTGTGGCACCCTTTGGCACAGTCTAGCCCCCGATATACCCGCGGCGGGACACTTCAGCGTACACGTCCGGGAATCTGGTAAGTGTTATCGCCCGAAGGTGAGGAATGTCAGACCGGGGATCCATGCCATGCACCATTTTGTGAATCACACCTTGCATCACACTTTTACACATAGAATAGGTCCACATGCAAAGTTTGGTGGGGTTCCGGTGCTCCGGCGGTCGTTATCCCCCTCCTCCCCCCAAAACAGCGGAACGCGTTCCCCGGCGGGTCTACCCCCCTAGATTTCTCCGCGCGAGGGTGCACCAATGTAACTTTTCATAGGTTTAGGTTTGTTTAGTCCATGGACATATGGAAAACCATGTGTGGTACCCTTTGGCACAGTCTAGCCCCCGATATACCCGCGGCGGGACACTTCACGCCGTACACGTCCAGGAATCTGTTAAGTGTTATCGCCCGAAGGTGAGGAATGTCAGACCGGGGATCCATGCCATGCACCATTTTGTGAATCACACCTTGCATCACACTTTGACACATAGAATAGGTCCACATGCAAGGTTTGGTGGGGTTCCGGTGCTCCGGCGGTCGTTATCCCCCTCCTCCCCCAAAACTGCGGAACGTGTGCCCAGTGGTCTACCCCCTAGATTTCTCCGCGCGAGGGTGCACGAATGTAACTTTTCATTCGTTTAGGTTTGTTTAGTACATCTACAAATGGATAACCAATGATTGGGACCCTTTGGCACATATACCCAGCAAAGACTAGAGCCATTATCACACGGTCGACGGTGTGCCTGGTCTACTGGTTAGGGTTAGGTGTAGGGTTAGGGCTAGGGTTTAGGGGCTAGGGCTAGGGTTTAGGTTAAAGGGTAAGTATTTATGGTTAGGTATAGGTTTAGGGTTTAGGGTTAGGGTTAGGGTTTATGATGCATGGTTCTGCAGCTCCGGCGTCGTGGTTTAGGGATTTAGAGGGGTTTAGGGCTCGAAGCCTCCCCAGTTTAGGGTTTAGGGTTTAGGGGAGCTACTTTTGCACCATTAGACCTTGCACCACACTTTGAAACATAGAATAGGTCCACATGCAAGGTTTGGTGGGGTTCCGGTGCTCCGGCGGTCGTTATCCCCCTCCTCCCCCAAAACAATGAACGCGTGCCCGGCGGGTCTACCCCTAGATTTCTCCGCGAGGGTGCACCAATGTAACTTTTCATAGGTTTAGGTTTGTTTAGTCCATGGACATATGGAAAACCATGTGTGGCACCCTTTGGCACAGTCTAGCCCCCGATATACCCGCGGCGGGACACTTCAGCGTACACGTCCAGGAATCTGTTAAGTGTTATCGCCCGAAGGTGAGGAATGTCAGACCGGGGATCCATGCCATGCACCATTTTGTGAATCACACCTTGCATCACACTTTGACACATAGAATAGGTCCACATGCAAGGTTTGGTGGGGTTCCGGTGCTCCGGCGGTCGTTATCCCCCTCCTCCCCCCAAAACAGCGGAACGCGTGCCCCGGCGGGTCTACCCCCCTAGATTTCTCCGCGCGAGGGTGCACCAATGTAACTTTTCATAGGTTTAGGTTTGTTTAGTCCATGGACATATGGAAAACCATGTGTGGCACCCTTTGGCACAGTCTAGCCCCCGATATACCCGCGGCGGGACACTTCAGCGTACACGTCCAGGAATACGGTAAGTGTTATCGCCCGAAGGTGAGGAATGTCAGACCGGGGATCCATGCCATGCACCATTTTGTGAATCACACCTTGCATCACACTTTGACACATAGAATAGGTCCACATGCAAAGTTTGGTGGGGTTCCGGTGCTCCGGCGGTCGTTATCCCCCTCCTCCCCCCCAAACAATGAACGCGTTCCCGCGGGTCTACCCCCTAGATTTCTCCGCGCGAGGGTGCACCAATGTAACTTTTCATAGGTTTAGGTTTGTTTAGTCCATGGACATATGGAAAACCATGTGTGGCACCCTTTGGCACAGTCTAGCCCCGATAGACCCGCGGCGGGACACTTCAGCGTACACGTCCAGGAATCTGTTAAGTGTTATCTGCCTAAGGTGAGGAATGTCAGACCGGGGATCCATGCCATGCACCATTTTGTGAATCACACCTTGCATCACACTTTGACACATAGAATAGGTCCACATGCAAGGTTTGGTGGGGTTCCGGTGCTCCGGCGGTCGTTATCCCCCTCCTCCCCCAAAACAGCGGAACGTGTGCCCCAGCGGGTCTACCCCCCTAGATTTCTCCGCGCGAGGGTGCACCAATGTAACTTTTCATTCTTTTAGGTTTGTTTAGTACATATACACATGGAGAACCAAAGATTGGGACCCTTTGGCACATATACCAGCAGCTAGAGCCATTATCACACGGTCGACGGTGTGCCTGGTCTACTGGTTAGGGTTAGGTGTAGGGTTAGGGCTAGGGTTTAGGGGCTAGGGCTAGGGTTTAGGTTAAAGGGTAAGTATTTATGGTTAGGTATAGGTTTAGGGTTTAGGGTTAGGGTTAGGGTTTATGATGCATGGTTCTGCAGCTCCGGCGTCGTGGTTTAGGGATTTAGAGGGTTTAGGGCTCGAAGCCTCCCGGTTTAGGGTTTAGGGTTTAGGGGAGCTACTTTTGCACCATTAGACCTTGCACCACACTTTGAAACATAGAATAGGTCCACATGCAAGGTTTGGTGGGGTTCCGGTGCTCCGGCGGTCGTTATCCCCCTCCTCCCCCAAAACAATGGAACGCGTGCCCAGCGGGTCTACCCCCTAGATTTCTCCGCGAGGGTGCACCAATGTAACTTTTCATAGTTTTAGGTTTGTTTAGTACATGTACAAATGTAAAACCATGTGTGGCAACCTTTTGCACAGTCAACCCCCAGATATACCCGCGGCGGGACACTTCGGCGTACACGTCCGGGAATCATAAGTGTTATCGCCCGAAGGTGAGGAATGTCAGACCGGGGATCCATGCCATGCACCATTTTGTGAATCACACCTTGCATCACACTTTGACACATATCATAGGTCCACATGCAAGGTTTGGTGGGGTTCCGGTGCTCCGGCGGTCGTTCTCCCCCTCCTCCCCCCAAAACAGCGGAACGTGTGCCCCGGCGGGTCTACCCCCCTAGATTTCTCCGCGCGAGGGTGCACCAATGTAACTTTTCATAGGTTTAGGTTTGTTTAGTCCATGGACATATGGAAAACCATGTGTGGCACCCTTTGGCACAGTCTAGCCCCCGATATACCCGCGGCGGGACACTTCAGCGTACACGTCCAGGAATCTGTTAAGTGTTATCGCCCGAAGGTGAGGAATGTCAGACCGGGGATCCATGCCATGCACCATTTTGTGAATCACACCTTGCATCACACTTTTACACATAGAATAGGTCCACATGCAAAGTTTGGTGGGGTTCCGGTGCTCCGGCGGTCGTTATCCCCCTCCTCCCCCCAAAACAGCGGAACGCGTTCCCCGGCGGGTCTACCCCCCTAGATTTCTCCGCGCGAGGGTGCACCAATGTAACTTTTCATAGGTTTAGGTTTGTTTAGTCCATGGACATATGGAAAACCATGTGTGGCACCCTTTGGCACAGTCTAGCCCCCGATATACCCGCGGCGGGACACTTCAGCGTACACGTCCAGGAATCTGTTAAGTGTTATCGCCCGAAGGTGAGGAATGTCAGACCGGGGATCCATGCCATGCACCATTTTGTGAATCACACCTTGCATCACACTTTGACACATAGAATAGGTCCACATGCAAGGTTTGGTGGGGTTCCGGTGCTCCGGCGGTCGTTATCCCCCTCCTCCCCCCAAAACAGCGGAACGTGTGCCCCGGCGGGTCTACCCCCCTAGATTTCTCCGCGCGAGGGTGCACGAATGTAACTTTTCATTCTTTTAGGTTTGTTTAGTACATATACACATGGAGAACCAAAGATTGGGACCCTTTGGCACATATACCAGCAGCTAGAGCCATTATCACACGGTCGACGGTGTGCCTGGTCTACTGGTTAGGGTTAGGTGTAGGGTTAGGGCTAGGGTTTAGGGGCTAGGGCTAGGGTTTAGGTTAAAGGGTAAGTATTTATGGTTAGGTATAGGTTTAGGGTTTAGGGTTAGGGTTAGGGTTTATGATGCATGGTTCTGCAGCTCCGGCGTCGTGGTTTAGGGATTTAGAGGGGTTTAGGGCTCGAAGCCTCCCCAGTTTAGGGTTTAGGGTTTAGGGGAGCTACTTTTGCACCATTAGACCTTGCACCACACTTTGAAACATAGAATAGGTCCACATGCAAGGTTTGGTGGGGTTCCGGTGCTCCGGCGGTCGTTATCCCCCTCCTCCCCCCAAAACAATGCAACGCGTGCCCCGCGGGTCTACCCCCCTAGATTTCTCCGCGCGAGGGTGCACCAATGTAACTTTTCATAGGTTTAGGTTTGTTTAGTCCATGGACATATGGAAAACCATGTGTGGCACCCTTTGGCACAGTCTAGCCCCCGATATACCCGCGGCGGGACACTTCAGCGTACACGTCCAGGAATCTGTTAAGTGTTATCGCCCGAAGGTGAGGAATGTCAGACCGGGGATCCATGCCATGCACCATTTTGTGAATCACACCTTGCATCACACTTTTACACATAGAATAGGTCCACATGCAAGGTTTGGTGGGGTTCCGGTGCTCCGGCGGTCGTTATCCCCCTCCTCCCCCCAAAACAGCGGAACGCGTGCCCCGGCGGGTCTACCCCCCTAGATTTCTCCGCGCGAGGGTGCACCAATGTAACTTTTCATAGGTTTAGGTTTGTTTAGTCCATGGACATATGGAAAACCATGTGTGGCACCCTTTGGCACAGTCTAGCCCCCGATATACCCGCGGCGGGACACTTCAGCGTACACGTCCGGGGAATGCGGTAAGTGTTATCGCCCGAAGGTGAGGAATGTCGGACAGGGATACATGCCATGCACCATTTTGTGAATCACACCTTGCATCACACTTTGACACATAGAATAGGTCCACATGCAAAGTTTGGTGGGGTTCCGGTGCTCCGGCGGTCGTTATCCCCCTCCGCCCCCCACAACAGCGGGCCGCGTGCCCCGGCGGGTCTAGCCCCCTAGTTTTCTCCGCGAGGGTGCACCAATGTAACTTTTCATAGGTTTAGGTTTGTTTAGTTCATGGACATATGGAAAACCATGTGTGGCACCCTTTGGCACAGTCTAGCCCCGATATACCCGCGGCGGGACACTTCAGCGTACACGTCCAGGAATCTGTTAAGTGTTATCGCCCGAAGGTGAGGAATGTCAGACCGGGGATCCATGCCATGCACCATTTTGTGAATCACACCTTGCATCACACTTTGACACATAGAATAGGTCCACATGCAAGGTTTGGTGGGGTTCCGGTGCTCCGGCGGTCGTTATCCCCTCCTCCCCCAAAACAACGGAACGTGTGCCCACGGGTCTACCCCCTAGATTTCTCCGCGCGAGGGTGCACCAATGTAACTTTTCATTCTTTTAGGTTTGTTTAGTACATATACACATGGAGAACCAAAGATTGGGACCCTTTGGCACATATACCAGCAGCTAGAGCCATTATCACACGGTCGACGGTGTGCCTGGTCTACTGGTTAGGGTTAGGTGTAGGGTTAGGGCTAGGGTTTAGGGGCTAGGGCTAGGGTTTAGGTTAAAGGGTAAGTATTTATGGTTAGGTATAGGTTTAGGGTTTAGGGTTAGGGTTAGGGTTTATGATGCATGGTTCTGCAGCTCCGGCGTCGTGGTTTAGGGATTTAGAGGGGTTTAGGGCTCGAAGCCTCCCCAGTTTAGGGTTTAGGGTTTAGGGGAGCTACTTTTGCACCATTAGACCTTGCACCACACTTTGAAACATAGAATAGGTCCACATGCAAGGTTTGGTGGGGTTCCGGTGCTCCGGCGGTCGTTATCCCCCTCCTCCCCCCAAAACAGCGGAACGCTTGCCCCGGCGGGTCTACCCCCTAGATTTCTCCGCGCGAGGGTGCACCAATGTAACTTTTCATAGGTTTAGGTTTGTTTAGTCCATGGACATATGGAAAACCATGTGTGGCACCCTTTGGCACAGTCTAGCCCCCGATATACCCGCGGCGGGACACTTCAGCGTACACGTCCAGGAATCTGTTAAGTGTTATCGCCCGAAGGTGAGGAATGTCAGACCGGGGATCCATGCCATGCACCATTTTGTGAATCACACCTTGCATCACACTTTGACACATATCATAGGTCCACATGCAAGGTTTGGTGGGGTTCCGGTGCTCCGGCGGTCGTTCTCCCCCTCCTCCCCCCAAAACAGCGGAACGCGTGCCCCGGCGGGTCTACCCCCTAGATTTCTCCGCGAGGGTGCACCAATGTAACTTTTCATAGGTTTAGGTTTGTTTAGTCCATGGACATATGGAAAACCATGTGTGGCACCCTTTGGCACAGTCTAGCCCCCGATATACCCGCGGCGGGACACTTCAGCGTACACGTCCAGGAATCTGTTAAGTGTTATCGCCCGAAGGTGAGGAATGTCAGACCGGGGATCCATGCCATGCACCATTTTGTGAATCACACCTTGCATCACACTTTTACACATAGAATAGGTCCACATGCAAAGTTTGGTGGGGTTCCGGTGCTCCGGCGGTCGTTATCCCCCTCCTCCCCCCAAAACAGCGGAACGCGTTCCGGCGGGTCTACCCTCTAGATTTCTCCGCGCGAGGGTGCACCAATGTAACTTTTCATAGGTTTAGGTTTGTTTAGTCCATGGACATATGGAAAACCATGTGTGGCACCCTTTGGCACAGTCTAGCCCCCGATATACCCGCGGCGGGACACTTCAGCGTACACGTCCAGAATACGGTAAGTGTTATCGCCCGAAGGTGAGGAATGTCAGACCGGGGATCCATGCCATGCACCATTTTGTGAATCACACCTTGCATCACACTTTGACACATAGAATAGGTCCACATGCAAGGTTTGGTGGGGTTCCGGTGCTCCGGCGGTCGTTATCCCCTCCTCCCCCCAAAACGGCGAACGTGTGCCCCAGTGGTCTACCCCCTAGATTTCTCCGCGCGAGGGTGCACGAATGTAACTTTTCATTCTTTTAGGTTTGTTTAGTACATATACACATGGAGAACCAAAGATTGGGACCCTTTGGCACATATACCAGCAGCTAGAGCCATTATCACACGGTCGACGGTGTGCCTGGTCTACTGGTTAGGGTTAGGTGTAGGGTTAGGGCTAGGGTTTAGGGGCTAGGGCTAGGGTTTAGGTTAAAGGGTAAGTATTTATGGTTAGGTATAGGTTTAGGGTTTAGGGTTAGGGTTAGGGTTTATGATGCATGGTTCTGCAGCTCCGGCGTCGTGGTTTAGGGATTTAGAGGGGTTTAGGGCTCGAAGCCTCCCCAGTTTAGGGTTTAGGGTTTAGGGGAGCTACTTTTGCACCATTAGACCTTGCACCACACTTTGAAACATAGAATAGGTCCACATGCAAGGTTTGGTGGGGTTCCGGTGCTCCGGCGGTCGTTATCCCCCTCCTCCCCCAAAACAATGGAACGCGTGCCCGGCGGGTCTACCCCCCTAGATTTCTCCGCGCGAGGGTGCACCAATGTAACTTTTCATAGGTTTAGGTTTGTTTAGTCCATGTACATATGGAAAACCATGTGTGTCAGAGAATGGCACAGTCTAGACCCGGATATACCCGCGGCGGGTCACTTCAGCGTACACGTCCGGGAATACGGTAAGTGTTATCGCCCGAAGGTGAGGAATGTCAGACCGGGGATCCATGCCATGCACCATTTTGTGAATCACACCTTGCATCACACTTTGACACATAGAATAGGTCCACATGCAAGGTTTGGTGGGGTTCCGGTGCTCCGGCGGTCGTTATCCCCCTCCTCCCCCCAAAACAGCGGAACGCGTGCCCCGGCGGGTCTACCCCCCTAGATTTCTCCGCGCGAGGGTGCACCAATGTAACTTTTCATTCTTTTAGGTTTGTTTAGTACATATACACATGGAGAACCAAAGATTTAGGTTAAAGGGTAAGTATTTATGGTTAGGTATAGGTTTAGGGTTTAGGGTTAGAGTTAGGGTTTATGATGCATGGTTAAGTATTAATGTGTTAGGATTTATGGTTAAGTATTAATGTGTTAGGATTTAGGGTTAGGGTTTAGGGTTAGGGTTATGATTTAGGGTTATATGATTTAGGGTTATATGATTTAGGGTTAGGGTTATGATTAATGTGGCTAGATCAATGGGTTAGGATTTAGGGTTAGGGTTAATCACACATTTCTTGAAAAACATGAAACATATAGTATTAAATAATACACATTTTGAAAAACAAGTTTAATATAATTTACAAATAAAACTTAACGTTATTGATAATTTACAAATAAAATTCTTAGTGTTATAGAAGTGGTAAAAAAAAAAAAAATGCTTTGCCGTGCGCAGGCGCACGGCAAAGAATTCTACCGCACGGCAAAGGCCGCCATTCGCTCGGCAAAGAGTGCCCGCACGGCAAAGGCCCTTTGCCGCACGGCAAAGAACGGCGCACGGCAAAGTGTGGGGATAAGGCCGGTACCTGGTCGGGGCACCTGAGCCACAAACGCATCGACACCTCGCCCGCATCCACGCCACGCCGCGCCGCCTCGCCCGCATCCACGCCACCACTGCCGCCAGCCACTGCCGCCCCTCCCCGGCCGCTGCCGCCAGCCACGCACACCGCCACCCCTCCCCCGCCGCTGCCGCCAGCCACGGACACCACCGCCCCACCCCAACCATCGCCGCCAGCCACGCACGCCGCCATTCCCCGTCGCCGCTGCTGCTTCCCCGCCCCCTCCCCACCGCCGCTGCTGCTGCTCCCCTCCCCCACCGCTGCTGCTGCTCCCCTCCCCCACCGCCACCGCGGCCGAGCTAGCTAGGGAGCTAGGTCCCGCCGCCGCCCCCGCCGCCTGCTCCGATTCCGGCGGGATACGGGAGGTCCTCCACCCTGCTGCCTCGACCCGACGGCCTGCTGACCCGAAACGACGGCCTACTGCCCATTCCGCCAATCTGCCAATCTCTGCAGCAAGGTGTGTTTGTGTGTTCCCGACCCGACGGGTTGTTTGTGTGTTACATTGAAATGAACGCTGCTAGATGTAGATAAATTTGAAAATCTGTGAGCTATTTGTGTGATATTTTGACATGAGCTGGTATTTTATTCATATCATGCATGAAGTTAAAATACTTTGCCTTATGCCTTTACATGGATCAAGATAAGACACGTAAAGCACATTGAGATGCATTGATTTTGTGAAATTTGCATACACGAGCGTACGGAAAAATTTAGGTCTCGGTAGGTCAAAATTAGGGCCATTTAGCAAATAGGAATTTGAGGCAGAATTTAGTCTTGACTTGAATGACTAATTTATTTTTCTCGCTATGCAGACGATGTTTCGAGGTGGATACAGGGGCCGGCGTTGTCGGGGTGCTTGAGGAGCGTTGCCGGAGGGTCATTGGTCTTCTTCGCCGGCTGTCGGTCACGCTTCGAGGGTGAGAATCCGTTCGCCTCTCTTGTACCTAGGTTTTTTCTTTATGTCTAGATCACCAAGTCTGTCGCGATACCTAGGCGTCTCTTCCCGACCGTAAGGGTTACGCGGATAAATATGCATTAGTGGTCTCGCATATTATGAACCGTAACTCTTACGGCATTTATCGGGACAGCCGGCGGATGCGTAGTTGGGTACGTTCTCCGTGCTCTACCCCGATCCGAGACAGGATTTCGGTAGCGCCTCCCCGTTGTTCTCCGGATGCACACCCCTCTCGGCTTTTTGCCGAGACGTGTATCGGGAGAGCAGCGGGGAGGTGCTGCCGAAATTCTGTCTCGGATCGGGGTAGAGCACGGAGAACGTACTCAATCTACGGATCCGGCGGCTGCTAGGAGCCCACCTAGTAGAGTTTCAGGTTGATGCACGCGTAACATAAATAAATATATGATGCATTTATTTCGTATTTGATATATAAATGCTATGTTCGTCTGTTTTGTTGCTGATTAGAGGATGGATAATCGTGGCTGGATGTACGATGGCAGAATCAGTCAGTGGAACTATACTGATGAATGGGGAGAAAAGACCGAGCAGTTTGTGGATAGGGCGTTTGCCATCCCTAGCAGACCTATAAGTGTTTGGTGCCCTTGTAGTAAGTGCGCTAACCGAAAGGCACGGGACAAGGAAACTATGAGTATGCACCTGATCAAGTTTGGGTTCACACCGTCCTACAGGATTTGGACTTACCATGGAGAAAAGGCAAAGAAACGTGCTAGGAAGGAGGTGCGGCAGATTCAACCTAGGGGGGAATATGACACTGGTTTTGATAGGTGCTTAGAAAACTTGGCTAATGGTAATGTGCCTGAAAGCTCTCATGTAGAGGTTGAGACACCTCAGGATGCGGAGACAAGTGAGGACCCGGAGGAAAACACAAAGGAGTACTATGAGGCTCTGTTTGCTTCGCAGAAACCCCTACATGAAAATACAGAGGTTACCCAACTAGATGCCATCGCTCGCCTTATGGCCTTGAAGTGCCATAGGAACTTGTGCAGAGATGGGTTCGATGAACTTCTGGTCATCGTAGGCAGCCTTCTGCCGAAAGGGCACCTCTTGCCGCAAAACTTCTACTATTCGACCAAATTGCTCAGTGACCTTAAGATGTCATCTCAGCAGATACACGCTTGTCCAAAGGGATGCATGCTATTCAGAGAGGAGCACGCTGACACAAATTATTGCATCAAATGCAATTCCTCTAGGTACTTTGAGGTAGACCGCAATGGTGATGGTCAGAAGAGGCAGACCACGGTTGCCAAGAATATCCTCCGCTATCTTCCAGTTCTACCGAGGATCCAGCGGCTCTTCATGACCGAGGATACTGCCCAGCAGATGAGGTGGGCCGTGGAAGGAAACAGATACACCGACAAGATGATACATCCGTCGGATGGTACTGCATGGAAGAACTTTGTGAAGAAATTTCCACTGAAAGCGGTGACCCGAGGAGCGTAGCGATTGCGATATCAACCGATGGGTTCAATCCATATGGTATGTCGGCTGCAGTATACAGTTGTTGGCCAGTGTTTGTTATTCCCATGAACCTCCCCCCTGGCGTCTGCATGAGATCAGAGAACATGTTTGTGTCGATGATAATCCCAGGGCCCAAATACCCGGGCAAGAACATGAATGTGTACCTGGAACCGCTGGTGGATGACTTGGTTCGTGGCTGGGAAGGTCGCGGGATCCGAACATATGACGCATCAAAGAAGGAGTACTTCGATATGTATGTGTGGTACCACACGTCCCTGCATGACCTGCCAGCACGTGCTTTGTTCTGCGGGTGGTGTACACATGGGAAGTGGCCTTGCCCACAGTGCAAGCAGGCCGTGACTTTCTTCTGGCTAAACAAGGGAGGCAAGTATTCATGCTTTGATGAAGCTCGACAGTTCCTTGAGCGGAGGCATGCATACAGGAGTGATGTAAAGAGTTTCAAGAAAGGCCGTGTTGTCCGTGGCCCGAAGCCAATTCCGAAGACCGGAACGGAAATCAAGGCCGAGTTAGATGCTCTTCAGCCTAGCCCTGATGGGAATGGTTTCTTAGGATATGGGGAGACACACCAATGGACTCACAAGCCGTGCTTATGGAAGCTCCCTTACTTTGAGTTTCTCGAGCTCCCGCATAACATTGATGTAATGCACACCGAGAAGAATATCAGTGAAGCCATTTGGAGCACTATTGTGGACACTGAGAAGACGAAGGATAACATAAAGGCTCGAATTGATCAAGAAAGGTGGTGTGATAGGCCGGAGTTGAACATGCAGCCACCTAATGGTGCCAAAAAAACTTGGACTAAGCCACACGCTCCGTTCTGCCTCACAAAGGCCCAATAAAGGGAGGTCTTCCAATGGATGAAGGACTCCTTGTTTTTCCCCGATGGGTTCGCAGCCAACTGGATGAGGGGCCTGAACATTGAAACGCTGCGAGTACAAGGACTGAAGAGTCATGACTACCACATATGGCTTGAGCGGATAATGCCGGTGATGATTCGAGGCTATGTCCCTGAGAAGACTTGGCGAGTGCTAGCGAGGTTGAGTTTTTTCTTCCGCCAGATTTGTGCTAGGGAGTTAGACACTAAAGTGATTGAGAAGCTGGATGAAGAGGCACCCGTGTTGCTTTGCGATCTGGAGAAGATCTTTCCTCCAGGGTTTTTTAATCCGATGCAACACATGATCCTGCACCTCGCGGAGGAGTGCTTAAAGGGGGGCCCGAATTGGGGCCGTTGGCAGTTTGGTCCCGAGAGAGAAACACAAAAGCTTCGTCAAATGACTGGCAATAAATGCAAGATCGAAGCATCCATAGCCGAGGCAGTCCTGAACGTGGAGGTGGCAAACTTCACCACTAAGCACTATGATCCCAACATTCCCACAAAGCACAACCCGGTCCTCCGTTTAAATGCCGCCAACAATGAAGAAGTACCCAAGCTTAGCATCTTCGTGGGGCTTGGTGGCAAGTCAAGTGGCTCGAAGCCGTACAGAACGGACCTACCTGAGCGGACCTTGATCCACTCGTATGTCTTAAACACCATGGTCGAAGTGAAGCCGTACATCGAGTAAGTGCGAACCATTTAATTATTCGCAAACATTCACTCGTATGTTCGTGGCTAACTCTTCCTCTTTTCATCGGTATAGGAAATTCAAGGCTATACATTGGAAGAATACCCACAGGGAGCCTACCGGGAAGAATCCAAGCAAATTTTCGATAAGGGAGGCGGTTTCGGTTTCAGTAGCTGGTTTTGTAATTTGGTACTATTCTATCCAAATTAGCTAGCACTTCCTACATTTATCGGTCATTTCTCGTTCTAAACTTCTTGTGCTAAACTTGTAGGCAAGAACTGACAAAGAGATGAAGTCAGAGCTAAGAAAAATTGCTAGGGGCTTTGACCATTCCGTAGAAGCGTTCAACTCCTATGACGTGAACGGGTATCGCTTCCAGACCCATCAATACACAACAAGCCGGCCCAACGCGAAGACAATAAATAGTGGGGTGGTATGTCAAGGTGATGATGGGCTCCATTACTATGGAAGAGTCGAGGGTATATACGAGCTGAATTACGGGTTTCACAAAGGGCTAAATCCCGTCGTCTTCAAATGCCATTGGTTTGACCCACGTCGGGTGAGACGGGATCCTGAAATTGGGTTGGTCGAAGTTGAAAGGAACTCCGTTTATAAGGGAGAGGATGTGTACATCTTGGCAACCCAGGCCTTTCAAGTATTCTATCTCCCGTACGCGTGCAGAAACCCGACAAAACGTCTACATGGATGGGATGTTGTGATGACGGTGCCTTCACGCAATAGGCCGCCCCGCCAAACAAGGACGATTACCGCCGCGTAGACCCCTCAGCAAGGAGTGTCGAGTTTTATCAGGAAGAAGGGCTCCCCGGCCATTTCACAATCGGCTTGCCGACTATCGATGACATGGTCGTAGACGATGAACAAGAAGACGCGGGCATGGATGGAGACAATGCAGAAGATGAAGCTGAGGATGTCTGTGCCCCGGAAGACCTGAGTTTGCTCGAGGCGTTCAAAGCAGGGATTGACCTCGATGCAGATGGACCACCTCCAGGTTTCATTGATGATTATTGGTTCGCCGAGCCTGATGACGATGAGGAGACACGCGGTCCAATCACGGATGGCGACACAGGCTACTGATCTATGTAGTAGTAATTGTGAGGCTAGCCTATTTGTAATAACTCCGTGTAATAGAGATTGTCTAGCTAGGTTATTTGTAAGAACTCCGTGCTATGTTTGAGAGAACTCTATGGTAGCTATTTGTTGCTTCCACTAATTAATTAATGTTCATCCTTTTGCATTATTTGTTGCTTTCATTAATGTTCATCTACTTATATTTCTGTTGCTTTCACTAATATTTATCTCTTTACAATATTGCGTACTAATAAACCACTCTCTTCATTTGTGTTTGCAGGTGATTGAAGCATGCCGCCAAAAAAAAGGGGTGGCGGTCTTAAAAAGAAGCTCAAGGACTTGGTAGGTGTAGGGACTTCGAGGCGGGGCCCCCCACCTAGCCCCCCTCCTAGCCCCCCTCCTGTCGCTCCCACAGGGCGGCCGCGTAGGAAGAATGCGACGCGGGTACTCACTCCTAGTCCTAGCCCCCCTCCCGCAGCCGATGATGATGACGAGGAGGAGGAGGTGGGTCGGGAGGACGAGGAGGAGGTGGGTGGGGAGGACCAGGAGGAGGAGGGGGGTGGGGAGGACCAGGAGGAGGAGGGGGACGAGGAGGACCTCTCGGAGGATGAGGGGTTGGGGAACTTAGTGTTCGATCCTGATCCAAGCCTAGAGTGGTGTGAGCCGGAGGATTACCAGTACGTTCCAGCTTTGGAGAGGCTGAGGCCACGTGATAGGAAGCCATATCGGCGTGGGATAACACAGCTCCCCTCGCTGAGAAGCTGGCGCTACAGGCACGTTGTTCTTGTGCCCTATGGAAGGAGGTACATGTTATTTTTTGGCATTTCGTTATCGCAATTTTGTCATTATCAAAATTATTATCACATACATATTGATGTTGTCGTTTCATGGTGCAGCTCGTTCCAGCTTGAAGACCCGACGCAGAGACCGCCACGTGGGTACTCGAACATCCTTGGGGGCCTACTTAGGTGGTATTTCCCTGGGATAGTCAACTTCCCTACTGGTGGCTGCGACGTAGCTTGGAGGTGGGCGCACTACAGCCTCGCGGAAGATCTTCTTGGCCGCGGCACCGCGGCGGATATGGTTGTTGCCAAATTCTGGGTACGTGACTTTTGACTTCTTACCATTCATACACTCTCCTTGGTTCACAATAATTGCACTAATGCCCCTTGTTTTACCTATGTGCATGGTTGCAGAAATACTTCAAGAGGGCCGAGGGCAAGGAGAATGCGTGCGATGATGTCCTACACCAGCTTGCAAGGAAGAGGGTGACTGGCATGCACTACGAGGCACGTATTCAATGCGTCCGCGACTGGCACGCCGACCGCTTCGTCCACATGAGTAAGGAGGACGCTCGCGACACGCTCATGCAGCCGTGGCGTACTTGCAGGTATTTGCATTTATGTGTTATTGATTTCTTTATCGCCATGTAGTTTATTTTACCATAATGGGTTTATCTTGTGCATGTAGAACCCTCCTCAGTACGTCGGCAACGACGATAGGTGCTTTCGTGCGATGGTCATGTGGTGGACATGCCCCCAGTACCTCAAGAAGCACGAGGAGGGCAAGGCGAAGCGGGCAGAGATGCGAGGTGGATCGCATATCCAAGGCAGCATCCCCATCTCTCTTCACCTGCAGAAGGAGGTGAGCAAATTAATGGTTCCTTCATTCTTTGAATTCATGTTATATATTTGTTAACTCCGCAAGGGTGTGTCACTTCACTCAATTACATGTTCTCTTTTGCAGGAAGTCAGGACAGGAGCGAAGCCTAACGTCTTTGCCGTGCTAAAGAAGATGAAGCAAAGGAAGACGCCTGATCCTGAGACGGGGTCCTTGTGGGTTAACCCGCAATCCGAGACCCAGTGCACGGCGTATGTCTCCAAGTTCAAGCAGAAGCACGGCGAGGACGCCAATCCAGAGGCCGAGGACTTTGACCCTGAGGTCGCGGTGCTTGCGGGAGAAGGCTTGAAGCATGGCCGCCTATGGTTTGGTGACGGGTGCGTCGACCCAGCGAGGGTTCCCTCTCTCCGCCAGATCCGTCGTGGTCGTAAGAGCGGCCAGCCTGAGGTAGAGCCCGGCCACGGGCTTCGGATCTAGCTGTCGAGCGGTTACGGGTATGTTCTTCCTCGGGTCTCTACATTTCCTTTACATGCTTTCCATTGAAATGTTAATGACATCGCGGCAACACAACGTAGGAGGAGATGGCAGCGAAGGAGCAGGCGGCCCAGGAGCACGCACGGAACATGGAGCGGCAGATTCTGGAGTACCAGCAGCAGCAGACACAGATGATGCAGCAGATGCAACAGCAGCAGCAGATGATGCAGCAGCAGCAGGCACAGATGAGCTGGCTCATGAGCCAGACGGCTCTGTCTTCTCCACCGGGGAGTCTTCCTCCTCCACCTTACTCCATGTGGATGCCGCCACCGCCCACTCAGACCCCGGGGACACCTATCACCGTCAACAACATGAACATCATCCGGAGCATGAACCTCGGTGAGTCCTCCTACGCTTGTGCCCAACCCGCTACTTGTGCTTGTTCAAGTGTTCAATATGCAAATGCATGTTAATTCCATCAACCTGCTTATAGATTTTATGTCACAAGGCAATGACAATGAGGCCGGCGGAAGCGGAGGAGGACAATAAGGTTGATGGCATGGTCTTGATGGATTTGTGGACTTTCCCGTTATGGATTGTACTTGTACTTGATGTGTGTTGATGTATTTGTGGACATTGCACTTGTACTTGATGTATTTGTGGACATTGCACTTGTTATGCATAAACTATGTGTGCTCGATGTATTTGTGGTGTTGTTCATGTGTTTGGTGATGCTATGGTGAATATATATGTTGTATATGTTATATATATGTGAAATGCAATTTTGAAATGCAGGGAATAAAGAAAAACAGAAAAAAAATGAAAAAACCAGGGGCCTTTGCCGTGTGTATGCACACGGCAAAGGACATTTGGTCACTTTGCCGTGTGCATACACACGGCAAAGGCGCCACGTGGCGCAAGCCTGTGCTCCTGGGAAGCCAGTGTGTGTCCCTGGAGAATCCTTTGCCGTGCGTGCTGGGGAGTGGGCGCACGGCAAAGAGGAGAAGCACGGCAACGAGCGGGCGCACGGCAACGTCGGGGCGCACGGCAGCGTCGGGGCGCACGGCAGCGTTTGGTGGCACGGCAGCGTCGGGGCGCACGGCAACGTCTGGGCGCACGGCAGCCTCCAGGACGCACGGCAGAGACGGCGCGCACGGCAAAGGAGTGGGCGCACGGCAACGAGCGCGCGCACGGCAAACGCTCGAGCGCACGGCAACGAGAGCGCGCACGGCAACGAGCCTTTGCCGTGCGGTTTGGTCAGGCGCACGGCAATGTCTTCTTTGCCGTCGAGGGCGTTGCCGTGCAGACGCTGCCGTGCGCCGACGCACGGCAAATCCTTTGCCGTGCAAATAGGCCCCTTTGCCGTGCGATTGGTCGCACGGCAACGTAGTGTTTTCCCGTAGTGCCGGCCGGAGGGTTCAAACTGCTCCGCTGGCTTGTCATGCGGTTTTGTCGATGGGGATCGGTCCGCCTCAGCTGGAATTACTGGCAGAGCCATGGGAAGCGGCGGCGATGGCGGGTTGCCGGCGGCAGATCGGACTTGGAACCTGATCGGGCTGGCGGCGGCACATCAGACTTGGAACCTGTTTTACGTGTCTGTCTCCTAAATTGGTAGACGTGGGATAGAAGGTTAGTTTATATGCGCATATCCAAACGTGAAACGTGGAGGGCGTTCTAAAGTTAATATTGGCCGTTATTTTAGTGTGTAGCTAATCTTAACCGTTGATTGTTTGTTGTTTTAATAATATAATAGATAGCATGTTGGGTGAACAAATTACAGTTGGGCAATTGACAAATAGAGAGGGCATGACCATGCACATACATATTATGATGAGTATTGTGAGATTTAATTGGGCATTACGACAAAGTACATAGACCGCTATCCAGCATGCATCTATGCCTAAAAAGTCCACCTTCAGGTTATCATCCGAACCCCCTCCAGTATTAAGTTGCTAACAACAGACAATTGCATTAAGTATTGCGCGTAATATTATCAATAACTACATCCTCGGACATAGCATCAATGTTTTATCCCTAGTGGCAACAGCACATCCATAATCTTAGAGGTTTCTCTCACTCCCCCAGATTCACGGAGACATGAACCCACTATCGAGCATAAATACTCCCTCTTGGAGTTACAAGCATCAACTTGGCCAGAGCATCTACTAGTAACGGAGAGCATGCAAGATCATAAACAACACATAGACATGAATTGATAATCAACATAACATAGTATTCTCTATTCATCGGATCCCAACAAACACAACATATAGAATTACAGATAGATGATCTTGATCATGTTCGGCAGCTCACAAGACCCGACAATTAAGCACAATGAGGAGAAGACAACCATCTAGCTACTGCTATGGACCCATAGTCCAGGGGTAGACTACTCACACATCACTCCGGAGGCGACCATGGCGGCGTAGAGTCCTCTGGGAGATGATTCCCCTCTCCGGCAGGGTGCCGGAGGCGATCTCCTGAATCCCCCGAGATGGGATTGGCGGCGGCGGCGTCTCTGGAAGGTTTTCCGTATCGTGGCTCTCGGTACTGGGGGTTTCGCGACAAAGGCTATTTGTAGGCGGAAGGGTAGGTCAGGGGGCCACACGAGGGGCCCAGGAGACAGGTCGGCGCGGCCAAGGGCTGGGCCGCGCCGGCCACCCTCCTGGCTGCCTCGTGGCCCCACTTCGTTGACTCTTCGGTCTTCTGGAAGCTTCGTGGCAAAATAGGACCCTGGGCGTTGATTTCGTCCAATTCCGAGAATATTTCCTTACTAGGATTTCTGAAACCAAAAACAGCAGAAAACATCAACTGGCTCTTCGGCATCTTGTTAATAGGTTAGTTCCAGAAAATGCACGAATATGACATAAAGTGTGCATAAAACATGTAGATATCATCAATAATGTGGCATGGAACATAAGAAATTATCGATACGTCGGAGACGTATCAAGATTAACCACATAGCTACCGGTACAGCCCTTAGCCTCGAGGGAGAACTACTCCCTCCTCATGGGAGACAGCAGCGGTGATGAAGATGGCGGTGGTGTCGATGGAGATGCCTTCCGGGGGCAATTCCCCGTCCCGGCAGCGTGCCGGAACAGAGACTTCTGTCCCCCAGATCTTGGCTTCGCGATGGCGGCGGCTCTGGAAGGTTTCTCGTACCATGGCTTATTCCCCCGAAGTTTTTAGGTCAGGAGGCTTCTTATAGGCGAAGAGGCGGAGTCGGAGGGCTGACGAGGCGGCCAGACAATAGGGGGCGCGCCCCCCTTGGGCCGCGCCGCCTTACTGTGTGGTGGGCCTGTGGCTCTCCTCTGGTCCCTCTCTGGTGTTCTGGAAGCTTCGTGGAATTATAAGATACTGGGCATTGATTTCGTCCAATTCCGAGAATATTTCCTTACTAGGATTTCTGAAACCAAAAACAGCAGAAAACAGGAACTGGCACTTCGGCATCTCGTCAATAGGTTAGTTCCGGAAAACGCATAAAATCATCATAAAGTGTGAACAAAACATGTAGGTATTGTCATAAAACAAGCATGGAACATAAGAAATTATCGATACGTTGGAGACGTATCACACAACACAATCAAAATACTTTGCCCCAACTTAACAGTGAGGTTGTCAATCTCACCGGCTTGCTGTAAACAAAGGATTAAACATATGGTGTGGAAAATGATGTTTGTTTGCGAAGAACAGTAGAGAACAATTATTGCAGTAGATTGTATTCAGATGTAAAAGAATGGACCAGGGTCCACAGTTCACTAGTGGTGTCTCTCCAATAAGATAAATAGCATGTTGGGTGAACAAATTACAGTTGGACAATTGACAAATAGAGAGGGCATAACAATGCACATACATATCATGATGACTACTATGAGATTTACTTAGGGCATTACGACAAAGTACATAGACCGCTATCCAGCATGCATCTATGCCTAAAAAGTCCACCTTCTGGTTAGCATCCGCACCCCTTCCAGTATTAAGTTGCAAACAACAGACAATTGCATTAAGTATGGTGCGTAATGTAATCAACACAAATATCCTTAGACAAAGCATCGATGTTTTATTCCTAGTGGCAACAGCACATCCACAACCTTAGAACTTTCTGTCACTGTCCCAGATTCAATGGAGGCATGAACCCACTATCGAGCATAAATACTCCCTCTTGGAGTTACAAGTATCAACTTGGCCAGAGCCTCTACTAGCAACGGAGAGAATGCAAGATCATAAACAACACATATATGATAGATTGATAATCAACTTGACATAGTATTCCATATTCATCGGATCCCAACAAACACAACATGTAGCATTACAAATAGATGATCTTGATCATGATAGGCAGCTCACAAGATCTAACATGATAGCACAATGAGGAGAAGACAACCATCTAGCTACTGCTATGGACCCATAGTCCAAGGATGAACTACTCACACATCAGTCCGGAGGCAATCATGGTGATGAAGAGTCCTCCGGGAGATGATTCCCCTCTCCTGCAGGGTGCCGGAGGCGATCTCCTGAATCCCTCGAGATGGGATTGGCGGCGGCGGCGTCTCTGGAACTATTTCCGTATCGTGGCTCTCGGTAATAGGGTTTTCGCGACGGAGAGTTTAAGTAGGCGGAAGGGCAGAGTCAGGGGGGCGCACGAGGGGCCCACACCATAGGCCGGCGCGGGCCCCTCCCTGGCCGCGCCGCCCTATGGTCTGGCCGCCTCGTGGCCCCACTTCGTATGCTCTTCGGTCTTCTGGAAGCTCCGTGGAAAAATAAGACCCTGGGCGTTGATTTCGTCCAATTCCGAGAATATTTCCTTTGTAGGATTTCTGAAACCAAAAACAGCAGAAAACAGGCACTGGCGCTTCGGCATCTCGTTAATAGGTTAGTGCCGGAAAATGCATTTAAATGATGTAAAGTGTGTATAAAACATGTGAGTATTGTCATAAAAGTAGCATGGAACATAAGAAATTATAGATACGTTTGAGACGTATCAACCGTCATCTTCAACGCCGTCTACTTTGACCCGTCGTTCCCGTCGTCAACAACGTTACTGATGCGACATCATCTGCTACATCTCCACCGGATAGGTACGTGCGACATATCTCGATCTATTTAGCTATGGATGTTTTACCGTTTGCGCTGCTACTATTTATGTTGATTAATGCATCTAGTATGTTTGAGTTTCACATGTTAGTAGTTGTTGTTGTCATGTTTAATATTCTGGAATTAATGATGGAAATTGTGCCTAATTATCCAACAATCCAAAAACCTAATTGTAGGCAATTTACTGAGTTAACTATGGTTGGTTTTGTTGATGCACTAAGGTCGGATAAGTTTATTGTTGTGCACTTGAAGATGTGGCAGATTAAGACCACGCTCTGGCTTACTCATCTGAAAGTGTTTCAAGTTAGTAATGGCTTACCTGAAAGAACAATATCTGACCAAGATCAGAATAAGTTCAAGGAAGACAATAGTCTCTTCGTTGGATGTGTTCTAAGTATTCTTGCTAGCCGTTTGTGTGATGTGTATATGCACATAACATATGGTAAAAAGCTCTGGGATGCACTGAATGCTAAATCCGGTGCAACCGATGCAGGCAGTGAACTGTACATCATGGAGAGCTTCCATGATATCAGGATGGTGAACAACCGTTCTATAGTCGAACAAGCTCATGAGATACAATGCATTGCGAAAGAGCTCGAACTCCTTAAGTGTGCCCTACCTGACAAGTTTGTGGCTGGATGCATTATTGCCAAGTTGCCCCCTTCAAGGAAGAACTTTGCCACAACTCTCAAACACAAGAGATAGGAGATATCAGTTAAAAATCTGATAGCATCTATTGATGTTGAGGAGAAAGCTCATGTTAAGGATACTACTGAGAAAGAAGAGGGTCAGTCTAGCGCCAACATGGTGCAGAAGAAACCCTACAACAAGAACAAAGGGAATAACAAGCCCTCCTTCAATAATCCTATGAAGACTACAACCTTCAAGAATAAGAAGATGATAAACAAAGAAGATCTGAGTTGCGTTACCTGTGGAGAGACTGGCTACTTTTATAAGGACTGTCCAGAGAGGGCAGACCACAAGAAAAAGGCAAGGCAAGTGATGTCTACTCACACTTCTTTTCCTGTAGACAGTGTTGGGCCTCCAAGAGCAGAGGTTTGTAGAACAGCAGCAAGTTTTCCCTTAAGTGGATCACCCAAGGTTTATCGAACTCAGGGAGGAAGAGGTCAAAGATATCCCTCTCAAGCAACCCTGCAATTACGATACAAGAAGTCTCTTGTGTCCCCAACACACCTAATACACTTGTCAGATGTATAGGTGCACTAGTTCGGCGGAGAGATAGTGAAATACAAGTGGTATGAATGAATATGACTGGTAATAGCAATCTGAATAAAATTTGGTAGCGAGTAAACATGCAGTGGAACAGTAAATAAACGGAGATTCGATGTGTGGAAACAAGGCCTAGGGATCCTACTTTCACTAGTGGAAACTCTCAACATTGATCACATAATAAAACCACTCTACACTCTCTTGTTGGATGACACACACCATTAATTGTGTAGGGCTACAACAGCACGTCAATGCCGGAGTTAACAAGCTCCACAACATTCAATGTTCATATTTAAATAACCTTAGAGTGCATGATAGACCAACGCAATTATACCAAGTACTAACATAGCATGCACACTGTCACCGACAGGCTATGAAAGGGGGAATAGATCACATCAATACTATCATAGTAATAGTTAACTTCATAATCTACAAGAGATTACAATCATAACCTATGCCAAGTACTACATGATGCACACACTGTCAACATTACATCATGGAGGAGGAATAGACTACTTTAATAACATCACTAGAGTAGCACATAGATGATATTCAACTAGATCACAAAGAGAGAGATGAACCACATAGCTACGGTAGAGCCCTCAGCCTCGGGGGAGGATTACTCCCTCCTCATCATGGGAGCAGCGATGGCGGTGAAGAAGATGGCGGTGGTGTCGATGGAGATGCCTTCCGGGGGCAATTCCCCGTCCCGGCAGGGTGCCGGAACAGAGACTTTTGTCCCCCGAATTGGAGTTTCGCGATGGCGGCGGCTCTGGAAGGTTTTCTGGAGTTTCGTCAATCGGTGTCGAAAATTTAGGTCACGAAGGCTTATATGGGCGAAGAGTCGGAGTCGGAGGGGCCACGGGGCCTCCTCACAGTAGGGGGGCGCGCCCCCCCTTGGGCCGCGCCGCCACCATGTGTGGGGCCCCCAGGGCTCCCCTCTGGTCCCACTCTGGCTCTCTGGAAGCTTCCGGGAAAAATAAGGTTTTGGGCATTGATTTCGTCCAATTCCGAGAATATTTCCTTACTAGGATTTCTGAAACCAAAAACAGCAGAAAACAGGAACTGGCACTTCGGCATCTCGTCAATAGGTTAGTTCCGGAAAACGCATCAAAACGATATAAAGTGTGAACAAAACATGCAGATATTGTCATAAAACAAGCATTGAACATCAGAAATTATAGATACGTTGGAGACGTATCAGCAAGTCAACACGGTGACCGCTAGCAATGCTGATGGGTACGGTAATCTCTTTACTGTTCTTTCGGTATTTCAATCTCCATGTTGGTGGATTGATACATGTGCTAATGTTCATGTGTGGGCTGATATATTCATGTTCACTTCTTACCAGGTCGCCCGGGATTCTTCCGTCTTAATGGGGAATTGGTCACATGCTTCTGTTCGTTGTGTTGACACGGTAGATCTGAAGTTAACTTCCGGGAAGATTGTGCAGTGATACGCGTACAGCACGCGTCCGTTGGGAACTCCAAGAGGAAGGTGTGATGCGTACAGCGGCAAGTTTTCCCTCAGTAAGAAACCAAGGTTTATCGAACCAGTAGGAGCCAAGAAGCACGTTGAAGGTTGATGGCGGCGGAGTGTAGTGCGGCGCAACACCAGGGATTCTGGCGCCAACGTGGAACCTGCACAACACAACCAAATTACTTTGCCCCAACGTGACAGTGAGGTTGTCAATCCCACCGTCTTGCTGTAACAAAGGATTAGATGTATAGTGTGGATGATGATTGTTTGCAGAAAACAGTAGAACAAGTATTGCAGTAGATTGTATTCGATTAAAAGAATGGACCGGGGTCCACAGTTCACTAGAGGCGTCTCTCCGATAAGAATAAGCATGTTGGGTGAACAAATTACAGTTGGGCAATTGACAAATAAAGAGGGCATGACCATGCACATACATGTTATGATGAGTAGTGTGAGATTTAATTGGGCATTACGACAAAGTACATAGACCGCTATCCAGCATGCATCTATGCCTAAAAAGTCCACCTTCAGGTTATCATCCGAACCCCCTCCAGTATTAAGTTGCAAACAACAGACAATTGCATTAAGTATGGTGCGTAATGTAATCAACAACTACATCCTTAGACATACCATTGATGTTTTATCCCTAGTGGCAACAGCACATCCACAACCTTAGGGGTTGCTGTCACTCCCCCAGATTTAATGGAGACATGAACCCACTATCGAGCATAAATACTCCCTCTTGGAGTTACAAGTATCAACTTGGCCATAGCCTCTACTAGCAACGGAGAGCATGCAAGATCATAAACAACACATAGATGATATTGATAATCAACATAACATAGCATTCACTTATTCATCGGATCCCAACAAACACAACATATAGCATTACAGATAGATGATCTTGATCATGTTAGGCAGCTCACAAGATCCAACAATGATAGCACAATTAGGAGAAGACGACCATCTAGCTACTGCTATGGACCCATAGTCCAGTGGTGAACTACTCACTCATCACTCCGGAGGCGACCATGGCGGTGAAGAGTCCTCCGGGAGATGATTCCCCTCTCCGGCAGGGTGCCGGAGGCGATCTCCTGAATCCCCCGAGATGGGATTGGCGGCGGCGGCGTCTCTGGAAGGTTTTCCGTATCGTGGCTCTCGGTACTGGAGTTATTATCGACGAAGGCTTAAGTAGGCGGAGGAGATAGGTCAGGGGGCGCCACGAGGGCCCCACACAACAGGCCGGTGCGGCCAGGGCCTGGGCCGCGCCGCCCTAGCGTGTGGGCGCCTCGTCGCCCCACTTCGTTTCCTCCCCGGACTTCTGGAAACTTCGTGGAAAAATAAGATCCTGGGCGTTGATTTCGTCCAATTCCGAGAATATTCCCGTACTAGGATTTCTGAAACCAAAAACAGCAGAAAACAGCAACTGGCTCTTCGGCATCTTGTTAATAGGTTAGTGCCGGAAAATGCATAAATATGACATAAAGTATGCATAAAACATGTAGGTATCATCAATAAAGTGGCTTAGTTCCTGCTCGTCCCGAGTAGGTAAACGATAACAAAGATAATTTCTGAAGTGACATGCCATCATAATCTTGATCATACTATTGTAAGCACATGTAATAAATGCAGCGATCCAAAACAATGGTAAATGTAATGAGTAAACAACTGAATCATATAGCAAAGACTTTTCATGAATAGTACTTTCAAGACAAGCATCAATAAGTCTTGCATAAGAGTTAACTCATAAAGCAATAATTTCAAAGTAAAGGTATTGAAGCAACACAAAGGAAGATTAAGTTTTAGTGATTGCTTTCAACTTGTAACATGTATATCTCATGGATATTGTCAATGTAAAGTAATATAACAAGTGCAATATGCAAGTATGTAGGAATCAATGCACAGTTCACACAAGTGTTTGCTTCTTGAGATGGAGAGAAATAGGTGAACTGACTCAACATAAAAGTAGAAGAAAGGCCCTTCGCAGAGGGAAGCATCGATTGCTATATTTGTGCTAGAGCTTTGGTTTTGAAAACAAGAAACAATTTTGTCAACGGTAGTAATAAAGCATATGCATCATGTAAATTATATCCTACAAGTTGCAAGCCTCATGCATAGTGTACTAATAGTGCCCGCACCTTGTCCTAATTAGCTCGGATTACCTGGATTATCACCGCAATACATATGTTTTAACCAAGTGTCACAAAGGGGTACCTCTATGCCGCATGTACAAAGGTCTAAGGAGAAAGCTCGCATTGGATTTCTCGCTTTTGATTATTCTCAACTTAGACATCCATACCGGGACAACATACACAACAGATAATGGACTCCTCTTTAATGCTTAAGCATTCAACAACAATTAATTTTCTCATATGAGATTGAGGATATTTGTCCAAAACTGAAACTTCCACCATGGATCATGGCTTTAGTTAGCGGCCCAATGTTCTTCTCTAACAATATGCATGCTCAAATCATTCAACTCATGGTAAATCGCCCTTACTCCAGACAAGACGGACATGCATAGCAACTCACATGATATTCAACAAAGAGTAGTTGATGGCGTCCCCAGGAACATGGTTATCGCTCAACAAGCAACTTAATAAGAGATAAAATGCATAAGTACATATTCAGTACTACAATAGTTTTTAAGCTATTTGTCCCATGAGCTATATATTGCAAAGATAGAGGATATAAATTTAAAGGTAGCACTCAAGCAATTTACTTTGGAATGACGGAGAAATACCATGTAGTAGGTAGGTATGGTGGACACAAGTGGCATAGTGTTTGGCTCAAGGATTTTGGATGCATGAGAAGTATTCCCTCTCGATACAAGGCTTAGGCTAGCAAGGTTATTTGAAACAAACACAAGTATGAACCGGTACAACAAAACTCACATAAAAGACATATTGTATGCATTATAAGACTCTACACCGTCTTCCTTGTTGTTCGACCCTTACTAGAAAATATCTAGACCTTAGAGAGACCAATCATGCAAACCAAATTTTAGCAAGCTCTATGTATTTCTTCATTAATAGGTGCAAAGTATATGATGCAAGAGCTTAAACATGAGCACAACAATTGCCAAGTATCACATTATTCAAGACATTCTACCAATTACCACATGTAGCATTTCCCGTTTCCAACCATATAACAATTTAACGAAGCAGTTCAACCTTCGCCATGAATATTATGAGTAAAGCCTAAGGACATATTTGTCCATATGCAACAGCGGAGCGTGTCTCTCTCCCACACAATGAATGCTAGGATCCATTTTATTCAAACAAAAACAAAAACAAAAACAAACAGACGCTCCAAGCAAAGTACATAAGATGTGATGGAATAAAAATATAGTTTCACTAGAGGAACCTCATAATGTTGTCGATGAAGAAGGGGATGCCTTGGGCATCCCCAAGCTTAGATGCTTGAGTCTTCTTGAAATATGCAGGGGTGAACCACCGGGACATCCCCAAGCTTAGAGCTTTCACTCTCCTTGATCATATTGTATCATCTCCCTCTCTTGATCCTTGAAAACTTCCTCCACACCAAACTCAAAACAACTCATTAGAGGGTTAGTGCACAATCAAAATTCACGTGTTCAGAGGTGACATAATCGTTCTTAACACTTCTGGACATCGCATAAAGCTACTGAAAGTTAATGGAATAGAAAAATCCATCAAGCATAGCAAAACAGGCAATGTGAAATAAAAGGCAGAATCTGTCAAAACAGAACAGTCCGTAAAGACGGATTTCTAAGAGGCACCAGACTTGCTCAAATGAAAATGCTCAAATTTAATGAAAGCTGCGTACATATCTGAGGATCACTCACGTAAATTGGCATAATTTCGTGAGTTACATACAGAGAATTAGGCCCAGATTCGTGACAGCAAAGAAATCTGTTTCTGTGCAGTAATCCAAATCTAGTATGAACCTTACTATCAAAGACTTTACTTGGCACAAAAATGCAACAAAACTAAGATAAGGAGAGGTTGCTACAGTAGTAACAACTTCCAAGACTCAAATATAAAACAAAAGTGCAGTAGTAAAATCATGGGTTGTCTCCCATAAGCGCTTTTCTTTAACGCCTTTCAGCTAGGCGCAGAAAGTGTGTATCAAGTATTATCAAGAGACGAAGCATCAACATCATAATTTGTTCTAATGATACAATCAAAAGGTAACTTTATTCTCTTTCTAGGGAAGTGTTCCATACCTTTCTTGAGAGGAAATTGATATTTAATATTACCTTCCTTCATATCAATGATAGCACCAACAGTTCGAAGAAAAGGTCTTCCCAATATAATGGGACAAGATGCATTGCATTCAATATCCAAGACAACAAAATCAACGGGGACAAGGTTATTGTTAACGGTAATGCGAACATTATCAACTCTCCCCAAAGGTTTCTTTGTAGAATTATCAGCAAGATTAACATCCAAATAACAATTTTTCAATGGTGGCAAGTCAAGCATATTATAGATCTTTCTAGGCATAACGGAAATACTTGCACCAAGATCACATAAAGCATTACAATCAAAGTCATTGACCTTCATCTTAATGATGGGCTCCCAACCATCCTCTAACTTCCTAGGAATAGAAGTTTCGCGATTTAATTTCTCTTCCCTAGCTTTTATGAGAGCATTTATAATATGTTTTGTGAAAGCCAAATTTATAGCACTAGCATTAGGACTCTTAGCAAGTTTTTGTAAGAACTTTATAACTTCAGAGATGTGTCAATCATCAAAATCCAAACCATTATAATCTAAATCAATGGGATCATTGTCCCCAATGTTGGAATTTTTTTTAGCAGTTTTATCACAGGCAGTTTCAGCAGTTTTAGCAATTTCAGGCAGTTTTTCACGCTTTGCATTAGAAGTAGAAACATTGCCAACACCAATTATTTTACCATTAATAGTAGGAGGTGCAGCAACATGTGGAGCATTAGCATTACTAGTGGTGGTAATAGTCCAAACTTTAGCTATATTATCTTCTTTAGCATTTTCTTCTTTTTCCCACCAAGCACGCAATTCGGCCATCAATCTTATATTCTCATTAATTCTAACTTGGATGGCGTTTGCTGTAGCAAATGACTTAATATCATTATTTTCATTAGGCATAACTTTCGATTTCAAAAGATCAACATCAGCATCAAGACTATCAACTTTAGAAGCAAGTATATCAATTTTCCCAAGCTTTTCTTCAACAGATTTGTTAAAAGCAGTTTGTGTACTAATAAATTCTTTAAGCATGGCTTCAAGTCCAGGGGGTGAATTCCTATTATTGTTGTAAGAATTCCCATAAGAATTACCATAGCCGTTGCCATTATTATAAGGATATGGCCTATAGTTGTTACTAGAATTGTTCCGATAAGCATTGCTGTTGAAATTATTATTTTTAATGAAGTTTACATCAACATGTTCTTCTTGAGCAACCAATGAAGCTAACGGAACATTATTAGGATCAATATTTGTCCTACCATTCACAAGCATAGACATAATAGCATCAATCTTATCACTCAAGGAAGAGGTTTCTTCAACAGAATTTACCTTCTTATCTTGTGGAGCTCTTTTTGTGTGCCATTCAGAGTAATTAATCATCATATTATCAAGAAGCTTTGTTGCGTCGCCTAGAGTGATGGACATAAAGGTACCTCCAGCAGTTGAATCCAATAAGTTTCGCGAAGAAAAATTCAGTCCTGCATAAAAGGTTTGGATGATCATCCAAGTAGTCAGTCCATGGGTTGGGCAATTTTTAACCAAAGATTTCATTCTTTCCCATGCTTGGGAAACATGCTCATTATCCAATTGTTTAAAATTCATTATGCTACTTCTCAAAGATATAATTTTAGCAGGAGGATAATATCTACTAATAAAAGCATCCTTGCATTTAGTCCATGAATCAATACTATTCTTAGGCAGAGATAGCAACCAATCTTTAGCTCTTCCTCTTAATGAGAAAGGAAACAATTTTAATTTTATAATGCCACCATCTACATCCTTATACTTTTGCATTTCACATAATTCAACAAAATTATTGAGATGGGCAGCAGCATCATCAGAACTAACACCTGAAAATTGCTCTCTCATAACAAGATTCAGTAAAGCAGGTTTAATTTCAAAGAATTCCGTTGTAGTAGCAGGTGGAGCAATAGGTGTGCATAAGAAATCATTATTATTTGTGGTTCTGAAGTCACACAACTTAGTATTTTCAGGAGTACCCATTTTAGCAATAGTAAATAAAGCAAACTAGATAGAGTAAATGCAAGTAACTAATTTTTTTGTGTTTTTTAGTATAGCAAACAAGATAGCAAGTAAAGTAAAACTAGCAACTAATTTTTTTGTATTTTGATATAATGCAGCAAACAAAGTAGTAAATAAAATAAAGCAAGACAAAAACAGAGTAAAGAGATTGGAGGTGGAGACTCCCCTTGCAGCGTGTCTTGATCTCCCCGGCAACGGCGCCAGAAAAAGAGCTTGATACGCGTACAACACGCGTCCATTGGGAACCCCAAGAGGAAGGTGTGATGCGTACAGCGGCAAGTTTTCCCTCAGTAAGAAACCAAGGTTTATCGAACCAATAGGAGCCAAGAAGCATGTTGAAGGTTGATGGCGGCGGAGTGTAGTGCGGCGCAACACCAGGGATTCCGGCGCCAACGTGAAACCTGCACAACACAACCAAATTACTTTGCCCCAACGTGACAGTGAGGTTGTCAATCTCACCGGCTTGTTGTAACAAAGGATTAGATGTATAGTGTGGATGATGATTGTTTGCAGAAAACAGTAGAACAAGTATTGCAGTAGATTGTATTCGATTAAAAGAATGGACCGGGGTCCACAGTTCACTAGAGGCGTCTCTCCGATAAGAATAAGCATGTTGGGTGAACAAATTACAGTTGGGCAATTGACAAATAAAGAGGGAATGACCATGCACATACATGTTATGATGAGTAGTGTGAGATTTAATTGGGCATTACGACAAAGTACATAGACCGCTATCCAGCATGCATCTATGCCTAAAAAGTCCACCTTCAGGTTATCATCCGAACCCCCTCCAGTATTAAGTTGCAAACAACAGACAATTGCATTAAGTATGGCGCGTAATGTAATCAACAACTACATCCTTAGACATAGCATTGATGTTTTATCCCTAGTGGCAACAGCACATCCACAACCTTAGGGGTTGCTGTCACTCCCCCAGATTTAATGGAGACATGAACCCACTATCGAGCATAAATACTCCCTCTTGGAGTTACAAGTATCAACTTGGCCAGAGCCTCTACTAGCAACGGAGAGCATGCAAGATCATAAACAACACATAGATGATATTGATAATCAACATAACATAGCATTCACTTATTCATCGGATCCCAACAAACACAACATATAACATTACAGATAGATGATCTTGATCATGTTAGGCAGCTCACAAGATCCAACAATGATAGCACAATTAGGAGAAGACGACCATCTAGCTACTGCTATGGACCCATAGTCCAGGGGTGAACTACTCACTCATCACTCCGGAGGCGACCATGGCGGTGAAGAGTCCTCCGGGAGATGATTCCCCTCTCCGGCAAGGTGCCGGAGGAGATCTCCTGAATCCCCCGAGATGGGATTGGCGGCGGCAGTGTCTCTGGAAGGTTTTCCGTATCGTGGCTCTCGGTACTGGAGTTATTATCGACGAAGGCTTAAGTAGGCAGAGGAGATAGGTCAGGGGGCGCCACGAGGGCCCCACACAACAGGCCGGCGCGGCCAGGGCCTGGGCCGCGCTGCCCTAGCGTGTGGGCACCTCGTCGCCCCACTTTGTTTCCTCCCCGGACTTCTGGAAGCTTCGTGGAAAAATAAGATCCTGGGCGTTGATTTCGTCCAATTCCGAGAATATTTCCTTACTAGGATTTCTGAAACCAAAAACATCAGAAAACAACAACTGGCTCTTCGGCATCTTGTTAATAGGTTAGTGCCGGAAAATGCATAAATATGACATAAAGTATGCATAAAACATGTAGGTATCATCAATAAAGTGGCATGGAACATAAGAAATTATCGATACGTTGGAGACGTATCATGCAGCTGAGGAATGTGCATCATGTCCCTACTATGAACAAGAATCTCGTTAGCGGCTCCCTTCTATGCAGAGATGGGTTTAAGGTTGTTTTAGAGTCAAATAAAGTAGTTGTTTCCAAGTTTGGACAATTTATTGGTAAAGGCTATGAGTGGGGAGGCTTGTTCTGCTTTCGCTTTCAGATTTCAGTAATAAGTCTGTGAACCATATTTGTGGCAATGTTAGTGATGATACTAGTGTTTGGCATTCTCGGTTATGTCACATTAATTTTGGTTTAATGTCTCGGCTATCCAGTTTGAGTTTAATTCCGAATTTGACCATTGCCAAAGGTTCTAAGTGTCATAGTTGTGTGCAATCAAAGCAACCTCGGAAGCCTCACAAGGCGGCCGAGGAGAGAAACTTGTCACCTCTAGAAATCATACATTCTAATCTATGCGAGATGAATGGTGTGTTGATAAAAGGTGGAAAGAGATATTTCATGATATTGATTGATGATGCGACTAGATTTTGCTATGTTTATTTATTACGAACTAAAGATGAAGCTTTAGACTACTTGAAAATTTATAAGGCCGAAGTTGAAAATCAACTAGAGAGAAAGATCAAGCGTCTTAGGTCGGATCGTGGTGGTGAATATTTTCCTAAAATATTTGATGAATTCTGTGAGGAACATGGCATTATTCATGAGAGGACGCCTCCCTATTCACCCCAATCAAACGGGGTTGCCGAGAGGAAAAATCGCAAGCTGACTGACTTGGTGAATTCCATGTTAGCCACTGCTGGTTTATCAAAGGCATGGTGGGGGAAGGCTTTGTTGACTTCATGTCATGTCTTGAATAGAGTTCCTAACAAGAATAAAGATAAAACCCCTTAGGAGAAGTGGGTTGGGAGAAAACCATCACTTTCGTATTTGCGCACATGGGGATGTTTGGCAAAAGTCAATATTCCAATTACTAAGAAGCGCAAACTCGAACCAAAGACAGTGGATTGTATCTTTCTAGGTTATGCTCCACTGAGTGTAGGCTATATATTTTTAGTAGTTCAATCTGAGGTACCAGATATGCATGTTGATACTATTATGGAATCTCGTGATGCAACATTTTTTGAGAATATGTTTCGTATGAAAGATATGTATAATATTGCTAGAATTTCTACTGAGATAATTCCTAAATCTAGTACATCTAATGAGTATTTTGAAAAATCACATGAGAATGTTACTGAGAAGGATGACAATGAAGCTCCTAAATGGAGCAAGAGATGGAGGATTGAAAAATCCTCTGGTGATGATTTCATTGTGTACCTTATGGATGATACTCTCATGTCCATTGCAGAGGCATATGCATCTCCAGATGCAGATGACTGGAAAGAAGTTGTCCATAATGAGATGAACTCGATTCTTTCTAATGGAACTTGGGAGCTATCAGAATGACCCCATGGATGCAAGCTTGTGGGCTGCAAATGGGTGTTCAAGAAGAAGCTAAGACCTGATGGTACTATTGAGAAGTACAAGGCGCGACTTGTAGCGAAAGGCTACGCACAGAGAGAAGACGAAGATTACTTCGACACCTATTCACCTGTCGCTAGACATACCACCATTTGAGTACTACTATCCATGGCTGCCTCTTATGGTCTTATCATTCATCAAATGGACGTAAATACAGCTTTCCTTAATAGAGAGTTGGAAGAGGAAATCTATATGGATCAGCCTGATAGGTTTGTAGTAAAAGGTGAAGAAAGAAAGGTGTGCAAGTTGCCGAAATCTTTATATGGCCTGAAACAAGCACCTAACAAATGGCATGAGAAGTTTGACAGAACTTTAACTTTTGTAGGCTTTGTTGTCAATGAGGCTGACAAGTACGTTTACTATCGCCATGGTAGGGGTGAAGGTGTTATACTGTGTTTGTATGTGGATGATATTCTGATCTTTCGTACAAACATGAAAGTAATACACGAGGTTAAGTCTTTCTTGTCAAAGTGCTTTGATATGAAAGACCTGGGGGAAGATGATGTTATTCTGAACATCAAGCTTATTAAGAACGAGAGTGAGATTACTCTAACGCAATCTCATTATGTTGAGAATTCTTGAGCCGGTTCGGCTATATTGATAGCAAGTGTTCTCCAACACCTTATGATGCCAGTGTGACATTACGCAAGAACCGGAGAATTGTCGTAGATCAATTGAGATATTCTCAGATCGTTGGCTCACTCATGTACTTAGCGAGTGCGACTATACCTGATTTTTTTTGTTGTTAGCAAGTTGAGTAGGTTCATGTCAAACCCGGGTACTGATCATTGGCATGCACTTGATTGGGTCATGCGCTACCTATGTGGTACAATGAGTTATGAGATTCTCTATTCAGGGCACCCAAGTGTGCTTCAAGGATATAGTGATTCAAATTGGATCTCTGATGTAGCTGATCTCTACGCCACTAGTGGGTATGTATTTACCTTTGGATATGTACCGGAGGTACTCGGAAGGGAATAAGTCGTTCGCGCTGATGCATTTCTATAGCAAGCTCAAAAAGAACGACAAATGACAGTTGACGCGCCTTTCCTTGTCGAAGGGGAAAGACGCCATTGATCTGGATGCGCCGCTAGCAACATCGGCATGGCGTCCTATCGGCAACAAGGCTGCCAAGGCCGCCATGGCCGACGCTGCGTCGACCGAGGAGACGCAGGCGTCGATCACGTAGTGCCTCGTCGAGGTCTCCTCGACCTTGCTCTCCCGCGACAAAAAGGCCAACAAAAGGTGGGCGGCGCTGCTCAAGAGGAAAGAGAAGAATATGGAGCTCAAGAAACGCAAGGACGACATGTCCCTGCTGACAGCATCGACAGAAGGAATGTCTCCCCGGACGCGGGCGACGCACAACTTCTTCAAAGTCTAGATCCTCGACGACATCAAAGCCAAAATGGCGGTGGCCGAGGCGGCGGTCTAGGTAGCGGCAGCGGCAGCAACCGCAACCCCGGAGCAAGAGCCGACAGACGCGTCTACTATAGCATCTGCCAGTACACCTGCGTCGGCCGCTGCGTCGGTGACCGAGCTTACACTGTTCTCTGTTGTTCTTTGCAAACAAACATCATTCTCCACACCATACGTTTAATCCTTTGTTTACAGCAAGCTGATACGCGTACAGCACGCGTCCGTTGGGAACCCCAAGAGGAAGGTGTGATGCGTACAGCGGCAAGTTTTCCCTCAGTAAGAAACCAAGGTTTATCGAACCAGTAGGAGCCAAGAAGCACGTTGAAGGTTGATGGCGGCGAGATGTAGTGCGGCGCAACACCAAGGATTCCGGCGCCAACGTGGAACCTGCACAACACAACCAAAGTACTTTGCCCCAACGAAACAGTGAGGTTGTCAATCTCACCGGCTTGCTGTAACAAAGGATTGGATGTATAGTGTGGATGATGATTGTTTGCAGAGAACAGTAGAACAAGTAATGCAGCAGATTGTATTCGATGTAGAAGAATGGACCGGGGTCCACAGTTCACTAGTGGTGTCTCTCCCATAAGATAAATAGCATGTTGGGTGAACAAATTACAGTTGGGCAATTGACAAATAGAGAGGGCATGACCATGCACATACATGATATGATGAGTATTGTGAGATTTAATTGGGCATTACGACAAAGTACATAGACCGCTATCCAGCATGCATCTATGCCTAAAAAGTCCACCTTCAGGTTATCATCCGAACCCCTTCCAGTATTAAGTTGCAAACAACAGACAATTGCATTAAGTATGGTGCGTAATGTAATCAATAACTACATCCTCGGACATAGCATCAATGTTTTATCCCTAGTGGCAACAGCACATCCATAACCTTAGAGGTTTCTCTCACTCCCCCAGATTCACGGAGACATGAACCCACTATCGAGCATAAATACTCCCTCTTGGAGTTACAAGCATCAACTTGGCCAAAGCATCTACTAGTAACGGAGAGCATGCAAGATCATAAACAACACATAGATTGATAATCAACATAACATAGTATTCTCTATCCATCGGATCCCAACAAACACAACATATAGCATTACAGATAGATGATCTTGATCATGTTAGGCAGCTCACAAGATCCGACAATGAAGCACATAAGGAGAAGACAACCATCTAGCTACTTCTATGGACCCATAGTCCAGGGGTGAACTACTCACTCATCACTCCGGAGGCGACCATGGCGGTGTAGAGTCCTCCGGGAGATGAATCTCCTCTCCGGCAGGGTGCCGGAGGCGATCTCCTGAATCCCCCGAGATGGGATTGGTGGCGGCGGCGTCTCTGGAAGGTTTTTCGTATCGTGGCTCTCGGTACTGGGGGTTTCGCGACGAAGACTATATGTAGGCGGAAGGGCAGGTCAGGGGGCGTCACGAGGGGCCCAGACGCCAGGGCCGCGCGGCCAAGACCTGGGCCGCGCCGCCCTAGTGTCTGGCCACCTCGTGGCCCCACTTCGTCTCCTCTTCGGTCTTCTGGAAGCTTCGTGGTAAAATAGGCCCCTGGGCGTTGATTTCGTCCAATTCCGAGAATATTTCCTTACTAGGATTTCTGAAACCAAAAACAGCAGAAACAAAGAATCGGCTCTTCGGCATCTCGTTAATAGGTTAGTGCCGGAAAATGCATAAATATGACATAAAGTATGCATAAAACATGTAGATATCATCAATAATGTGGCATGGAACATAAGAAATTATCGATACGTCGGAGACGTATCAGCATCCCCAAGCTTAGTTTCTGCTCGTCCCGAGCAGGTAAACGATAACAAAGATAATTTCTGGAGTGACATGCCATCATAATCTTGATCATACTATTGTAAGCATATGTAGTGAATGCAGCGATCCAAACAATGTAAATGACATGAGTAAACAACTGAATCATATAGCAAAGACTTTTCATGAATAGTACTTCAAGACAAGCATCAATAAGTCTTGCATAAGAGTTAACTCATAAAGCAATAATTCATAGTAGAGGTATTGAAGCAACACAAAGGAAGATGAAGTTTCAGCGGTTGCTTTCAACTTATAACATGTATATCTCATGGATAGTTGTCAATGTAAAGTAATATAACAAGTGCAATATGCAAGTATGTAGGAATCAATGCACAGTTCACACAAGTGTTTGCTTCTTGAGGTGGAGAGAAATAGGTGAACTGACTCAACAATAAAAGTAAAAGAAAGGTCCTTCAAAGAGGAAAGCATCGATTGCTATATTTGTGCTAGAGCTTTGATTTTGAAAACAAGAAACAATTTTGTCAACGGTAGTAATAAAGCATATGTGTCATGTAAATTATATCTTACAAGTTGCAAGCCTCATGCATAGTATACTAATAGTGCCCGCACCTTGTCCTAATTAGCTCGGATTACCTGGATTATCATCGCAATGCACATGTTTTAACCAAGTGTCACAAAGGGGTACCTCTATGCCGCCTGTACAAAGGTCTAAGGAGAAAGCTCACATCGGATTTCTCGCTATTGATTATTCTCAACTTAGACATCCATACCGGGACAACATAGACAACAGATAATGGACTCCTCTTATATGCATAAGCATGTAGCAACAATTAATTTTCTCATATGAGATTGAGGATATTTGTCCAAAACTGAAACTTCCACCATGGATCATGGCTTTAGTTAGCGGCCCAATGTTCTTCTCTAACATTATGCAATGCTCTAACCATTCTAGCGGTAAATCTCCCTTACTTCAGACAAGACGAACATGCATAGCAACTCACATGATATTCAACAAAGAGTAGTTGATGGCGTCCCCAGGAACATGGTTATCGCACAACAAGCAACTTAATAAGAGATAAAGTGCATAAGTACATATTCAATACCACAATTGTTTTTAGGCTATTTGTCCCATGAGCTATATATTGTAAAGGTAGAGGATAGAAATTTTAAAGGTAGCACTCAAGCAATTTACTTTGGAATGGCGGAGAAATACCATGTAGTAGGTAGGTATGGTGGACACAAATGGCATAGTGGTTGGCTCAAGGATTTGGATGCATGAGAAGTATTCCCTCTCGATACAATGTTTAGGCTAGCAAGGTTTATTTGAAACAAACACAAGGATGAACCGGTGCAGCAAAACTCACATAAAAGACATATTGTAAACATTATAAGACTCTACACCGTCTTCCTTGTTGTTCAAACTCAATACTAAAAATTATCTAGACCTTAGAGAGACCAATTATACAAACCAAATTTTAGCATGCTCTATGTATTTCTTCATTAATGGGTGCAAAGTATATGATGCAAGAGCTTAAACATGAGCACAACGATTGCCAAGTATCACATTATCCAAGACATTATAGCAATTACTACATGCATCATTTTCCAATTCCAACCATATAACAATTTAACGAAGAAGAAACTTCGCCATGAATACTATGAGTAAAGCCTAAGGACATATTTGTCCATATGCAACAGCGGAGCGTGTCTCTCTCCCACACAAAGAATGCTAGGATCCATTTTATTGAAACAAAACAAAAACAAAAACAAACCGACGCTCCAAGCAAAGCACATAAGATGTGATGGAATAAAAATATAGTTTCAGGGGAGGAACCTGATAATGTTGTCGATGAAGAAGGGGATGCCTTGGGCATCCCCAAGCTTAGACGCTTGAGTCTTCTTGATATATGCAGGGGTGAACCACCGGGGCATCCCCAAGCTTAGAGCTTTCACTCTCCTTGATCATGTTGTATCATCTCCCTCTCTTGATTCTTGAAAACTTCCTCCACACCAAACTCAAAACAACTCATTAGAGGGTTAGTTCACAATTAAAATTTACATGTTCAGAGGTGACATGATCATTCTTAACACTTCTGGACATTGCACAAAGCTACTGAAAGTTAATGGAATCGAAAAATCCATCAAACATATCAAAACAGGCAATGCGAAATAAAAGGCAGAATCTGTCAAAACAGAACAGTTCGTAAATACGAATTTTATTGAGGCACCAGACTTGCTCAAATGAAAATTCTCAAATTGAATGAAAGTTGCGTACATATCTGAGGATCACTCACGTAAATTGGCATAATTTCCTGATTTACCTACAGAGAATTAGACCCAGATTCGTGACAGCAAAGAAATCTGTTTCTGCGCAGTAATCCAAATCTAGTATGAACCTTACTATCAACGACTTTACTTGGCACAACAATGCACAAAACTAAGATAAGGAGAGGTTGCTAAAGTAGTAACAACTTCCAAGACTGAAATATAAAATAAAAGTACTGTAGTAAAAAAAACATGGGTTGTCTCCCATAAGCGCTTTTCTTTAACGCCTTTCAGCTAGGCGCAGAAAGTGTGTATCAAGTGTTGTCAAGAGACGAAGTGTCAACATCATAATTTGTTATAATAATAGAATCAAAAGGTAACTTCATTCTCTTTCTAGGGAAGTGTTCCATACCTTTCTTGAGAGGAAATTGATATTTAATATTACCTTCCTTCATGTCAATAATAGCACCAACAGTTCGAAGAAAAGGTCTTCCCAATATAATGGGACAAGATGCATTGCATTCAATATCCAAGACAACAAAATCAACGGGGACAAGGTTATTGTTAACGGTAATGCGAACATTATCAAGTCTCCCCAAAGGTTTCTTTGTAGAATGATCAGCAAGATTAACATCCAAATAACAATTTTTCAATGGTGGCAAGTCAAGCATATTATAGATTTTCTTAGGCATAACGGAAATACTTGCACCAAGATCACATAAAGCATTACAATCAAAGTCATTGACCTTCATCTTAATGATGGGCTCCCAACCATCCTCTAGCTTCCTAGGAATAGAAGTTTCGCGTTCTAGTTTCTCTTCTCTAGCTTTTATGAGAGCATTTGTAATATGTTTCGTGAAAGCCAAGTTTATAGCACTAGCATTAGGACTCTTAGCAAGTTTTTGTAAGAACTTTATAACTTCAGAGATATGACAATAATCAAAATCAAAACCATTATAATCTAAAGCAATGGGATCATCATCCCCAATGTTGGAAAAAATTTCAGCAGTTTTATCACAGGCAGTTTCAGCAGTTTTAGCAGTTTCAGGCAGTTTTTCGCGCTTTGCATTTAAAGTGGAAACATTGCTAACACCAATTCTTTTACCATTATTAGTAGGAGGTGCAGCAACATGTGTATCATTAGCATTGCTAGTGGTGGTAATAGTCCAGACTTTAACTATATTATCTTCTTTTTCATTTTCTTCTTTCTCCCACCTAGCACGCAATTCGGCCATCAATCTTATATTCTCATTAATTCTAACTTGGATGGCATTTGCTGTAGTAACAATTTTATTATTATGATTTTCATGAGGCATAACTTTCAATTTCAAAAGATTAACATCAGCAGCAAGACTATCGACTTTAGAAGCAAGTATATCAATTTTCCCAAGCTTTTCTTCAACAGATTTGTTAAAAGCAGTTTGTGTACTAATAAATTCTTTAAGCATGGCTTCAAGTCCAGGGGGTGAATTCCTATTATTGTTGTAAGAATTCCCATAAGAATTACCATAGCCGTTGCCATTATTATAAGGATATGGCCTGTAGTTGTTACTAGAATTGTTCCGGTAAGCATTGTTGTTGAAATTATTATTTTTAATGTAGTTTACATCAACATGTTCTTCTTGAGCAACCAATGAAGCTAACGAAACATTATTAGGATCAATATTTGTCCTATCATTCACAATCATAGACATAATAGCATCAATCTTATCATTCAAGGAAGAGGTTTCTTCGACAGAATTTACCTTCTTACCTTGTGGAGCTCTTTCCGTGTGCCATTCAGAGTAATTAATCATCATATTATCAAGAAGTTTTGTTGCTTCACCAAGAGTGATGGACATAAAGGTACTTCCAGCAGCTGAATCCAATAGGTTCCGCGAAGAAAAATTCAGTCCTGCATAAAAGGTTTGGATGATCATCCAAGTAGTCAGTCCATGGGTTGGGCAATTTTTAACCAAAGATTTCATTCTTTCCCATGCTTGTGAAACATGTTCATTATCCAATTGTTTAAAGTTCATTATGCTACTCCTCAAAGATATAATTTTAGCAGGGGGATAATATCTACCAATAAAAGCATCCTTGCATTTAGTCCATGAATCAATACTGTTCTTAGGCAGAGATAGCAACCAATCTTTAGCTCTTCCTCTTAATGAGAAAGGAAACAATTTTAATTTTATAATGTCACCATCTACATCCTTATACTTTTGCATTTCACATAGTTCAACAAATTTATTGAGATGGGCAGCAGCATCATCAGAACTAACACCAGAAAATTGCTCTCGCATAACAAGATTTAGTAAAGCAGGTTTAATTTCAAAGAATTCTGCTGTAGTAGCAGGTGGAGCAATAGGTGTGCATAAGAAATCATTATTATTTGTGGTTGTGAAGTCACACAACTTAGTATTTTTAGGAGTACCCATTTTAGCAATAGTAAATAAAGCAAACTAGATAAAGTAAATGCAAGTAACTAATTTTTTTGTGTTTTTGATATAGCAAACAAGATAGCAAATAAAGTAAAACTAGCAACTATTTTTTTGTGTTTTGATTTAGTGCAGCAAACAAAGTAGTAAATAAAATAAAGCAAGACAAAAACAAAGTAAAGAGATTGGATTGTGGAGACTCCCCTTGCAGTGTGTCTTGATCTCCCCGGCAACGGCGCCAGAAAAAGAGCTTGATACGCGTACAGCACGCGTCCGTTGGGAACCCCAAGAGGAAGGTGTGATGCGTACAGCGGCAAGTTTTCCCTCAGTAAGAAACCAAGGTTTATCGAACCAGTAGGAGCCAAGAAGCACGTTGAAGGTTGATGGCGGCGAGATGTAGTGCGGCGCAACACCAGGGATTCCGGCGCCAACGTGGAACCTGCACAACACAACCAAAGTACTTTGCCCCAACGAAACAGTGAGGTTGTCAATCTCACCGGCTTGCTGTAACAAAGGATTAGATGTATAGTGTGGATGATGATTGTTTGCAGAGAACAGTAGAACAAGTATTGCAGCAGATTGTATTCGATGTAAAAGAATGTACCGGGGTCCACAGTTCACTAGTGGTGTCTCTCCCATAAGATAAATAGCATGTTGGGTGAACAAATTACAGTTGGGCAATTGACAAATAGAGAGGGCATGACCATGCACATACATGATATGATGAGTATTGTGAGATTTAATTGGGCATTACGACAAAGTACATAGACCGCTATCCAACATGCATCTATGCCTAAAAAGTCCACCTTCAGGTTATCATCCGAACCCCTTCCAGTATTAAGTTGCAAACAACAGACAATTGCATTAAGTATAGTGCGTAATGTAATCAATAACTACATCCTCGGACATATCATCAATGTTTTATCCCTAGTGGCAATAGCACATCCATAACCTTAGAGGTTTCTCTCACTCCCCCAGATTCACGGAGACATGAACCCACTATCGAGCATAAATACTCCCTCTTGGAGTTACAAGCATCAACTTGGCCAAAGCATCTACTAGTAACGGAGAGCATGCAAGATCATAAACAACACATAGATTGATAATCAACATAACATAGTATTCTCTATCCATCGGATCCCAACAAACACAACATATAGCATTACAGATAGATGATCTTGATCATGTTAGGCAGCTCACAAGATTCGACAATGAAGCACATAAGGAGAAGACAACCATCTAGCTACTGCTATGGACCCATAGTCCAGGGGTGAACTACTCACTCATCACTCCGGAGGCGAACATGGCGGTGTAGAGTCCTCCGGGAGATGAATCCCCTCTCCGGCAGGGTGCCGGAGGCGATCTCCTGAATCCCCCGAGATGGGATTGGCGGCGGCGGCGTCTCTGGAAGGTTTTCCGTATCGTGGCTCTCGGTACTGGGGGTTTCGCGACGAAGACTATATGTAGGCGGAAGGGCAGGTCAGGGGGCGTCACGAGGGGCCCAGACACCAGGGCCGCGCGGCCAAGACCTGGGCCACGCCGCCCTAGTGTCTGGCCACCTCGTGGCCCCACTTCGTCTCCTCTTCGGTCTTCTGGAAGCTTCGTGGTAAAATAGGCCCCTGGGCGTTGATTTCGTCCAATTTCGAGAATATTTCCTTACTAGGATTTCTGAAACCAAAAACAGCAGAAAAACAAAGAATCGGCTCTTCGGCATCTCGTTAATAGGTTAGTGCCGGAAAATGCATAAATATGACATAAAGTATGCAAAAACATGTAGATATCATCAATAATGTGGCATGGAACATAAGAAATTATCGATACGTCGGAGATGTATCATACCGTCACAAGCAACTCTTTTTCTGGCGCCGTTGCAGGGGAGATCAAGACACGCTGCAAGGGGAGTCTCTCGCACCCAATCTCCTTACTTTGTTTATTGTCTTGCTTTATTTTATTTTCTGTCTTGTTTGCTTTCTTTATATCAAAAACACAAAAAATTAGTTACTTGTTTTACTTTACTTAATTTAGTTTGCTTTACTTACTTTTATTATTGCTAAAATGAGTAATCCTGAAGTTGAAGTTCGTACGTTTAAGCAACAAGGGGAGAAAGTTTTAAAGATGCTTGGTATAGAATTAGTGATGCTCATCATAGGTGCACTAAGAAACACTCCACTATTATCCTCCTTAGGAACTTTTATGTTGGTATCTCTAGCTGGAATAGGTATGTTCTTGATACTCTTGCGGGGGGTAATTTCCTAGGAACTCCTGCTTTAGAAGCTAGTTGCATTATTGAGAGTCTAGTTGGAATACCACCTGTTAATGAAGTTAAAATTGAAATATCTCTTGAGGATGTCATGAAAAAGTTGGAGGCCATAGAGAAAAATCTTCCAAGTGTTGAAACTAAATTGGGAATATTACTTGATAATACTGATAAACTTGATAAATCTCTAAGAGGAATTAATGAAAGAATTGCTGTTTTAGAAACTTGTGCTATCCATGATAATCAAACCCATAGGATTGGTGAACTTGAAGAAGCTATGGAAAACTTGGGCTCAACTTTTTCTTCTCTTAAGTTTAAGGAGAAAGCTTATGTGGGTAAGGAGCAAAAGTTCATGTATGTCCCTAAGATGCCTAAGCCAAAGAATCATTATAAGCTTAAAATTGATAAAACCCTTAGTACCACTATGGGAAATTTAGATAATGGAGCATCTAAGAAACCTATTGCGACAAGTTGTGTTTTTAAGGAAAATTATGATGTTGATGGTTCTTCTCTTGATATTACTTGATTTCCACTTTCTGCGCCTAGCTGAAAGGCGTTAAAGAAAAGCGCTTATGGGAGACAACCCATTATTTTATTTCTGCAATTTTTGTTTTATATTTGAGTCAAGGTTCTTGTTAATATTGTAGCAATACCTTTGTATCTTTACTTTATTGCATTGTTGTGGCAAGTAAAGTCTTTGATAGTAAGGTTGATACTAGATTTGGATTTCTGCGCAGAAACAGATTTCTAGCTGTCACGAATTTGAGTAGATCTCTCTATAGGAGAGTCTAAAAAATCTGCAAAAATTCATGAGTAATCCTCAGATATGTATGCAACTTTCATTCAATTTGAGCTTCTTCATCTGAGCATGTTAAGTGTCTCGAAAAATTCGTCTTTACGGACTGTTCTGTTTTGACAGATTCTGCCTTTTATTTCACATTGCCTCCTTTACTGTGTTTGAGTGGATTTCTTTGCTCCATTAAATTTCAGTAGCTTTGGGTAATGTCCAGAAGTGTTGGGAATGATTGCGTCCTCTCTGAACATGTAAATTTTTGATTATGCACTAACCCTCTAATGAGATTGTTTTGAGTTTGGAGTGGAGGAAGTTTTCAAGGATCAAGAGAGGAGGATGATATAATATGATCAAGAAGAGTGAAAAGTCTAAGCTTGGGGATGCCCCCGTGGTTCATCCCTGCATATTTCAAGAAGACTCAAGCATCTAAGCTTGGGGATGCCCAAGGCATCCCCTTCTTCATCAACAACTTATCAGGTCACCTCTAGTGAAACTATATTTTTATTCCGTCACATCTTATGTGCTTTACTTGGAGCGTCTGTATGTTTTTATTTTTGTTTGTGTTTGAATAAATTCGGATCCTAGCATTCATTGTATGGGAGAAAGACACGCTCCACTTTTTCATATTGAACACTGGTGTTCTTAGTTTTACTTTTAATGTTCATGGTGAAGGTTGAAAGCCACTTCATTCATTGCTATTTGGTTGGAAACAGAAAATGCTTCATGTGGTAATTTGTATATGGTCTTGAATAATTTGATACTTGGCAATTGTTTTGAGCTCTCAAATAGATCATGTTTAAACTCTTGCATCATGTATATTAAACCTATTAGTGGAGAACTACGGTAGAGCTTGTTGAAATTTGGTTTGCATGATTGGTCTCTCTAAAGTCCAGATATTTTCTGCTAAAAGGTTTTGAACAACAAAGAAGACAGTGTAGAGTCTTATAATGCTTGCAATATGTTCTTATGTAAGTTTTGCTGTACCGGTTCATACTTGTGTTTGCTTCAAACAACCTTTCTAGCCAAAGCCTTGTACTGAGAGGGAATGCTTCTCGTGCATCCAAAACCTTGAGCCAAAACTTATGCCATTTGTGTCCACCATAACTACCTAGTATGTGGTATTTTTCTGCCATTCCAAGTAAATTGCTTGCGTGCTACCTTTAAAAATTTCATTCCTTGTCTTTGCAATACATAGCTCATGGGAAAGTAGCCTAAAAACTATTGTAGTAAAGAATATGTCGCTTATGTATCTTATTTCTTATAAGTTGCTTGTTGAGCGGTAACCATGTTTCTGGGGACGCCATCAACTGTTACACCTTTGTTGAATATCATGTGAGTTGCTATGCATGTTCGTCTTGTCTGAAGTAAGGGTGATTTGTCATGATTAAATGGTTTGAGTATGCATATTGTTAGAGAAGAACATTGAGCCGCTAACCAAAGCCATGTATCATGGTGGAAGTTTCAGCTTGGAGATTAATCCTCAAATCTCTTATGAGAATATTATCTGTTGTTGAATGCTTAAAGCATTAAAGAGGAGTCCATTATCTGTTTTCTATGTTGTCCCGGTATGGATGTCCTCAAGTTGAGATCTATCAAAATCGAGAAATCAAATGCGATTTATCTCCTTGGACCTTTGTACAGGTAGCATAGAGGTACCCCCTTTGTGACACTTGGTTGAAACATATGTAATGCAATGATAATCCATGGAAATCCGAGCTAATTAGGACAAGGTGCGAGCACTATTGGTATTCGATGCATGAGGCTTGCAACTTATAGGATGTTTTATGCGTAACACATATGAATTATTACTACCGTTGACAAAATTGTTTCCATGTTTTCAAAATAAAAAGCTCTAGCACATGAGTAATCCCTGCTTCCCTCTGCGAAGGGCCTTTCTTTTACTTTATGTTGAGTCAGTTTACCTATTTCTTTCTATCTTAGAAGCAAACACTTGTGTCAACTGTGTGCATTGATTCTTACATACTTGCTTATTTGCATTCATCATATTACTTTGTGTTGACAATTATCCATGAGATATACATGTTGAAAGTTGAAAGCAACTGCTGAAACTTATATCTTTCTTTGTGTTGCTTCAAAACCTTCTATTAAGAATCTATTGCTTGATGAGTTAACTCTTATGCAAGTCTTTTTGATGCTTGTCTTGAAAGTACTATTCATGAAAAGTCTTTGCTATATGATTCAGTTGTTTAAACATTATCTTTACCATTGCTTTGAATCACTTCATTCATCTCATATGCTTTACAATAGTATTGATCAAGATTATGATAGTAGCATGTCACTTCAGAAATTATCCTTGTTATCGCTTACCTACTCGAGGGTGAGTAGGAACTAAGCTTGGGGATGCTTGATACGTCTCAAACGTATCTATAATTTCTTATATTCCATGCTAGTTTTATGATAATACTCACATGTTTTATATACACTTTATATCATTTTGATGCATTTTTCGGCACTAACCTATTAACAAGATGCCGAAGCGCCAGTTCCTGTTTTCTGCTGTTTTTGGTTTCAGAAATCCTACACAGGAAATATTCTCGGAATTGGACGAAACAAAAGCCCACGGTCTTATTTTCCACGGAGCCTTCCAGAAGTCCGAAGAGGAGACGAAGAGGGGTGACAAGGCGACCACACCATAGGGGGGCGCGGCCCCACCCCTGGTCGCGCCGCATTATGGGGTGGGCCCCTCGAGCGTCCCCCGACTCTGCCCCTTCGCCTATATAATCTCTCCGTCGCGAAAACCCTAGTACGGAGAGCCACGATACGAGAAAACATACTGAGACGCCGCTGTTGTCAATCCCATCTCGGGGGATTCTGAAGATCGCCTCCGGCACCCTGCCGGAGAGGGGAATCATCACCGGAGGGCTCTACATCACCATGTCCGCCTCCGGACTGTTGCGTGAGTAGTTCATCCTTGGACTATGGGTCCATAGCAGTAGCTAGATGGTTGTCTTCTCCTCTTGTGCTATCATGTTTAGATCTTGTGAGCTGCCTATCATGATCAAGATCATCTATTTGTAATGCTACATGTTGTGTTTGTTGGGATCCGATGAATATGGAATACTATGTCAAGTTGATTATCGATCTATCATATATGTGTTGTTCATGATCTTGCATTCTCTCCATTGCTAGTAGAGGCTCTGGCCAAGTTGATACTTGTAACTCCACAAGGGAGTATTTATGCTCGATAGTGGGTTCATGCCTCCATTGAATCTGGGACAGTGTCAGAAAGTTCTAAGGTTATGGATGTGCTGTTGCCACTTGGGATAAAACATCAATGCTTTGTCTAAGGATATTTGTATTGGTTACATTACGCACAGTACTTAATACAATTGTCTGTTGTTTGCAACTTAATACTGGAAGGGGTGCGGATGCTAACCCGAAGGTGGGCTTTTTAGGCATAGATGCATGTTGGATAGCGGTCTATGTTCTTTGTCGTAATGCCCTAAGTAAATCTCATATTAGTCATCATGATATGTATGTGCATTGTTATGCCCTCTCTATTTGTCAATTGTCCAATTGTAATTTGTTCACCAAACATGCTATTTATCTTATTGGAGAGACACCACTAGTGAACTGTGGACCCCGGTCCATTCTTTTACATCTGAAATACAATCTATTGCAATCACTGTTCTCTGTTGTTCTTTGCAAACAAACATCATTCTCCACACCATACATTTAATCCTTTGTTTACAGCAAGCTGATACGCGTACAGCACGCGTCCGTTGGGAACCCCAAGAGGAAGGTGTGATGCGTACAGCGGCAAGTTTTCCCTCAGTAAGAAACCAAGGTTTATCGAACCAGTAGGAGCCAAGAAGCACGTTGAAGGTTGATGGCGGCGAGATGTAGTGCGGCGCACCACCAGGGATTCCGGCGCCAACGTGGAACCTGCACAACACAACCGAAAGTACTTTGCCCCAACGAAATAGTGAGGTTGTCAATCTCACCGGCTTGCTGTAACAAAGGATTAGATGTATAGTGTGGATGATGATTGTTTGCAGAGAACAGTAGAACAAGTATTGCAGTAGATTGTATTGGATGTAAAAGAATGGACCGGGGTCCACAGTTCACTAGTGGTGTCTCTCCCATAAGATAAACAGCATGTTGGGTGAACAAATTACAGTTGGGCAATTGACAAATAGAGAGGGCATGACAATGCACATACATGATATGATGAGTATTGTGAGATTTAATTGGGCATTACGACAAAGTACATAGACCGCTATCTAGCATGCATCTATGCCTAAAAAGTCCACCTTCAGGTTATCATCCGAACCCCTTCCAGTATTAAGTTGCAAACAACAGACAATTGCATTAAGTATGGTGCGTAATGTAATCAATAACTACATCCTCGGACATAGCATCAATGTTTTATCCCTAGTGGCAACAGCACATCCACAACCTTAGAACTTTCTGTCACTGTCCCAGATTTAATGGAGGCATGAACCCACTATCGAGCATAAATACTCCCTCTTGGAGTTACTAGCAAAAACTTGGCCAGAGCCTCTACTAATAACGGAGAGCATGCAAGATCATAAACAACACATAGATAATAGATTGATAATCAACATAACATAGTATTCTCTATCCATCGGATCCCAACAAACACAACATATAGCATTACCGATAGATGATCTTGATCATGTTAGGCAGCTCACAAGACCCGACAATGAAGCATAATGAGGAGAAGACAACCATCTAGCTACTGCTATGGACCCATAGTCCAGGGGTGAACTACTCACTCATCACTCCGGAGGCGACCATGGCGGTGAAGAGTCCTCCGGGAGATGATTCCCCTCTCGGCAGGTGCGGAGGTGATCTCCTGAATCCCCCGAGATGGGATTGGCGGCGGCGGAGTCTCTGGAAGGTTTTCCGTATCGTGGCTCTCGGTACTGGGGGTTTCGCGACGAAGACCTTAAGTAGGCGGAAGGGCAGGTCAGGGGGCCACACGAGGGCCCCACACGCTAGGTCAGCGCGGCCAAGGGCTGGGCCGCGCCGCCCTGGTGTCTGGGCACCTCGTGGCCCCACTTCGTGACTCCTTCGGTCTTCTGGAAGCTTCGTGTGAAAATAGGCCCCTAGGCGTTGATTTCGTCCAATTCCGAGAATATTTCCTTACTAGGATTTCTGAAACCAAAAACAGCAGAAAACAGCAACTGGCTCTTCGGCATCTCGTTAATAGGTTAGTGCCGGAAAATGCATAAATATGACATAAAGTATGCATAAAACATGTAGATATCATCAATAATAAGGCATGGAACATAAGAAATTATCGATACGTCGGAGACGTATCAGCATCCCCAAGCTTAGTTTCTGCTCGTCCCGAGCAGGTAAACGATAACAAAGATAATTTCTGGAGTGACATGCCACCATAACCTTGATCATACTATTGTAAGCATATGTAATGAATGCAGCGATCCAAACAATGTAAATGACATGAGTAAACAAATGAATCATATAGCAAAGACTTTTCATGAATAGTACTTCAAGACAAGCATCAATAAGTCTTGCATAAGAGTTAACTCATAAAGCAATAATTCAAAGTAAAGGTATTGAAGCAACACAAAGGAAGATTAAGTTTCAGCGGTTGCTTTCAACTTATAACATGTATATCTCATAGATAGTTGTCAATGTAAAGTAATATAACAAGTGCAATATGCAAGTATGTAGGTATCAATGCACAGTTCACACAAGTGTTTGCTTCTTGAGATAGAGAGAAATAGGTGAACTGACTCAACATAAAAGTAAAAGAATGGCCCTTCGCGGAGGGAAGCATCGATTGCTATATTTGTGCTAGAGCTTTGATTTTGAAAACAAGAAACAATTTTGTCAACAGTAGTAGTAAAGCATATGTGTTATGTAAGTTATATCTTACAAGTTGCAAGCCTCATGCATAGTATACTAATAGTGCCCGCACCTTGTCCTAATTAGCTCGGATTACCTGGATTATCATTGCAATGCACATGTTTTAACCAAGTGTCACAAAGGGGTACCTCTATGCCGCCTGTACAAAGGTCTAAGGAGAAAGCTCGCATCGGATTTCTCGCTATTGATTATTCTCAACTTAGACATCCATACCGGGACAACATAGACAACAGATAATGGACTCCTCTTTTATGCATAAGCATGTAGCAACAATTAATTTTCTCATATGAGATTGAGGATATTTGTCCAAAACTGAAACTTCCACCATGGATCATGGCTTTAGTTAGCGGCCCAATGTTCTTCTCTAACATTATGCATGCTCTAACCATTTTAGTGGTAAATCTCCCTTACTTCAGACAAGACGGACATGCATAGCAACTCACATGATATTCAACAAAGAGTAGTTGATGGCGTCCCCAGGAACATGGTTATCGCACAACAAGCAACTTAATAAGAGATAAAGTGCATAAGTACATATTCAATACCACAATAGTTTTTAGGCTATTTGTCCCATGAGCTATATATTGTAAAGGTGAAGAATGGAAATTTTAAAGGTAGCACTCAAGCAATTTACTTTGGAATGGCGGAGAAATACCATGTAGTAGGTAGGTATGGTGGACACAAATGGCATAGTGGTTGGCTCAAGGATTTTGGATGCATGAGAAGTATTCCCTCTCGATACAAGGTTTAGGCTAGCAAGGTTTATTTGAAACAAACACAAGGATGAACCGGTGCAGCAAAACTCACATAAAAGACATATTGTAAACATTATAAGACTCTACACCGTCTTCCTTGTTGTTCAAACTCAATACTATAAATTATCTAGACCTTAGAGAGACCAATTATGCAAACCAAATTTTAGCAAGCTCTATGTATTTCTTCATTAATAGGTGCAAAGTATATGATGCAAGAGCTTAAACATGAGCACAACAATTGCCAAGTATCACATTATCCAAGACATTATAGCAATTACTACATGTATCATTTCCCGATTCCAACCATATAACAATTTAACGAAGAAGAAACTTTCGCCATGAATACTATGAGTAAAGCCTAAGGACATATTTGTCCATGTGTAACAGCGGAGCGTGTCTCTCTCCCACACAAAGAATGCTAGGATCCATTTTATTCAAACAAAACAAAAACAAACCGACGCTCCAAGCAAAGTGCATAAGATGTGATGGAATAAAAATATAGTTTCATTAGAGGAACCTGATAATGTTGTCGATGAAGAAGGGGATGTCTTGGGCATCCCCAAGCTTAGACGCTTGAGTCTTCTTAATATATGCAGGGGTGAACCATCGGGGCATCCCCAAGCTTAGAGCTTTCACTCTCCTTGATCATATTGTATCATCTCCCTCTCTTGATCCTTGAAAACTTCCTCCACACCAAACTCAAAACAACTCATTAGAGGGTTAGTGCACAATCAAAATTTACATGTTCAGAGGTGACATAATCATTCTTAACACTTCTGGACATTGCAAAAAGCTACTGAAAGTTAATGGAATTGAAAAATCCATCAAGCATAGCAAAACAGGCAATGCGAAATAAAAGGCAGAATCTGTCAAAACAGAACAGTTCGTAAAGACGAATTTTATTGAGGCACCAGACTTGCTCAAATGAAAATGCTCAAATTGAATGAAAGTTGCGTACATATCTAAGGATCACTCATGTAAATTGGCATAATTTTCTGAGTTACCTACAGAGAATTAGGCCCAGATTCGTGACAGCAAAGAAATCTGTTTCTGCGCAGTAATCCAAATCTAGTATGAACCTTACTATCAACGACTTTACTTGGCACAACAATGCACAAAACTAAGATAAGGAGAGGTTGCTACAGTAGTAACAACTTCCAAGACTCAAATATAAAACAAAATTACTGTAGTAAAATAAACACATGGGTTATCTCCCAAGAAGTGCTTTCTTTATAGCCATTAAGATGGGCTCAGCAGTTTTAATGATGCACTCGCAAGAAATAGTATTTGAAGCAAAAGAGAGCATCAAGAAGCAAATCCAAAACACATTTAAGCCTAACATGCTTCCTATGCATAGGAATCTTGTAAATAAACAAGTTCATGAAGAGCAAAGTAACAAGCATAGGAAGATAGAACAAGTGTAGCTTCAAAAATTTCAGCACATAGAGAGGTGTTTTAGTAACATGAAAATTTCTACAACCATATTTTCCTCTCTCTCATAATAATATCCAGTAGCATCATGATCAAACTCAATAATATAACTATCACATAAATCATTCTTATCATGAGTCTCATGCATAAAATTATTACTCTCCACATAAGCATAATCAATTTTATTAGTTGTAGTGGGAGCAAATTCAACAGGGTAGCTATCATTATCACCATAATCATCAAATATAGGAGGCATATTATAATCATAATTAATTTTCTCCTCAATAGTAGGTGGATGATAGTCATCATTGTAATCATCATACATAGGAGGTAAAGTATCATCAAAGTAAATTTTCTCCTCCATGCTTGGTGGACTAAAAGTATCATGCTCATCAAAACCAGCTTCCCCAAGCTTAGAATTTTCCATAGCATTAGCAACAATTGTGTTCAAAGCATTCATACTAATAACATTGCCATTAGCATGCATATAAAGTTTTAATTTTCTCTTCAAACTCCTCATGTCCTAACTCAAGATAAATACTATAATGATCTCTAATATTTTTGTTGTCTTCCATTAAGCCTAACTAGTGAAATAAAAACATGCATGGAATTAAGTAAAGTAAAACAAGCAACTAATTTTTTGTATTTTGATTTAATGCAGCAAACAAAGTAGTAAATAAAATAAAGCAAGACAAAAACAAAATAAAGAGGTTGGAGGTGGAGACTCCCCTTGCAGCGTGTCTTGATCTCCCCGGCAACGGCGCCAGAAAAAGAGCTTGATACGCGTACAGCACGCGTCCGTTGGGAACCCCAAGAGGAAGGTGTGATGCGTACAGCGGCAAGTTTTCCCTCAGTAAGAAACCAAGGTTTATCGAACCAGTAGGAGCCAAGAAGCACGTTGAAGGTTGATGGCGGCGAGATGTAGTGCGGCGCAACACCAGGGATTCCGGCGCCAACGTGGAACCTGCACAACACAACCAAAGTACTTTGCCCCAACGAAACAGTGAGGTTGTCAATCTCACCGGCTTGCTGTAACAAAGGATTAGATGTATAGTGTGGATGATGATTGTTTGCAGAGAACAGTAGAACAAGTATTGCAGTAGATTGTATTCGATGTAAAAGAATGGACTGGGGTCCACAGTTCACTAGTGGTGTCTCTCCCATAAGATAAATAGCATGTTGGGTGAACAAATTACAGTTGGGCAATTGACAAATAGAGAGGGCATGACAATGCACATACATGATATGATGAGTATTGTGAGATTTAATTGGGCATTACGACAAAGTACATAGACCGCTATCCAGCATGCATCTATGCCTAAAAAGTCCACCTTCAGGTTATCATCCGAACCCCTTCCAGTATTAAGTTGCAAACAACAGACAATTGCATTAAGTATGGTGCGTAATGTAATCAATAAATACATCCTCGGACATAGCATCAATGTTTTATCCCTAGTGGCAACAGCACATCCACAACCTTAGAACTTTCTGTCACTGTCCCAGATTTAATGGAGGCATGAACCCACTATCGAGCATAAATACTCCCTCTTGGAGTTACTAGCAAAAACTTGGCTAGAGCCTCTACAAATAACGGAGAGCATGCAAGATCATAAACAACACATAGATAATAGATTGATAATCAACATAACATAGTATTCTCTATCCATCGGATCCCAACAAACACAACATATAGCATTACAGATAGATGATCTTGATCATGTTAGGCAGCTCACAAGACCCGACAATGAAGCATAATGAGGAGAAGACAACCATCTAGCTACTGCTATGGACCCATAGTCCAGGGGTGAACTACTCACTCATCACTCCGGAGGCGACCATGGCGGTGAAGAGTCCTCCGGGAGATGATTCCCCTCTCCAGCAGGGTGCGGGAGGTGATCTCCTGAATCCCCCGAGATGGGATTGGCAGCGGCGGCGTCTCTGGAAGGTTTTCCGTATCGTGGCTCTCGGTACTGGGGGTTTCGCGACGAAGACCTTAAGTAGGCGGAAGGGCAGGTCAGGGGGCCACACGAGGGCCCCACACGCTAGGTCGGCGCGGCCAAGGGCCCGGCCACGCCGCCCTGGTGTCTGGGCACCTCGTGGCCCCACTTCGTGACTCCTTCGGTCTTCTGGAAGCTTTGTGTGAAAATAGGCCCCTGGGCGTTGATTTCGTCCAATTCCGAGAATATTTCCTTACTAGGATTTCTGAAACCAAAAACAGCAGAAAACAGTAACTGGCTCTTCGGCATCTCGTTAATAGGTTAGTGCCGGAAAATGCATAAATATGACATAAAGTATGCATAAAACATGTAGATATCATCAATAATGTGGCATGGAACATAAGAAATTATCGATACGTCGGAGACGTATCACAAGCCGGTGAGATTGACAACCTCACTGTTAAGTTGGGGCAAAGTATTTTGATTGTGTTGTGCAGGTTCCACGTTGGCGCCGGAATCCCTGGTGTTGCACCGCACTACACTCCTTCACCAACAACCTTCACCTGGCCTTCATCTCCTACTGGTTCGATAACCTTGGTTTCTTACTGAGGGAAAACTTGCTGTTGTACGCATCACACCTTCCTCTTGGGGTTCCCAACGGACATGTGCTTTACCGTCACAAGAAAGACGCGGCTTGGGGAACGACGTCCCCAAAAGCAGCACGAACAAAACACGTCCCCAAATGCTCGATCCGGCGCAGTTTGGGGACGGTTTGGGGGACGCGACTGGAGATGCTCTAATGTCACTTGATACGATACACGGAAAACGTGTTGCCCAGTTCCGGATAGAAGACACTCGGCAAACCTTGTTGACGTGGAATTTTGCCTCTTGCATGCCCACTTTGTGCTACAACTAGTCAGCTCCACGCCGCCGGCAACGGCAGGAACTTCGCCGTGGTGGTGCGCCACTGCCCGCCGACTTTACTGCTCCGCGCCTCTAGGGTTAAGGGCACATGAGCACGGCTGCACGGGCATCAAGGAACAAGGTAAGGTGACTGTACCTAGTAGAGCCGGAGAGGGAGCTAACAAGGAAGCGCAACAACACTGGGGATTTGTTGCTTGGATTAGGACATGCGGAGATTGGGATTGTCACTGGGAGTGGAGTGCAGCAGTCCAGGGGGTCTTTTCCGCTCTTTAAGCAATGAATAAAATCCGTTTCTCCGTGCTTGTAAGGGTCAACAACTTTGTATTTTTCTGTAATATGGAATGCAGAGAAATTCTAAAAAAAGCAATGAATAAAATCTAAATCAACCAGAACATTCCAGGTCAGCCTGTAACTCTTTCGGTAAGCAAAAAAAGAAGACGTGCGTCTAGGATTACAATCAGGGCATCTCCAGCGGCGCGACGCATTTCGGACGCCCAAAAGTGGTCGCGAGCCTCCGTTTGCGTCGCCCCGCGGACATATTTTGTCCGCTCGTCCGTTTGCGTCTGGGTGTGCTCCCACTGGGGCGACGCATTTTTTTGAATTGCAACATAGTAAAAATATTGAAAGCAGTACATAAAAATGCATAAAAACTATACAAAGTAGATCTATAGGCCTAGACTACTTGCTTCCTAACGGGCCGGCACCGTCGTTGCGTCGCTCCGTCGCCTGCTTCTCCGCCGCCTCCCGCGCGGTCGCTATGGCTCGGTGCGCCGCCGCGTCCTCTTGCAGGCACTGCTCCAGCCTCGCGTTGGCGGCCTCGTCCTTGAGCGTCTCGAAAGACTCGACGAGGGCCCGCTGCTCCGCCGCCTTCTCCTCCGGCGTCGGCGCATCAGGGTCATCGGAGGACCAAGATATCTCCGAGTCGGAGTCCTCGGCTGCAGCGGCGGCCGCCAGCCTGCGCTGTTCCAGCTCGGCGTCCAACGCCGCGTGGCCCGCCAACTCCTCCTCTGCTTCCTGCGCCGCGAGTGCCAGGGCCGTGGCGTCCCTGACCGGGTGGAGGACGTCGGTGCTGTCTTCGGAGTCGAACTCGTCGTCCGAGCTCGAGGTCGGGCCGGGGGAGGTGGAGTGGGAGGTGAAGGTGGAGGCGCGGCAGCCTGGTGATACGTCTCCGACGTATCGATAATTTCTTATGTTTCATGCCACATTATTGATGATATCTACATGTTTTATGCATACTTTATGTCATATTTATGCATTTTCCGGCACTAACCTATTAACGAGATGCCGAAGAGCCAGTTGTTGTTTTCTGCTGTTTTTGGTTTCAGAAATCCTAGTAAGGAAATATTCTCGGAATTGGACGAAATCAACGCCCAGGGGCCTATTTTGCCACGAAGCTTCCAGAAGACCGAAGGGAAGACGAAGTGGGGCCACGGGGCGCCGCCACACTAGGGCGGCGCGGCCCAGGGGGGCCCGCGCCGGCCTAGCGTGTGGGGCCCCCGTGTGGCCCCCTGACCTGCCCTTCCGCCTACATATCGTCTTCGTCGCGAAACCCCCAGTACCGAGAGCCACGATACGGAAAACCTTCCAGAGACGCCGCCGCCGCCAATCCCATCTCGGGGGATTCAGGAGATCGCCTCCGGCACCCTGCCGGAGAGGGGAATCATCTCCCGGAGGACTCTTCACCGCCATGGTCGCCTCCAGAGTGATGTGTGAGTAGTTCACCCCTGGACTATGGGTCCATAGCAGTAGCTAGATGGTTGTCTTCTCCTCATTATGCTTCATTGTTGGATCTTGTGAGCTGCCTAACATGATCAAGATCATCTATCTGTAATGCTATATGTTGTGTTTGTTGGGATCCGATGGATAGACAATACAATGTTATGTTGATTATCAATCTATTACCTATGTGTTGTTTATGATCTTGCATCCTCTCCGTTATTAGTAGAGGCTCTGGCCAAGTTTTTACTCTTAACTCCAAGAGGGAGTATTTATGCTCGATAGTGGGTTCATGCCTCCATTAAATCTGGGACAGTGACAGAAAGTTCTAAGGTTGTGGATGTGCTGTTGCCACTAGGGATAAAACATTGATGCTATGTCCGAGGATGTAGTTATTGATTACATTACGCACCATACTTAATGCAATTGTCTGTTGTTTGCAACTTAATACTGGAAGGGGTTCGGATGATAACCTGAAGGTGGACTTTTTAGGCATAGATGCATGCTGGATAGCGGTCTATGTACTTTGTCGTAATGCCCAATTAAATCTCACAATACTCATCATATCATGTATGTGCATTGTCATGCCCTCTCTATTTGTCAATTGCCCAACTGTAATTTGTTCACCCAACATGCTATTTATCTTATGGGAGAGACACCTTGTAATATCCCAGGTATTGGGGTTACAAAAATAGAGGAAACAGATGTGTGCATTGCATTCATGCATAGAAAATCTGGGGAATTTTCGCGCTTTAAAGTAAAATAGTCACAGTAACTGAAGTTTCACTTGACCTTGGTGGAATTGAAGTAGCTCATCAAGTCGAGCGCTATAAACCTCAATGTGACTTTGCTAAAACCTTGTTTTGGGTAGAGATGATTTGATCTAAGGGGTTAGATCAAATTGAATTAAAATCAACACAAGAACTTATTAATCAAGTATCAACTACTTGATCTTATTAAAGATCACAACATGATATTCCTTGCCATACCATATGAACATCCATTTAATTGGAAATCAAGTAACAATAATTGGAGAAACTATTCTTCACTTATCTTTTCCATGTCTTAAACAAATCCATGATCCTACCATGAACCTCATGGTATTCATATTATTTCATTCTTGGAAACATAACAAGGAGATCCACTTTAGAAATATATATCCTTCTCTATTCCATATTATTGTACATCAAACCTAGAGAGGTGAGAGTTCTATAACAATTATTAGAGAAGCAATAACAAACCTTGAGCTAAACCTTGGATATACATCCAAGTATTCAAATCATCATCTTTAAGAGGAACCCTAGGATATTATTCAAGACATTCCTAGAGAGAGAAACCATTTATGTTAAACATAGATATTGATGATCACATCAATCCCTATGGAGCTTAACCTTAAGTTAGTATTAAAGTCCTTTCCAAAATGAGAGAGACCAATCATACAAAACATAGCTTTATCTATTTAAGAATAAAGGACAACCATTGAACTAGAGTGTTAGGAGTACACCATAACCTAGAATAATCCATTCTTATATAAGAGAGATCAATTATGGTGTTACACTCAAGTTAGTTGAGGCAACACTTGAGTTTGAGGGAGAGAACTACCCATATACCCAGATGATAATATCATCATTGATTAAGTAGAACCCTAACATAATATCTCAGGCATTCTCCTGGGATATAAACTAAAGAGACAATCATAATAGCTCATCCTAAAAAATAAAATAGAAGTGCTATACCTTAGTTCATCAAGACAATGCTTGATCATGGAAGGGAGAAACCCATTTAATGAGAGATCCCTTAGGAAGCCAAACCTTGATCATTACAAATTGAGTGATGATCATAAACCTTAAGAACTTGAGGTAGAGATATTAAGAACAAGTTGATCATGCCTAATCCATGATCATGCTCTTGAGGTATGTGAGGATAAGTTAAACCCTAATAGGATAAGTAGATATCATTCACCACATGAAATCATAGGGAGGTAACTAGTAAGCAACCCTAGGCTTATATCCCAACCTTAACTTGTGAATCATTTGGTGATCATAAGTAGAATCCTACCATATCTATAGTTCATAAATTAAGGAACCTAATAAAACCTTAGAGTAACACTCCATACTTATATGGATAAGAAACCATGTATCCATATGACCAAAGTTAACTATAAAAAGAGCTATAATCAATGTAGTTACTTAAATGATAAATTGAGGTTAATAATAGAAGCCAATTGGTAGAAGATAAAACTAATTCTCAATATCATAATAACTAGAGGAGAACATAAAATGTTAAGTAAACAACCACCTTATCATGGTTAGGGGAGATTAAACCCTAGCACATGCAATATGGTGTCATCTCATCTCTACAACCCAGAATTAAATCTTAACCCTAGTTGTGTATCACTTGGGTGATCACAAATAAAACCTAAACCACAATTAAGATTCAAACCATGTGACATTAGGTAAATTGCATTGGAACCCTAGAGTTACACATCAAATAAACCCTAGGCTTCAATTCTTGAACATAAGCAAAATCTTGTGCTACATTTTATAATTGAAACCATATGTATGGTGATCAACCACTTAACCTATTAACCAAGATTAAAACCATGATGAGAGTAGAATTACTCTAAGTATTTCAAGGTACTAGTAAAATACAATAATAGTGCTAACCTTGAAATAGGGCTATAATTAAACTTACAAGATCTTAACAAACTAGTATTCACATAAGATCATGTGCAAGTGACCAATTCCCCAAATGGAAGTCAAGTCCTAATACAACCTCTGAAATACTTTAAGTTGAAAATATCAACTCCAATATTTCCAAACAGATTTGATTCACAAGATAATTGGAAATTAAAATGAGAGCATAAATCATGCTTAATTAAAATTTGCAATAAAGCTTCACATATATTAAATGCTCATTCAAAAAAAAACAATTTAGTGTTATAATGATTTCCATATTAGTCCACATGAAATTCCAATTATCAAATACCTGCAAAATAGAAAAGAGTTAAACTATGAATTCAAACCTGAATTCAAATAGAACAAAACAAAACAGAAAATCAAACAGAAAAAGAAAAGAAGGGAAAAACTTACCTGGACTCACCTGGCCGCCGAAGCCCAGCGAAGCAGCCCACCAAGCAGTCCAACAGCGGCCTGCCAGGCGACCCAATAGCCGCAGCCCAACCCAGCCCATGTACCCCTTCGTGGGGATAAGACTGGAGACGAAGTCTTCGTCTTCGTCTTGGTCACCGTCGACGCGCGTGAGGGCGCCAGCACGACGGCGAGCTCCACGTCCGCGATTGCCGCCGATTTTGACTGCCAGCGCACGCAGAGACCCTATAAAACGCGCGGGAGCTCTCCCATGCCCCTCTCTCTACTCAATTTTCGCCCTATACCGAAACCCTAGCCTCACAGACTCCGGCCATCGCCGTCGAATAGGACCTCCCCGAGCCTCGCCATGACCACCGTTGGAATCGCCATCCTCGACTTGCTCTGTATGCAAGAGGAATCGACCCCAAGCATCCTGTAGCGCCGCCGATGACCTTGTCTTCCCCGACACCGGCGCCATGAATTCCGGCGACCTAGACCACCAGAGACCTCACCGCCAAGCTCGTCGTGCTCCTGGTGAGCCTCCCTACCGCACAGCATGCCTATCTTGCTCGATTACCCGCCGTAGTTCCACCACGTCGCAGGTCCGTGAGGACCACCACAGAACCTCGCCGCCGGGCACGCTCCGGTGACCAAACCGGAGCGGCGCCGCCACCATGTGGTCCGTCTCACTTCCCTGATTCCGTCGAGCACGCGCACGCCCTCGCGGGACCACGGGAACGCCGGCGCCGTCCATCACTGGTCGCCGGCCAAGAGCTCCCTGGCCACGCCAGCATATTGACCCAGTCCACGCTGATGTGGCGTCTGACCTGGCCGTTGGCCCACCGGTCAGTGTCCCTGCGGGTAGTCTGGCCGGGTACAATTAGCATTCCCTTTGTTTTATTTCAAATCCAATAATTGCTGAAACTTTGATAAATTGTAGAAAATCCAATATAGCTCAGAAAAATAAATATAAGATATCAAAATTCTTATAAAGATAAATCCTATCCAATAAAAATATATAATGAAATTTTTATTTTTAATAAAAATTTAATTATTTAATACTTGCTATTTAAGCCTTTAATTTTAATTCTAAATTCAATTAAAATTCAATAATTAGGAAAACTTCATAAAATAAATAAAAACCAATAAGTAAAAAAAGAAAACATTAAAATTAATTTTCCTTTACTATTAACTTAATAAATCCTTATTAGGAGGATTTAAAACCCTAAATAATAATTACCTTAATTGTTAATTGTTTAAAAATAATAAAATGCCAAATCCCACTCATTCCAGAACCTTTACATGGGGGACTAAGTACACGCCTTCAAAATTCTATAATTTCCTCTTTGCTCGTCTGCCCAGAGATGAAGTACTAAATGCAATTTGGAAATCCAAGGCTCTGCCTAAGCTGAAAGTTTTTACTTGGCTGCTTTTTATGGACCGTTTAAATACCTTGGATATCATGCAAAGGAAACACTGGTATGTCGAGTCTGGTTATGAGTGCAGTATTTGTACAGATGGAGTTCTTGAAACCTCTCAGCACCTCTTCTTCACATGTGTATTTGCTACACAATGTTGGGATCTCTTGGGCATCCAATGGGATGTTAATGCTCAATTTACTCAGGTTTTTGCTGCTGCCAAGACAACCTTCCAGGGACCTTGCTTCTTCGAAGTGTTTGCTTGTGCCTCTTGGAACATTTGGAAGGTTAGAAATGAGATGGTCTTCAATCATATTCCGGCTACGCTGGCTAGGTGGAAGATAGGCTTCCAAAGTGATCTTTTGTTACATCGTTTCCGAGTTAAGTCCTCCAAGGTTCAACCTCTAGTTGAATGGATCACCGCTATTTTTCTTTGATTTTTCTCCTGATCATTAGATCCCTCTTCCCCCCATGATGTAATAAGCCTTTTTTTAAGGCAAACTGTAACCCCCCTGTACATATCACCCCCATATATATAAAAATTACACCGTAGGGATTTTTCCCTACGGTTAAGGTGTCAAAAAAAAATGCCAAATCCCATATTATTTTTATTTCCAAGTTACCAATGACTTCAAATTTAAAATGAAGTTATTAATCCTAGAACTATCCGATAAATAGCAAACCCTAATTCCATATGAAATGATGTTACAACCCTATCATTTCATGTGACTCCTAAAACCCTAAATTAATTAGGAACCCTAGTTCCATTATTACATGTAAACCCTAAATTGCTTCTAACCTAAACCCTAGGTTAGAACATGTGATCATGGTACCTTCTCTCAAAGCATAGAACCCTAGTAGCAAGTAAATACCTGTCTTGGCCACATAAAATGTAGAAGACCTATCACTAATATGTGGGTATCCCATGTGTTCATCATCATCAGACCTAAATAATCCAGTAGGGTCAACCAAGTGAAAACCCTAGATCCTATTACCAAAGCCATCATCCTTATTGATCCCTAATTAGCATCACACCATTGTGATGAACCCTAATAACAACCATACCTACTATTTTACATTACAGAACCCTGTTCCACTAAACCCTACTAGTGTTGGATACTTATCAACCCTCCTATATAGGAGCCAATTATTCCCTACTTAATAGAACCAATAGTAAAACCTAAACCACCTCAACCCTAATTGATATACTTCTTATTATTTAAGAAGTATGTTCTTCAAAAGTTATTCTTTTGAAATAAATAGGAAGTAGTCATCAACCTTCCCTAACAGGACCTATCAACCCTAACTATCTATTACCACTAAGATATATCACCATAATAGCAACCATTAATTGCTTAAGATACTCATGCTTCACTAAAACCATAGAAGCCATAGTTATTAATGAATCCAACTTTGTTGAGATCCATCTAAACCTTACTCCAGAAATTAGTTGGAACCATAGTAAACCATAGAACTCCACAACCCTAATTATCATACTTGTTCTTTATTAAAGAACATGTTCTTCAAAAGTTATTCTTTTGAAGTATATGATAATTAATCATTAACCATGCCATGTAGTGCTAAAACCAACCACTATTCATTACATGTTAGGATTATACCAAATGTTATAGTTGTGTGCTATTAATATTATTGTTATGATATGTTGCAGCACCTGTTTATGACACCATGTAACCACACCTGAATAAGAACCTTGTATGAGAATCATTCTAAAAGTGCAACACACCCTGAACTAATCATTACCACTCACTAATCCTAAATCATCGGGGTTAGGTCACGCTTAGAGCGATTGCATCTCATACTTATGCATTATTGCATCATTGCCAATCTTTTAAACATCGTCCTTACCGGACGATGATGCTATTTCAGAATTTGGAGTTATTACGTATCGAAGACCTTGTCTGCATAATCTTGCAGTCAAGAAAGGCAAGTTCATCACTTGCTCATGTCATTTGAGTATCTTTATCAAATTACTTGCAAAGTACTATGATTATCACTATTGCATAAAAACCAAAACCACTATTTTCATAACTATGAATATGACTATGTGGTGGGCAATGGAACCATGGATTGTGTTGATATGGTGGAGGTTCCATTGCAAAGGTTTATATCCATCTAGGATTAAACAACAAATGTCGCCAGTGATTCTTGTGCCGTAATACCCGTGTTAACCATAAGATCCGGAGTGGGACGGAGTAGTCAAAAGTGTTTCCACCTCTCATTCATCAACGGATGCGCTTTACCGTAGACACTTGTATCTGTCGGCGGCAAGCGGTAGGCTGGGGAAGCCTTAAGTCCCCACGGCACAGTCCGTAGACACTTGTCGTTCGAAGAACAAGCGGTAGGCTGGGTGTTGGGGGGATGACCCCCGGTATGCCAAAGGCATGCCAAACCGGATGGTTTGAGCCATCGAGATACCGGTTTAATATTCTTACCGGAACACAAAGGTAAGAATATGGCTAAGTGAAGCTAAGCCGGTAACCCCAAGAGGGGTATACCAGAACCTGGTAAAGAAGATACCGGAAAGAAGGGCCTGTCGGCAGGACTGGTCAAAGATTCTCTTCAGAGCTAGAAGACAAGGATGAGCTAAGCAAAGTGGCTTTAATCAGAGGCCTGGCGCCAAAGAGAGAGGTGACGCTGAAAGAAGCCGGAGGACGTCAGCGTCCCTGATTAAAGAAGACCCCGGCGTCATCCATGATTAAAGTAGCTTTGTAAAGTAGTTTGTCCAATCAAAGATGCCATTAGGGTTTCTTGTTCTGTAAGCCACCCTCTCCCCTATATAAGGAGAGGGGGTACTGCCTCTTACGGGCGCGTGTTGACAGTGGAGTTTAGACGATAGACCTCGCATCCAAGAACCTGTAAACATGTTGAGATCAATGAAGCTAGCGATCTAGTAAAGAGTTCTTCCTCTTGTCTCTCTTCTTGCATACCGGCCTTTGGTTGTGTTCTTGAGGAAAGCATCCGGAAGTTCATCCCATCTAGTCGCACACCCTCCCCCGAATCCTCTAGCGCCCATTCGGCCCCAAGTTAAGCCATCCCATGGCATCTGCTCGTTCGCCACGACGACAGTTGGTTCCCACCGTGGGGCATGAAGTGGCGCTTGCTGGAGTTCACATTCGGGCGGGCATCCTCGACGTCGCCGGTCAGCGTACGGTCTCCGCGTTGGTGCAGCGCATCTACGCCATGGACTTCATCAACGACAACGCGGGCTGCTTCGCCAATGGCGGCATCTTCCCCAAGAACGGCCGCATCATCGAGTTCGGCAGCCACCACATCTACTTCGGCACTGTTCCTGTGCGCCAGTGCCTCTCGCCGGTACTGGTGGCGCCGGATCCGCCAAGGTGGCTACATGCTGGCCGCGCTCCAGGCAGCGTGGAGGTGATGATGGCAGGCGCGGTCGACGCCGGCAAAGAAGCTGCGGAAGAAGGCGCTAGGCGTGCGGTTTCGACCCGTGCGGCCAAGCCACCGCTGGAACAAGGCGCAGGCGCAGCAGGAGCATCATCCGTCCCACCGAAAACTCCGCTCCAAGCGGCGATGAACGTCCTCGCCACCCCCATCGCGCAGAACATCGATCCGGCAGCGGCTCAGGCGGAGCTGGAAGCGCAACGCTAGAAGATGCTCAAGAGCGGCAAGGACATCGCCAGGGCGCAGCGCGAGCTGAACCTAACCCTATGTGAGTACAACGCTGCCCATGGCTTTGCTTCTGTTAGCGCTCATGCTGCTAGGATAACGGAAAACCGGCTTAAGGCTCGCAATCTAGATCAGGATCTGCGCAAAGAAATTGCTGTCGGCAAAAGCACATCTGCATCTGTGAGCATTGTAGAGAAACCTAAGTACAGTAGCCCGGATAAAACGATAAAAGCTGCCAAAGCTGCCGTAGCGCTCTGTGACTCGCTTTCCGGGGACGCTCTGGCAAAACAACAAGAGCGTGTCCGGGAACTTCTTGAAACGATCGAGCAGCAAAATGCTGAACAGCTTGATAGGCTAAACAAGGCTGTGGCTTCAAAATCCGCGCGTTCGACAAGGAATGCCGGTAGCAAGTCCCATGGGCAGGCTTCGTCCCCCCATCCGGATAGAAGAAAAGAAAAAGAGGTGAATGCGCAGCAGATGACTGTGTATGATCCGGTTCTTGCCGGAAAGCAACAAGCCGGGCAATATGATGCCGGCAGAAAAGGCCAAGGGGCAAACAGAGGCTACGCCAAAGAGGGCTATGCCGGAAACAATTATGCCGGTAGACAAGAAACCGGGCAAAATTATCGGGCTGCAAGGGCAGCATACGATGAGGAGGAAATAGATCCCCCAAGGTACCGGCAGACAAGGGCCGCGGTACCGGAATGTTATGATGAAGCTGATTCTTCAAGACCGGCAGCATACCGGAACCCGTTAGGAGAACGCTTGGGAGAAAGGTACCTACCGGAACAGGATGCGAGGCACCGTCTGGATAGAGTGTACTTGTCAGAAATGATCGAGGAAGAAGGTCCCCCAGGCCCAAAGTGCTTTGGCCCAAGGATCATGAAAGAAAAACCACCAGTTCGCAACTTTATGTTGCCCCGTGACACAAAAACATATGATGGCACCACGAAGCCGGAAGACTGGCTCGCGGACTATGTAATCATGTATATGTCGCAGGCGGTGGAGGAACCGTAGCTGGAGGAGGAAATCGGCGTTGGGCCGTGAGAATCATACCATCATTTTTGGTTGGGCCGGCAAGAATCTGGCTAAACAACTTGCCGGCAGGTAGCATAAATGGCTGGCTGGACTTTGAGGAAGCTTTCGTGAGCAATTTCAGCAGCACCTATCAAAGGCCAAACAGGCCGCAGCAGCTCGCTCTGTGCATACAGCGCGCGAACGAAACAGACCGGGATTATCTGGCCCGATGGAACACTACAAGGAACTCCTGTGAAGGGGTAATCGAGGCACAGGCCATTGCTTGGTTTAGCAGTGGGTGCATAAGAGGTTCACCGTTGTGGCAAAAGCTGCAGCGAAACATGCCGACAACGTTGGCAGAAATGATACGTGTGGCAGATAGCTATGCGCTGGGAGACCCAACGCAGCCGGCAGTACAGCCTGAGCCGGAACAGCAGCGCCAAGAGCAACACCGGGAAAACCAGAACAACAAAAGAAGAGAAGATTTTCCGGATCGAAGGTACGGTCCATGACAAATTCTGTTTGTACAAAAGAAAACTCTGAGGCCAGCGGCAGTCAGAGGCAAAGAACCGGATCGCAGCCGTGGGCGGGTCCTAAAAAACAGTGGGTAGAAAAGAAGCCGTGGGTTCAGAAAAAGAACTGGCAAGAGCCCGCAAAGTATACCATGGAAGCTGCCATGGACCAACCTTGCCGGTGGCACACACCGAATCCGGCACACCCGTCAAACCATCTGACGAAGGATTGTACCTGGACCAAGTACTTGATGCAAAAGGGAACGGTAAAAGATGCACAACCACCATAAGACATGCCGCGGCAACAATAGCTACCGCCACCACCGCCACTTACCGGGGCAAATGCCTTACTGGTGCAGCTAAACCGGCAGCAGTACCAGCAAGTTAACCAGGTGATGGAGGGCAATGACCAACCACCTCCACCGGCACCTTTGGGCCGGAATGTTTACAAAGATCCGGATATGTGCTGCGTTGTATTCGTAACTGAGCCAACCGACAAACAAAGCCTGTATCGCCGTTCTATGGAAGTGAACGTGGTGATGCCGGCAATACCAAAATATATGCTGTGGTCTGATCAAGAGATCTCCTGGTCATTCAAGGATCACCCTAAGGTCATGCCGAATCCGGGTGGCTATGCTCTCGTCTTGGACCCAATCATGCAAGGGCCAAACGCTCGAGTCAAGTTCAGCAAGGTGCTGATAGACAATGGGAGCAGCATAAACATCATGTACAGGCACACCATGAACATGCTGGGCATAACAGAAAACATGCTTCAGCCAACGCGCACAACGTTCCATGGGATTGTTCCGGGATTGTCCTGCGCACCGGTTGGAAAAGTCCGGGTGGATGTATCATTTGGAGGACGTGACAATTGCCGGGTTGAAAACCTTGAGTTTGAGGTGGTGGACTTAGATAGTCCTTACCATGCTTTGCTGGGGAGACCAGCGTTGGCTGCTTTCATGGCCTCGACCCACACGGCGTATCTCAAGATGAAGATGCCGGCACCTCGTGGACCCTTGACTGTGGTGGGAAACTACAAAGTCTCACTGGAAACAGCTTCCGCCGGATCGAATCTAGCGGAATCACTGGTGATTGCTGAAGAGAAGAGGAGGATGCAAACCGCGGTTGAGCTGGCCCAGTCTTCACAGCTGAGCTTAGCGGCAATGAGCGCAAACTTGGGTACACCGGCGTTCAAGCCAACCAAAGAGACAAAGGACATCGTACTGGATCCAGCTTACCCTGAGCGCACCGTTCGTATTGGTGTCGGTATGAATGAGGCATAGGAAAGCGCGCTCGTCAGCTTCCTCCGTGAGAATCGGAATATCTTTGCCTGGTCTACTGATGACTTGGTAGGTGTTCCGAGGGAGCTGGCTGAGCACTCATTAAATGTCCGGAAAGATGCAAAGCCGGTAAGGCAGCCGCTGCGCCGGTTTGCTGAAGATAGGAGAAAGATCATTGGAGAAGAGGTGACAAAGTTGCTGGTTGCCGGTTTCATTGTGGAAGTACTGCACACTGAGTGGCTAGCCAATCCGGTGCTGGTCGAGAAGAAGAAAGAAGAGAACATGGAAGCAAAAGCTCCAAAGGTGTGGCGCATGTGCATCGACTACACCAACTTGAACAAAGCTTGCCCGAAGGACCCTTTCCCTTTACCCAGGATCGATCAAGTGATTGATTCCACTGCGGGATGTGAGCTGTTGTCTTTCTTGGATGCTTATTCCGGTTTCCACCAAATTCCCTTGAAAAAGGAAGATCAAATAAAAACTGCGTTCATTACCCCGCACGGGGCTTATTGCTATGTCACTATGCCTTTTGGTTTGCGCAACGCTGGTGCAACGTACCAGCGCTGTATGCAAAAATGCTTGTTTGATCAAATTGGAAAAAATGTGCAAGTCTACGTGGATGATGTCGTGGTGAAAACTAAGGTAAAAGAAACCTTAATCGATGACCTCCGGCAAACATTTGATAACCTGAGAAGATTCCGGATGAAACTCAATCCGGCGAAATGTACCTTTGGAGTTCCTGCCGGCAAGTTGCTTGGCTTTCTCGTATCAAGCCGAGGCATTGAGGTGAATCCGGTAAAAATCCGGGCAATCGAAAGAATGACAATACCGCGCGATCTAAAAGATGTGCAAAAGTTTACCGGTAGCTTGGCATCGCTAAGCCGGTTCATAAGCAGGTTGGGAGAAAAAGCTCTGCCACTCTATGCTCTCATGAAAAAATCTGACACGTTCGTCTGGACCCCTCAGGCAGATGCAGCGTTTAAAGAGCTAAAAACAATGTTGGCTACAGCACCTATACTGGCTTCACCTCTAGAAAGGGAGCCTATGTTACTATATATAGCAGCAACAAACCGGGTTGTGAGTGTAGTGGTTGTGGTTGAAAGAGAAGAGGAAGGAAAAAACCGTCCAGAGGCCGGTATACTACCTGAGCGAGGTGCTCTCCCTCTCAAAACAAAACTACCCTCACTTCCAAAAGATGACTTATGGTGTGTACATGGCCGCCACAAAGCTCAAGCATTACTTTGAAGAACATCCTATGAAGGTGGTGAGTGAAGCACCAATTTCCGATATCATGTGCAACAAGGACGCTAGCGGAAGGATTGCAAAGTGGGCAATCCAGATATCACCATATGTACCGGTGTACGAAAGAAGAGATGCCATAAAATCACAGGCATTGGCTGATTTCCTCGTCGATTGGGCGGAGATGCAATACAAGCCGCCGTATCAGAAGATAGAATACTGGAAAATGCACTTTGATGGATCCAAACTCAAAGAGGGTCTAGGCGCTGGTGTGGTGCTTACCTCACCAAAAGGAGATCATCTCCGGTATGTCTTGCAAGTGCATTTCAGGGCATCGAACAATGTCGCTGAATATGAGGCCTTGATCCATGGGTTAAAGGTCGCAAAAGAAATCGGTGCGCACCGGATCATTTGCTATGGAGATTCAGATCTTGTGGTGCAGCAATGTTCCGGAGATTGGGACGCAAAGGATGCAAACATGGCTTTGTACCGGTTTCATGTGCAAAAGATTGCCGGCTTCTTTGAAGGCTGTGAGTTTCACCACGTACCGCGAGCGGAAAACGAAGCCGCGGATGCTTTGTCCAAACTGGGCTCATCTAGACAGGAAATTCCTCTCGGAATAGCCTTGGAACACTTAAGAGTACCATCAATCAAGCCAAGCCCGGAATCGGAATCAATTTTCGTACCGGAATCGCATGTGGTACCTATGGACATCGATGAAGGAAACCCGGGGACTGCACCGGTAAACTCGGGGATTGCACCAACAAGCTCGCGGACTGCTGCAGCCGTACCGGAAGAAATGATGCTGGTGGATAGCATGGAGATAGATGCACCGGTGTTTTTGGTTCGAGAGACACCGTCGTGGGTTAAACCTATTAAGGAATTCCTGATCAACGGCACCTTGCCGGATGACGAAAATGAATCAAGAAGAATCCAAAGAAGGTCCAAGGCATACACATTCATCAATGGTGAGGTGTACAAGAGAAGCGTTACCGGTGTCCTTCAAAGATGTGTGGAACCGGAAGAAGGAAAAAAAATGCTTGAGGAGATTCACCAAGGAGAATGTGGGCATCATGCTTCATCAAGGGCGCTGGTAGCAAAGGTGTTCCGGCATGGGTTCTATTGGCCCACTGCTTTGGAAAACGCTGAGGATTTGGTAAGAAAATGCAACGGGTGCCAGAGGTACGCCAAGCAAAATCATACCCCAGCGTCCGGTTTAAAAACAATACCGCTAACATGGCCGTTTGCCGTTTGGTGCCTCGATATGGTTGGCCCATTCAAAACTGCAAGGAGCAGCATGACTCACATCTTGGTTATGGTTGATAAATTCACCAAGTGGCTAGAAGTGAAACCTATCGTAAAATGTGATGGGCACACAGCGGTGAAGTTCTTGAAAGATGTCATTTTGCGGTATGGATACCCGCACAGCATCATCACTGACAATGGAACCAACTTTGCTCAAGGTGAGTTCAAAAGGTTTTGTGAGGACAACAACATCCGGTTGGATTTGTGCTCAGTGGCACACCCACAAGGCAATGGCCAAGTGGAAAGAATGAATGCTTTGGTACTTTCCGGTATCAAACCAAGGCTCATTGAAGCGGTAGAAAAGTCACCGGGGTGTTGGCTTGATGAGCTACCATCGGTATTATGGAGCATAAGAACAACTCAAAACCGATCCACCGGATACACTCCATTCTTCATGGTATACGGAGCAGAAGCGGTCATACCAACCGACATCATTCATGATTCACCAAGGGGACAGCTCTATACTGAGCAAGAGGTCAAAGAGGCCAGAGAAAATGATGTGGACTTGCTAGAAGAAGCAAGAGAGTTGGCTTTAGCAAGAACAACCATTTACCAGCAAAACCTCAGACGCTATCATAGCCGGAAGGTTAACCCGAGAGTTTTCCGGGAAGGAGATCTGGTGCTACGCCTAGTGCAGCGCACTGAAGGCCGGCATAAGCTCTCACCACCATGGGAAGGTCCCTTCATTGTGAGCAAAGTGCTTCACAACGATGCATACTACTTGATTGATGCACAGGAGTGGAAAAAAGGAAAGGCGGACAGGTCCGGAGAGGAGAGCAAGCATCCATGGAACGTAGCTCTGTTGCGTCCTTTCTACTCTTGAACTTGTGGAGTAAGAAGTTCCTTTTTGTACCTTATATGCTATGAATAAAGAGATGTCGGAATCTCAAATGAACCTCGGGGACTACCCCAACCTAAGTTGCATGCAACATGTTTATTTTTTCAGTCCACCGGTTGCTTGGTGAACATTTTTTCTTTCCGGTTTAGTAGCGTGCCAAACCTACCGGAGTCTTCGACTCTGCTGCTGTCCGCAAACCGGCTTCATGGCAAGCAAGATAAACCGGTAGCAACTAAGCACGCGAACTGCGAAGAGAGAGAGTGGGAACAAACGATCCAGAAAAATTTAACTAACCCCGGTCAAACCGGTTTTTTGCAAAATTTCGAAGTTATTTCTAAGTTCGAGAAAATGCTTGTTTGGTGAAAGAACCTTGTGCTCATACGCCAAAGAACGCCCAGAGAAGGCAGGCAGAGCCAAGGCAAAAGAACCAAGTGTGTATCGAATTGGATGCGGAAACAATTTGGAAATCTTTGCAGTGCAGGATAAAAGCAAAACCAAAAGCAAATATGTTAAGGCAAACTTAAGATAATTAACTACCGGTATAACTTACCGACATAAATTGTTGTACGGCAACCAAAAGCAAATTTAGAGTTTTACATCATAAACCCCGGCATACCGGGGTAGAATTTAACGAGGCATTGTTTTGAGATAAACAGGACCAAAAGACATAACACAGGTAAACTTTCAAGCAGTAGATGATCAGGCAGCGGGGGCTTCCGGAGGAGCATCGCCAGCACCGGCATCGCCCAGAGGCTCCTCCTCGGCTTCATCCTCCTCCTCGTCGAGATAGTCCTAAACGTCAGGAGGGGGAGGGATGAAGGTGCGCATATCGGCGTACTCCGCGATGTGGTACGCGCGATCCTGCCGCTTAGCGGTGAGGATCGGGTCCAAATCGGTTTCCGCGCCTTCGCGCACTCCGGTGAGGGCATCCAAGTTCAGCTCCGGATACCATGAACAGGCGACGCGAAGTGCAGAGTCTGCTCCAGCGCGGGCAGCGGAGCACTGCCACTCGCGGATCCTCCTGCCGGCACCCTTGAGGCGGTCGCTGATCAACGAGAAAGTATCAGGCACCTCCTCACCAGGCCACAGAGTCCTGAAGAGCTGGGTAGCTACATCAGGAATATCAGAAAGGTTACGATCTATGGCGCGCATGTGAGACACCCGCGCGTTCAGCGCAACCAGATGGTCATAGGGGGTCCACGGCACGCCAAGATTCTCCTGGGCCTGGGCAACGCGGTGCTCATCAACCTTCTTGATGGCAAACCTCTGAGAGTCTGGGAAGAGGCCTGTGCAAAGAAAGAAAGGGGCTAAGGAAAGGCACCCGGAAGAAAATGCAACCGGAAAGAAAGATAACGGAAAGAAAATGCGATCGGAAGAAAAAAGCTTATAAGCAGAAATTGGAAAAGGGAAAAGGAAGAAACTTACGGTAGGCATGTGCATCAGTTTGCACGACCAGACGGTCGTACTCCTTCTGCTCCGCCTCGAGCCGCGCGACCTTCTCCTCGGCAGCTTTCCGCACCTTGGCCAACTCCTCCAGCTCAGCCTGCAACACCATGTTGGAGTTGCCGGCATCCTCAAGAGCCTCATGCATCTTGGCCGTTGCGTCAGCTTCAGCAGCTTTCAGAGCCTTAGCATGGTCAAGGCCCAGCTGGATGAACTGGGACTTGAGCTCCTGATAGCTGGTCTTTTGGGCGCTCAGCTCCTCCTGATGCTGCCGGATGAGCTGGTCCTTCTCCCCTGAAACCCGGAAAAGAAGGTGTTAACAACGTTGTACTATTAAGATGAAAAGAAAACCAAGCCAACAGAAAAGAGGGAAAGTTGTACGTTGGGCGGCGGCGAGCTGCTCCTTGAGAGCCTCAATGGAAGTTTCCGGGATCACTGTTAAACAAAAGTCATGAGTGTTAAGAGGAAGAAAGGTTTCCGGTAAAAAGATGCCGGTGGTACAAAAACTTACCTTGGCACTTGTCATGTGCCTCAGCGAGGTCCCGATGCTCCCATAGAAGCTCCTCAAAGAGGACCTTCCGAGCATCAGCCGTGAGCTGTTCAAGAAAAAGAGATAAGTTAAAGTTTTGCGCTAAGAACAAGGTTATTAACCCGAAACTCGGGGACTGGCAGTGCTAGTTTCGCGCGTTTTTAAGCTAAGTTTTGCGCTAAGAACAAGGTTCTTAACCCGAAACTCAGGGACTGGCAGTGCTAGTTTCACGCGTTTCTAGCCAAGTTTTGCACTAAGAACAAGGTTCCTAACCCCAAACTCGGGGACTGGCAATGCCGGTTTCGCGCTAAGTTCTTAAGTTAAAGTTGTGTGCTAAGAGCTGCGCTCTCACCACAAAACTCGGGGACTGGGAAGATAGACAAGAGAGAAACCGGCATGAAACTGAAGAAAAGATGAAAAATCCGGAAGTAAAGAAACAGGCAAAAGTTGAAAAGGGTTACTGGAAACTTACCCTCAGATTGTTCGTGGAGTCAAACCACGCATTGTCAAGCTCCTTCACGGCTCGGCGGAGCCGCATGAAATGCTCCTCGGAGCATCGGTCCCCAGCGGGATCTGGTGCCGGCTGCCTGTCCTTGCCCACGCCGCGGGTCGCCGGGGTCACATCCGCGGCGTTCCACTTTTGGGCATAGGGCAGCAGGTGCCCCAGCTCCCGGCCCCTGCGCCGGAACTCAGTGATGCGGCCGAGCAAGCCGGTGGCCTTCTCGCTGACATCACTAGCAGCCTTGGAGACGTGCAGCACCAGGGACTGCTGACCGTCAGAGGGAGCCTTGGAGGCCGTCGCCTTCCCCTTGATAAGCTTGGAGAGCTTGGGCGGCGGCGCAGTTGGAGCGGCCCCGGTAGGCTTGGCGCGAGGCGCATCCGGCGGCGGCGGCGGTGCAGTTCTTGAAGAAGGGGGCGCGGTAGGAGCACCACCCAAGGTGGAACTTTCCGGCACGGAAGGTTCCGGCGCGGAAGTTGTCTTCTTTTCAAGGACGGGAGGAACCAAAGGTTCCGCCCGCCCGGCAACTTCTTCCCCGGCACCGATGTTGCTGGCGCCGGTATCCTGGTTCTCTGGAGGGAAGGAAAAATCCTCCTCCGTGCGGTGTTCTGGCGGTGTAGGGGCCGCACGCCCCGAACTTGTTGTGCCCCCCAGAGGGGAGGCAGAGGTGTTGCCGGCACCAGATGGTGCCGGGCTTGAGCGAGGAGGAGGGGTTGAGGTCCTTGTGGAACCTTCAGAGCCCGCTGGCCTTGAGCCAAGCTTGAGCGCAGGGCTGAGGAAAAGAAAGAAAAACGGTTGGAAAAGAGAAACCGGAAAAAGAACTTGGCAAAACGAGGCAAGCAAGAAAACGAGAAACTTACCCGGAGGCGGTCGGCATCTGCTTGCGCCCGTAGCGCCGCATGCCCACTTCCTTCTCCCCCAAAGGCTCCGTCCGGAAGCGCTTAGAGGGAGGGGCCTGGCTGGAACCGGCATCAGAAGCCGGCGCCTTGTGCTTCTGGCCCTGGGCCATGAGCTTGTCCACAAACTCATGACCGGCCTCGGCGCGCAAGGGCGGCGCGTGCTCGTGGATCTATGAGTTGAAGATAGCTAAGAAAAGATTCGCAGAAAAGCGATAATGAAAGAAGTATAAGAAACCGGAAAAGAAAAGTACCTCAAGCATGGTCAGATCATCAGAAGAGCCGGTTGGCTTCGGCGGAGATCTGCCAAGGCGCGAAGCCGGAGTCTTGCCCATCTTCAGATCCCTCCAACGGATGTAAGGATCCGGATCGAAGGAATCAAGCGCACGCTTCACGCAGATCCCACGCCGCTCTGCGAGAATGGTGGGGAAGCGGTCCTTGGCCTGAAACAAGAAAAAAGAAGGTTAATAAGAGTAAAAAGTTACCGGCAAACCGACCCTAATTGCGTAATCTCTTACTTCTTGGGTCGGAGGGTTAGTAGTGCTGAGGGGAAGGAAGCCCCATTCCCAGTCAAACGGCATGGCAGTTTGGCAGATCTGCCTAGCCTTGCGGACGACGTCCTTCTTGCTAAGAGGACAACCGGTGATCTTGGTGGGATCGCCAGGACCGTACATCTCGCTCATTCTATGTCGACGGTGCTTAAGAGGAAGCACCCGGCGCGAGATAAAAGTGCGGATGATATCATCCGAGCAGATGTTGGTCTCCTTCTTCAAAGTTGCCATGAAGCGTACCACCCGGTTGGTTTCAATGTGATCCGTCTTCGGGTTGTAGCTCCAATTGGCTCTGCTGGGCGGCGCCGCGTTGAAGGGCGGCAGATCGATGAGGTTCGCGGGGCCGTCGTTCTTCACGTAGAAGAAGGTACCTTGCCAAGCGCGGCAGGACTCGAGGCCGGAAAATTTGAAGAAAGTGCTCCCTTGGCGGGAGCCGATGATGCAAGACCCGCACTGCACAGGCGGTTTGGGCTTAGGAATTTCTTTGCCCTGAACGGAATTGATCCGCAGAGCAAAGAAGCGGGCAAACGTCTCACGAGTGGGACAAATGCCGATGTAGGCCTCCATGAAGGTGGCAAAGCAGGAAAGATAAAAAATGGCGTTGCCAGGGAGGTGATGAGGTTGAAGTTCATAAAAGTTTAGGAACTCCCGGAAAAAAGGCGAAGCAGGAAGGCCGAAGCCACGCTCAAAATGAGCAAGGAAAACAACATGTTCACCGGGCTGGAGCTCCGGTTCGATCTCGTCACCAGGAAGCCGGCAGGTTACTCCTTCCGGAATCCTGCGGGGCCGGTATAGCCAATCGATCTCGTATTTGGTAACATTGGAGCCCATCCAGGCTCCACGAGTGATAGGGGAAGGCTCTACGCCGGAAGCTTGGCTAGAGCTACCGGATTCTAGGTGGCAACCGGACTCTCGTTGGCTACCGGATTCTTGATGGCTGCCGGAATCGCTATCCATCGGATCTGAAGCTGTGGATCTACTGGAAGATGGATTACGCCGGCTACCGGAGGAGGAAGCAGAAGAAGAAGCAGAGGAAGATTCCTCGCTAGACATTGGATTGGAGGCGGAAAAACAGAATTCCCACAGTTGAACCCCGCGTGAAGATCTACGAGTAAGAAGAAAATCGAAGAAAAAGAGAAAATAAGAACACTGTCGACCCAAGATCTAGAAAACAAGCAAATGGCAAGCAAAATGAGATTGGTACTAACCTGAGGTGGCGCAGTCACTGGGGAGGACGTTCACCGGCGAAGGAGCAGGCCTACGGTCGCCGACGGGCACCGTCGACGGCAAAGCGGTGAAGGGCGCGAAGAAGAGAGAATGCGGCGGTCGCAACAGAGGCGCTGCGAAGGATTTCCGCACGGCGAGGTCCGGCGGAGAAGCGGCGTGAGTTCGCCGGGCAGCAAAGCTCGAGCGGATGACGGCGGACGGAGAACGGCGGAGGCACAGCGAGCGAAGAACACTATGCGCGAAAGATGGAGAATGCAAGAAGAGGAAGAAGAAGGGGCAGTTCTCCTTATAAAGAAGAGAGAAGGTGGGCCGAAAACCGTCGGGCCGCGGCGGTTCGCTCCGCGGGCCGCGACGGTTCGCTCCACGGGCCGCCACGTGGCAAGGAGGTACACGCGAAAAAATAGGAGGGCACACGGAGGCACACACAGATCCGAAGTGGCTAGTGGGATCCGCAGTGCTGCATTTAATGTACGCGCGGGAGTCGAAGCGAAATGACAACTGACACTGGCACGCCAGTTAACAGTGCGCATGTCACTGACAGGCGCGGGGCCCAAGATATTCTCGACTTCGCCGAGGAAGGAATAAATGCGAATGATACCGGAGAAAAGAGATGCCGGGGAATGCCTTGCAAAGAGAGAAAGGACAAATAAGGGCAAAGATGCCGGATCCAAGCCCAAAGCTGGAGAGATTAAACCGGTATCCTAAAAACATGAAAACCTGGCATGGTCTGTAGGATAGAATCCCCCAGACTATACCAGCTTCGGGGACTAATGTTGGGGGGATGACCCCCGGTATGCCAAAGGCATGCCAAACCGGATGGTTTGAGCCATCGAGATACCGGTTTAATATTCTTACCGGAACACAAAGGTAAGAATATGGCTAAGTGAAGCTAAGCCGGTAACCCCAAGAGGGGTATACCGGAACCTGGTAAAGAAGATACCGGAAAGAAGGGCCTGTCGGTAGGACTGGTCAAAGATTCTCTTCAGAGCTAGAAGACAAGGATGAGCTAAGCAAAGTGGCTTTAATCAGAGGCCTGGCGCCAAAGAGAGAGGTGACGCTGAAAGAAGCCGGAGAACGTCAGCGTCCCTGATTAAAGAAGACCCCGGCGTCATCCATGATTAAGGTAGCTTTGTAAAGTAGTTTGTCCAGTCAAAGATGCCATTAGGGTTTCTTGTTCTGTAAGCCACCCTCTCCCCTATATAAGGAGAGGGGGCACTGCCTCTTACGGGCGCGTGTTGACAGTGGAGTTTAGACGATAGACCTCGCATCCAAGAACCTGTAAACATGTTGAGATCAATGAAGCTAGCGATCTAGTAAAGAGTTCTTCCTCTTGTCTCTCTTCTTGCATACCGGCCTTTGGTTGTGTTCTTGAGGAAAGCATCCGGAAGTTCATCCCATCTAGTCGCACACCCTCCCCCGAATCCTCTAGCGCCCATTCGGCCCCAAGTTAAGCCATCCCATGGCATCTGCTCGTTCGCCACGACGACACTGGGGAAGCCTTAAGTCCCCACGGTATTGCGGTCTATGATGGGTTGCAGCTACCGGCGTAGGAGTGTATGGTAGAGCCCAGCACTGTCGTCGTGGTCGGGGTCCACCTTGAAATCTACAGGAATAATGGGACCGGCGTGGACCCAGGGTCGGGGCATGCAACAAAGGGTGGGTGTTCGAGGTAGCGGAGGAACATGATTGGCTAGACCTTATACCGGGCCTCACACCAAAGGAAGTGTGGACGAGAACTTAAGCTCGGTTGGCACCAAGGTTAAGATCTCTTATGGGTAAAGCAACACACCTCTGCAGAGTGTAAAGAACCGTGACCTGTCACTCCCTGTTCCGGGATATGGAACTGCGAACGCGGCCGGAAAGGAGCTCCATGAAGTTCTAGTAAACCGGTGAAGGCTGACGGACATAGTTCTTCTGAATAAAAACAACCTTTTGAAGAAATGGTTATGAAAACTGCATTGGTATTAGACTTTCTGGTCTAATGCTGTAGCTAGTGCATTAAACACCTCTTTCCTATAATGAACTTGTTGAGTACGCTCGTACTCATCCCACTCTTAAATCCCCTGCTTAGATATGGAGGCATCGAAGGAGTATCTACCGTGCAACTCGAAGGCCGAGGAGTCAACAACTACTTCATGAGACAAGACCCTGTCAGAGGAGTCAGATACCACATACATCAAGGAGAAAACCTAGTTTAGCCATAGAAGGGAACTAGTTTCCTAAACCTAGCTCCTACTTAGCTAGAATCTATTCTTAGCCTCTTTAGCTAGATAAATACTCTACAAATAGAGTTCGTGACAGGACTAGACCACGAGTCGTTCTTCTGGAGTTTATTTGCAGTTTTACCTCATTGTAAAGTAGGAGGCTGTGATGATCTTATGTAACAGAGTCGATGTTGTAATTCTATAGACATGCCTTGGACCCGCATATGTTTCTGTTGTACCACTCTGAGCGATATAATACTAGTGGAACGGTGTTTCATTGGTGTTATATCAGACTTGCATACTACACCATGCAGTGGTATGCCGGGTCACCACAGTTGGTATCAGAGCAAATGCTTTGACCCTAGGATCAAAAACCTTTAAAGGAGACCTATAGGATTGGTAGTGTCTATAGGAAGTTTCCCTAGGTAAACCAAATAGTTCTTATGACTTGAGATGGATATTCACTTGAGAATAATCCTGAGACACTTGAGTCAACCTTTTCAATCTACTTTTTCTAAGAAAAGATAGTCAGCTAATCCCAAATATGTAGTACAATATTAAGTCCTTAAAACAATAGATGAGTAGATCCCAGTTGGTATACAATACATGGTAGTCCAAAGAGAGGATACAACCATAAGGAAGATATCCTATTGGAAGATGTGTACCAACACATGTTATAGTTAAATAAGAATTACTCAGACCTATAGTAGGAATGATATCAAGTGATGAGATAAGTAAGATATCCTACTAGAATAGGTAGACCAAGTTAAGTAATGAGTAATAAATTATCCAAACTTGTAAAACAATTGATAGTAAGTGATAACTCCAAGTTATGTGAGGTAGTATAGACCATGATAAGTCAATCATGGGAGGTAAGAAAGAGAGATAGGAATAAAATATGTCTATTTACAGGGTAGAGTTGTTAATCATATATGATTCACCTGAGAATCGTTATGTGATGGAATAGAATATCATAAACATTTAGGAGGAGAACAATAAGAAGTCAGACAATAGTGCAAGAATTGTATTCCAAAAAAATGGGAAGTGTGCCAAGCACATCAAGACCATATGTTTATGGTAGAAACACTTGGAAGTATCGGAGTAATATTCCAATTGTTATGTGTTTAGAGTAACCATATTAGAACTAGTGGTATCATACAAAATAGTCCTCAATAGCACTGATATATGGTATAATACTTTGTTAGTACTTCCAAACAAAATTAGGTCCACCACAACTATCCTAGACCACTTTGTTTCAAGTTTATCTCCTTGCAAATGTGCAATTAAGATAAATGTTGAGACAGATAGCAGAATCCCAGATATTCGTGCTAAGTACCACGATATAAACCTACATTATGTGGTGTTATATACTACACATCTCAGTCTGATGTTTAGAGATGTCTTACTCAACTATTATATTCATGCCTATGATGGTGTGTATTATAAACACAAAGCTGAATCTTCTTGGATTTTATTGGATTTTCATTGTTTGACTAGATCCATACATGAAGTTAGACTTTGATATGCAAATGCAGGTTGCAATACCAGTTCCTACTTGATGTTAAAGATCTAGAGGGTAATGGTATTCGTGTGAGGAAGTGACGAATTCTGAAAATTCTGAAGACAAGATGAAGGTTCATCAGAAAAAGGAAGCAAAGTTGTGGGAAGTAACCACAATACTCTGAAGATAGTACCAATCAAAACTCATGCTTTGCCTCAACAGAGGAGTACTTTAGTACGGAAGAAGCATGAAAGTGAGAAATCTGGTGATTATGGTGAAGCTCAAGCAGAACCATAGTCATCATAGAAGAGGGAATGCATAGGAAATCACTTAAGATACTATGTTCATAGTGTCAGCTAGTGGTTTTCTTGCAAAATAAACCCTGAATGAAGGAAGATGATATATGAAACCATAGCAGATATAAGAAGACCATAGTTGATATCAGAAGACCACAATTGGTATAGGATCAATACTGCGAGATAAAGTAGAGGATGTCTCGTCCAGTTGATCAGAACCTATAATAGAATCCATTTTTAAATAACAAATAGACACAATTGGTATCAAGTAGTCCACCATTGGATTATTTGTATCAAGAAGTTGTGAACAAATAAAATTTGGTTAGCCAAATAACAACGACCTATAAAACAATCAGTCAAAGGATTCATGTTGGATGTCCACAAATTGAGTGGATATACCACATATATTCTTCACAAGATCTTAGAAGAATACAAACCATAAGCTAGACCTAGACCAATATGCTAAACCTAAGTCCAATGATTGGAAGAAAAGGAGTTGAAGACCATAAGAAAACTCTAAGGGGTAGAGTAAAGATTGAGTTGGATGTACCACGACTCAATACTTTGAGTAAGATATAAGAAGAAGGTCTGAACTGAGAGGAAGTTCGATCTTATTTTCATAAGATTGTTGAACACTACTTCCAGAAGGATGTCAGACCAGAAGCCGAGATTCATACCTCGAGGAAGTAAGAAGTGGACTATAACTTGAAAAAGTGAGTAAAATTTACTCATAAGTACGAGAACTCAAGTAAGTTAAGCTTAATGAAGTTGGACAAAGGAAATACCGTAGACCAATAAAGCCCAAGATGGCCAAAGAATGAAGACAATTGAACATACCAATATCAAAGACTAATAGAATGATTCCTTTCATGGAACCTAAATAACCCAAAATAGTTATAGGTATCAAATATAAACCATGATTGGATGGACTAAGTGAGTTTAATCCATTCTTAGTGAGATAAACCATCAAGACCATTTCAATGTTAAGTACCTTACTTAGTACCATTATTGCAGTTTTGGTAGTAAGGGAAAACTAAGACCTATTTACTAACTAGGAGTATGTTATCAAATTAGTCTTCAGTTAAGGCTAGCAACACCAGAAGAAGTTCCATAATTGATTCTTCAATGAGAAAGGAAACAAGCATAGAAATCAAATAATTAAAGTTGGAAGCCATGGCTCAGAGACGGGTAATATTAGACTTCAGAGAAAAATCATAGAATTGGAGTGAGAAAATAATGTTCAGAGACAAACCCTAATGGATTCCAGGAAGAATCTGGACAAGGGATATATTCAATTATATCCAGTGAGATCACCAAGGAGTTTGAGAAAAGATGTAGTCTGCACAAGTCAGATCCACACTTCGGAAACGTGAGAGAGTTCAAACTTCGAGGACGAAGTTTAGTTTAAGGGGTAGAGACTGTAATATCCCAGGTATTGGGGTTACAAAAATAGAGGAAACAGATGTGTGCATTGCACTCATGCATAGAAAATCTGGGGAATTTTCGCGCTTTAAAGTAAAACAGTCATAAGAATCGAAGTTTCACTTGACCTTGGTGGAATTGAAGTAGCTCATCAAGTCAAGCGCTATAAACCTCAATGTGACTTTGCTAAAACCTTGTTTTGGGTAGAGATGATTTGATCTAAGGGGTTAGATCAAATGGAATTAAAATCAACACAAGAACTTATTAATCAAGGATCAACTACTTGATCTTATTAAAGATCACAACATGATATTCCTTGCCATACCATATGAACATCCATTTAATTGGAAATCAAGTAACAATAATTGGAGAAACTATTCTTCACTTATCTTTTCCATGTCTTAAACAAATCCATGATCCTACCATGAACCTCATGGTATTCATATTATTTCATTCTTGGAAACATAACAAGGAGATCCACTTTAGAAATATATATCCTTCTCTATTCCATATTATTGTACATCAAACCTAGAGAGGTGAAAGTTCTATAACAATTATTAGAGAAGCAATAACAAACCTTGAGCTAAACCTTGGATATACATCCAAGTATTCAAATCATCATCTTTAAGAGGAACCCTAGGATATTATTCAAGACATTCCTAGAGAGAGAAACCATTTATGTTAAACATAGGTATTGATGATCACATCAATCCCTATGGAGCTTAACCTTAAGTTAGTATTAAAGTCCTTTCCAAAATGAGAGAGACCAATCATACAAAACATAGCTTTATCTATTTAAGAATAAAGGACAACCATTGAACTAGAGTGTTAGGAGTACACCATAACCTAGAATAATCCATTCTTATATAAGAGAGATCAATTATGGTGTTACACTCAAGTTAGTTGAGGCAACACTTGAGTTTGAGGGAGAGAACTACCCATATACCCAGATGATAATATCATCATTGATTAAGTAGAACCCTAACATAATATCTCAGGCATTCTCCTGGGATATAAACTAAAGAGACAATCATAATAGCTCATCCTAAAAAAATAAAATAGAAGTGCTATACCTTAGTTCATCAAGACAATGCTTGATCATGGAAGGGAGAAACCCATTTAATGAGAGATCCCTTAGGAAGCCAAACCTTGATCATTATAAATTGAGTGATGATCATAAACCTTAAGAACTTGAGGTAGAGATATTAAGAACAAGTTGATCATGCCTAATCCATGATCATGCTCTTGAGGTATGTGAGGATAAGTTAAACCCTAATAGGATAAGTAGATATCATTCACCACATGAAATCATAGGGAGGTAACTAGTAAGCAACCCTAGGCTTATATCCCAACCTTAACTTGTGAACCATTTGGTGATCATAAGTAGAATCCTACCATATCTATAGTTCATAAATTAAAGAACCTAATAAAACCTTAGAGTAACACTCCATACTTATATGGATAAGAAACCATGTATCCATATGACCAAAGTTAACTATAAAAAGAGCTATAACCAATGTAGTTACTTAAATGATAAATTGAGGTTAATAATAGAAGCCAATTGGTAGAAGATAAAACTAATTCTCAATATCATAATAACTAGAGGAGAACATAAAATGTTAAGTAAACAACCACCTTATCATGGTTAGGGGAGATTAAACCCTAGCACATGCAATATGGTGTCATCTCATCTCTACAACCCAGAATTAAATCTTAACCCTAGTTGTGTATCACTTGGGTGATCACAAATAAAACCTAAACCACAATTAAGATTCAAACCATGTGACATTAGGTAAATAGCATTGGAACCCTAGAGTTACACATCAAATAAACCCTAGGCTTCAATTCTTGAACATAAGCAAAATCTTGTGCTACATTTTATAATTGAAACCATATGTATGGTGATCAACCACTTAACCTATTAACCAAGATTAAAACCATGATGAGAGTAGAATTACTCTAAGTATTTCAAGGTACTAGTAAAATACAATAATAGTGCTAACCTTAAAATAGGGCTATAATTAAACTTACAAGATCTTAACAAACTAGTATTCACATAAGATCATGTGCAAGTGACCAATTCCCCAAATGGAAGTCAAGTCCTAATACAACCTCTGAAATACTTTAAGTTGAAAATATCAACTCCAATATTTCCAAACAGATTTGATTCACAAGATAATTGGAAATTAAAATGAGAGCATAAATCATGCTTAATTAAAATTTGCAATAAAGGTTCACATATATTAAATGCTCATTCAAAAAAAAAAACAATTCAGTGTTATAATGATTTCCATATTAGTCCACAGGAAATTCCAATTATCAAATACCTGCAAAATAGAAAAGAGTTAAACTATGAATTCAAACCTGAATTCAAATAGAACAAAACAAAACAGAAAATCAAACAGAAAAAGAAAAGAAGGGAAAAACTTACCTGGACTCACCTGGCCGCCGAAGCCCAGCGAAGCAGCCCACCAAGCAGTCCAACAGCGGCCTGCCAGGCGACCCAATAACCGCAGCCCAACCCAGCCCATGTACCCCTTCGTGGGGATAAGACTGGAGACGAAGTCTTCGTCTTCGTCTTGGTCACCGTCGACGCGCGTGAGGGCGCCAGCACGACGGCGAGCTCCACATCCGTGATTGCCGCCGATTTTGACTGCCAGCGCACGCAGAGACCCTATAAAACGCGCGGGAGCTCTCCTATGCCCCTCTCTCTGCTCAATTTTCGCCCTATACCGAAACCCTAGCCTCACAGACTCCGGCCATCGCCGTCGAATAGGACCTCCCCGAGCCTCGCCATGACCACCGTTGGAATCGCCATCCTCGACTTGCTCCGTATGCAAGAGGAATCGACCCCAAGCATCCTGTAGCACCGCCGACGACCTTGTCTTCCCCGACACCGGCGCCATGAATTCCGGCGACCTAGACCACCAGAGACCTCACCGCCAAGCTCGTCGTGCTCCTGGTGAGCCTCCCTATCGCACAGCATGCCTATCTTGCTCGATTACCCGCCGTAGTTCAACCACGTCGCAGGTCCGTGAGGACCACCGCAGAACCTCGCCGCCGGGCACGCTCCGGTGACCAAACCGGAGCGGCGCCGCCACCATGTGGTCCGTCTCACTTCCCTGATTCCGTCGAGCATGCGCACGCCCTCGCGGGACCACGGGAACGCCGGCGCCGTCCATCACTGGTCGCCGGCCAAGAGCTCTCGGCCACGCCAAAGACATATTGACCAGTCCACGCTGATGTGGCGTCTGACCTGGCCGTTGGCCCACCGGTCAGTGTCCCTGCGGGTAGTCTGGCCGGGTACAATTAGCATTCCCTTTGTTTTATTTCAAATCCAATAATTGCTGAAACTTTGATAAACTGTAGAAAATCCAATATAGCTCAGAAAAATAAATATAAGATATCAAAATTCTTATAAAGATAAATCCTATCCAATAAAACTATAAAATGAAATTTTTATTTTTAATAAAAATTTAATTATTTAATACTTGCTATTTAAGCCTTTAATTTTAATTCTAAATTCAATTAAAATTCAATAATTAGGAAAACTTCATAAAATAAATAAAAACCAATAAGTAAAAAAAGAAAACATTAAAATTAATTTTCCTTTACTATTAACTTAATAAATCCTTATTAGGAGGATTTAAAACCCTAAATAATAATTACCTTAATTGTTAATTGTTTAAAAATAATAAAATGCCAAATCCCATATTATTTTTATTTCCAAGTTACCAATGACTTCAAACTTAAAATGAAGTTATTAATCCTAGAACTATCCGATAAATAGCAAACCCTAATTCCATATGAAATGATGTTACAACCCTATCATTTCATGTGACTCCTAAAACCCTAAATTAATTAGGAACCCTAGTTCCATTATTACATGTAAACCCTAAATTGCTTCTAACCTAAACCCTAGGTTAGAACATGTGATCATGGTACCTTCTCTCAAAGCATAGAACCCTAGTAGCAAGTAAATACCTGTCTTGGCCACATAAAATGTAGAAGACCTATCACTAATATGTGGGTATCCCATGTGTTCATCATCATCAGACCTAAATAATCCAGTAGGGTCAACCAAGTGAAAACCCTAGATCCTATTACCAAAGCCCTCATCGCCCTCATCCTTATTGATCCCTAATTAGCATCATACCATTGTGATGAACCCTAATAACAACCATACCTACTATTTTACATTACAGAACCCTGTTCCACTAAACCCTACTAGTGTTGGATACTTATCAACCCTCCTATATAGGAGCCAATTATTCCCTACTTAATAGAACCAATAGTAAAACCTAAACCACCTCAACCCTAATTGATATACTTATTATTATTTAAGAAGTATGTTCTTCAAAAGTTATTCTTTTGAAATAAATAGGAAGTAGTCATCAACCTTGCCTAACAGGACCTATCAACCCTAGCTATCTATTACCACTAAGATATATCACCATAATAGCAACCATTAATTGCTTAAGATACTCATGCTTCACTAAAACCATACAAGCCATAGTTATTAATGAATCCAACTTTGTTGAGATCCATCTAAACCTTACTCCAGAAATTAGTTGGAACCATAGTAAACCATAGAACTCCACAACCCTAATTATCATACTTGTTCTTTATTAAAGAACATGTTCTTCAAAAGTTATTCTTTTGAAGTATATGATAATTAATCATTAACCATGCCATGTAGTGCTAAAACCAACCACTATTCATTACATGTTAGGATTATACCAAATGTTATAGTTGTGTGCTATTAATATTATTGTTATGATATGTTGCAGCACCTGTTTATGATACCATGTAACCACACCTGAATAAGAACCTTGTATGAGAATCATTCTAAAAGTGCAACACACCCTGAACTAATCATTACCACTCACTAATCCTAAATCATCGGGGTTAGGTCACGCTTAGAGCGATTGCATCTCATACTTATGCATTATTGCATCATTGCCAATCTTTTAAACATCGTCCTTACCGGACGATGATGCTATTTCAGAATTTGGAGTTATTACGTATCGAAGACCTTGTCTGCATAATCTTGCAGTCAAGAAAGGCAAGTTCATCACTTGCTCATGTCATTTGAGTATCTTTATCAAATTACTTGCAAAGTACTATGATTATCACTATTGCATAAAAACCAAAACCACTATTTTCATAACTATGAATATGACTATGTGGTGGGCAATGGAACCATGGATTGTGTTGATATGGTGGAGGTTCCATTGCAAGGGTTTATATCCATCTAGGATTAAACAACAAATGTCGCCAGTGATTCTTGTGCCGTAATACCCGTGTTAACCATAAGATCCGGAGTGGGACAGAGTAGTCAAAAGTGTTTCCACCTCTCGTTCATCAACGGATGCGCTTTACCGTAGACACTTGTATCTGTCGGCGGCAAGCGGTAGGTCAGAAGCCTTAAGTCCCCACGGCACAGTCCGTAGACACTTGTCGTTCGAAGAACAAGCGGTAGGCTGGGAAGCCTTAAGTCCCCACAAGATTGCGGTCTATGATGGGTTGCAGCTACGGCGTAGGAGTGTATGGTAGAGCCCAAGATCAAGCTGTCGTGGTCGGGGTCCACCTTGAAATCTATAGGAATAATGGGACCGGCGTGGACCCAGGGTCGGGGCATGCAACAAAGGGTGGGTGTTCGAGGTAGCGGAGGAACATGATTGGCTAGACCTTATACCGGGCCTCACACCAAAGGAAGTGTGGACGATAACTTAAGCTCGGTTGGCACCAAGGTTAAGATCTCTTATGGGTAAAGCAACACACCTCTGCAGAGTGTAAAGAACCGTGACCTGTCACTCCCTGTTCCGGGATATGGAACTGCGAACGCGGCCGGAAAGGAGCTCCATGAAGTTCTAGTAAACCGGTGAAGGCTGACGGACATAGTTCTTCTGAATAAAAACAACCTTTTGAAGAAATGGTTATGAAAACTGCATTGGTATTAGACTTTCTGGTCTAATGCTGTAGCTAGTGCATTAAACACCTCTTTCCTATAATGAACTTGTTGAGTACGCTCGTACTCATCCCACTCTTAAATTCCCTGCTTAGATATGGAGGCATCGAAGGAGTATCTACCGTGCAACTCGAAGGCCGAGGAGTCAACAACTACTTCATGAGACAATACCCTGTCAGAGGAGTCAGATACCACATACATCAAGGAGAAAACCTAGTTTAGCCATAGAAGGGAACTAGTTTCCTAAACCTAGCTCCTACTTAGCTAGAATCTATTCTTAGCCTCTTTAGCTAGATAAATACTCTACAAATAGAGTTCGTGACAGGACTAGACCACGAGTCGTTCTTCTGGAGTTTATTTGCAGTTTTACCTCATTGTAAAGTAGGAGGCTGTGATGATCTTATGTAACAGAGTCGATGTTGTAATTCTATAGACATGCCTTGGACCCGCATATGTTTCTGTTGTACCACTCTGAGCGATATAATACTAGTGGAACGGTGTTTCATTGGTGTTATATCAGACTTGCATACTACACCATGCAGTGGTATGCCGGGTCACCACACACCTCTAGTGAACTGTGGACCCCGGTCCTATTCTTTTACATCGATACAATCTACTGCAATACTTGTTCTACTGTTCTCTGCAAACAATCATCATCCACACTATACATCTAATCCTTTGTTACAGCAAGCCGGTGAGATTGACAACCTCACTGTTTCGTTGGGGCAAAGTACTTTGGTTGTGTTGTGCAGGTTCCACGTTGGCGCCGGAATCCCTGGTGTTGCGCCGCACTACATCTCGCCGCCATCAACCTTCAACGTGCTTCTTGGCTCCTACTGGTTCGATAAACCTTGGTTTCTTACTGAGGGAAAACTTGCCGCTGTACGCATCACACCTTCCTCTTGGGGTTCCCAACGGACGCGTGCTGTACGCGTATCAAGCTCCTTTTCTGGCGCCGTTGCCGGGGAGATCAAGACACGCTGCAAGGGGAGTCTTCACATCCCAATCTCTTTACTTTGTTTTTGTCTTGCTTTTATTTTATTTAGTACTTTGTTTGCTGCATTAAAACAAAACACAAAAAAATTAGTTGCTAGTTTTACTTTATTTACTATCTTGTTTGCATACTCCATATTAAAAAGACAAAAAAAATTAGTTACTTGTTTTACTTTACTCAATTCCATGCATGTCTTTATTTCACTAGTTAGGCATAATGGAAAACAACAAAAATATTAGAGATCTTTATAGTATTTATCTTGAGTTAGGACATGAAGTGTTTGAAGAGAAAATTAAAAAACCTATGGAACTTTATATGCGTGCTAATGACAATGTTATTAGTATGAATGCTTTGAACACTATTATTGCTAATGCTATGGAAGAATTTAAGCTTGGGGAAGCTGGTTTTGATGAGCATGATATTTTTAGTCCCCCAAGCATGGAGGAGAAAAATTACTTTGATGACACTTTGCCTCCCATTTATGATGATAGTGGTATTTTGGTGCCACCTACTATTGAGGATAAAGTTTATTATGATTATACTATGCCTCCTATATTTGATGATTATGGTGATGAGAATAATAATGATAGCTACCTTGTTGAATTTGCTCCCACTACAATTAATAAGAATGACTATGCTTATATGGAGAGTAATGATACTTTTATGCATGTAGCCCATGATAAGAATGTTTCATGTGATAGTTATATTGTTGAATTTGTTCATGATGTTACTGAAAGTTATTATGAGAGAGGAAAATATTGTTGTAGAAATTTTCATGTTACTAAAACACCTCTCTATATGCTGAAATTTTTGAAGCTACACTTGTTTTATCTTCCTATGCTTGTCTTTGCTCTTCATGAATTTGTTTATTTACAAGATTCCTTTTCATAGGAAGTGGGTTAGGCTTAAATTTGTTTTGAATTTGCTTTTTGATGCTCTCTTTTGCTTCAACTCTTATTTCTTGCGAGTGCATCATTGAAATTGCTGAACCCATCTTAATGGCTATAAAGAAAAGCGCTTATGGGAGACAACCCATGTTTTTACTACAGTAATTTATTTTACATTTGAGTCTTGGAAGTTGTTACTACTGTAGCAACCTCTCCTTATCTTAGTTTTGTGCATTGTTGTGCCAAGTAAAGTCGTTGATAGTAAGGTTCATACTAGATTTGGATTACTGCGCAGAAACAGATTTCTTTGCTGTCACGAATCTAGGCCTAATTCTCTGTAGGTAACTCAGAAAATTATGCCAATTTATGTGAGTGATCCTGAGATATGTACGCAACTTTCATTCAATTTGAGTATTTTCATTTGAGCAAGTCTGGTGCCTCAATAAAATTCGTCTTTACGAACTGTTCTGTTTTGACAGATTCTGCCTTTTATTTCGCATTGCCTGTTTTGCTATGCTTGATGGATTTTTCGATTCCATTAACTTTCAGTAGCTTTGTGCAATGTCCAGAAGTGTTAAGAATGATCATGTCACCTCTGAACATGTAAGTTTTGATTGTGCACTAACCCTCTAATGAGTTGTTTTGAGTTTGGTGTGGAGGAAGTTTTCAAGGATCAAGAGAGGGAGATGATACAATATGATCAAGGAGAGTGAAAGCTCTAAGCTTGGGGATGCCCCGGTGGTTCACCCCTGCATATATCAAGAAGACTCAAGCGTCTAAGTTTGGGGATGCCTTGGGCATCCCCTTCTTCATCGACAACATTATCAGGTTCCTCTAGTGAAACTATATTTTTATTCCATCACATCTTATGCACTTTCCTTGGAGCGTCGGTTTTTTTTTTTTTTTGAATAAAATGGATCCTAGCATTATTTGTGTGGGAGAGAGACACGCTCCGCTGTTGCATATGGACAAATATGTCCTTAGGCTTTACTCATAATATTCATGGCGAAAGTTTCTTCTTTGTTAAATTGTTATATGGTTGGAAACGGAAAATGATACATGTAGTAATTGCTATAATGTCTTGGATAATGTGATACTTGGCAATTGTTGTGCTCATGTTTAAGCTCTTGCATCATATACTTTGCACCTATTAATGAAGAAATACATAGAGCTTGCTAAAATTTGGTTTGCATAATTGGTCTCTCTAAGGTCTAGATAATTTCTAGTATTGAGTTTGAACAACAAGGAAGACGGTGTAGAGTCTTATAATGTTTACAATATGTCTTTTATGTGAGTTTTGCTGCACCGGTTCATCCTTGTGTTTTTTTCAGATAAACCTTGCTAGCCTAAACCTTGTATCGAGAGGGAATACTTCTCATGCATCCAAAATCCTTGAGCCAACCACTATGCCATTTGTGTCCACCATACCTACCTACTACATGGTATTTCTCCGCCATTCCAAAGTAAATTGCTTGAGTGCTACCTTTAAAATTTCCATTCTTCACCTTTACAATATATAGCTCATGGGACAGATAGCCTAAAAACTATTGTGGTATTGAATATGTACTTATGCACTTTATCTCTTATTAAGTTGCTTGTTGTGCGATAACCATGTTCCTGGGGACGCCATCAACTACTCTTTGTTGAATATCATGTGAGTTGCTATGCATGTCCGTCTTGTCTGAAGTAAGGGAGATTTACCACTAAAATGGTTAGAGCATGCATAATGTTAGAGAAGAACATTGGGCCGCTAACTAAAGCCATGATCCATGGTGGAAGTTTCACTTTTGGACAAATATCCTCAATCTCATATGAGAAAATTAATTGTTGCTACATGCTTATGCATAAAAGAGGAGTTCATTATCTGTTGTCTATGTTGTCCCGGTATGGATGTCTAAGTTGAGAATAATCAATAGCGAGAAATCCGATGCGAGCTTTCTCCTTAGACCTTTGTACAGGCGGCATAGAGGTACCCCTTTGTGACACTTGGTTAAAACATGTGCATTGCAATGATAATCCAGGTAATCCGAGCTAATTAGGACAAGGTGCGGGCACTATTAGTATACTATGCATGAGGCTTGCAACTTGTAAGATATAACTTACATAACACATATGGTTTATTACTACCGTTGACAAAATTGTTTCTTGTTTTCAAAATCAAAGCTCTAGCACAAATATAGCAATCGATGCTTCCCTCCGCGAAGGGCCATTCTTTTACTTTTATGTTGAGTCAGTTCACCTATTTCTCTCTATCTCAAGAAGCAAACACTTGTGTGAACTGTGCATTGATTCCTACATACTTGCATATTGCACTTGTTATATTACTCTATGTTGACAACTATCCATGAGATATACATGTTATAAGTTGAAAGCAACCGCTGAAACTTAATCTTCCTTTGTGTTGCTTCAATGTCTTTACTTTGAATTATTGCTTTATGAGTTAACTCTTATGCAAGACTTATTGATGCTTGTCTTGAAGTACTATTCATGAAAAGTCTTTGCTATATGATTCATTTGTTTACTCATGTCATTTACATTGTTTGGATCGCTGCATTCATTACATATGCTTACAATAGTATGATCAAGGTTATGATGGCATGTCACTCCAGAAATTATCTTTGTTATCGTTTACTGCTCGACGAGCAAAACTAAGCTTGGGGATGCTGATACGTCTCCGACGTATCGATAATTTCTTATGTTCCATGCCACATTATTGATGATATCTACATGTTTTATGCATACTTTATGTCATATTTATGCATTTTCCAAGCACTAACCTATTAACGAGATGCCGAAGAGCCGATTCTTTGTTTTCTGTTGTTTTTGGTTTCAGAAATCCTAGTAAGGAAATATTCTCGGAATTGGACGAAATCAACGCCCAGTGGCCTATTTTGCCACGAAGCTTCCAGAAGACCGAAGGGAAGACGAAGTGGGGCCACGGGGCGCCACCACACTAGGGCGGCGCGGCCCAGGGGGGGCCCGCGCCGGCCTAGCGTGTGGGGCCCCCGTGTGGCCCCCTGACCTGCCCTTCCGCCTATATATAGTCTTCGTCGCGAAACCCCAGTACCGAGAGCCACGATACGGAAAACCTTCCAGAGACACCGCCGCCGCCAATCCCATCTCGGGGGATTCAGGAGATCGCCTCCGGCACCCTGCCGGAGAGGGGAATCATCTCCCGGAGGACTCTTCACCGCCATGGTCGCCTCTGGAGTGATGTGTGAGTAGTTCACCCCTGGACTATGGGTCCATAGCAGTAGCTAGATGGTTGTCTTCTCCTCATTATGCTTCATTGTTGGATCTTGTGAGCTGCCTAACATGATCAAGATCATCTATCTGTAATGCTATATGTTGTGTTTGTTGGGATCCAATGGATAGAGAATACTATGTTATGTTGATTATCAATCTATTACCTATGTGTTGTTTATGATCTTGCATGCTCTCCGTTATTAGTAGAGGCTCTGGCCAAGTTTTTACTCTTAACTCCAAGAGGGAGTATTTATGCTCGATAGTGGGTTCATGCCTCCATTAAATCTGGGACAGTGACAGAAAGTTCTAAGGTTGTGGATGTGCTGTTGCCACTAGGGATAAAATATTGATGCTATGTCCGAGGATGTAGTTATTGATTACATTACGCACCATACTTAATGCAATTGTCTGTTGTTTGCAACTTAATACTGGAAGGGGTTCGGATTATAACATGAAGGTGGACTTTTTAGGTATAGATGCATGTTGGATAGCGGTCTATGTACTTTGTTGTAATGCCCAATTAAATCTCACAATACTCATCATATCATGTATGTGCATTGTCATGCCCTCTCTATTTGTCAATTGCCCAACTGTAATTTGTTCACCCAACATGCTATTTATCTTATGGGAGAGACACCTCTAGTGAACTATGGACCCCGGTCCTATTCTTTTACATCGATACAATCTACTGCAATACTTGTTCTACTGTTCTCTGCAAACAATCATCATCCACACTATACATCTAATCCTTTGTTACAGCAAGCCGGTGAGATTGACAACCTCACTGTTTCGTTGGGGCAAAGTACTTTGGTTGTGTTGTGCATGTTCCACGTTGGCGCCGGAATCCCTGGTGTTGCGCCGCACTACATCTCGTCGCCATCAACCTTCAACGTGCTTCTTGACTCCTACTGGTTCGATAAACCTTGGTTTCTTACTGAGGGAAAACTTGCCGATGTACGTATCACACCTTCCTCTTGGGGTTCCCAACGGACGCGTGCTGTACGCGTATCACCTGGCCGCGTCCGGCGCTGCTCATGGCGGATCTGCTAGGGCTGAGCGGAAGCGCCGCTACGGCACCAGCGGCTAGGGTTTAGGAGATGATATGCTCGCGCCCCTGTTTATATAGGTCGGAGACAGGGAGACGGCCGCGCCACGCGGGGCGTCGCCATTTACTACGCGCGACACACGAGGCTTCGCCATTAACGCGGTCGCAGACTGCCGACGCGACGCCTCGGTGCCAGTACCGGCGGAGAAGACGCATCGACACTGCGCACGCTCGCGGAAGCCGAGGCACGCCATTAACGCGGCCCTGCAAAGGCTGCAGCGTGCCGCCCGGAAGTAATGCCGCGGAAGACGAAGCAGTTGTGTCGCTGCCAGGCGGGCCCGTGCGAGGACCGAGCGGACATTTTCCGCGACCGCTGAGCGTCCGCCGAGACGCAAACCTGACGCATATTTGGGCCAGGTTTGCGTCTCCGCGGACGGCCCGGTCACTTTGCGTCGCCCTGGTGCCAGACGCATTTCCGGTCACTGCGGACACAAACGGTTGCTCATTATGACTCGTTGGAATAGAAAAATTGATGGGCCTTGTTCTGCTATGGTATATGGGCCGAAAGCAACCGTCTATGCATCGCGGGATCCAGACATAACTCGCCAGGACCGAAAATATTCCAGTCATTAGCGCGCGTGTCCCCAACCCTAGATCGACCATCTCCCTCAGCGTCGGCGCCGCCTCACCGTGCCGCCGTACTGCGCCTCCCTCTGTCTTTTCACCTCTCCGACCTCCTGACCTGGCGCTGCGCGCCGCCACACTTCTGGCCTCCGCCGAGCAGCCTGCTCCGCCGTCCGCCGCCCGGAGCTGCACTCTGCAGGTCACTTTCCCCTCCCCCCATCTCGTCTGGGACCTGCCAAGCCTAGCCCGACTTGAGCATGTGAAAAATGCTAATATTCCTTTCTTTTTTTTTTTGTATAGGCTGGCAATTTTTCAGAGTGCTGATTCTGCTCCATACCTGTTGAATCTTGTGGTTTTGCAGTTGTCCTCTAAGCACACCTAAGGCATGGGACAAGGCGATTTGCTAGATGATAGCTTTCCTGCTAAGAAACGAAGCAAGGATCTGGGCCAGAAGCCCAGAAAGAAGAGGAACAACAGGGAGGATGGGAACACAGGGAAAGGGCGTGCCAAGGACCACCACTCGGATAGTGCTATGAATCTCAGGGGTACGAAGGATCAGAATGCATCACAATCCGCCGATGCTTCAACGAATGTAATAAGGTACGACTCTGCACACTCTCTCAAAGTCTGAATTTACATTCCTGTTGTATGCCGTGATGAGATAATAACCTATTTATACATATATGAGGATGTCAAGTGCTAAAGGTTTCTTTCTTGTGCTCAACAATATTCAGGAAAAAGGTTGAACCTGAAACTGCAAAGTACTTTCTGGAGATATCGAATCTCTTTGACAATAAGGAGATCGATTTGGAGGACCGGTCGACTATATGCGCTAATGCTCTGGAGGAAACTAAAGGGAAAGAGCTCGAACTCATCACTGATGGTGTTATAAGCCACACCTTGCAGATTCTTGTCCAAGGCTGTGAGTTGGAGCCGTTGTGCATGTTCCTCCGCAGCTGTATTCAGTCTTTTCCTGTTATTGCCATGGACAAATTTGGATCTCATGTGGCTGAAGCAGCTCTCAAGTCACTGGCAACACATCTTGAAGATGGGACCTCCAGGGTCATTGTACAAGAGATATTGAGCAAGATATGCAAGGTATTCTCTTTTCAGCTGTGCTTTGTGCCCTAATTGCAGTCTATGTAGCGGAACTCATATTTTAATTGTTGCTGCAGGTTATTGCTGCAGACGCTACTAATGTGATGTGCAGCTGCTATGGATCTCATGTTCTAAGGACGCTTCTCTGTCTTTGTAAGGGCGTCCCATTAGATTCATTGAAAGATTTCCACACGACTAAGAGATCTGCTGTTCTGGCTGAACGATTGAGCTGTGCTTCAAGCAGATCAGGCGACCAGAATCCGGTAAACTTTGAACATGGTTTCTCAGACATGTTTAAAACTTTTGTCAGGCAAATGCTACAAAAGGCAGAAAATGGCATTTCCACGTTACTAACTGAGAAGAACAGTAGCCTTGTTTTACAGGTTAGTGTCTCTTGTCACCATTTGTTGCAAAGCATAGAGCTGTTCTTTTTTTTTTTTTTGCTTAATAACAATCTGAACATATCCTTGTGCAGACTGTGTTGAAATTATCTGCTGGCGATGATCATGAGTTGAACCACATTATATCCGTTCTTCTTGGTTACGATGAGGATGACACTGCTCAGAAGGAAGATAACAGTGAACAAAAGAATAAAATCGTTGCTTTACTTGAAGACACTGCTTATAGTCATCTCTTGGAGGTGATATTTTTTGTTTTCTTGTTTCTCATTGGCATTCAATTCATATCTTTTATACTCATAAGAATCTGTCACCATGGGGATCTTCTGCCCCTTGTTCTTTTCTTTGCAATTTGGTATATGTAAAAATATTCACTGAATGAAAATGGCTTGCAGGTCATTATAGATGTTGCTCCTGAGGAACTGCGCAGCAATATGCTTATAGGCACTCTTAAGGGTGCATTATTTGCAATCTCATCTCACCATTGTGGTAATTATGTCGTACAAGCTTTAATCTCATCAGCCAAAACTGCAGATCAGGTATAACGTAAATTACATTCAGAAGTTTCTCTGGCATTTTGTTAGTTTTGTAGCATATAAGCCAATCTAAATGTTCTCTTAGCAAATCAGTGTTCTAAAACCGTCTGAGTACTAGCAACAGGTGCCCTCACTAAGTAGCATGCAAAAATGAGTACTTGCCTGGTATAATTATTGATCACTATAACAGGATGACCCTCCGGCAGTCGGTATGATTGGGTATAACCAGCTGATACCCTGGATAACCGGTAAAACTGTTGTGCATTGGCACTGGACCTACTGCTGCCACATCTCCTTTTTGTGGAGGTAGCTAGCGGCTGCTGTTGCTCCATGATTAGCTAGTCCTTTTCGCTCTGACGACAGGCACTATTTAGTGTTTACCGGAGGTGGCTGCTGCTGCTACTCTACTCTAACCATCCATTCTGATTCCATATAAATGTACATATATAAAGGCATTACTTAGATAGAATAACCAAGTTCAAGGTTGATTACTGTATGATCACTACAAAGTTAGGTGACTGATCTAGTAGTGATTACTGAGTTCTAGAACCTTAGAGAATCTATTATACTGAAATAAAGGCCCATTACATAGTTTGCATTCCACTAAGTTAACATATGGTGAAACATTGCTGAAGTCTGATGACCTAGAGGAGAGGACTTCTATTAGCATCATTGCTTTCTTTATTGCGCTAAAATGGTTATTGTAGATCTTGATGTTGAACTAATAGGCATCCTTTTTCAGGAGATAGTTTAAACTTCAAACATTCATTAAACGGTATTTGGATAATTTGTGTCCAGTCAACTATTTCTTGTGCATTTGTTAGAAAATGACCATCTCTTGTGCATTTGACATTTTTTTAATCTCTTGTGAAGTAAACAGTTGACAGCTCTACCATTTCTCAGTTATTAATGCTGCATATTTATTAATTGTTATGTTCGAAGGCAGAATTTACTTGTTCGCACCCTCATGTATCCAAACCTATTACTTTAATTCTCCATATATGTGATAGGTAGTATACAACATATATCCAATCTATGTCAAATTTCTCCTTGAGATCATGTCAGCCTGGTTTTTTCTTGCGTTAGCACTTGATGTATTGCAATGTTGTATCAGTAGAGCTCTTGTCTCTTGACAGATGAAGCAAATCTGGGAGGAACTTGGTCCTAAAATCAAGGAGTTGCTTGAGCTAGGTAAAACAGGAGTGGTGGCTTCCATTTTAGCGGCATGCCAGCGGCTTGAAACATATCGCCTTGAGGTCTTCTTTCAACTTGAAATCTCTGGTTTGTTATTTGAGAATATCTGTTATTTAAATGTATATGATTTGTCTGAACTGCAGAGCTCTGAAGCTCTTTCTGCAGCAATAGCGCCAGATTCCGAATCTCCTGATAGCATCGTTGCACATTTACTTTTTCTTGAGAATTTCCTTCGGGAGAAATCATATTGGAAATGGCCACCTGGTGTCAAGATGAGTGTTCTTGGTTGCCTGATGCTGCAATCAATTTTTCAATACCCACATGTATGTATTACTGACATGTTCATTAAATTTGTTGTCAAACTTTCTTTGCATGACTTTACTGGTCCAGGTTTACAAATATCCAGTTTATTAGTTTTATGCTGATAGCATTCATCAACACTCTCTGCTATATTGCAAGCTGTTTTGTGGTCCATAACAAGCTCATTTCGTTAACTATGTAGAGCATATCTGCTTGATCTTTACTGTGCATCTTTCTTTACTTTTCCTCTTACGCTAAGTTATATATAATTGACTATCTTGAGCAACAATGTAGCAACAGTCAGTACATTACAAGTCACTCTTATCCCTCTTGACATGTTCACTTAAGTCGTTACTTTTGTTTCCTGAACAGTATGATGAGAATGTTGCTAAGACCTGACTCCTTGCTTCCATTTTGCGCACAGCAATATATTCGGCAATATGTTGCAAGCTTGTTGGCTTTGGACGATGGTCAGATCCTCCAGATTGCCAAGGACTCTGGAGGCAGCCGTGTTCTTGAGGCATTCCTATGTTCCAGTGCAACAGCAAAGCGAAAATTCAAAGTTTTTGCAAAGTAAGCCTTTCCTGAATAGCTCAATTCCTTAAAGATTGCTTCTCTCATGTCTGAACACTGTCGTGACAGACTCAATTAACATATATGTTTTCTCTCTCAAATTTTATATTGCAATGGATGTGCTCAATGCTACTGTAAGAAAAGACCTTAGAAAACTTCATCTTGGTTCCATGGTAATTTTGTGTATTGAAGCAATGCTCTAGGGAACTATTGGTGATACAATATCTTCTTTATCATTTTCAAGTAGTAATAAGAATAATAATGCATCAACAATGCAAAAACTTGTTATTTGTTTATGGCATTAGCACTGAGCCTCCTGTTAGACCATTCTTACATCGTGATAAATAACCTTCAAGACTTGAAGGTTGCAGTAGTACTGACATTGGTAACATTGGCAAGGCACACTAGAGAGGGTGTTTGGCTCTGACATACTAGGGTCAGGTAATGATGTTTGACTGAAAAACCCAAACTATTTCTACAATAGAAAATCGGTTCATTGGGGTGCCAAGCACCCTTGACCTTCCTGAATTGTATTGTCGTGCTATAATCATATAAATACATAGTAATATCACTCTGCGTTCGGTAAGTTTATAATGCATTTTTTGGTTTGGGTTTTATATATTGTTTGTTGGTTTGGGTAGTGTTATAATGCATTTTGATGTCGTGCTATTCCAGTATTGCTCAACATTACATTAGCTTGCTATAGTAATTCTCTTTTAGTTGTCGAGCTGAGGTACGCCTACTATTTTTACTACGTTGAATTATCTTAATACTTCATGTGTCATTTTACTTTCAAAATGCTATTTTGGCATGGTACTGCATGGTGAAAACAGCCTGACTTACACATATGTGTGACCTGACAGATTGCTAGGCCATTATGGGGAAATTGCTATGAATCCTTCTGGTTCTTTCTTGGTGGAGAAATGCTTTGCAGCCAGTAACTTTTCCCATAAAGAGGCCATCGTGTCGGAGCTGTTGGCTATGCAAAATGAACTATCTAGGACAAGACATGCCATATACTTATTAAAGAAGCTGGATGTTGATAGGTTGGTCATTTTTCTATTTTCCTATGCGTTTTTCTGTGGTCTAAGTTTTTTTAATCATTGTTTATACACTTGCTATCTATTTCGTTGTAGATACTCGAGACGACCCGATCAGTGGAGAGCTGCGCAAACTTCGAAAGATGCAACTCAGAGGGAATTTCAAGCTGAATTTGGGCTAAACAGTAAACCTATTGGTCATAGTATTGATCAACTTCTTTCTCCTCAAAGTCCCACAAAGAAGCGTAAACACAAAGAGAAGGCCGACAAAGTTACTATGGATGCCAGCACTAATAAGCCCGATCAATTTCAGAAAAATACGAAGAGGCAAAAATCTGCTGAGGCAATGTTTGAGGGAGAATCGAGCAGCAAAAAACTCGTGAGCGAAACCACCAGCACAGCTTTCTTGAATAATAGTGGCAAGAAGAAATCATCTGGTTTCCTCTCGGACAAACCAAGTTCCAAGAAACAAAAACATCAAAGACCCAATTCTGGCCAATCAGATGGCAGGCGGTTTGTTGGTGATAGCGTTAACACACCGTTTGTCAGGAACAATGTCAAACAGAAACAGTCTATCGCTGAGCTTGCTGCTCTGGCTGGTAAGGATAAACTGACTGCAGGGGAAGTCCGGAAACTGCTTAAGCCTGAGATTTCAGCCAAGAACTAACTGATCCCAGATCATGTGAGCAAGTTGTAAAAAAGCAGGATTCATGGTAAGTTCCGCCCCAGTTTCTTGCAAACCACATGGGTCAAACAAACAATTTTGTTAGTAGTTTTTTATAACTCGGCCACTTCGTGAGCTGTAAGATGCATGAAAGGATATTTACTTGCAATATGCTAGTTTAGTTCCCGAAAATCCAGTTGTCTTCTCATGTTTGTTTCCGATAATTTCAGTTATCGTTCTCCTCTTCCGACCTGAATCTAGTCTGGCGGCACAGTGATCTCACACGATTACACGAAAGCCTTGACTTAGAGCGGAAACAAAGATGTATTAGAGGCCTGGCGGCCCTGTCAATGAGGTTAGGGTTCGGAACTAGGGTTGTGGCCTGCGACTGGTACAAACTCACGTGCATGTATGTAACACCTCGTTACCCCTAACAATAGTCATGCTACAGCCTACATGATTGGCAGTACCATCCAATTCCAAACTCAACGCTAAAAATGAGCGCATCTGTTGTCTCTTCCCTGGAAAATGAGGACTATTGAATATCGATGCAAGCTGTCCGTGCGACGAGCAAAATAGGATTTGGCGTCCGTGCTCTTTGAGTGGTTGGACTGAATAAGTTTTGGTCCACGCGAGGCACATTGCCATGCCACGTGCTCCTTCCAGAGCACCTCGTTGCTCTTCTCGTCGAATCCAGCAGCGCGCGGTTGCCTACGTGGTGTCGCCACGTGACTCCTCCGCCTGCTGCTAGTGGGCCCTACTGTATGAAACCCAGCCAGTTTTGATCTACCTACCGCGTGGGCTGAAGTCCGTTACTGGTGAGCCCATTCATGAGCCCGTCTCCATCTTCCGAAGCCCGGACCACCCGGCAGCAGGCCAGTGACAGCGACAGAGCTGCCAACGCTACCACGAGGTTTTTTTTACGAGAGTGAACCGTGCATGGCAATGGAGAAATGTTGGTAGATTTTCAGTCTTATCCTCAACGAGTGCTTGATGCTGCGATACGGCGGCTTCGTCTTTCTTATCCTTCGAGCTGCTACATTGGCCTCCAACCGCCGGATTGATTTTTACTGGGCGTGTTTGGTAGCTTGAGCTATTTTTTGCGTTCTTTGGAGGCAGGCTCTAGGAGGCATAGCCTGTCTTAAATAGATTATTGGAGAAAACCACTCTTAAACTTACGAGCATTCTTAAACTTACCAGCATATGCTCTTGATATTCGAGAAAATATTTTAAAATATTAAGAAAATCTAGATAAAAGTTTAATGCGTATCTGTCGATATTATATGTATCCACGCCAAATATCGCGAAAAATTGATATTTTTTATGTCATGTGTGAAAAACTAAAGAAATGTCTTGTGAAATGTTTTTTTAATCACCAAAATTTGTTTTTTTGCATGCGACACAAAAAATGTCGATTTTCCCTGAAAACACTTTATGATCACATATAATGTCGAGATGTACCAAGCCAATTTTTTATTTAGAATTTTTACGTTGTAAATTGTGCTTAAAAATTATTTCCAATACCGGGAGCATATGCTCCCGGGTGCAAAAAAATGCCATGTTTTATACTTTGTTTAATAGTTTGGGTTGCATTAATGAGTACCTACACTAGTAGGAAAAGCCTCATCAGTGGCGCACCAAAAATGGATTCTATGGCGCATGGGAGGTGCGCCACAGAAACTTCGCCACAAAAATAAGCTTTCTGTGGCGCACCAGCCCATGCGCCACAGAGTTAACGTTTCTGTGGCGCACGTGCTCTTAGGTGCGCCACAGAAAAGAGTGCGCCACAGAATTGGTTTGCAGTGCGTCACAGAATTTGCTTGTATTATACATGATTTTGTGCTGCCTGCTGTACACATGCAGTTTATAGACAGCAATATACAGATATACAGGTTATATACAGCAACATTCAGATATAATATAAAAATCATGTACATTGCACAGATATAACATAGACATCATCATCACATTACTTAGATCCCGATCGAGATACATATATAGTGGCAAGTGTCAAATGTTTTGCATACAACTCTTAATTCATACAAAATTCACAATTTCGAGATACAAAGTAGTCTTCATCCTACAAAGTAGTCTTCATCCGGTTCCTCCTTTGCTCCCTCATCTCTACCCACCAGGCTCGCTTGCATCGGGGTCCTTCATCCAGTTCCTACTATGATGAAAATGGAAGAAAGTGAGACCAACAAGTCCGATGCACAAGAGAAATGGAATAAATGCCTCATACATTGTTGGTCAACACAAATATTAACATTCAGGGACGGTGTAAGTGAGACCAAGTCCGATGCACAAGAGATTGATATTTGTGCTATCTTACCAGGCTCACTTACGCCGCCCCCGAGTGTACGGTGACCAAACATTTTAATCATCGGCATTTTGAAAATCTCAAAGCAAATGGAATGACAAAATGGAATAAGTGCCTCATACATTGTTGGTCAACACAAATATTAACATTCAGGGATGGCGTAAGTGAGACCAAGTCCGATGCACAAGAGATTGATATTTGTGCTATCTTACCAGGCTCACTTACGCCACCCCCAAGTGTACGGTGACCAAACATTTTAATCATCGGCATTTTGAAAATCTCAAAGCAAATGGAATGACAAAATGGAATAAGTGCCTCATACATTGTTGGTCAACACAAATATTAACATTCAGGGATGGTGTAAGTGAGGCCAGGTAGGATGCACAAGAGATTGATATTTGTGCTATCTTACCAGGCTCACTTACGCCACCCCCGAGTGTACGGTGACCAAACATTTTAATCATCGGCATTTTGAAAATCTCAAAGCAAATGGAATGACAAAATGGAATAAGTGCCTCATACATTGTTGGTCAACACAAATACTATGGTCAGAAACCATAGTTGCAGTATACACCGCCGTATACTTTGCAGAAGGGCCCCTTTCCCCGGTCGGCGTTCCGTCAACGGGTGCTTGACGACACAACAACGCCGATCTGCATCTCCGGCGCAGAACCACGGCAGTCCCTCGCTGTCCAGTGAACGAGTACTTGATGCAAAGACCGTTCACGTACTGGACGGCGAGAGAAGAAAAGTGGTGCTGCGCCGGAGAGGCATGTCGGCGTTGTTGTCTCGTCAAGGACTCGTTCACGGAACGGCGGCCAGGGAAAGGGGGGCTCGTCTACAAAGTATATTGCGGCGTATAGGTGACCAAACATTCTAATCATCGGCACTAAAATGGAAGAAAGAGCCAAGTGGTATCTCAACTAGATATCATATGCCTCATACTTTGTTGGTCGAAACAAATATTAACATCCAGGGATGGAGTAAGTGAGGCCAGGTAGGATGCACAAGTTGATATTTGTGCCATCACACCAAGCCTCACTTGCTCCACCCCCGAGTGTACGAGTGATCGACCAACCATCTAATCATCGGCAAGTACAAAAACACCAACAAACCAGCAACCATGGTGACATAAGTCAAGATGCTCAAACACACATAGCATGCATGGAGTAGATGCTCCAAAGGGATTATTCATCACTTGGTATATAGACCAAGTGATGCTGGCAAAAGAGAGGCCAATCAAGAACCAGTAAATCCAGTAAGTGATAGATATGCCTAAACAAGCAACAACACATAGCATATCCCAGCTAACCAGATGAGACAAGTCTTGGTAGCCAACTGAATCACCTAGCACCACCTAGCCTTTTAAAACCATCAGAAACAGTCCTTTTTCTTCAAAGGATACCACAGTGGCATTCATTTACATGATCCCCTACTGTGGATATCTCCATTTTCATCAAAGCCAACAAGAAATAGAAATTTATCATTACTTAGTTGAGTTCAAAACAAAGCTGGGGTATCATAAGGGATTATTCATCACTTGGTAGTAACCAAGTGATGCTGGCAAGAGAGAGGCCAAGCCTGAGCTAGTCAATCCAAAGAGAGATGGATATGCATAAGTAAGCAAGAACACATAGCCTATCCAAGTTAACCAGATAAAACCAACCTTGACAGCCAACTTAATAACCTAGCATCACCTAGTCTTTTAAACCATCAGAAACTTCCCATTTTCTTCAAAGGATACCACAGTGGCATTCATTTACATGATCCCCTACTGTGGATATCTCTATTTTAGTATACCATCATAAGCATTCCATTTAAATCACACATTTTAGTATCTGTTCTTATCCAAGTTTTTGCCTCAGCCTTTGCATCATTGGCTGAGCCAAGACATCAAGCATCTGGCCAGGGAGCATTCTTAGGCCAACCAAGAGCAACTACAAATATGTATGTATACAAGCCCACCAGTAGCATAGTAGCATACCATAAGCTCACAAGAATCCATCAAGTAAATATGTACAGAGACATAGCAACAAAGAATGAGCCAACAAAGAATGAGCAATGAGCCAACAAAGAATAAAGAATGAGCATAGCCAACAGCCATGAGCCAACAGCAATGAGCACAGCCAACAAGAATGAGCATAGCCAACAAGAATGAGCCAACAACAATGAGCATAGCCAACAAAGAATGAGCACAGCTAACAGAAGAATCAGACAAAGAATAAAGAAGAAGATAAAGAACTTCGCACAAAGAATAAAGAATGAGCCAACAGCAACTTCGACAAAGAACTTCAGCACAAAGATAAAGACAAAGAACTTCGGCACAAAGAATAAAGCAATGAGCCAACAAGACAAGCACAACACAAAGAACAAAGAAGCAGCACAACACATTGCAAGAAGAAGCACAAAGATAAAGAATAAAGAAGAAGAAGCACAAAGACAAAGAAAGATTTCGTCGAGCACCTTGTGCGCGCGCGGGAGAGGAATTAAGAGGGAGAGGAGGGGAGGGGAGAGAGATCACCGATGACAGGGGTGGAGGACGAGGTTGAAGATGACGGCAAGGGTGGAGGAGGAGGAGGCGGCGGCTCCTCCACCTTGCCGCGACGGCGGCCCCTCCTCGCGGCGGCCCTCCTCGCCGTAGGGGCAGCTTGTGCTGCAGGTGGCGGGGATGGGAGGACCGTGGCGGCATGCGCCCCTCGCGGAGGAAGGCGATGGCGATGGCGACGACCATGGCGGCGCGCGGCGGATCCAGGCGACGGAGGAGAGGGGAGAGGGGAGGGGCTCGGGAGAGGGGAGAGGTGAACAGGCGGGGGAGGGCACGGGCGATCGAGATGATATAAGTTACCTTAATTCTGTGGCGCACCCGAGCAGGTGCGCCACAGAATCAACTACTTCTGTGGCGCACCGAAGCACGTGCGCCACATAAAGAGTTATTTCTATGGCGCAGCACGCCATGTGCGCCACAGAAATACCTAAAGTAATAATTGGTGGTGGCAGGATGTGGGCCCCACATAGTTTCTGTGGCGCACTACTGAAGCGTGCGCCACAAAATTAAGCTATTTCTGTGGCGCACCCAGAATGGTGCGCCACAAAATAATATTCTGTGGCGCATTTTTAGTGGTGCGCCACAGAACTAAGCTCCGCCTATAAGGGTTTTCCTACTAGTGCTAGGTGCCACTTTATTTGGTTAGCTACAAAATCCGTTTCAACTAAGCAGAGTCAAAAAAGTGTTTGGTTGCAACCATGTTGCTATTTTGGGCACACACAAGTGATGTCTGCTCACCACTTGTAAATATGGCGAGGTTACCATACATAGCACACATCAAACACAACAAAGAGCCATACATGCTACATATCATAGATATCTTAAAGAATACTTAGTATCTAACTAGATGCATCAGACAAGTACATACATGTTCTTAAACCTACTAATTTCACCAGGGCCACACATCCCTAGCACAAAAGGCATGTTCTAAGCCTCTACAGACTAGCATTAGTACTACAACACAACATCATCAGATCAACAAAAGCAGGATGAATTGGCATGGCGTCGATCATCACTCCATCCTATGAATATCAACCATCATGGTCAATCTAAAGGGCGGCAGACATGCTTGTAGCAGTCCCACACAACCTTGATGGAGGTGCCCTCTCTTTACATCTGCAGCTGGAAGACATTGTTCTTGTAGGTGAAGATGAGTGTTTCATCTATTTGCATGAGTGCTTTCTAGGTTAACTCGCTCTAGCCCTTGTAGAAGGAGAACCTGCCACCCTTCGACTGCAGATGAACCTTGTTCTCGCATCACTCGCCCAACAGGATGGCCACCTTCTCCGCAGGGCCTCCCTCCTTGATCTTGAACTTCGTCGGGAGTACGTGCTCCACAGCGAGCGGCATGCTGAGCGATCCCAAGTCACTTGCGATGAGCTGCAACTAGAAGCTTGGCAACTTATCCTACGGATAGTGCCCAGAGGCCCACTAGAAGCCCCTAATGCGGCCTTGACATGTGTCGTTGCCTATTCGACAATACCACGGAGGAGGTATCCTCACGAGGGGGAGAAGAAGTAGGGGCCATAGGGCGGAGAGCACTCGGGATGGTGGTACGCGATTTACCCAGCTTCGGAACACCTGCTCGAGGACAGGGCCTACTGCTGCTTGTCTGGAATTATCTGGGCGCTTTCGCGTTGTTACAATGGTTGTGACAAGGGATTAACTTGTCAATGCCTACGGGTTGTAGACTAGGGTTTTAGTCGGAAGTAGAGGGCAAGTAGATCTCGAAGGTTTCAGCCGAAAAGTGCTCGACGATATGAAAACTAGGGTTTGTGAGACAATGAATCGATGCTTTCTTTGTCCCTCGACTCCCCCTTATATAGGAGGTGGAGCCGAGGTATTTGTAATACACAAGTTACAGAGTCCGGGAGGGTTTCCAACTCATCCCGCAAGATTACAAATATTATCTCCTAATACAACTCTAGCTTTCCTTAATAGTAATCTGGGCTTCCGATTCTTCTTATCCTTCGGGTCGTGGGCCTTCAGTAAACCTCGGGTACCATCTTCGACAGGCCCATTGGGGATGCCTATGTCAGTAGCCCCCCCCCCCCGAGATTTTGCTTGAATCGCAGAGTCAGGGAAAATCTCCAACTTTATATTCATTCAATAGCTCTGAACTTTACCACATATCTTTGGATACGAAATTATATATTGTACAGGGATAATGGTAGTTGGGGCTAGTTCATCTGACGGATCAGGTACTAGTTAACTGCTCTAGTGGCAATCCGCAAAAACATACTTCAAAATCACGTCCCTGGACATGATCTCGGGATACTGGTGTAAACTTCGATAGGTGCCGCTTAAGGTCTTACCATTCTGTCGAGTCCCAGTCATATTTTATCGGGTACCTAACGCGTCCGTTAGGATTTTTCTTCGTATCTGTTGATACGGAAAAAAGTAGCAAACCGACGTCAGAGACGGTGCCACGCCACTCAGAACGGATCTGGGGTCTTACCTTCACAAAGTTTTGCGGCATTCAGAGATTGTTCGCAACTTTGGCGCTCTGAGAATATATTGTCGAGTGCTTTTTCGGCTGTTGGAATAGCACATTTTATTGAGTCAATGGATGACTTATATTGCCCTCCCGATGGGAGTATATGTAGAGTTATTTATATAACTCGAAATATGCTCACCTTTTCTTCTTTATTTCTCTCTTTTTTATAATTTCATCGGGCACGCGAACAGCGTTCCCGATGGGAGTAGCCCCCGAGGCTACAGCCAAGGACTTGTGCTTGGGTGTAGGCTCAACGCCTTACGTTGCTATATTTTCCTTCTTTCTCGGAGTTTTCATATCTATCGGGTGCGCGAACAGCGCTCCCGATGGGAGTAGCCCTCGAGGCTATGAGCAAATGCTTGTATTTGATCATAGGCTCTCGACATTTCTATTTTGTCATTCTCGAGTTTTTCATTGTTCCAAAGTAGCCCCCGAGCATTTGATCAAAAACTTGTATTTGACCAAAGGCTCTCGAAATAATCAACAATTTTCTGCCGTCGCCATTATTTATGAAGCTGCTTAGCCTAATTTTTCTCTTGCCAAGGTGACATCATTGCTGACGATAGCCACGACCGCTGTATCGGGAAAACGCGAGAACTGTTCTCTCTCTGTCTTGCGGGCCCAAATTTCTCATCAAGTTGACACGTCGTGCAAGTGGGGGACACACGTCCTCCACTTTTCCTGGCGCACGCACTATAGCGCATGTTCTTTCTCTTCTTAGTGAAATTACTTTTTTACCCCTTGTCCACGTGTGCACCATCTACCTCACAATTTCTTCATCCAACGGTGCGTCGATTCACCGCACCTCTATTTAAGGTCATCGTCTTCCTCCTTGTAAACTTTCGCTCGCGCCGCACCTCTGCTTCTCCTCTGCAAAATCCTCCGCTGCTCCCATTGCCTCTTGCGCTCAACCACGCTCGCACCTTTCTCCTCCACGCTCATTGATGCCACCACGCGCGCGTCTGACCAGGCATAGCACTCCCGAATCCAAGATGGCCACCGAAGATCTGGAATGGGAGAGATCCAAGATCTCGAATCAGGATATGAACCTGCTGAAGAAGCTTGGGTTCACCAAGAAGGAGAACGCGCTGCGCTTCCCCAAGGAGGAGAGCTATCCATCGCCTCCAATCGAGTACCGGGTCAGTTTTGTTGACCATCTCATCCGCGGTCTTTCTCCCCCTATCCACGAGTTTCTTCGAGGTCTTCTTTTTGTCTATGGGCTTCAGCTGCATCAGCTGACGCCCAATTCCATCCTTCATGTGTCGATTTTTTTCACACTTTGCGAATGCTTCCTCGGAGTCCAACCTAATTGGGCTCTGTGGAAACACATCTTCTGCCTCCGCCGTAATGGCTCCCACAACGTTGCATATAACATTGGCGGCGTTGTCATTTGTGTTCGTTCTGACGTCGAATACTTTGACGTCAAATTCCCCGACTCCGTCCAAGGGTGGCGCAAGAGATGGCTCTATGTGCATGAAGAGAGCTCTGACTCAGTGGAGAACAATATCGCCCCTTTCGACGGAGGAGCCAAGATCCTCCGCCGCCATTCCTGGGATGCTGAACCCACGGAAGATGAGAAATTGGCGACAGAGGCGCTGATGACTCGCATCCACGAGCTCCAGAACACCCGTGGCAAGGAACTGTCGGGTATTCAGATCACAGCCTATTTCCTTAGGATTAGAGTGCAGCCTCTCCAAGCTCGCAAAAATCCCCTTTGGATGTACGCTGGTGAAGAAGACGTCGACAGGCTCTCCAAAGACCTTCCTGTGAAGGATTTGGAGAAACTGATCCGAAGGATCTCGTCGCTCAGCAAGAAGGATACTATTCCATCCTCTTGACGCATTACGCCATATAGTGGCGCCAATCCCCTTCCCGAGGTAATTTTTCCTCTTGACTACTATATTGTCTTCTCGAGTTTTTGGTATCTGTCGACTACTATCTTGCTAGCGTCTTTTTGCATAAGTTTTTGTCGAAACTCTTTGTTTTTCGCAGAACCACCCTGTTCTGGCTTCTCTTCCTCCTCTTCCTGAAGGTGGAGAAGTCGAAGAATGTACCGTTGTCGACGATGACAACCATGGTACTTCTCGCCCTAAGATTGAAGTCGCGGGTTCTCAAAAATCCGCGGCTTCCTCTGAAAAAGAAGCCGAGTCTGAGGCCACTGCCTCGACACGCTCCCTTCTGCTGTTTCTCCAAGGAACAAGAGGAAAAGGGATGAAGTCGCCGATTCCAGCTCCTCCAAAGCCGAAGAAGCTGGTCCTTCCGAAAGGAAGACATCTTTCAACCCTTACGAGGATGCCCTTGTCACCTCGTAAGTTCCCTATTGCTTTTTGTTGTTTTGCTCTCGATGTTTTTGTCTATCTTGATTCTTATATTGTCGCCATTTTATTGCAGTGGTGACGAGGAAGAAGAGCAACCTATTGACGCGACTGCTCGAACGAGTACGTCGCATACTTTAGTTGTGTCTGAAGCTCAGCCTGATGGAGATGAAACTTCGCCTCCTCAGCAAAACATTGAGCATCCAACTCCACCTGCAAGCCCCCGTGCCCCTTCACCAAAGAGGGCAAGGGTCGAGCCATCCAAGGAGCCTGCCCTACAACTTGGTGGCTCCACGACTCCTCGTCTGGATGACGTAAGTTGCTCACTTCTCCTCTTTTGTGCAAAATACTTTTCGATGCTATCAAATCTTTTTTGTTTTTCACTTCTTCTTTTTTACTTTTTGCTATCGAGCTTTTTACCCTATTGATGCTTGCTTCTCTTTTTCCTTTGTCAGCCTTTGATGAAGGAATTCATCCGTCTTGGTACCCAATTTGTCGGGTACCGCGACTATGCTAAAAAAGTCGAAGGTAATATTCTGCTACTTCTTCTGGCAAATGACCTCTTCCTCCTTTCTTGTCATGATTTTGATTGCTGTCGACTATTTCGTTAGAAAACCTTGTGGAAGCCAACAAGCGTGTTGATGCACTTGCTCGTAAACTGGAGCAAAGTGAAAAGGCTCGTAAGAAGGCTGAAACAGATGCTAAGAAGGCTAAAGCAGATGCCGCCGCTGTCGAAGATCTTCGACAAAGACTTCATGACGCGAAAACTGCCTTGAGCGACAATATATCCAAGCAAGCTGTTCGTGAAGCTGAAATCCTTAGTCGCTTGCAATCGCAAAGTCGACGTTTTGTCAGTAAGCCCTCTAACCTTTGCTACTTCTTCGGGTTGTCAAATTTATCCTTGCGCAATCTTTGACGATCTTTCTTTTGCTTCTTTGTAGGGAAAACGCATCAAGATTTTGACTTGGAGTGTCCTGAAGGCGATCAGCTGCTTGACGAGCTTTCCCTTCTTGAATTTCATGGAGAGGAAGCACGCGAAGGTCTTGCTGAAGCCAGAGCAGGTCTGTCGCGTCTTTTTCCTTATTTCTTCCCGAAGAAACAAGAACCCAAGATTTTCACAACTCTCGCCAAGTGCTTCAACACTCAAGAAGATCTTGGACTTAAACTTCGCCAAGAAGGCTTGAAGATTGGCATCGAGGGCACTATTGCTCTAGTTGCTGACAGCCAACAGGACGTCGACTGGGCTAAAGCTGGCGAGATAAAGGAGATGGAGACGAAGAAGTGGCAATCCTTGATTAAGGCTGCCAAGCCTAACTCCAAGCCAATCCTTGCTTTCCTCGGTTGCAAGCCAACTCCTGATCCAAGCTCATCCAAGCCGGAGGTCAAGTAGACCACCCTGTCTTTCCTATTTTTTCTTTTTCCTTTTGATGCTGTCGCCAGAGTAGCTTTGGTGAATCTTACCCCACTAGTTCGTTAGGGTATCCTTCATTGTAATGCCTTGTAAATATTCTGAGAATCAATGGAAATCTATTTTGCTTGATGATTGATGTCGAAACTTTTATTTCTAGTTAATATTTCATAACTATACTTCAACTCCTCGTCCCTCCGATGTTTTTCCTGCTTCCTCCCACTCGAAGAAAATGCCTGTCGATAATGAATTTGGTGAAGATTCTTCGAGTAAGGGTTCAGCGCAGGACTTGGAGGAACTTCGTCAACAGCTTCAGTATGCGAAGAAGCAAACACTTATAATGATGGAACAGTCTCGCAAATCATCTGAAAAGGAGAAGGTTGCACTGCAGCAGGCTCAAGAAGCCATAGCTGCCAAGGAAGCCGCCATTTCTGAAGCTGCAAAGGTTACCACCCGAGAGAATTTTATGCTCTAGTTGATGAATGAAGCAAGTTTGGATATGTCAGGTATGCTTTGCAAACCAAATCTTCTTCTGTTTTTTCACTGTTTCCTTCTTTGAAATTCTTGTGCTGTCGCCAAATAGGTTCCTTTCTGGACACTGCTGCCGAAGACCAAAGGGTAGACACAAGGACAAATCTCCTGGTTAACCTTTCACTTGACCATGGTTCTCTGTTCTGGGCCACGCCAGAACGCACCCGAGCGTGAGTTCCTTGATTTCTGTACAAGAACCTTGTCTTTGGTTTACAGTACCATGTTTCCTCGGAACGAGATACCAGACACTCTTCTTTCTTTGATGGAAAAATTTCGGGATGCCCCTCGTATCCATAATTTTGTGCGAGCTCAACTGTCTGCTGGGGCAAGATTCACCATGATTATGATACAGATCTGCTACCGAAAATTAGATCTGACGAAGATTGTCGCCAAGTGTCTGGCCAAGCAGTCGAAGCGAAAAAGGAACATCGACAAAATCAACGATGTTGTAACTCCTGTAGCCGAAGAAATGATGGACGAACTTCTTCGGATGGACTCTGAGTTCTTTGTAAGAGGGAGCTATGCTGAACATACGACAACTGCTGCAAATAACAAAGGTTTATCCACATATAATATATTAGGTATCAACTGAATTGTACTATATTGCGGGAAGTCATATATATTTTTTGTGTCGAATTATTCCTGACGATGAAGTTGTCTATATTGTAAAGTGTAATCTATCTTGTAAAGCCCCCGAGCCTTCGGCCGGAGCTCAAGTTTATTTTTTCGTCTCGATGAATTTACTATTTTGCAAGAATATATATATATATTTTGTTGCCATGGGTTATGAGCCCCCGAGTCTGTCGACGAAGAAAGATGTATATCACCAATATCTTTTACTATATTGCAGCACCGCGAGCCCGCCTCATTAAAAACCTTTCAGTCCCACTCGGTGCCCTGAAAGGAAAAGAGTGCGTCTGAAAACTCGCGGGCGTTTCAGTACATTGTATTTTTACAAGGAGGACTATATTTCGACACTAAGCGTAAAAACGCCTTAGCTGCGCCACGTTCCAGGGGTTTTTCTCGGGAACTCCTGTCTTCTTGTCCTTTATCCTGTATGCTCCTCCTTCGATTACTTCCGTGACGATGTAAGGGCCAAGCCATGGTGACTCGAGTTTTTCGGTGCTATTTTGGTTGAGTCGTAGAACTAGGTCTCCAACCTGAAAGGATCTTGGCCGCAAACGTCGACTGTGATAATTTTTCAGGTCTTGCTGGTACTTGGTGACCCGTGATAGTACTTCATCTCGAGCTTCATCAAGTGCATCGACATCGTCCTCTAATGCTCTTCTGGAAGTTTCTTCGTCGTATTCTATGACTCTTGGAGAATCATGCTCTATTTCTATCGGCAGTACTGCCTCAGCTCCATGGACCAGAAAAAAACGGAGTCTCCTGTGTCGCTGTATTTGGTGTTGTTCGAATACTCCACAATACACTCGGCAACTCTTCTGGCCAAGTATGTCGAGCTTTTTCCAATGGTCCTAACAGGCGCTTCTTGATACCGTTCCAGATGATGCCATTGGCTTTCTCGACTTGTCCATTGGTTTGCGGGTGCCCGACTGACGCAAAATGCAATTTAATGCCTACTTCTGCGCAGTATGCCTTGAATTCCTTAGATGTAAAATTACTGCCATTATCCGTGACGATGCTATGAGGTACTCCAAACCGAAAGACAATGCTTTTTACGAACTTTATTGCTGACGCTGCGTCTGGTGAATTTATCGGCTTTGCTTCTATCCACTTGGTGAATTTGTCGACAGCGACGAGCATATACTCGTATCCTCCTGGCGAGGCCTTGTGTAACTTTCCCACCATGTCGAGGCCCCATTGAGCAAAGGGCCAAGACAATGGTATTGGCATCAACTCTGCTGCCGGAAAATGAGGCTTCGCGGCAAATCTCTGGCACGCGTCGCAGGTTCGTACTATCTCCTTTGCATCTTCGATTGCTGTCAACCAATAAAATCCAGCCCTGAAAGCCTTGGCCGCAATAGCTCGACTGCTTGGGTGATGACCACATATTCCTTCGTGTACGTCCTTCAGGATTATCCTTCCTTCTTCTGGTGTGACGCACCTTTGTAACACACCCGAAATACTTCGCTTGTACAACTCCCCTTTGACCACCGTGAAGGCTTTGGATCGTCTAATAACTCGCCTTGCTTCAACTGGGTCGTTAGGTATCTCTTTCCTTAAGATGTATGATATGTAAGCTTGCATCCATGGAATCTGCACCATCATCACTAGCTCCTGTTCCTCCTCCTCTTCTAGTACTTCTTTAGGGGTTGTCGAGGTTTTCTCTTCCTTCTACTTCTTCTGTGCTTTCTTCGGCTTTGTAGACCTCTCGGTTATCTCTTCCCAGAATACACCTGGTGGAATTGCGAGGCACTGCGACCCGATGTTTGCAAGAACATCGGCTTCATCATTGCTCAGCCTGCTGATGTGATTTACCTCGCATCCATCAAATAACTTCTCGAGCTCATTGTACACTTCTTTGTATGCCACCATGCTATCATTGACTGCATCACATTAGTTCATGACTTGTTGAGCCACCAATTGTGAGTCGCCAAATATTTTTAGTCGAGTTGCACCACAAGCTTTCGCCATCTTCATCCCGTGTATAAGAGCTTCGTATTCTGCCTCATTGTTAGACACATTTGGGAACGTCATCCGCAAGACATACTTCAATTTTTCGCCTTCAGGTGATATGAGTATCACGTCTGCTCCAGCTCCCTCTAACCTCTTGGACCCGTCAAAGTTCATAGTCCAAGTTCTCGATAAATCCGGGGGTCCTGTATTTCGCAGCTCCATCCACTCTGCGATGAAATCTGGCAGAATTTGCGACTTTATTGCTTTTCTTTTTTCATACGTGATGTCCCGATGAGAAAGCTCTATTCCCCAAAGGGAAACACGACCTGTAGCTTCTGGATTGTTTAGTATATTGGATAGAGGCGCTTCGTTAACCACTATTATCGGGTGTGCCAAAAAATAGTGCCGCAATTTTCTTGCGTTGTAAACACTCCATATGCTAGCTTCTGGTACTGCGGGTACCGCTGTTTTGAAGGCGATAAAACTTCATTGATGAATAAACCGGCCTCTGCACTCCATGAAGTTTTCCGTCTTCTTCTCTTTCAACAACAAGTGCCGTGCTGACCACCTGGGGTGTGGCCGCAATGTATAACAGGAGGGGTTCCTTCTCTTTAGGCGCCACCAAGATTGGTGGTGTCGAAATTGTGCGCTTGAGATCTTCGAAAGCTCTATCTGCCTCTTCGTTCCACTGGAACTTCTCTCCTTGCTTGATTAAAGCGTAGAACGGTAACGCCTTTTCGCCCAGCCTGGCGACGAATCTGCTTAAAGCTACAACTCGCCCAGTCAGCTGTTGTATTTCTTTCAACTTTGTTGGCTTCCTCATTGTTACGATAGCTTGAATTTTTTCGGGATTAGCTTCAATCCCTCTTGCTGAGACTAGGAACCCGAGAAGTTCTCCTGCAGGGACACCGAAAGAACACTTCGTCGGATTCAGCTTGAGACAAAACTTGTCGAGGTTATCGAAAGTTTCCTTCAGGTACTCGATTAGTGTTGCCCCCTTTTTTGACGTTATGATGACATCATCAATGTACACTTGTACGTTTTTCCCAATCTGTGTTGCTAAGCACTTCTGCATCATCCGCTGATATGTTGCCCCGCGTTTTTCAGACCAAAGGGCATTGTTCTGTAGCAAAACACGCCGTAAGGTGTAATGAATGTTGTTTTGATCTCATCCTCTTCTTTCAATCTGATCTGGTTATAACCAGAGTATGCGTCCAAGAAGGAAAGACGTTCACATCCTGCCGTGGAGTCGATGATTTGATCGATCCTTGGAAGCGGAAAGTGATCCTTTGGACAGTGTTTATTGAGACACGTAAAGTCGACACACATGCGAAGGACTTTAGTGTTTTTCTTCGGAACCAACACTGGGTTCGCTACCCACGTGGCCTCTGTATGTAGCTCCTTAATGAAACCAGCTTCTCTTAGTCGATCAATCTCTGACAGTATAGCTTTGCGGTTTGGCTCCGAAAAATGCCGCAAAGGTTGTTTGATTGGTCTCGCTATTGGATCCAAATTTAGGTGGTGCTCGGCAAGTTCCCTGGGTACTCCTGGCATGTCATCTGGACACCATGCGAAGATTTTCCAGTGCTCACGGAGGAACTCGACGAGCGCGCTTTTCTATACGAGGTCCATGTCTGTCGCGATGGACGTCGTTTTCTTCGGATCTATCGGGTGAATCTGCACCTCCTTGGAATCCTTCGCAGTGTTAAAGGTTGGTTCTTTGTTAGGCCTCCCTACATCTGGAAGCACATCATAATCAGTCGTGAGCCTTGACGCCATATATTCTGCTTGCATCCCGAAAGTTTCTGATAGTCGATGAAAATCCTTGTCACATTTATCGGCTAACGCGAAGCTTCCTTTGACTGTGATTGGTCCCTTGGGTCCAGGTAACCTCCATAACAAGTATGTGTAATGTGGTACCGCCATAAACCTGGCATATGCCGGTCGTCCCAACAAGGCGTGATACTGTGACGGGAAATCCACGACTTCAAACTCCAATCTTTCTATTTTGTAGTTCTCTCGGGTCCCAAACTGAACGTCGAGATTGATCTTCCCCAACGGATAGCTCGGCTTCTCTGGCATGATGCGATGGAAACGTGTGTCGGTTGGTTTCAGATTTGCTAGAGATATGTTCATCTTCCTTAGTGTATCTGCGTACATAAGGTTTAGACTGCTGCCTCCATCTATGAATACTCGAGATACATCGAATCCTACGATTACTGCTGTAAGATAAGTGCTGACTGCCCTGGTCGAGGAACTTGCTGCGGGTGATCCGCTATTGTGAAGCCAATGTCTTGTCCTGGCCAATTTAGGTACTCAATCGTTGGTGGAGACATCTTCTCTGCCATGAACACTTGTCGCAAGATCACTTTCTGAGCTCTATTGGATGACCTACCCTACTGAATCATCGAGACCGCTCCGTTGGAGTTGGTTGTGGTGCTGCCGCTATTCTGAGCTGGTGTCGATTTTTGTCCGTAATTGCGGGAGGAGGTGGCAAGTGAATCTTTCTCCTGGGCCCTTGAGGGTTTCTATTTGTCGCCTGAGCATTGGCTTGCCCTGCAAACCTTAGCATTGCCTGAAAAATTTGACAGTCCTTCTGCAAGTGTCCTGACTGTCTCTTCCCATTGCTGTCGAGATAGAAGTGCATCTGACACGGCCCGTTCATCATATCTTCGGGAGACACGAAAGGTCTCTGGAACCTTGGCCCACTATTTTGTCTGTTATTTCGGGAATCGTCTCTATTGTCACCTCGCTGCTCGTTGCTCCTTTGATAGTCATCTCTATTGCTTCCTCCAGTGCTTCCTCGGAAGCCAGCCGAAATTTGGCCAGGAGCGTCATAGCTCGAGTACTGCCGAGGAAATCGTCGTCTATTTTGAAAATTTCGACCACGGTCCTCCTCTGGTGACCTGTGTCGTTTGTTGTGAATAGCATCTTCTCCATCTGCCCACCTGTTTGCTATCTCTGTCAACGCTGATATTGTATTTGGTTTGGTTCTCCCCAAGTCTTCGACAAAATCTCCTCGTCGAATACCAGCTACGAACGCATCTATTGCTCTCTCGTCAGATATGTTCTCTGCCGAGTTTTTAATGATGTTCCACCTTTGGATGTACTTTCTCATTGATTCATCCTGCTTTTGTCGACACGCTCTCAACTCTTCTAACGATGCAGGTTTTTTGCAGGTGGATCGAAAGTTTTTGACGAACACCTCCTCGAAACTGTCCCAGCGGTTGTATTGGTATGCTTGCAGTTCTTCTGTCGTAGCGGTTGTAGCCATTGGTTCTGAACAATCCATATCTCTTGCGGCTCTATCCCATGCTGCTTGTGGAAGTTCAACCCTAACACGTGGTGTAGGCCCGACATATTTGTTGCCTAAACCTCGCCTTAAGTCAGAGGGATCGACATATGGATTTCCCAATTCGTCGAAAGCCTCTGATGTCTCCTCCTGATCGCGACTTGTTTCTCCAATGGCATAAATCTGATGATATTTTGAATTCTGAACCTTGCTGGGTTTGGTGACACCATCATAGAGGTTGGTGAAGACCTTGCCAACGGTAGTGGATCTGTCGATGAAGTTGAAGCTGTCGATGCTGCTCGAGTCATCGCTTATATCGGAGTCCGCAGATGACTCGAAAGACATGTCGCTGAAGATCTTGGCAAGCTTTTCGCTTGCCCTGGTGCTGATGAAGCGTGGCGATGAATTCTCCTCGTCGCCTGACTCGGTTGACGATGTTGAACTCGAAAAATCGGAATCGACCGCCGATAATCCCGACGAGATCAGAATTTCGAGACGATACGCTCCTTCTTTCTCGACGCGGAAGTGGAACTTTCCGAACGTCATGTCCATGGGCTCCTTCAGATACGCATATGCATCCAAACGGGAGGGCGGGTGAGGAACAAAATCGACTAGACCAGTTTCGATCTGTTTACCTCTATCCATCGCGTTGCTTGCTGTTGATGAAGTCGACGATCTTGAATGTGCCATCGAGATCAGATCCTTGACGCCTCTAGTCCCCACAGTCGGTGCCAATTGACAAGGGATTAACTTGTCAATGCCTACGGGTTGTAGACTAGGGTTTTAGTCGGAAGTAGAGGGCAAGTAGATCTCGAAGGTTTCAGCCGAAAAGTGCTCGACGATATGAAAACTAGGGTTTATGAGACAATGAATCGATGCTTTCTTTGTCCCTCGACTCCCCCTTATATAGGAGGTGGAGCCGAGGGATTCGTAATACACAAGTTACAGAGTCCGGGAGGGTTTCCAACTCATCCCGCAAGATTACAAATATTATCTCCTAATACAACTCTAGCTTTCCTTAATAGTAATCTGGGCTTCTGATTCTTCTTATCCTTCGGGTCGTGGGCCTTCAGTAAACCCCGGGTACCATCTTCGGCAGGCCCATTGGGGATGCCTATGTCAGGTTGTGGTTGTGCCTCTAGGGCTCCCGGGATCCGGCTTATAAAGGCGCACGGATCTAGGGTTTACAAGGAGAGTCCTAGCCGGATTACAGGTTGCCTAAGTACGGTACAATGTCTTGTCGTGTACGTCAAGGATCCGCCTTCCATCTACATCGTACTGGATCCGGGTCCCTCATGGGCCTTCACGGATCCGGCTTCCTCCGAAGGTCGGTTAGGATCCGGCTTCCCTATCCTGGGCTGAACTTCATCCTTTATGATCAACAGCAACTGGGCCGCCCAATGGGCCACATGCCACATCACCATCTATGGGTTACCCGGGCTTGCCGGATCTAGGCACTTTCGATGGTACACCCATGAAGTATACCCACAACAGTAGCCCCCAGAGTTCTCCGAGATTCACCTCTTGTTTCCGCCTTGCTAACGCTTCACGTCTTCCGACAATCTTGGTAACACGGAGAAACTTGAAGAACTCCAACTTCATATTTTCTTCTTTCCCAACTCTTGGTCGGATAATACCCCTATCCCGCGGGACTTCATCCATCGACAATCTTATTACAACACGTCTCCGGATTACTTCCCTGCTGAGATAACGATCATCAACTAAATTCTTACCCGGAACCTCGAAGGGTTCAAACGGCTCCGCCAATTTTGGCGCCATTCTCGGGCGATTTGAGCGGTAACTTATCCTTAGCCATTTTACCGCTTAGGGTTTTTGACACGTGTCAGCCATCCAACGGCGCGACGCTTGCGTTCCGACCACAGGATGCGGAGCACGAATCTCCTCCCTTCGGCCTATAAATATCCGATGTTCAACCCAAAATCACCCCATTCGCCCCCCTTTCACCTCTCAGCACAACGCCGCCTCCGAGCTCCTCCTCCGCCGCACCGGAGTCCGCCGAAAGTTCACCGGAGCATCGTCGCCGCCGCGTGCTGTTCTTCGTGTTCTTAAGTCCGACGAGCCACCGCAGCGAAACCTCGCCGCCGGCGACTCCGACCACCGCGGAAGCCATTCCGGTAAGCTTTTAGAGCTTTTTCCTTCTCACCGTAGTTGGTAGGGATGACTAGGGTATTTAACATGGGATCTGACTAAGTTTTAACCCACTCGCATTTTCTTCGTAGATGTCTTCTTCTAATCCGCCTCCCTCGTCCGAGCCGATCATGGCGACTCCAATCTTCTCCGCCCCTCCTCCCCTCGTCCCAGTCCATCTGGAGCCTCGAAAAGACTCTGACAAGGACATTGAAGGATCATCAGCCAACCCGGAGGAAACTGCGGGTGCTGAACAAATGGAAAGGAAGGTGGAGGAGGTAGCCACCAAGAAATCAAAGGCCCGCACGCGAGGTAGCGAGGTCAAAGGAAAATGATGGCCCTGCTTCACCACGGAGACCGAACTCCGCAACCTCGAGACGGAGGGTTTTCTGAAACCCGGATTTGGCGTACGATCCCAGGCGCCCTGAGTCCTGCTCCCGAAGCCGGAGAGTGGGTGGTGACCAAGGCGCTCGTTGAGCGTGGCTTCTCTCTTCCGCCCAGCGATTTCTTCTCGGAAATCCTGAAGGCGTACGAGCTTCAACCTCACCACATTACTCCGAACAGCATCTTGGCCATTAGCAACCACGTAACGCTGTGTGAAGGCCACCTCCGGATAACCCCGGAACTTCCCCTCTTCCAGTACTACTTCTTCATCAAAAAGGAGAAAGTTTCACAGACTACCACGCTTGCCACCTGCGGTGGCGTCACCTTCAAGCTCCGCCCCGGGCGCGTGTACCCGCACACAGATCGCCATGAATCTATGCGGTACTGGTCCGGCAACTTCTTCTACCTGAAGGACGTAACTGATCCGGCTTCCCCAAAGGTGCTGCCAGTTTACAAGGACGCCCCCCCAGCGAGACTCCGGCCTGGACTCAATGTCCACATTTATCCGAGTCACCTCAATTGACTCGGGCAATTAGGCGGATCTGCAAGCTAACAGACGAGGGCTTGTTGGGGAAGGAGCTTACTATGTCCTGGCTCACTAAGCGGATCCAGCCCCTGCAACATCGGGACCGCCTGTTGTTCTAGTACACGTGGTGCGACGATATCATGCGCGCCTCCAAAGACAACCTCTCCACCGACGCCTTGGACAGGCGGCTCTGGGTGCTGACCAAATTCCGCGTGATCTCAAGATCCACGTGTGCAACATGGATATTCACACTAATGGCTCCGGGACCGCGGTATGTTTCCTTGACTCAACTGGTGATTCCTTTTTTAGTCTTTGCTAAATTTTTCTAAGTGTTGGCTGGGTAACTTAGCTCGAGGCCCTCGAGGAGAACGATCTCGGAACTCTCCTCCGAGTCCCTCACGCGGGCAACACCGACCCAGAGGTCACATCCGACGCAGAAGTCCCCGAAGCTCTGCGTCCCTCTAAAAGGAAAAGGAGTACTTCCTCCAGCCCAGCCGCTAAACGTGTCCACGGAGCGCCTAGCACCGCGGCTACCCGAAACGCCGAGGCGGAGAATAAGCGCCTCAAACTCATCGATACCAACAACCGAGCTCAACCCAACATCCACTAGTTTTTCAGATCATCCGGGTAAGCGCTTGATTTCCGTCTGAGAATTCTTTTGCTTCTGTGAATCAGCATATCTTAATGTTATGCCTCTTTTATTTTGCAACAAAAGCTCCAGAAGCCAGCCCCTAAAGATCCCCAAGAAGAAAGCGAAGCCATCTCCGGCTTCTGTTCCCGTCACACCGGAACTGGAGGTTCCGTCCAAGGCCTCTTCCTCCGCCAAGCCGGATCCCAAGGATGTCATCAATCTTGATGATCTCCCGGAGGAACCAACTGCCGAATCCGGCAAAGGCGATTCCGGCAAGGGCGCGTCCTCGCCTGCGCCTCCGCCTGAACAACCTATTGTTACCTCAGCTGAAGCTCTGGTTGATGAAGTTGAGAAGAAGTTATCCCTAAGTCGTGCCACTGGCACGCCCCAGACTCACCCTCATCTCTTTCCGGTTCTGCAAAAAGTCCCCCTCTCACAGCGCCACGCGGAGATTTCCGCCATGATGGAACAAGTGTGGGGGCCTGCGAACACGGAAGAGCAAGAACTGAATGACCTGGAAAGTGATCTCAAGATTTTCTTCGCCAAGCACAAGAACGTGTGCCAGGTAACACTAGCCCCCAAGCATTGGTTTGGACATTTTTCCGAGTAACATGTGTGAGCCAATGCTTTTAAATGTGCACCTTAGCGGAAATTTAGAATTTTCTCAATCTAAGGATTTAAACTTCTCGCCAGCCCCCTGAATTTTGAATTTCCGGCTAACTACTGCCTGCTTCTCAGAACACGCGGAAAATGCACGAAGATCTGCGCGTCCATGTGCTGGAGCAAATGACAGAGATTGAAGGGCTGCACCAGAACACCGCGAATAGCCAGAAAGCTATATCAATCCTGGAGACCCGCATAAAAAATTACGAAGGTAAAAACTCCGGGTTGCTCGCATGTCTGATCATGAACAAACATAGTATATAATTGTGTGGATTTCCGCCTTACAGATGAAATTGCCAAGCACCCCTCCATCGACACCCTTTCTGCCAAGATCCAAGTTTTGGAGGCTGAGAATGAGTCTCTCAAGAACTTCCTTGGCGGCGAAGAATAAGAGTTTTGAGGCAGAGGTGGAGGCTATTGACAAGATGATTTTCCGTAAGGAGCTTTTTGTTTAACTCCGGCTTCCTCATATTTTGCTTTGTCCGCGGAAGAAACTGACCGTGATTTTCGCAGCGAGTCTTGGCTTCGAATGGACCAAAGATTCGACCCTCAAAAGGACTGAAGCGTATGATGAGGCGCGGAGTTCAATTGATGACCTCTTCGAGGCATGCCGCGGAATTGCCAAATCGTTGTCCCTGAAGAGAGCCAAGACCACGGTGATCGACACCATGTCCAAGCTGATGCGGCAGGTGCCGGAATTCATCAAGGATTGGCAGGAGTCTTCCGCCCACAGAGTTGCTTCCCTCGTGTTGGCGACGTGCAAAGCGCACTTCCCAACCATGAAATTTGCGGATGTTGCACGCGGAACTCCCAAGGGCACAAATATGAGGACCATTCTCGCGGAGACCCAAGGATATGATCGACTGTTTGTTGGACGAGTTAACCACTCATTCTGGTATAACAAGCACGATCTTCCCGAGGGTTTCTCTGACGCGGAGGATGAAGAAGAAAAAGGTGCTGAGGAAGGCTCCGGGTCAAGCACTGATCATTCCGAGGAGGGCTCCGGCGACGACTCTAGCGATGGCTCTGCCTACATTGCTTCTGATGAGGATCAGTCCTCCGAGTGAACCCTATCAAACAATCAAACATATGTATCATTTTGGCCCCGGAATGGGTTTGTAATCTATACCTAATAATAAAGAAAATAAGGCTTCTTGTTCGTCCGTTTTTTATTACCCCTAATCTTCCTCCAAATTACAGCACCTGCCACCGGGAAGTGAAAAACGATTCGTCTGTTCGTCATACCAAAGCAGAAACGATTCCAGCCCGGCTACGACACCAAGCCTAACACCAGGTGCGTCCGGACTATGGTTCGTCTTCACCTCTACAATATAAGATGGCCGCGGCCTCCTGTCTCGATTCGCCGATCCAACATATTCTGCTGAATCCAGAGCTAGGGTTCCCGGTAGAAAATCCCTGGACCAACGAATCCATCGATGGCCGGCGCTGCCTTTCTTCGTAGGTCGACTCCCCCGATAAATATCGAAGCCAACGTGATGACCCTGGCCCTTCTGGACCACGCTGAAGGATATATAGAGCAGGGGAAGGAGCAGTCGGCGGTGTTGGTTGTCGCCCTGGGAAGGAGCTGTAGGAGCATGAGCAGACCTGATGGTGTGGGCAGACCTGACCGTCCCGTACACGCACACGACGGCCGGGGCAAGGGTCTACAACGAGTTGGTTCGGTCCGGTTGCAGGGACTATGTCACCTTCAACTGCAGACACGCGGACTTGGACGACGATGGACGGGCTCAGTTCAGGTCGATGCAGGCCGAGCATGGCGTCGCGCCCGGGCCGGACCAATACAATAGGCCATGAACCTACGGCTCAGCCGGAGCACGAGGAGGCTGAACGCCATGGTGTGGAAGGGGATGCTCGGCACAAGTCAGTCGCATCGGAACATGGAGCTCCTTTACCATGCCACCGGGATGGTGTGTGGAGGCTGGACTCGATGGACACTGCCGTACGTCCTGCTGTCGAGCCTGTATCTGCGTGCGAGGACGTGCAGCAGACAGCCATGCCGATGATTGGCAAGGCGTACATGAGGGATGCTAACTGCTTCCATCACAGATATATTTCAGTCCAAGATCCTCGCGGGGCTGCACGATAGGAGCATGCACCTCTACTTAGCCTCCAGCCCGGAATTTTGGGAGCAAAACTGATCTACAAGGAGCTGCTTACTGCTTAGAGCATCTCCACTCGTCTCCCCGACGAGGCCCCCGAACGACGTTTTTTCCATCCGGACGGCGTAATTTAGCCCAGTCGCGCCCCCGGTTCCTCGTTTTCGTCCGGATTTGGGCCTAAATTCATCCGGCGATCCCACGCCATCCCCGGCCCCCCGGGGAGCGCTCGGGGAGTCCGGACGAAACGAAAGCGCGGGAAACAGCGCGGGAAACACCGAGGAAACTTCCCGCGCGTCTGGTGGCCCCAACTTATCGGCGAGAGAAACCGATCGTCGTCCTCATCGCATCGTCTTCCGCGCGCTGTTAAAAGCCTGCCGTCGGTCTGCATTCGCCGGCCACGCGGCGAGTTAATGTCGTCGTCTTCCGCGCACGCATCGTCTTCCGCGCGCACTAAAGGCTGCCGCCGGTCAGCTCGCCGCGGACGCGTCGCATTCCACGCGTCATTAATCACCCGCGCCAACCGCGCCTATATACGCCGGTCCGCTCGCCGCGAGGCGTACCCCGTGCTCCACTCTCCCTCCACTCTCCCTCTACTCTCCCGATGGCGTTCTACGACGACGACGGCGCAGCCAACAACGGCTTCCCCCGCCGGTCGCTCCACGCGTGGGAGGGGCACCTCCTCCACCAGGCGGGGTACCCCTGCCCGCCGGACACGAGGCCTCCCGGCGGCGGGTGGCGGCTTAGTGCTGGCGGCGTACCAATCCCGCCATCGAGGAGGCGCGGATGACCTTGACGGACGAGGAGCGCGCCGAGCCACGCCACCACCCCGACAACTACACGGCGTGGAACTCGTACTTCCTGCGGCGGTGGGAGCGGGAGCTCGCCTCCTACGACGGCCCGCCGCCTCCGCCTCCGCGCAACAACGCCGCGGGCCGCCGACGTTGGTGGAGCGCGCCGGAAAGGACGCTGGCGAACGTCCTCGCGCACATCGAGGGCGGAAACTTCCCGGTGCTCACAATGCCCCCTCCATCGAGGGCATCGGCGAGCCACCGCCGGGGAAACGTCTGGCAGCTACGGCGCATGGCTGCCAGCTCGTCGTCTTCCGGATCGGCGCCGAGGTCATCCTTCGCGCCGGTGAAGAGGGAGGAGGCGACGTCGCCTTCGACGCCGGTGCGCGTCAAGAAGGAGCCGGCGTCTCCGCCGCCGACAAGAGGGCGCAGCAGCGGCGCCCTCGTCATCCGCGACCAACCCTCCCAGTCTGGGCGGAAGAGGAAGGCGGCGAAAAAGGAGGACGCCGCGGCCGCCGCCGCAAACAGGCTCGCCGAGGAGGAGGCGAAGCGCGCGGAGGACGCCGCCGTGGCGGAGGCGATCGCCAGGTCGCTCAACGACCTGGTGCCCGCCGACAACGCCCTCCCCGAGGACGCCGCCCTGGCGTGGTCCAGGCGCGACTGGGAGCGCGAGGAGGCGGAGCAGCAGCGGCGGCTGTTGAACCTGGCCGCCGCACGCCAACTCGCCGCCCGCGCCGCTCCAACCGCCGCCGACGACGCCGCGCGCTACCGCCGTCCTGCGACACCTCCATCCGGCGTCGTTGTCCCCGTCGTCGACCTCGAGTCCTCGGACGACGAATGGTACAAGCCATCCCCGGGGTGGGGAGACGCCGGCCAGGGCAGCAGCCGCCAGGCCGCGCCGCCGAAGGTGCCTAAGGTCGAGGACGACGACTCCGACGACGGCGCCGACGACTACACGGTGTTCTACCGCCGTTTGGGCATGTAGAGCGCCGTGTTTTAAAATTAGCATTTGAATTCCCCTAGCCGAATTCGAAATATCATTAAATTCGGCCTCTATGTATTAACTCCGCCCGTCTTAGTCTAAATATCATTAAATTTAGTCTATATTCGTCCAAATTTAGCCGAAGTTTATCAAGTTTCCGTTTTTCAAACTCGCATCGTCGTCTTCGCCTGGGCACGCGGCTGGGAAACTACTCCTCCCCACGCCAAATCTTCCTCCAATCCGGACGAAAATTTTGCCGGATTTGGGCGTGGGGAGCGCCAACGAGTGGGGATGCTCTTAGGATCGCATTCCTCCGGATCTCCCACGGCCAACGCTCCAGCCTGATCGGGCCGAACGGCACGAGGAATTCTACCCTGCTGGTCGCGGATGTAAAGGTCGCTGTCCTCAGTGTCGAGTAGACAAGCCTCGATGCCGCATCCGCTTTCGACGACCACCACCACCAGAAGCTAGCCGATCTGTAGGACCGACTTAATCGCCAAGGCGGCGCACATGACGCCATGGAGCGCGCGTGCAAGATTCTCGCGGAGGAATCGCATACATCTGCACTGACGGGCCCCGAGAGCGCAGTGGCTGCCGCCGGTGTGGAGCACGGGGCCGGCATCACAAGCGAAAAGGCAATCAATCCCCTATACTATGGACAGAGCACGACGCCACGTCCGGGTTGCTCGCCACATGGCAAAGCATGGAGGTGGAGACGGTGCGACCAGGTTTGTCGCTCACGTAGACTGCCTTATGACTTGTCGAGTTTTGTGGCGATCTCGGCGGGTGGTGGTGGTGACGGACAGGCCGGGGACAACGCGGGGTGCCTCGATCCGCCTGCTGGCTCTCTGTCCGTATCGCGCGGGTAGGCCGGTCAGCGGCAGAGAACCGATGGATGAGTCTAAGGAGATTTCACCCTGCCATAAGAGCTCGTGTGTTGCAGCCTTGCAGGTCATATCAAGAAGGTCAGATCGGCGGGTCATTTCGACGACAGTATAGTCCATCGCTCCTTCGTCTGTCGACCCCCGGCGCGAAGTGACAACTAAAGCTGGAGCAGATGTCGGCCGACGGCATTTGAAGGTAGTTGCTTTTACTTGTTGATGAATGGTGATGGTGAAATGCACCTGGATCTAGCGAGCGCGTGAGTGAGTTGTATTTTTCTTTTCCGTCTTCTCTTTGAACAATGTTGTTCTCTTTCTCTTTGATTGATCGAGTACTTGTTCTACGTTATCTATGTTCCAGTGAGTATGTCCGAGCAAAATTTTAAGTGGAATACCATAGTAAACCATTGGATGACCATCTGACTAGCAGAATCACACCTCCTTGTGCATGTAATTAACTTAGATGTTTTATTAAATCTGCAAACTACCTACACTGCAATTTTAGGTGACTTAGATTTTATGAAATCTGAAGACTAGCTAAAGATCAATTTAGGTGATCGAGATTCATGCACTGTGCTAAACACTAGAAATTAACATAAACATATTCTCGGTAGTAGTTGTCTTTTGGTAAAATAATACTTTTAGCTAAAATTGCTTTTTTAGAAGGTTTACATTCTGGAACAATGTAATATTCAGTAAACACCAATCCGCCGCAACGCGCGGGCATATTTCCTAGTATAACTTAAATTCTTAAGTAGCTAGGGACGAAACACTTATGCATGTGGGCAGAAGAAACTTATCCTGCTATCTGTTTAAACTTTATTTGCATGTTTCGTTTGTTGAAAGCAAGTGCTGGTTTTATGTTTTCCGGCTTACTCATTTGACCTTCCACGAGCCGGAAAACCTTTAGCCGGAGAAGCTCGCCAGCGGCGACTGATACGTCTCCAACGTATCTATAATTTCTTATGTTCCATGCTAGTTTTATGAAAATACCCACATGTTTTATTCATACTTTATATCATTTTTATGCATTTTCCGGTACTAACCTATTAACAAGATGCCGAAGCACCAGTTCCTGTTTTCTGCTATTTTTGGTTTCAGAAACCCTACACAGGAAATATTCTCAGAATTGGACGAAACAAAAGCCCACGGCCCTATTTTCCACGGAGGATTCCAGAACAACGAAGAAGAGTCGGAGGCGGCCAGCAGGGGGCCACCCCATAGGGCGGCGCGGCCTGCCCCCTGGAGCGCCCAGGTGTGGGGAGCCCACCCCTTGGCTCCCCCGACGCTGCCTCTTCGCCTATATATTCCTTCGTATCGGAAAACCCTAGTACCGAGAGCCACGATACGAGAAAAGTTCCTGAGACACCGCCACCGTCAACCCCATCTCGGGAGGTTCTGAAGATTACCTCTGGCACCATGCCGGAGAGGGGAATCATCACCGGAGGGCTCTATATCACCATGCCCGCCTCTAGACTGATGCGTGAGTAGTTCATCCTCGGACTATGGGTCCATAGCAGTAGCTAGATGGTTGTCTTATCCTATTGTGCCATCATGTTTAGATCTTGTGAGCTGCCTATCATGATCAAGATCATCTATTTGTAATGCTACATGTTGTGTTTGTTGGGATCCGATGAATATGGAATACTATGTCAAGTTGATTATCGATCTATCATATATGTGTTGTTTATGATCTTGCATGCTCTCCGCTGCTAGTAGAGGCTCTGGCCAAGTTGATACTTGTAACTCCAAGAGGGGGTATTTATGCTAGATAGTGGGTTCATGCCTCCATTGAATCTGGGACAGTGACAAAAAGTTCTAAGGTTATGGATGTGCTGTTGCCACTAGGGATAAAACATCAATGCTTTGTCTAAGGATATTTGTATTGTTAACATTACACACAGTACTTAATTCAATTGTCTGTTGTTTGCAACTTAATACTGGAAGGGGTGCAGATGCTAATCCGAAGGTGGACTTTTTAGGCATAGATGCATGCTGGATAGCGGTCTATGTTCTTTGTCGTAATGCCCTAAGTAAATCTCATAGTAGTCATCATGATATGTATGTGCATTGCTATGCCCTCTCTATTTTGTCAATTGCCCAACTGTAATTTGTTCACCCAACATGTTATTTATCTTATTGGAGAGACACCACTAGTGAACCGTGGACCCCGGTCCATTCTTTTACATCTGAAATACAACCTACTGCAATCATTGTTCTCTGTTGTTCTTTGCAAGCAAACATCATTCTCCACACCATACGTTTAATCCTTTGTTTTTAGCAAGCCGGTGAGATTGACAACCTCACTGTTAAGTTGGGGCAAAGTATCTTGATTGTGTTGTGCAGGTTCCACGTTGGCACCGGAATCCCTGGTGTTGCGCCGCACTACACTCCTTCACCAACAACCTTCACGTGGCCTTCATCTCCAACTGGTTCGATAACCTTGGTTTTTCTTACTGAGGGAAAACTCGCTGCTATATGCATCATACCTTCCTCTTTGGGTTCCCAACGGACGTGTGCTTTACCGTCACAAGGAGCTACTTCTTGGCACCGTTGCAAGACACGTCACGCGTAAGCAGCAGCGACGAAGCCCAATGGCGATCCGTCAATAACCGCGGAAACAAGCCCCCAGCGTAGGTGCCGGAATTCGCTACCAGGAATCTATGAGCTCGCAACAAAAAACATTTCCGCCAGAAAACTTAAGCTCACGTCCTAAGGGACGATTTTGAAAATCACAACTTTCATACACTCCTAGGCGGAAATATCCAGCTCTGCGGTTTTAGTCAGAAAACATACATGATCTAAAAGTGAACAAGTAAAGGAGGTAAAAGACTCAAAGAGTGAACCAAATGCTTTATTTAATTGATCATGTATAACTATTACAGAGTATGTAACTCGAAAAAATTTCTAAGTGTGGAAATGACGTAGCTGTGCAATATTCCAGGGACGATCTGTCTCGTCATAGATGTCACCCGAATCCTCTCGCTTGCGTTTCCGGTACCAATTAGCAGGTCTATCCTTTAGCTTCCGGAAATCGACAAGGTAGTACGATCCGTTATGAAGCACTTTGCTAATGACAAAGGGTCCTTCCCATGGAGATTGCAACTTGTGATCTTTCACCTGGCGAAGACGGAGGACCAAGTCTCCTGCCATGAATGAGCGGTTCCGAACTCGACGGCTGTGATAGCGTCGGAGTTTCTGCTGGTAGATGGTGGAACGTTGGTCAGCTAGGTTCCGAGCTTCTTCTACCAGGTCCACAGATAGCTGTCTGGCCTCGTCAGCAGTTTTTTCATTGTAGGCGGAGACTCGCGGTGAATCGTGGATGATGTCGGAGGGGAGCATGGCTTCGGATCCGTATACCAGAAAAAACGGAGTAAATCTAGTTGACATGTTGGGGGTAGTTCGTAAACTCCACAGAACAGAGTCCAACTCATCAGCCCAAGCTCCAGCTGCGCGAAGCAGTGGTTCTTCAAGGCGTCGTTTAATTCCGGATAGTATGAGGCCGTTGGCTCTTTCAACCTGACCATTGGATTGTGGATGAGCCACAAATGCGAGGTCAAGTCGGATCCCCATGTCATGGCAATAATCCTTCAATTCTCCTTGTGCGAAATTCGTGCCATTGTATGTGATTATGCTGTGTGGGATGCCGTATCTCACAACGAGGCTGCAAACGAATTTTACTGTCGTAGCACCGTCGACTTTTCTCACTGGCTTTGCCTCGATCCACTTACTGAACTTGTCAACAACGACCAAGAGGTATTCAAAACCGCTAGGAGATGATTTTTTTAACTTTCCAACCATATCGAGCCCCCAGACCGCAAATGTCCTGGTGATAGGGATGGTCTTCAGCTCTTGGGCTGGAGCGTTTGGTTGAGTAGCATAGTACTGACAACCTCGGCAAGTTTTTACCAATTCATCAGCATCTTCTTTAGCTGTGAGCCAGTAAAATCCAAGCCGAAAAGCTTTTGCAACGAGGGACCTGGGGGCGGCGTGATGCCCACAATCCCCTAGATGGATTTCCCTGAGGATTTCAATTCCGTCTTGATTGGAGACACATTTAAGAAACACCCCAGTTGCGCTTTGTTTGTAGAGCTATCCATCAACGATTGTGTGGGATCTTGCTTGTCTGATGATCTGTCATGCGAGGACCTCGTCCTCTGGCAACTTTTGGTCAATGAGGTAGTCCAGGAACGACTGTGTCCAGTCCGGAATGATAGCCATCACTTCCCTGGCCGAAGATACTGCTAGGTCCGGGTTTTCCGGGTTAGCGCCCTTCACCGAAGGTATCCGTAAGTGCTCAAGGAAAATGCCAGGCGGAATTGGTTTCCTGCCGGATCCGAGTTTGGATAGCATATCTGCCGCTGTGTTATCATCTCTCCTGAAGTACTTGACTTCGTATCCAAGGAAGCATTTGGCGATCTCGTCAACCTCGTCTCTGTAAGCCGCCATGACGGAGTTTCTGGCGTTCCAGGTTCCGGCTACTTGTTGTGCCACCAGGTCGGAATCTCCACAACAAATAATGTGCTTGATCCCAATTTCCTTAGCGATGCGTAGACCGTGTAGTAGAGCCTCATATTCTGCCATGTTATTTGTAGCTTCGAAGTGAATCTGCAAAACGTACTGCAGTTCTTCTCCGATAGGGGACTTCAGGGTGACTCCGGCTCTTGAGCCTTGATGCTGCTTGGATCCGTCGAAGTGCATGACCCATGTTTCAGGTTCCGGCTCCAGATTTGCATCCGGAGCTTCTGTCCAATCTGCGACAAAGTCCACCAAGATCTAGGATTTAATCGCAGTCCTGGCTTTGTAATTGATGTCGAAGGTGGATAATTCGATGCCCCATTTTGCTGTGCGTCCAGTTGTGTCAGCATTGTTAAGTATCGTTGACAGTGGAGCTTTGCTCACGACCATCACTGGATGCTCTAGGAAGTAGTGCCTCAACTTCCTACTACCTAGGAATACGCCGTAGGCTAGCTTTTGAAAGTGAGGGTATCTTTGTTTGGATTCCGTCAGTACCTCGCTGATATAATAGACTGGTCTTTGGACTCCATACTCATGACCTTCTTCCTTTCGCTCCACCACGATGACGAGACTGATGACTTTGTTGGAGGCTGCCAGGTAAAGGAGCATAGGCTCTGACTCTTCTGGAGCTGCTAGGATAGGTGGGGATGTGAGTATTGATACGTCCAAAACGTATCTACTTTCCCGAACACTTTTGCTATTGTTTTGCCTATAATTTGTGTATTTTGGATACAACTAACACGGACTAACGCTGTTTTCAGCAGAATTGCCCTCGTGTCTCGTTTTTGTGCAAAAACTCAACTTTCAGGAAAATCCCCGGGATTAATTCCAATGGGCCTATTTTCATAGAAGAGGGATGGAGCCAGAAGACCAGAAGGAGGGGGGCCACGAGGCGCCAACCCCACCAGGCGGCGCGGCAGGCCCCTAGGCCGCGCCGGCCTATGGTGGCGGTGCCTCGGCCAGCCTTTGACACCCCCCTTTCGACTACTTAAGGGTTTCGACCTAAAAACGCACGGGGGTTAGAAGAAATCGCCAGAAGACATCCAGAACAACGCCGCCATCGCGAAACTCCGTCTTGGGACCAGAAACTCCGTTCTGGCACTCCGCCAGGACGGGGAATTGGAGGAGATCATCGCCATCATCACCACCGACGCCTCTCCATCGACCAGCCATGTTTCCCCCATCCATGTGTGAGTAATTCCCCCGCTGTAGGCTGAAGGGGATGGTAGGGATTGGATGAGATTGGTCATGTAATAGCATAAGATTGTTAGGGCATAGTGCCTAGTGTCTGTAATTGGTACTTTTATGATATTTTTGCAACTTGTTATGCTTAATGCTTGTCACGAGGGCCCGAGTGCCATGATCCCAGATCTGAACATGTTATCAATTCATGATGATATTCATTGCTTTATGATCTTACCTGCAAGTTGTATACACATATTGCTGTCCGGAACCCGAGGCCCCAAAGTGACAGAAATTGGGACAACCGGAGGGGAAGGCGGTGATATGAGGATCACATATGTTCACGGAGTGTTAATGCTTTGCTCCGGTGCTCTATTAAAAGGAGTACCTTAATTTCCAGTAGATTCCCTAGAGGCCCGGCTGCCACCGGCTGGTAGGATAAAAGATGTTGTGCAAGTTTATCATTGCGAGCATGTACGACTAAAGATGGAACACATGCCTATGGATTGTTTAGTACTTGGATACTGTTTTATTACTATCTGCAAATGCCCTACCTTGATTGTTATATGATTTCTCTCATCCATGCAGCGCCCGTTCATCCATCCCTGTGCCTACAGTATTTTAATCCTGCTGTTTACTATAATCACTACTGCTGTTTTTGTTACACTGCTGCTGATATTTCACTACTGCTACTGCTATAAAACTGTTGCTACCGATATACTCTTGCGAGCAAGTATGTTTCCAGGTGCAGCTGAATTGACAACTCCGCTGTTAAGGCTTACAAATATTCTTTGGCTCCCCTTGTGTCGAATCAATAAATTGGGTTTTACTTCCCTCGAAGACTGTTGCGATCCCCTATACTTGTGGGTCATCAAGACTATTTTGTGGCGCTGTTGCCGGGGAGCATAGCTTTATTTGCAAGTTCACTTGGATTGATATTGTTCGCTGCAAATTCTCCATCATGGGTAAACCTCGCGATACTAAAGTCGCCATATTACCATCCACTACAAGAAAAGGTACAACTCTGAGTACCTCTGCTGCTCTTGATTCACCATCTGTGATAAGTCAACTTGTTTCACCACCACAAGCTTCACATGCTTGTACTTCTGCTGAATCTGAAAATTCTTATAATTTTGATGATGCTTCTGCTGTGCTTGATGATAGTGGTTCGTTAGGATCTTTTCTAGATGCTACAATTGCTAGGTCTAGACAAATTGAAAATACTGAAACTCCTAATGAAAATACTGTTACACCTATTAATTCACCTGAGTCTGTTGAATACTCTAGTGATGATCTTGATGAAGATTATGTGGAACTTGATGATGATTTCATTGATAAATGCAATGCTACTACTGGTACAAGTAATATTAAAAAGCTTCTTGCACAACATACTGTTAGATATAAACTGTCTCCTGATCCTAAATTTGCCACATCTCCTATAAACATTAAGGATAAGGATTATGATTTTTCTCTTGATTTATCTCATATATCTATTGTTGAGAAAACACCCTTTTGCGGTACTGAAAAAGAAAGTGTTGTAGAACACATGAATGAACTTTCAACTTTGAGTAGCTTGTTTTCTGATGATATCAAGAAGCGTACTTATTTTGTTGCTAAATTTTTTCCTTTCTCATTAAAGGATGATGCTAAAACTTGGTATAATAGTTTGCCTCCTGATTCTATTGATAGCCCAAATGGTTTGCTTGATGTTTTCTTTCCGAAATACTTTCCTGCTAGTGCTCAACATATTGCTTTGCAGAAAATTTATAGTTTTGACCAGGAAGATGGAGAGAAATTGCCTGAAGCTTGGGCAAGTTTTTGCTCTCTTATCAGAGCTCGACCTGGACATGATTTGGAAAAGCATGATTTACTTGATATATTTTATAGTGGACTAACCATTGAGTCTAGGGCATACCTGGATAGTTGTGCTGGTTGTGTTTTCAGGAAAAGAACTCCAGACGAAGCTGAAGAATTATTGGCTAGAATAGGCCGAAATCATGATGATTGGACTACACCTGAACCAACCCCAATGCCAATATTGAAGAAGAGGGGGTTGATTAAATTAAATGATGAAGATATGAGGGAAGACAAGAAATCTCTTAAGGAGAAAGGTATTAAATCTAAAGATGTGAAGAATTTACCTCCCATAGAAGATTTATGTAAGATAACTCCCCCTTCATCCATGATTGAGGTACATTCTCTTCAACGCTTTAGTAGGGAAGATATTCCATACTCAAAACCTCCTGATCAATGCTTAGATGAGTTTGATAATTATATTGTTAAGCAAGATAATTTTAATATGAGAGTAGAGAATCATTTAATGGAAAATTCTCAAGCTATTAGTAAATTGCATGATATTGTGGAGAGAACCTCCAATGATGTTAAGATGCTTGTTAAACATTTTCATATGATTCAAACTCAAATTGATCAACTCACTAAAGTGCAAAATGACTTGTTAAAAAATAGTTCTAAAGAAAAACATGCTTATGAAGTAACAACTAGAGGCGGTGTTTCTACTCAGGATCCTCTATATCCTGAGGGGCATCCCAAAAGAGTTGAACAAGATTCTCAACAAATTGAACCTAGTGCTCCTTCTAAGAAAAAGAAGAAGAAACATAAAACTGTTGTAGAATCCTCTGAGCCTGTTAATGATCCTAATAGTATTTCTATTTCTGATGCTGAAACTGAAAGTGGTAATGAACATGATAAATATAATGATAAGAATGATGCTTCTGATAAAGAAGAGGTTGAAGATGAACCTGAAAAGCATGCTAAAAATAAAAAGTATACTAAAGAAGATTTTATTGCTAAGAAACATGGTAATGAAAAGGAACCTTGGGTTCAAAAGCAAATGCCTTTTCCTGCTAAGAAACTAAAATCAAAGGAAGAAGAACACTATAATAAATTTTGTGATTGGATGAAACCTTTGTTCTTGCAAATCCCTTTGACTGATGCTATTAAATTGCCTCCTTATTCAAAGTATATGAAAGATATTGTCTCTAACAAAAGGAAAATTCCTAATGAGGAGATTTCCACTATGCTTGCTAATTACTCTTTCAATGGCAAAGTTCCAAAGAAGCTGGACGACCCAGGTATACCGACTATTCCTTGTTCCATCAAGAATAATTATGTTAGAACTGCTCTATGTGATTTGGGAGCAGGAGTTAGTGTTATGCCTTTTTCTCTTTACAAGAGACTCTATTTAGATAAGTTGACACCAACTGATATATCTTTGCAAATGGCTGATAAATCTACTACTATTCCTGTTGGTATATGTGAGGATGTTCATGTTCAAGTTACTAATAATTGCTTAACATTAACTGATTTTGTTGTGTTGGAAATGCCTGAAGATGATAATATGTCGATTATTCTTGGGAGACCTTTTCTTAACACTGCAGGGGCTGTTATTGATTGCAATAAAGGAAAAGTTACATTCAATGTTGATGACAACGAGCATACTGTTTATTTTCCCAAGAGGATTGATAAAGTATGTGGAGTTAATACAATTTCTAATTTGAGAACTATCAAAGTGGGAGTTATTGATTGTCCTATATATGAGCCTAAAGAAGGATATCAAAATATTATGATTGGATCCATATCAATACAATACAAGGTAACATGATTGATTTGAGGTTTATTTCTTCTTATGTCATGTAAAATTTATTTGGTGGCAAGACTTGATCAACCTTGTTAACAAGTACATTTTATATGCATAGAGGAGCTAAACAACATTTATTTCTTCCTCCATTTGTTTTACTTGCTGTAGTACTACTTGATTTGCAAGATGCTTTAGTTGTTTAGAGATTTCAAAATCTTTTTCTGCCCTGTAATAATAATTTTAACACCCAGAAATGTGCATTTTTCAAAGTTTTAAAAAATTTACAAAAATTATACCGTTGGTCTTATTTTTCGAAGAGCTACCTGGGAGCACCTGGGGCTGACCAGTGGGGCACCCCAGGGCTGCCCCCCATGTGCCGGCGCGGCCAAGGAGGGGGGCGCGCCACCCTGTGGTGTGGGCCCCTCCTTGCCCCACTAAGTCATCTCTTCCTCCCATCCTACTCTCTCTCCTGAAAAAACTCGTACCAACTTTCTCTCACTCGCGTTTTTGCTCAAGAGCTCGGGATTCTTCGATCTCTTTGCTCAGCCCAGATTTCTGTCTGAAATTTGGCACATTTGCTCTCCGGTATGTGACTCCTCCGATTATCCAAATAGAATTTTGTTTGGTTGAGTATATCTTGAATATTTTGCTGTTGTAGGTAACATGTTAAGTGAGCTTGCATGCTTGTTCTAAGTTGTAAAAATTAGTTTTGATGCATGCTTAGTACTCTACCAAGTTCCTATAGTAGTTTCCCTCATTTATATGTCTCCAAATCAACTTTTATAATGTTTGTTGAAAAATTTCAGAAAGAGAAGATGCATAACCATACCTTTGGAGAAGTGTTTTAAAGAGAGACGACAAGCACGGGGAGGCCCTCAAGGGCAGCCACTCGAATTAGACGATCCTATAATGAGGATGTCATCGCACCGAGCTTCGAAGTTGAAGAGGATAATGGAGTTTCTAATGCTTCATCCTTTCCATGTTATGACTTTTTTGCGTAATGCAGGGCTGCTTGATGACTTCTTGTTCCTCATTAATAATGTGGGCTTATCTACCTATATGGAAGATGAGAGGAGCTAATACTACATGCTAACCAAAATCTTTGTTGAAAGCTTTCAGTTCAACAACACACACTTCCAACCATGAGTTACATTCAGGATTTATGATAGGCCTATTACTATGAAGTTGAATGATTTTTGTGCTGCATTGGATATTACTCCTGTAGTTACATCGAAGAAGATCGAGAAAAGTCCCAAAGCTTTGACGGAGCTCTATCGAGAAGTTACCAATGATGATAGCCGCACCATTCAGCGCGGCAAGATAAGAAACATTCAACTCCCTGCCATTAGATATTTCGCTTCTTATCTTGCTACTAGCATTCTTGGTAGGGAGAACACTAGCAACATTTCTAGGTATCATCTTGCTTTTCTAGTTGCTGCACTTACTGGAAGAACACCTTATCATCTTGGTGCTCTCATTGCTCGTCGCTTAGCTAATAAAGGACCCATTTTTGGAGGAATTGTCGCCTTACGTATTATTACATATCTAGATCTTCCTCTTGACCCTACTAATGAGAAATTAACTCCTATAAGGCTTTATATTGCTGCTATGAAGAGTCACCAATTTGTTACAACTGACTCTAGTTTAGATAATATTGTCTATAGAATGTTGTTTATTGACGGGGATGAGAGGGAAATCCCTTTGCCGCAGACCGATTTGTTCAGTGTTCACAGGAGACCTTGGTCGCGCTCTAAGGAGGAGGTGGATGAGCAGCTGAGGATACATGGGTTCCACCAGCAGCATGACTCCGAGGACGCCGATCCCTCATACGGGTACACCGTCACGTATCCTGGTGCGTCTTCCAGCACATACCCAGAACAGGATCCTTCTTCGTCATCCTACGGAGGTGCCACTTCATGGGCACCATGGGATTGATCTCCACTTAGGCTAAAAGCCTAAGCTTGGGGGGAGGTATACCGGCATCACTCATTCATTGCATATTACAATTGCTGGGTACTTGTACATACTTGTTTAGCTTCTTAAAGTGGTTTCTAATAAGAGGGAGATGATATTTGGGGAAGTGCTGTTTGAAAACAGATTCTGGACTGATACAAAAAAAATTCTCAAAAACAGCCAGAACGTTATTTTGCGAAGCCAATTTTTTTGCATGTTCCCCAGGTTATCATCTAACTTTCATTAGTTGAGCACTTTTCGAGCTGAGCAGCGGAAGATTTTTTTAAAAATCGATTACTGTACTGCTGTCAAGTTTGACGAATTTCTGCTGCTTTGTGTTTATGTGACTCTTTTAGTTTTCATTCTTTTGTTTTTGCTTTGTTTCTTTCCTAAAACACAAAAAGACCAAAAATATTTCTGTTGTTTCTCTTTACCATTTGTTTATTTTGGTTTCTTGCTCCTATTTTGCTTTATTTGCTATCGTTGGTTTGCTATAAGAAAATCCAAAAAGATTTTGCTTTGTTTGCTTGTTTCCTTTTGTTCTTCTTTCCAATTCGAAAACACCAAAAATATTTGTTTTTCTTCTTTGGTTTTGTAAAGTTCATTATGGAGTTCAGCGGTCTCCGGTGGCTGGAGCTTGGTTTTCATTCCATATTATTCAAGCTACACAAGTGAAAGGCAATAATGACGATCTACGACAACTCGACTGTGGTGAGAGGCTGGTATGAACTCTATTTGTTTTCATTTTTGTACATATACTCATCCATGTGAGCATTCTTAGTTGGTTCATGTGAGGTATATGTCATTTAAGAAAGTCTAGTAGTTCATGATCTCTCATGTTTAGCTCCAATTTATTAATATGAGTAGCATGTCATAAATATTTGCTTGCATTGTTTTATTCATAAATAGGTATGACATTGTGGTATCCTCCTCTGAATAATTCACTTGAATTGACTTGGCACATGCTCACGCATGCATATGACTGAACAAAAGTCAATTAAGCCTCAATGATTTACTTTGCCTCAGAGTTCTTGTATCACTTTTATGCCTCCGTTAATTTATTTTGTCGCAAGCATGATTATGACAGTTATTGCTCTCTTGATTGTCGCTTCCTAGTCTATTGCTAGCCTTCACTTGTACTGAGCGGGAACGCTGCTCGTGCTTCCAAACCCCTGAAAACCAAGTTATTCCAGAGTGTCCACCATAAATACCTATGCATGGCATTTCAAACCATTCCAAGTAAATTCTCATGTGCTACCTTTAAACCTTCAAAATGCTTCTCAATTTGTGTCGATGTTTTATAGCTCATGAGGAAGTATGTGGTGTTTATCTTTCAACCTTGTCATTTACTCCTGACAGACTTTCATCAATGGACTAGTGGCACATCCGCTTATCCAATAATTTTGCAAAAAGAGCTGGCAACGGGGTTCCTAGCCCCAATTAATTAACTTTCATCAATAATTCTCTTCACATGTTTTTCCCTGATTTATCAGTTAGCAACTTAATTTGCAAATAGACACTCCTCCATGGTATGTGAATGTTGGAAGGCACCCGAGGATTCGGTTAGCCATGGCTTGTGTAAGCAAAGGTTGGGGGGAGTGTCATTCATAATAAAACTAAAGTACGTGTGTAAACAAAAGAGAAGAGGGATGATTTACCTTGCTGGTAGAGATAACGTCCTTCCTGGGAGCCTCTCTTGAAAGTCTGGTTGACGAGGTAGTTGGAGTGCCCACTACCATTCGTTGACAACAACAAACACCTCTCAAAATAATTTTGCTTCTGTTTTAAAAATGAAAAGCTCTAGCGCATGTTAATCCCTGCTTCCCTCTGCGAAGGGTCAATCTTTTACTTTTACATTGAGTCACCATCCTTTCTTTGAGCACTTTCTTGAGAGCACAACTGTCATTCTTAGTATAATATGCTTGTCCCAAAATGTGATTAACTGTGGTATAACTTTGGTGCTTTTATCTTTGACAATCTCTACTTCCAGTCTTTCCATGAACTTCAAAGGTGCCCGAGCATTTATGTTTTGCTGTACAAATACGGGCAAGCGAGATACCACTTTATCATATCCTTTTATGAACATTGCAATCTTGCTGATAGATATGATTCATGATGCTTATTATTAATTTGTTGGTACCTTTTTCCATGATTGACATAGCTATTAGATGACTTTATTTGCATGTATCTTGTTATGAATTGCCTAAGTACTTGTCCATATCATAAGAATATTTACATCATATGAACAAATGTGTTCGTGAAAGTTCTTTTATCGCACTCAGTTGTTAACTGAATTGCTTGAGGACAAGCAATAAGCTAAGATTGGGGGGAGTTGATACGTCCAAAACGTATCTACTTTCCCGAACACTTTTGCTATTGTTTTGCCTCTAATTTGAGTATTTTGGATACAACTAACACGGACTAACGCTGTTTTCAGTAGAATTGCCCTGGTGTCTCGTTTTTGTGCAGAAACTCAACTTTCAGGAAAATCCCCGGGATTAATTCCAATGGGCCTATTTTCATAGAAGAGGGACGGAGCCAGAAGACCAGAAGGAGGGGGGCCACGAGGCGCCAACCCCACCAGGCGGCGCGACAAGCCCCTGGGCCGCGCCGGCCTATGGTGGCGGCGCCTCGGCCAGCCTCTGACACCCCCCTTTTGACTACTTAAGGGTTTCGACCTAAAAACGCACGAGGGTTAGACGAAATCGCCAGAAGACATCCAGAACACCGCCGCCATCACGAAACTCCGTCTCGGGACCAGAAACTCCGTTCTGGCACTCCGCCGGGACGGGGAATTGGAGGAGATCATCGCCATCATCACCACCGACGCCTCTCCATCGACCAGCCATGTTTCCCCCATCCATGTGTGAGTAATTCCCCCGCTGTAGTCTGAAGGGGATGGTAGGGATTGGATGAGATTGGTCATGTAATAGCATAAGATTGTTAGGGCATAGTGCCTAGTGTCCGTAATTGGTACTTTTATGATATTGTTGCAACTTGTTATGCTTAATGCTTGTCACTAGGGCTCGAGTGCCATGATCTCAGATCTGAACATGTTATCAATTCATGATGATATTCATTGCTTTATGATCTTACCTGCAAGTTGTATACACATATTGCTGTCCAGAACCCGAGGCCCCAAAGTGACAGAAATTGGGACAACCGGAGGGGAAGGCGGTGATATGAGGATCACATGTGTTCACGGAGTGTTAATGCTTTGCTTCGGTGCTCTATTAAAAGGAGTACCTTAATTTCCAGTAGATTCGCTAGAGGCCCGGCTGCCACCGGCTGGTAGGACAAAAGATGTTGTGCAAGTTTATCATTGCGAGCACGCACGACTAAATATGGAAGACATGCCTATGGATTGTTTAGTACTTGGATACTGTTTTATTACTATCTGCAAATGCCCTACCTTGATTGTTATATGATTTCTGTCATCCATGCAGCGCCCGTTCATCCATCCCTGTGCCTACAGTATTTTAATCCTGCTGTTTACTATAATCACTACTGTTGTTTTTGTTACACTGCTGCATATATTTCACTACTGCTACTACTATAAAACTGTTGCTACTGATAAACTCTTGCGAGCAAGTCTGTTTCCAGGTGCAGCTGAATTGACAACTCCGCTGTTAAGGCTTACAAATATTCTTTGGCTCCCCTTGTGTCGAATCAATAAATTGGGTTTTACTTCCCTCGAAGACTGTTGCGATCCCCTATACTTGTGGGTCATCAAGTATTTCCTTCAACCCTTTGAGAGCTGCATCGGCCACTTCGTCCCAGACAAAATTGTCTGTTTTCTTCAGCAGCTTGTACAGAGGTAGCGCCTTCTCGCCAAGACGGCTAACAAATCTACTGATTGCTGCAACACAATCAGTTAGTCGTTGCACATCTTTCAGACAAGTTGGCCTTTTTATGCACAGGATTGCCTTGAATTTTTCCGGGTTAACTTCAATGCCTCTATGAGAGACAATGAAGCCAAGGAGTTTTCCGGCTGAAACACCAAAGACGCACTTCAGCGGATTCAACATCATCTTGTACCGTCGGAGGTTCTCAAAGGTTTCTGTGAGATCGCTGATCAAGTCGGATCCTTTCCGGGTCATGACCGCGATGTCGTCGACGTAAGCGTGTACGTTCCGGCCAATTTGGTCCTTCAAGCACCGCTGCATCGTACGCTGGTAGGTGGCACCTGCATTTTTCAAACCAAAAGGCATGGTAACATAGCAGTAAGTGCCAAACGGGGTGATGAACGAGGTCGCCTTTTGGTCGGACTTCTTCATCCGGATCTGGTGATACCCGGAATATGCGTCAAGAAAACACAGAAGTTTTGCCCCTGCCGTCGAATCAATGACTTGGTCAATGCGTGGCAGGGGGAACGGATCATTCGGACAATGCTTATTCAAGCCGGAGTAATCGATGCACATTCTTAGTATTTCAGAATTCTTTTTTGGTACAAGGACGGGGTTTGTGACCCAATCAGTATGGATAACTTCTACTACAAAACCTGCCTCTGGTAACTTTGCTAGTTCCATTCCTATGGCGCGACGCTTCTTATCTTCAAAGCGTCGCATAGCTTGCTTCACAGGTTTAGCCCCCGGATTTATGTGAAGGTAGTGCTCGGCGAGTTCCCTTGGTACTCCGGACATGTCAGAAGGCTGCCATGCGAAGATGTCCATGTTAGCGCGGAGGAACTCGACTAGCGCGTTTTCCTATTTGGGGTCCATGTTGGCTCCGACCGAGACCTGTTTAGTTCCTTTCTTGAAGTCGATTTTCTTGGTCTCTATCGCGGCCTTGAACGAGGTTTTCTGTTCGGAGACTTGCTTCTTGGTGGTGTGCATCTCTGTTGGATCCACCGCGGCTCTGTAGCCTCGCAGCTCTTCTCCAGATATCACAGACTCTGCGAAGGCGGCTTCGCCTATCTCGCACTCCCGAGCATTCTGGTAGTCTCCGGATATGGTGATCATACCGTTAGGGCCCAGAATCTTGAGCTTGTTGTAGATGTAGCACGCTCTTGCGTGAAACTTGTGGTAGGCGGGCCTGCCGAAGATGACGTGGTAGGAGCTCTTGAAGGGCACGACTTCAAATGTGACCATCTCTTCGCGGAAATTATGGATGTCGCCGAAGGCCACGGGAAGTCTGATGCTGCCAAGGGACTTCGCCTTTTTACCCGGAACTACACCATGAAATTCAGTGGTGCTGTGCTTGAGCTGTTCCTTGGTGAGGTTCATCCGCTCCAGAGTCTCCATGTACATGATGTTTAAGCTAGCTCCGCCATCCATGAGGCACTTGGAGAAGTCATATCCGTCGATGCGGGGACTCACAACCAAGGCGTAGCACTCTTTCGGAATGATAGCAGGGTGATCCTGCCTATCAAACGTACACGGAGTTTCCGACCACCTGACATACTGCGGCACAACCGGAACTGTGGCGTTCAGGATCCGGTAGCTGATTTGTTGGCGCGAACTGTTGGGGTTCCGAGGAAGTTGTGGTATGCGCCCACACTCTTTTTGCCGAAGGGGTTGGGTTTAGCTGCGGATCCTTCCTTGGGATCCGGCGAAGCGTCGTCCTCGTCCATCGCCTCGAAACTGTCTTCCTCCTTGTCCTGTTCTTGCCCTTGCCTCCTTTGCCACGTGGGAGGTGCTTGCGGGCTCATTTGTATCCTTCTTTCGGGTCGGATTTTAGATCGTTGACCCACTTGCAGTTGCGATTGGTATGAGTGGACTTTCCCGTAGCCGGATCCAGATGGGCCAGGCAGGGCATGTCTCTGTACTCCTCGTAGGTTTGGGGAGCGCGGGTTCCGGCAGCGGTGACCTCGTCACCACGTTGCTGGTCCCTGCCGGCTCCGCCTCCGCGGCCGCGGCCTCTTCCGCCTCCTTGACCTCCGCGTTGGAAAGCCATGGCGACCATGTCGGATCCGCCACTTTTTTGGTCATCGGGGGGATTCTTCCGCTTGCTGTCACTGCTGTTACCGTTATCACGGTTCTTATTTTGCTGATGCAGGGGTATTGCTATTGCTGCGAGATCTTCGCCTGCGTCGTCATCGGCGACAGTATGATCGCTGGCAATGGAGATCATGTCATCCAAAGTCAGTTTGTTTGCGTTAGCCAAGCAAGTGAGCTTGTGCCGCAACAGTCCTCCCCTCTGCAATCCACCTATAAAGGCGTGCATAGCTGTGGTGTTATCCACATTCTCACACTCGTTCCTGGTTGCTAGCCATCGGGTGAGGAAGTTTCTTGATGTTTCACCCTTCTTCTGGATACAGGCCTGCAGGTCGCTTGTCGTAGCAGGTCTTTTGTAGGTGCCTCTGAAGTGCTTTTCGAAGGCGGTCTTCAGCTCGAACCAGCAAAGGATGGAGTTCTTCTCGAGGTTGCTGAGCCAGATCCAGGCTGGACCTACAAGGTACAACTGAAGCATGTGGCAGGCGATATTAGGGGTTCCTCCGGCGAAGGTTACTGCATTGTAGTAATCCTTGATCCAGGTATCCGGCCTTTCCGTGCCATCATAGTTCTTCAGGTTTCCAGGTAGCTTGAGGTTCATCCTTGGCTTTGGTTCCTCTCGAATCATCCTGCCAAAGAACTTTGGGCCGATGTAGTCAGATGTGTATTTGTTGAGACGTTCCCGCGCGTCACCCGGGCCATTGCGGGGGGTTTTTGAGCGCGAGCGAGATCTCCGGCCGCCACCTCCGCCTCCACTTCTGCCTCCACCGCTGGGTGGTGGGGAAGGAGATTTGCGAGGGGGTCGATACGACCTTTTGCTTCCGCCTTTAGATTCTCCCCTTCCTTCGCGGTGCTGACTCCGTCTTTGATGGCTACCTGCACGGCGGTGGTGGTCGCCTTCGTCGTTCTGGCTTCTGCGAGGCTCCGGGTCGCGCTCATCGTTCCTGCTCCGACGTGGCTCCGGCGTACGCTCCCTGGTCCTGTTCCTCTGAGGGGCCACGTTGTCGCGGATATTGATTCCGCCAGGCCCGTGGGGCCTGGGGTTTCCGGCTGGACTATGACGGCGAGGAGGCGAAGGACGCGGGTACTCATTGGGCGGAGGTGATGGATTTCGGTACTTGTCTCTACCAGCGTACATCGCATCCTTTCCCTTCCTCGGATCTGACGGAGGTGTCTTTGACGGTATATGGATTGGATTTGGGTGTTCTCTGGTTCTCCTTCTGCGCTCCGAGGATCCGGTGCGCGATTCGTCGTCGCGGTTTTTTGCTTTTTGAGGCTTCCTTTTGCGCAGTGGATATGCAAATGTCTGGATTAGACTCCAGCTTGCGCAAAGTGTCTGCCTTGCTTTGCTGCTGTACCGCTGAAGCGATGAGCGTGCGGAGGTATTTGATGTCGATCTCCTCGTTCTTCTTGTTCAGGATCTCCGTAGCCTTCTGCATGTTCTCCTTTGGAGTTGTGAGCGGCTGTAGATTGGAGGGAGTTGCGAAAGTGATCTTGCAGGGGCCAATGGCCTCCCGCCGGATCTTGTCAGCTTCCTTTATCTTGGCCTCCCAATGCTCTCGGAGCTATTTGGCCTTCTGCAAGGATTCGAAAGCTTCCTCCTCGCGCTGGCGGAAGTTTTCCATTACCTCTCGAGCTTCTTGCCTTTCTTCCAACATCACAGCTACGGTGGTGGAGATTTTCTTGGCAGTAGCCAGCATCTCCCTTCTTGCTGCTTCTAGAGCTACTGGATCTGCGGCTTCTTCCGGGGTGATAGGCTTATTCAGGACTTCTGTGTGAATTTGGGATCCAATGCATGCTTGCTCCACGAGCCCTTCCGGGGATAGGTAATATTTTTCCCCGGAAAAGTTGTCTTCTCCGGATTCCGACGCAGCGCGGCGACGAGGTCACGATGGCGGAGTTTCCGAATTGGACACTATCGGGAGGACTGCAGCAGCAGGAGTTTCTTCGTCAGCGTCTTCGCCTAACCCAGTTATGGTCGGTAGGACCTGCTTGGGCGGGGCAGATTCCGCATCCTCTTCCTTTTCACCTTACAGGTCCTTCAAAGCTTGGTCAAATTCTTTCGTGTTCATGGATGAAGTATAGTTGGAAGCTAGACTGAGGTTGCCCAGGATTGACTCTCCAACGTCTCCGGCCTCCTCCTGCTGATCCGGTGCGCTGCTATCTCCGGTAGCCTCATGCTGTTCCGGGGCGTCGTCGGTTCCGGCATTATCAGCATGCATGGGTCCTGCGTCTTCCGGAGGAGGAGCGGTTCCAGCGGTATGTCCGAGGTAGTGCACGAAGTGACACCTTTGCTTTTCCAACACCTGGGAGACCCAGGCGGATCTGCATTGGTCTTCCACCGTTGTTTCCTGCTCAAGGGCGGATTGGGTGGGTTTTGAATTTTTCGGATCCAAGGCGAAAAAATTCCCTAGGGAGTTCCGGCATCTCAGATCGAATCTTCGCGACTGCGTCCTGCTCAGTGGCGGTCGCGTCAGCGTTACTTACCAGGGCGTTCCCGTCGGAGTCGATGGTTTCGTCGATGAAGATGTGTATGCCGCCAACTGGGACGATGGAGAGCTTGGTGGGGTTGGTCCTAGCCGGAATCCAATACTCATCCTGAGGGACGATCGGAAAATTTCCGGCGTAAAGGACGCGCCCCACAGCGATGGAGTCATCGTAGCTTCCCATGGCGGAACCCTCCCGGTTCCAGCCTTCAGATGCCGCTGGCCCCACGGTGGGCGCCAACCGTCGTTGCCTATTCGACAATACCACGGAGGAGGTATCCTCACGAGGGGGAGAAGAAGTAGGGGCCTGATACGTCTCAAACGTATCTATAATTTCTTATGTTGCATGCTAGTTTTATGACAATACTCACATGTTTTATATACACTTTATATCGTTTTTATGCATTTTCCGGAACTAACCTATTAACAAGATGCCGAAGTGTCAGTTCCTGTTTTCTGCTGTTTTTGGTTTCAGAAAGTCTACACAGGAAATATTCTCGGAATTGGACCCCACGAAGATGGAAGTCAATATTTTGCCGAGACGGACCCGGAGAGCCAGAGAAGGGCCGGAGGGGGGCCAAGGGGGCCCCACACCATACCTGGGCGCGGGCCCCTCCCTGGCCGTGCCACCAGGTGGGGAGGCCACCCCTGGCTCCTCTGACTCCGCCCTTTCAACTATATATTCTGTCCGTCGCGAAAACCCTACCACAATCGATGATATTCCACGAAGAGTTCCGTAGCCGCCGCCATCGCGAAGACAAGTTTCGGGGGACAGAAGTCTCTGTTCCAGCACACCGCCGGGATGGGGAATTGCCCCCGGAGTCATCTCCATCGACAGCACCGCCATCTTCATCGCCGTTGATGTCTCCCATGATGAGGAGGGAGTAGTTCTCCCCCGAGGCTGAGGGCTCTACCGGTAGCTATGTGGTTCATCTCTCTCTCTCCCATGGTGTGATCTTTATGTGATCATGAGCTTTGTATCACTATTAATCTATGTGCTACTCTAGTGATGTCATTAAAGTAGTCTATTCCTCCTCCATGATGTAATGTTGACAGTGTGTGCATCATGTAGTACTTGGCGTAGGTTATGATTTTAATCCCTTGTGGATTATGAAGTTAATTATTACTATGATAGTATTGATGTGATCTATTCCCCCTTTCATAGCTATTGTTGATAGTTTGTATGCTATGTTAGTACTCGGTCTAAATTGCAACGGTCTATTACGCACTCTAGAGGTTACTTTAATATGAACTCCGGAAGTTGTGGAGCTTGTTTACTCCGGCTTGAGGTGTGCTTTTGTAGCCCTACACAATGAATGGTGTTTGTTATCCAACAAGAGAGTGTTTAAGAGTAGCATTTATTGATTCAGTTATGTGATCATTATTGAGAGTGTCCACTAGTGAAAGTATGATCCCTAGGCCTTGTTTCTAAGCATTGAAACACCGTTTCCAACAAGTTCTGTTACATGTTCGCTTGCTGCCATCTTTATTTCAGATTGCAATTACTACTTATAATCATCCATATTACTTGTATTTCACTATCTCTTCGCCGAACTAGTGCACCTATACATCTGACAAGTGTATTAGGTGTGTTGGGGACACAAGAGACTTCTTGTATCTTAATTGCAGGGTTGTTTGAGAGGGATATCTTTGACCTCTACCTCCCTGAGTTCGATAAACCTTGGGTGATTCACTTAAGGGAAACTTGCTGCTGTTCTACAAAGCTCTGCTCTTGGAGGCCCAACACTGTCTACAGAAATAGAAGCGTGCGTAGACATCAAGCTATTTTCTAGCGCCGTTGCCGGGGAGGTAAGGTAAAAGGTATTCACATCCTCCGACTACTAAGCTATTTCCTAGCACTGTTGCCGGTGTTTGAGTGCTCGAAGCTATTTCCTTTAGATCCTGCAATTGCATGTTTTTGTTTCTTGTTTTTATTTCACTAGTTAGGCTTAATGGAAAACAAAAAAATAGAGATCTTTATAGTATCTATCTTGAGTTAGGACATGAGGTGTTTAAAGAGAAAATTAAAACACCTATGGAAATTTGTCTGCATAATAGTGGTAGTAATGTTATTAGTATAAATTCTTTGGACACCATTATTTTTAATGCTATGGAAAAACCCAAGCTTGGGGAAGCTAGTTTATCTAAAAATCCTTTTTGCTCCTCAGCTTTGGAAGAAGTATTTTGCCTTGATAATGCTTTGTCTCCAACATGTGGTAATTCGAATGATGCTTGTGATATTCCAAATCCACCTGTTGAAAGTATTCCATATAAAATACCTATGAAAATTATTGAACGTGTTATGGATAACCGCTATGAAGGGGATGGAACTGTCCATCCTGGAGATCATTTACTGTTTTTACATGAATTATGCGGGTTATTCAAGTGTGTAGGTATTTCTATGGATGAAGTTAGGAAGAAACTCTTCTCTATGTCGCTGTCTCGTAAAGCGGCGCATTGGTATAAATTGCTGAAGAATAGGCATTCTCTTGATTGAAGGATATTATGCCTCTATTTTATTCTAAATTCTATCCTCCAAGTGAAAGTCACAAAGACCAAAACCGCATATATAATTTCTGGCCTCATGATGGAGAGAGTATTGCCCAAGCATGGGGAAGATTGAAGTCTTTAATGCTCAAATGCTCCATTCATGAGCTTCCTGGTAATATCATCATTGATAATTTCTATGCAAGACTTTCTTTTCAAGATAAAACCTTGCTGGATACTACTTGTTCTGGATCATTCACGCGAACAAAGAAGAGTTTAAATGGGACCTTCTTGATCGGATTCAGGAGAATACTGAAGATTGGGAGAACGACAAAGGTAAAGAATAAGGTATAAACTATGAATATGAATGCATTAAGTCTTTCGCTCAAACCGCTGATTTTCAAGAGCTTAGTGCTAAATATGGTCTTGATCCTCAAATTATGGTCGATTGCTATAGAGCCTTTGCTTCTCATATTAGTGTTCCTAAAGAAAATTGGTACATGTATCATGAACCTTTTAAAGACACTTGCATGGAAAATGAAATTGTTGTTAATGATTGCAATGAACATGCTCAAACTCCTGAGAATGCTATTTCCTATAAGCATGTTAATTTTTGTGGAGTTCATAGACCTTGTCAAAAGAATAAAATTGAAGAAGAATATTGTATCCATCACAGGAATGAAAAAAAATAGAAAGTGGTCTAGGGCTCTAGATGATCTTGGTGAAAAAGTTTGTGCCCTCTATCCATTTATTTGTGAACTTTGCCATAGAGTAGGTCATTTTAATTTTCAATGCTCCTCCAATGATAATTCGAACCCCATGAGTGCTGCAAATTTGTATTGTCATGATGAAATCATTCCTAATCAGCATGATGAACTTACATTATTTTTGGAGTGTGAAGAGTTATTGAGAAAAACTTCTTTGGTGGATATGAGTGCTCTTGATATTAATAGTGTCCTGCATGGGTGTCTTTCTTATTGCATTGATAATTTCCATACAAATACTTACATACAAAATATTTTAGAAGATGACACTTTGCCAAAATATGATAGGGCCGCTGTGTGTTTTGAACTTATTAATGAAAAGGAGGAACCCTCTGATACGTCTCAAACGTATCTATAATTTCTTATGTTCCATGCTACTTTATTGATGATACTCACATGTTTTATACATGCTTTATGTCATATTTATGCATTTTCCGGCACTAACCTACTAACAAGATGTCGAAGAGCCAGTTGTTGTTTTCTGCTATTTTTGGTTTCAGAAATTCTAGTAAGGAAATATTCTCGGAATTGGACGAAATCAACGCCCAGGATCTTATTTTTCTACGAAGCTTCCAGAAGTCCGAAAGGGAAATGAAGTGGGGCGACGAGGCGACGCCACGCTAGGGCGGCGCGGCCCAGGTCCTGGCCGCGCGGCCCTACTGTGTGGGCCCCTCGTGGCGCCCCCTGATCTACCCTTCCGCCTACATAAGCCTTCGTCGATAATAGCTCCAGTACCGAGAGCCACGATACGGAAAACCTTCCAGAGACGCCGCTGCCGCCAATCCCATCTCGGGGTATTCAGGAGATCGCCTCCGGCACCCTGCCGGAGAGGGGAATCATCTCTCGGAGGATTCTTCACCGCCATGGTCGCCTCTGGAGTGATGTGTGAGTAGTTCACCCCTGTACTATGGGTCCATAGCAGTAGCTAGATGGTCGTCTTCTCCTAATTGTGCTATCATTGTTGGATCTTGTGAGCTGCCTAACATGATCAAGATCATTTATTTGTAATGCTACATGTTGCGTTTGTTGGGATCCGATGAATAATGAATGCTATGTTATGTTGATTATCAATCTATCATCTATGTGTTGTTTATGATCTTGCATGCTCTCCGTTATTAGTAGAGGCTCTGGTCAAGTCGTTACTTGTAACTCCAAGAGGGAGTATTTATGCTCGATAGTGGGTTCATGCCTCCATTAAATCTGGGACAGTGACAGAAAGTTCTAAGGTTGTGGATGTGTTGTTGCCACTAGGGATAAAACATCAATGCTATGTCTAAGGATGTATTTTTTGATTACATTACGCACCATACTTAATGCAATTGTCTGTTGTTTGCAACTTAATACTGGAAGGGGTTCGGATGATAACCTGAAGGTGGACTTTTTAGGCATAGATGCATGCTGGATAGCGGTCTATGTACTTTGTCGTAATGCCCAATTGAATTTCACACTACTCATCATAACATGTATGTGCATGGTCATGCCCTCTTTATTTGTCAATTGCCCAACTGTAATTTGTTCACCCAACATGCTATTTATCTTATGGGAGAGACACCACTAGTGAACTATGGACCCCGGTCCATTCTTTAACATCGAATACAATCCACTGCAATACTCGTTCTACTGTTTTCTGCAAACATCATCATCCACACTATACATCTAATCCTTTGTTACAGCAAGCCGGTGAGATTGACAACCTCACTGTTAAGTTGGGGCAAAGTATCTTGGTTGTGTTGTGCAGGTTCCACGTTGGCGCCGAAATCCCTGGTGTTGCGCCGCACTACACTCCGCCGCCATCAACCTTCAACATGCTTCTTGACTCCTACTGGTTCGATAACCTTGGTTTCTTACTGAGGGAAAAACTTGCCGCTGTACGCATCATACCTTCCTCTTGGGGTTCCCAACGGACGTGTGCTTTACCGTCACAAGCAGCAAAGCTTTTTCTGGCGCCGTTGTCGGGGAGATCAAGACACGCTGCAAGGGGAGTCTCCACTTCCGATCTCTTTATTTTGTTTTTTTCTTGCTTTATTTTATTTACTACTTTGTTTGCTGCACTAAAACAAAACACAAAAAAATTAGTTTCTAGCTTTACTTTATTTACTGTCTTGTTTGCCATATTAAAAACACAAAAAAATTAGTTACTTGCATTTACTTTATCTAGTTTGCTTTATTTACTATTGCTAAAATGGGTACTCCTGAAAATACTAAGTTGTGTGACTTCACAAACACAAATAATAATGATTTCTTATGCACACCTATTGCTCCACCTGCTACTACAGCAGAATTCTTTGAAATTAAACCTGCTTTACTGAATCTTGTTATGAGAGAGCAATTTTCTGGTGTTAGTTCTGATGATGCTGCTGCCCATCTTAATAATTTTGTTGAACTATGTGATATGCAAAAGTATAAGGATGTAGATGGTGACATTATAAAATTAAAATTGTTTCCTTTCTCATTAAGAGGAAGAGCTAAAGATTGGTTGCTATCTTTGCCTAAGAATAGTATTGATTCATGGACTAAATGTAAGGATGCTTTCATTGGTAGATATTATCCTCCTGCTAAAATTATATCTTTGAGACGTAGCATAATGAATTTTAAGCAATTGGATAATGAGCATGTTGCCCAAGCATGGGAAAGAATGAAATCTTTGGTTAAAAATTGCCCAACCCATGGACTGACTACTTGGATGATCATCCAAACCTTTTATGCAGGACTGAATTTTTCTTCGCGGAACCTATTGGATTCAGCTGCTGGAGGTACCTTTATGTCCATCACTCTAGGCGCCGCAACAAAGATTCTTGATAATATGATGATTAATTACTCTGAATGGCACACAGAAAGAGCTCCACAAGGTAAGAAGGTAAATTTTGTTGAAGAAACCTCTTCCTTGAGTGATAAGATTGATGCTATTATGTCTATGCTTGTGAATGGTAGGACTAATGTTGATCCTAATAATGTTCCGTTAGCTTCATTGGTTGCCCAAGAAGAACATGTTGATGTGAATTTCATTAAAAATAACAATTACAATAACTCTAGGCCATATCCTGCTAATGGTAACTCTTATGGTAGATATGTTTCACGTAATGAGAAAAAGATGTTAGAAATTGAAAGATCTACCAAGAGCTTTATGCAATCCCAATATGAGCAAAATAAATTGTTTACTAAAACTATTAACAATAAACTTGTCCCCGTTGATTTTGTTGTCTTGGATATTGAATGCAATGCATCTTGTCCCATTATATTGGGAAGACCTTTTCTTCGAACTGTTGGTGCTATTATTGATATGAAGGAAGGTAATATTAAATACCAATTTCCTCTCAAGAAAGGTATGGAACACTTCCCTAGAAAGAGAATGAAGTTACCTTTTGATTCTATTATTAGAACAAATTATGATGTTGATGCTTCGTCTCTTGATGTTACTTGATACACACTTTCTGCGCCTAGCTGAAAGGCGTTAAAGAAAAGCGCTTATGGGAGACAACCCATGATTTCACTACAGTACTTTGTTTTATATTTGAGTCTTGGAAGTTGGTACTACTGTAGCAACCTCTCCTTATCTTAATTTTGTTGCATTGTTGTGCCAAGTAAAGTCTTTGATAGTAAGGTTCATACTAGATTTGGATTGCTGCGCAGAAACAGATTTCTTGCTGTCACGAATTTGAGCAGTAGTCTCTGTAGGTAACTCAGAAAATTCTGCCAATTTACGTGAGTGATCCTCAGATATGTACGCAACTTTCATTCAATTTGAGCATTTTCATCTGAGCAAGTCTGGTGAACCTAAAAAATTCGTCTTTACGGACTGTTCTGTTTTGACAGATTCTACCTTTTATTTCGCATTGCCTGTTTTGCTATGCTTGATGGATTTCTTTATTCCATTAACTTTCAGTAGCTTTGTGCAATGTCCAGAAGTGTTAAGAATGATTATATCACCTCTGAACATGTGAATTTTGATTATGCACTAACCCTCTAATGAGTTGTTTTGAGTTTGGTGTGGAGGAAGTTTTCAAGGATCAAGAGAGGAGGATGATACAATATGATCAAGGAGAGTGAAAGCTCTAAGCTTGGGGATGCCCCGGTGGTTCATCCCTGCATATTTCAAGAATACTCAAGCATCTAAGCTTGGGGATGCCCAAGGCATCCCCTTCTTCATCGACAACATTATCAGGTTCCTCTAGTGAAACTATATTTTTATTCCATCACATCTTATATGCTTTACTTGGAGCGTCTGTATGTTTTTGTTTTTGTTTTTGTTTTGTTTGAATAAAGTTGGATCCTATCATTCATTGTGTGGGAGAGAGACACGCTCCGCTGTTGCATATGGACAAATATGTCCTTAGGCTTTACTCATAATGTTCATGGCGAAGGTTGAAACTGCTTCGTTAATTTGTTATATGGTTGGAAACGGGAAATGCTACATGTGGTAATTGGTAGAATGTCTTGAATAATTTGATACTTGGCAATTGTTGTGCTCCTAAGGATCATGTTTAAGCTCTTGCATCATATACTTTTCACCTATTAGTGAAGAAATACATAGAGCTTGCTAAAATTTGGTTTGCATGATTGGTCTCTCTAAGGTCTAGATATTTTCTAGTAAGGGTCGAACAACAAGGAAGATGGTGTAGAGTCTTATAATGCTTGCAATATGTATTTTATGTAAGTTTTGCTGTACCGGTTCATACTTGTGTTTGTTTCAAATAACCTTGCTAGCCTAAGCCTTGTATTGAGAGGGAATACTTCTCATGCATCCAAATCCTTGAGCCAAAAACTATGCCACTTGTGTCCACCATACCTACCTACTACATGGTATTTCTCCGCCATTCCAAAGTAAATTGCTTTAGTGCTACCTTTAAATTTCCATTCTTTGTCTTTGCAATATATAGCTCATGGGACAAATAGCCTAAAAACTATTGTGGTATTGAATATGTACTTATGTATCTTATTTCTTATTAAGTTGTTTGTTGAGCGATAACCATGTTCCTGGGGACGCCATCAACTACCCTTTGTTGAATATCATGTGAGTTTCTATGCATGTTCGTCTTGTCTGAAGTAAGGGTGATTTATCATGAGTTGAATGGTTTGAGTATGCATATTGTTAGAGAAGAGCATTGGGCCGCTAACTAAAGCCATGATCCATGGTGGAAGTTTCAGTTTTGGACAACTATCCTCAATCTCTTATGAGAATATTATTTGTTGTTGAATGCTTATGCATTAAAGAGGAGTCCATTATCTGTTGTCTATGTTGTCCCGGTATGGATGTCTAAGTTGAGAATAATCAAAAGCGAGAAATCCAATGCGAGCTTTCTCCTTAGACCTTTGTACATGCGGCATAGAGGTACCCCTTTGCGACACTTGGTTAAAACATATGTATTGCGATGATAATCCATGTAAATCCGAGCTAATTAGGACAAGGTGCGGGCACTATTGGTAATCTATGCATGAGGCTTGCAACTTGTAGGATATAATTTACATAATGCATATGCTTTATTACTACCGTTGACAAAATTGTTTCTTGTTTTCAAAATCAAAGCTCTAGCACAAATATAGCAATCGATGCTTCCCTCTTCGAAGGGCCATTCTTCTACTTTTATGTTGAGTCAGTTTACCTATTTCTCTCCATCTTAAGAAGCAAACACTTGTGTTAACTGTGCATTGATTCTTACATACTTGCTTATTGCACTTATTATATTACTTTATGTTGACAATATCCATGAGATATACATGTTACAAGTTGAAAGCAACCGCTGAAACTTATATCTTCCTTTGTGTTGCTTCAAAGCCTTTACTATGAATTTATTGCTTTATGAGTTAACTCTTATGCAAGACTTATTGATGCTTGTCTTGAAAGTACTATTCATGAAAAGTCTTTGCTATATGATTCAATTGTTTACTCATTGTCTTTACCATTGCTTCGAATCGCTGCATTCATTACATGTGCTTACAATAGTATTGATCAAGGTTATGATAGCATGTCACTTCAGAAATTATCTTTGAAATCGTTTACCTACTCGGGACGAGTAGGAACTAAGCTTGGGGATGCTTGATACATCTCAAATGTATCTATAATTTCTTATGTTCCATGCTACTTTATTGATGATACTCACATGTTTTATACATGCTTTATGTCATATTTATGCATTTTCCGGCACTAACCTACTAACAAGATGCCGAAGAGCCAGTTGCTGTTTTCTGCTGTTTTTGGTTTCAGAAATCCTAGTAAGGAAATATTCTCGGAATTGGACGAAATCAACGCCCAGGATCTTATTTTTCCACGAAGCTTCCAGAAGTCCGAAAGGGAAACAAAGTGGGGCGACGAGGCGACGCCACGCTAGGGCGGCGCGGCCCAGGTCCTGGCCGCGCGACCCTACTGTGTGGGCCCCTCGTGGCGCCCCCTGACCTACCCTTCCGCCTACATAAGCCTTCGTCGATAATAGCTCAAGTACCGAGAGCCACGATACGGAAAACCTTCCAGAGACGCCGCCGCTAATCCCATCTCGGGGGATTCAGGAGATCGCCTCCGGCACCCTGCCGGAGAGGGGAATCATCTCCCGGAGGATTCTTCACCGCCATGGTCGCCTCCGGAGTGATGTGTGAGTAGTTCACCCCTGTACTATGGGTCCATAGCAGTAGCTAGATGGTCGTCTTCTCCTAATTGTGCTATCATTGTTGGATCTTGTGAGCTGCCTAACATGATCAAGATCATCTATTTGTAATGCTACATGTTCGTTTGTTGGGATCCGATGAATAATGAATGCTATGTTATGTTGATTATCAATCTATCATCTATGTGTTGTTTATGATCTTGCATTCTCTCCGTTATTAGTAGAGGCTCTGGCCAAGTCGTTACTTGTAACTCCAAGAGGGAGTATTTATGCTCGATAGTGGGTTCATGCCTCCATTAAATCTGGGACAGTGACAGAAAGTTCTAAGGTTGTGGATGTGTTGTTGCCACTAGGGATAAAACATCAATGCTATGTCTAAGGATGTATTTGTTGATTACATTACGCACCATATTTAATGCAATTGTCTGTTGTTTGCAACTTAATACTGGAAGGGGTTCGGATGATAACCTGAAGGTGGACTTTTTAGGCATAGATGCATGCTGGATAGCGGTCTATGTACTATGTCGTAATGCCCAATTGAATTTCACACTACTCATCATAACATGTATGTGCATGGTCATGCCCTCTTTATTTGTCAATTGCCCAACTGTAATTTGTTCACCCAACATGCTATTTATCTTATGGGAGAGACACCACTAGTGAACTGTGGACCCCGGTCCATTCTTTAACATCGAATACAATCCACTGCAATACTCGTTCTACTATTTTCTGCAAACATCATCATCCACACTATACATCTAATCCTTTGTTACAGCAAGCCGGTGAGATTGACAACCTCACTGTTAAGTTGGGGCAAAGTATCTTGGTTGTGTTGTGCAGGTTCCACGTTGGCGCCGGAATCCCTGGTGTTGCGCCGCACTACACTCCGCCTCCATCAACCTTCAACGTGCTTCTTGACTCCTACTGGTTCGATAACCTTGGTTTCTTACTGAGGAAAAAACTTGCCGCTGTACGCATCATACCTTCCTCTTGGGGTTCCCAACGGACGTGTGCTTTACCGTCACAAGCAGCACCCTCCCAAGTTTCTTCTATTGTTTCTGGAAATAAATCAGGTTATGTGGAGAAGCCTCCCTTCAAGCCCCTTCCTCCTAAAGAAGGGAACGAGGAGAAGGAAAAGAAGAAGAAGAAGGAAACGAAGAAGAAGAAGAGGGGGAATAAAAAGAAAGAGGTAACGGCATATCCCCGCGTGTATAAGATAACGATAGGTAACCGTAAGTATGTTGCTCCTAATGATTATTATGATAATGAATCTGAGTATAATGATCTTCCTATGCCCTTTACCTACATTAGTGATCATGATTTAGAAGAGCACTCTACTTTTGATATTGAAAATCTCTGGGAAACTAATTCTGAAAATGATGATGTTAATAATTTCCATAGTATTAGTACTATCCATGCTTCTTCCCATAATGATATAGAAAGCTCTAAGCTTGGGGATGAGGTGTTTGAAAATCCTTTTGCTACTGATGATTATATGTTTGATACATCTCCTTCTAGTAACAATGATGGTATGATTACAGATGAACACACTGTGGAAGATAACTATTCTATTTCTTATGATGACACTATGCCTCCACTCTTTGACAATTATTATAAAGAATGCTATGACATAGGTTATAATTATCCTTATGAAACTTTTCATAGTTATGATGGGATTGCCAAAAACAATTTCCTTAGTATGCAACTTGTTTACCATGTTCAAATTCTTGATAATGATCCTGTTCTAATTACTATTAATGAGAAGAGTTCTTCTTATGCCAAAATTAATGATACTTTTATGCATATGAACCATGATAAGAATGTTTTAAGTGATGGTTATATTGTGGATTTCATCAATGATGCTACTGAAAGTTATTATGAGAGAGGGAAACATGGTTATATGCATCTTAATAATATTAAGTTTCCCCTCTTTATGTTGAGAATCTTGAAGTTGCGCTTGTGTTGCCTTTCTATGCTTGTTGCATTATGCTTACATGACTTGTTTATTTACAAGATTCCTTTTCATAGGAAGTGGGTTAGACTTAAAAGTGTATCTTATTTACTTTTGATGCTGTCTTTTGCTTCAACTCTTATTTCTTGCGAGTGCATCATTAAATTTACTGAGTCCATCTTAATGGCTATAAAGAAAGCACTTCTTGGGAGATAACCCATGTTTTTATTTTGCTACTGTTTTGTTGTGTCTTGGAAGTTGTTACTACTGTAGCAAACTCTTCTTATCTTTATTTTATTGCATTGTTGTGCCAAGTAAAGTCTTTGATAGAAGGTTGATACTAGATTTGGATTTCTACGCAGAAACAGATTTTTAGCTGTCACGAATTTGAGTTGATCTCTCTGTAGGAGAGTCTAAAAAATATGCAAAATTTCATGAGTAATCCTCAGATATGTACGCAACTTTAATTCAATTTGAGCTTTTTCATCTGAGCAAGTTAAGTACCTCGAAAAAATTGGTCTCTACGGACTGTTCTGTTTTGACAGATTCTGCCTTTTATTTCGCATTGCCTCTTTTACTGTGTTTGAGTGGATTTTTTTGCTCCATTAAATTTCAGTAACCTTGGGTAATGTCCAGAAGTGTTGGGAATGATTGTGTCCTTGCTGAACATGTGAATTTTTGATTATGCACTAACCCTCTAATGAGACTACTTCGAGTTTAGTGTGGCAGAAGTTTTCAAGGGTCAAGAGAGGAGAATGATATAATGTGATCAAGAAGAGTGAAAAGTCTAAGCTTGGGGATGCCCCCGTAGTTCATCCCTGCATATTTCAAGAAGACTCAAGCATCTAAGATTGGGGATGCCCAAGGCATCCCCTTCTTCATCAACAACTTATCAGGTCACCTCTAGTGAAACTATATTTTTATTCCGTCACATCTTATGTGCTTTACTTGGAGCGTCTGTGTGCTTTTATTTTTGTTTTGTTATTTTCATTCTCTGAATAAATTGGATCCTAGCAATCCTTGTGTGGGAGAGAGACACGCTCCGCTTTTTCATATGAACACCTGTGTTCTTAGTTTTACTTTTAATGTTCATGGCGAAAGTTGATAGCTGTTTCATTTCTATTTGGTTGGAAACAGAAAATGCTTCATGTGGTATTTGGTATATTGTCTTGAATAATTTGATACTTGGCAATTGTTTTGAGCTCTCAAGCAGATCATGTTTAAGCTCTTGCATCATGTAGTTTAAACCTATTAGTGGAGAATTACTGTAGAGCTTGTTGAAATTTGGTTTGCATGATTGGTCTCTCTAAAGTCTAGATATTTTCTGGTAAAAGTGTTTGAGCAACAAGGAAGACAGTGTAGAGTCTTATAATGCTTGCAATATGTTCTTATGTAAGTTTTGCTGTACCAGTTCATACTTGTGTTTGCTTCAAACAACCTTGCTAGCCAAAGCCTTGTACTGAGAGGGAATGCTTCTCGTGCATCCAAAACTTTGAGCCAAAACTTATGCCATTTGTGTCCACCATAACTACCTATCATGTGGTATTTTTCTACCATTCCAAGTAAATTGCTTGCGTGCTACCTTTAAAAATTCATTCCTTGTCTTTGCAATACATAGCTCATGGGAAAGTAGCCTAAAAAACTATTGTAGTAAATAATATGTCGCTTATGTATCTTAGTTCTTATAAGTTTCTTGTTGAGCGGTAACCATGTTTCTGGGGACGCCATCAACTGTTACACCTTTGTTGAATATCATGTGAGTTGCTATGCATGTTCGTCTTCTCTGAAGTAAGGGTGATTTGCCATGATTAAATTGTGTGAGTATGCATATTGTTAGAGAAGAACATTGGGCCGCCAACCAAAGCCATGTATCATGGTGGAAGTTTCAGCTTGGACATTAATCCTCAAATCTCTTATGAAAATATTATCTGTTGTTGAATGCTTAAAGCATTAAAGAGGAGTCCATTATCTATTTTCTATGTTGTCCCGGTATGGATGTCCTCAAGTTGAGATCTATCAAAATCGAGAAATCAAATGCGATTTATCTCCTTGGACCTTTGTACAGGTGGCATAGAGGTACCCCTTTGTGACACTTGGTTGAAACATATGTAATGCAATGATAATCCATGGAAATCCGAGCTAATTAGGACAAGGTGCGAACACTATTAGTATTTGATGCATGAGGCTTGCAACTTGTAGGAGGTTTTATGCATAACACATATGAATTATTACTACCGTTGACAAAATTGTTTCCATGTTTTCAAAATAAAAAGATCTAGCACATGAGTAATCCCTGCTTCCCTCTGCGATGGGCCTTTCTTTTACTTTATGTTGAGTCAGTTTACCTACTTCTTTCCATCTTAGAAGCAAACACTTGTGTCAACTGTGTGCATTGATTCTTACATACTTGCTTATTTGCACTCATCATATTACTTTGTGTTGACAATTATCCATGAGATATACATTTTGAAAGTTGAAACCAACTGCTGAAACTTAAATTTTCCTTTGTGTTGCTTCAAAATATTCTATTAAGAATCTATTGCTTTATGAGTTAACTCTTATGCAAGACTTATTGATGCTTGTCTTGAAAGTACTATTCATGAAAAGTGTTTGCTATATGATTCAGTTGTTTAGTCATTATCTTTACCATTGCTTTGAATCACTTCATTCATCTCATATGCTTTACAATAGTATTGGTCAAGATTATGATAGTAGAATGTCACTTCAGAAATTATCCTTGTTATCGTTTAACTACTCGAGGGCGAGTAGGAACTAAGCTTGGGGATGCTTGATACGTCTCAAACGTATCTATAATTTCTTATGTTCCATGCTAGTTTTATGACAATACTCACATGTTTTATATACACTTTATATCGTTTTTATGCATTTTCCGGAACTAACCTATTAACAAGATGCCGAAGTGCCGATTCTGTTTTCGCTGTTTTTGGTTTCAGAAATTCTACACAGGAAATATTCTCGGAATTGGACCCCACGAAGACGGAAGTCAATATTTTGCCGAGACGGACCCGGAGAGCCAGAGAAGGGCCGGAGGGGGGCCAAGGGGGCCCCACACCATACCTTGGCGCGGGCCCCTCCCTGGCCGCGCCACCAGGTGGGGAGGCCACCCCCTGGCTCCTCCGACTCCGCCCTTTCGCCAATATATTCTGTCCGTCGCGAAAACCCTACCACAATCGACGATATTCCACGAAGAATTCCATAGCCGCCGCCATCGCGAAGACAAGTTTCGGGGGACAGAAGTCTCTATTCTGGCACGCCGCCGGGACGGGGAATTGCCCCCGGAGTCATCTCCATCGACACCACCGCCATCTTCATCGCCGTTGCTGTCTCCCATGATGAGGAGGGAGTAGTTCTCCCCCGAGGCCGAGGGCCCTACCGGTAGCTATGTGGTTCATCTCTCTCTCCCATGGTGTGATCTTTATGTGATCATGAGCTTTGTATCACTATTAATCTATGTGCTACTCTAGTGATGTTATTAAAGTAGTATATTCCTCCTCCATGATGTAATGTTGACAGTGTGTGCATCATGTAGTACTTGGCGTAGGTTATGATTGTAATCCCTTGTGGATTATGAAGTTAATTATTACTATGATAGTATTGATGTGATCTATTCCCCCTTTCATAGCTATTGTTGACAGTGTGTATGCTATGTTCGTACTCGGTCTAAATTGCAACGGTCTATTACACACTCTAGAGGTTACTTTAGTATGAACTCCGTAAGTTGTGGAGCTTGTTTACTCCGGCTTGAGGTGTGCTTTTGTAGCCCTACACAATGAATGGTGTTTGTTATCCAACAAGAGAGTGTTTGAGAGTACATTTATTTATTCAGTTATGTGATCATTGTTTAGAGTGTCCACTAGTGAAAGTATGATCCCTAGGCCTTGTTTCTAAGCATTGAAACACCATTTCCAACAAGTTATGTTACATGTTCGCTTGCTGCCATCTTTATTTCAGATTGCAATTACTACTTATAATCATCCATATTACTTGTATTTCACTATCTCTTCGCCGAACTAGTGCACCTATACATCTGACAAGTGTATTAGGTGTGTTGGGAACACAATAGACTTCTTGTATCTTAATTGCAGGGTTGCTTGAGAGGGATATCTTTGACCTCTACCTCCCTAAGTTCGATAAACCTTGGGTGGTTCACTTAAGGGAAACTTGCTGCTGTTCTACAAACCTCTGCTCTTGGAGGCCCAACACTGTCTACAGTAATAGAAGCGTGCGTAGACATCATGGCCATAGGGGGGAGAGCACTCGGGACGGTGGTACGCGATTTACCCAGCTTCGTAACACCTGCTCGAGGACAGGGCCTACTGCTGCTTGTATGGAATTATCTGGGCGCTTTCGCGTTGTTACAATGGTTGTGGTTGTGCCTCTAGTGCTCCCGAGATCCGGTTTATAAAGACGCACGGATCTAGGGTTTACATGGAGAGTCCTAGCTGGATTACAGGTTGCCTAACTACGGTACAATGTCTTGCCGTGTACGTCAAGGATCCGCCTTCCATCTATGTCGTACTGGATCCGGGTCCCTCATGGGCCTTCACGGATCCGGCTTCCTCCGAAGGTTGGTTAGGATCCGACTTCCCTATCCTGGGCTGGACTTCATCCTTTATGATCAACAGCAACTGGGCCGCCCGATAGGCCACATGCCACATCACCGTCTATGGGCCACCCGGGCTTGCCTGATCTAGGCACTGTCGATGGTACACCCATGAAGTATACCCACAACAACATGTGTAGTTGGTCGACGAAAGCCATCAGGGCTACATCGTCAATGGCACTGAAGAGATGAACATGAACATGATAATGTCCATGCACACATACATGCACATGGACTTGGAGCACGGTGGTGACTGCACCATGGCGTGCGCGGTCACCAGCGTGATAGTTGCCGGTACATGCGTGACATACTATGATGTGTACAGTTAGTGCGGAAACATCAAGCTAACCCAAATCGAACTACATCAACTACAACAATCGACACAGTTGGATCGTAAAGACCCTAACCCATTTCGAAAAGGAAGGATCGAAGTTACCATTGGACGAAGGGACATTGGCCCCGTGCGAGGAGGCACCCGTGCCGCTCTTGCTGACGCTGGAAGTGTCGGAGGTATTTCCTATGGTACCGACGTAGACGCTGATGCTCGAGGTGGTGTCGCTGAGCCGGAGATAGATGCAGGTATTGGAGGTAATCGAGGCAATGCATGCCATAGCAAAGGGAGAAACCCGGTGGGACCTCCATCTCCCATCTTGAGCTGGTTGCCCCCGCCACCATGGTCGCCATTTTGCTCGTCGCGTACCCCCATGGGGAGAGGGGGAATACCCTCATTGGGAGCCTCGCTAATTGAATCAGCGTGACCGTCCTCGTGCTCGCCATAGACCTGGATGCGAAGGCGGGGGGGGGGGGGGGGAGGGGGAGGGGTGGCCCACCGGCTTCAAACTCACAGACCATCCGCATGCTCCTTATGGCCCACCGGGGAGACAACATGAGCGGATGTGGCGGAGGAGGCGGAGCGGTGATGCAGACATGAAGACAAAGAGGCGGTTGATGGGAAGTAAGAGCCAGCGAGAGAATGCGGCAGTGACTAGAACGGAGTGCATGCATGAGAGTATGGATGTCTCCCACACTTCTCCATACGTGCAGCAGTTGCATATAGCATTGCAGTTTTTTCCTTGAACACACGCCAGGCCCCACAGAAACTGCCGATTCGAACATCACTACCGAGGCATGTCAAATGGTGCTTTAAAACTCGTGTTGTACATAACGTGGAGGGAGCCAAGAAAACCAAACGACATACATTTTTTGCTTCCAATGGCTTGTTAGAGGTGCTACGAGCTACCAAACAAGCCCTATATTTCCCTCCACGGCGGTTTTTACAACGCTCCTTCCTGTCGGTAGGCTGTGTGCACGCTTAGTGCATGTTCCTTTGCAAGCCCACTTAATTAATCATCTACACTCCAAAACTATATAATGTTGAACAGTGTCTGAACCTGTACATCACTGTTTCCCCAGATCTCATCAATATTCCACGTTGGATTTTAAAAACATACAAAGTAGGTACTGAGGAAGATATTTGCGCCCAGATCTTTCTGAGATGAGAACGACACAAGCGTGTCTCCTTCAGGTGGAGCCGCCGCTTCCTTCTCCTAGTCCTCCGTAGGTGGCCTGGCAATCAGTCAGCTCAGCCTAGGTTGTCGACGCCGGGGGTCCACGCCGCATGGAGATACTTCTTCTCCCTTCGGTCCTATTCTATTTACTGAAAAGGAAGTAATTCAAAGCAGCGGATCATCAAGTGGGCATGGTGAAGGTGGATAAGATGCCGACCAGAGGTGGGCATCGTGAACAGCTGAACTAGCTCGACTCCCAGCTGGATGAAGCAGTCGGCAGTCGGCGGCCATGACACAGTCACCCTGCAAGAAACCTCCCAGGATATTTTCATGCCAGGGGACCGTTGCCAGTTTCCATCGGTCCAAAATTCCAAATTCCGGAATGAAGTCTGATGGCAGCGAAATATGGCCAGTTGCAATGTTTTGGTCCCCAACTACAACTAGGAAGGAGATATTCATTTGTATCCGTCGTCGTCCGACGAAACCACTTGCTAAACCATATGACACTACCCAGGGATGAATATGGGCCATCCAATCTATAGATTGAGCCGTGGAGATGAAGCCATACTGCCAGATTTTGGCCGCCCAACACGCGAGCAGTATAGAGTGTCCTGCGCCGTCCGGAACCAGCAGTATAACCGGATGAGGGTATTTTAGGAAGATCATATTTTGTCCCGCAAGGAAGACTCCATCTCCTACCCCCGTTCGTTCAGTTTGCCCACCCAAAAAAATCCCCTCACGTATTCCGGCCGCCATGGACCTGCACCCCTGTAGTCCCTCCTCTCTCTCCGGCTTGAGCAGCGACGGAGACGGGAACCACCCTTCCGAGCCAGGTTCCGGCCGCCGCCGCCGCTAACACGCAGCCCCCGTATCCTCTCCTCCTCGGTCGATTTGAATGGCCCCTACGAACTAGGGTTCCGGCCATCGCTGACGCCGACCACCGTGGCGCAGCTGGTCAATCTCCGGCCAGGATGATCCGCGGCCATGAAGGTTTCGGAGGGCCGCGGCCCAGCCGGTCAAGTACTAGGCCGAGGCAGACGCGGTGTCGCCGGCGGTTGCCGCCGACCGCGGCGACGAAGCTGCAGGCTGAACAACGACAACGGACTCCTCTGAACAGAAGGTATGTTGTGGTTTCAGCCTTCGATACGAGAACCGATTTTAGGAGATATGAAGACGGATTTTTTTGCCAGAGTTTTGATTTTGCTGCCTTGCCTGCTCGCTGCGGTGACATATTCACATAAATGGTTAGGCTTAGGCACAGGGGCGGAGCTACAGTGTTTGACCGGTGTCAATTGACACCGGCGCCTCTGGCAAAATACCTCTGTATACACAAGCCGGCGGCAAAATAACACCATCAAAAGAGCAAAATGACACCGTCCCACATATGATCCATACTATTATATATGAAACATGGCAATTAGCCTGTACATGATTACTAGGGCCATACCAGTAAATTTATCTCAAAAGATCTTGAGAATATTGTTTCATAGCAAGTGAATAACAATCTGGCTAATTGGCATACTTCAGAATTTATTTGTGTTATCTGTTTCAGGTAATATGGCTGTAAAATCCCTGTTTGTATGTGGAAAGCATATCATTGGACAATGTTGTGGTATTTCACCTTTCTGATAGGTCCATCCACAAACTAGCAGAGGTAACGTACCTAATATCTACAGTTGGTTCTCTATAATTCAATAGCAGTATTTCACAAAAGAGAACCTGTATCATTTTGCTCGAGTTTAAGCTATCCCTTTTTTTCAGTTTTCAGGCAGCGACAATTAACACCCCGGAGCATTGGGCCGGCCATGGTAAGCTTCACATCATACATGACATTGCAAATTTTCTAATCTTAACGATGCATCTTCCTGACATAGTTTAATTCGATCTCAGTGTATGTATTTACTTACAATTGGGTTTCCCGAATCAGGATGCGGAGATGCTGCGACCAAGGCGACCACCAAGGTCTAACGTGGTGGCAGAAAAGCGGGTAATGGCGGGAGCACGCCGAGACGAGGTCGGTGAGGGCGAGGGCAAGGACAGAGGTCGGTGAGGGCGAGGACCCATGTTGGCGAGGGAGAGAACATCTATGCTGGTGTGAGAGGGTACTGGCAAACAACATTTAGTTAACTCTTCGCGCCAAGGCCAGATGAGATCACCGTTGAGATCAAGATCAACATCCAACATTCATCAGGGGGTTGTTTTTCAAATCCACTTTAAACACAGACACTTTTCACCTGCTCTCTGGGTTGTTGTCATTAGCAGATGTCCTATTTAGCTCGGATCTAAGCCTTGTAATCGCTTTCATTGTTGTATTTGATTAAATCCTAGCCGTTTGTTCCAGCTGGCATCACTTCCTCTTGTAAGATGACATCTGAATCTAATAAGGGTAGCTGAAAGTAGTGACTAAATTCGTGTGATTTGCCTGAATTCCCTTCTCGTGGTGAACAAATCGATAGTCTAGCCTACCACGATGGCGGCTGCCTAGGTCAACCCAGAGATGGCGGTGGTGAACAAATTGATAGATCTTAATTCCCTTCTCGTGATGAACAAAGCAAGAGGTGGTGATTCTGCAGTAAGGTTGTGAGAGGCAGAGGCGCGAGCGATCGTCTGAGAGGCAGGGCGATAGCGTTGGTTGCAAATGTGCTGAGATCTTGGCCCATCATAATTCCCTTTACGTTGAAAAAAGACAATCTTTCACTATTTTGTAAAGTTAAAAAGAGGTGGGATGTTCTATACTGCTACCAGCAGTATAGGGTACCGTAAAAACTCTCTGCGAGAAACATCGCTTGCGAGCTTCAGCAAGTGGTGGTTGGTTAGGTTAGACCAGGCGATCAACTTGTACGAACGCACATACTGAAAATGCGTGCATAGATAGATAGACAGATAGACATAATACGGTAGAATATCTAATACTGTACGTTTCGTTGTATCATGGAACTACCTCACGCGGAAGCGACTAAAAATGAGACTTGCTCTATTTTCTTCTCGGCGCATCATGCCATCAATCTGCCGTACGTGTTTCCACTCAGCAAATACCGAAAACCGTGGATAGTGACGTCTGTAAGAGCCGCCTACCTGAACGGACGTCGTCTAACCAATCGGTACTCGGCAGGGAGACAGGGAGGGTAGCTGGAATGGTGGTGGTGCGTAGCTGGGATTGAGTGAAGCTTTGCTCGTTGGAGTAGCCACTAAATAATGGGAGAGTGTCTCAGGAATCGGGTTTAAAGAGAGGTAAGCATGGTTGGACACATCGGGTCAAGTGGGCTTGCCACTCCAGGCTTCTCTATGGACGTTCAATCGGTTGTCATTCAAACCAAATTGAGAAAATTGTAAAAGAAGAAACCATAATTTAGGCTAGGGTATCAAAATATAACATAATTCAAAAAGTTATCATTGTACATACGCTTCATCTAACGATTCTGGTGTATATTAGTCATGTGTCCAGTTCTAATTTGATTACTCGTTTTCTTAAGAGAACAAATGCGTTGGCAATCAGCTAGATGAGGAGCATGTTGGATTATTAGCCAATTTCCGTGTGAGTTTAATTACCGAAAGCAACATTACAGATGCACAAGCATACTTAATCACACACATCAGACTAAGCACATGCATCAGATCTCAACATGGAACAAGTAGCAGTGCAAGGTAAGAGAGGAAAAACACGTACATCGCGACCGGGAAGGTTGCACCAGCAGCAGCACCATCACCATGGGAATTGTTGATGTCGCCCATGGTGTAGTTGGAGTCGTCGATGAAGCAGTCGAACCGGCGAAGAAGAGCACGAACAACAGCAAGCAGTCGCGCCGAGACGCTCCCCAAAAACCTTATCGCCCGTCTCCCGGTGCAGGATCTCAACGGACGGGGTTTCGGAGGCCTGCTTTTCCGGACGGCTGTGCACGCAGTCGTCGGGATGGGGAAGACTAGAGAGCAGCGCAGCAAAAAGAACTTCGCGAGAGAGACGGACTAGAGAGTCCTGAGAGCTCGTATTCTCCAGATCTGATATGTCTCCTTGTATAGCCTGGGAGGAGAGCCAGCCCGACCGTGTTGCCACGCGTAGGAAGCCAGGGACACGCGGCGAGCATGCACATGCAGCTCGACACGTACCCAACTCAGTTGGTGCACCAAGCAAAAAATTAGGCTTCCTTGAGTGTGTCTCGAACTCGAACTCGAACTCGAGTCACGAAACGCGACGTGCGTGACGTGTCGTGACGTGTCGTGCCGAGCCGAGGCGGGGCGGGCGGAGGAGGAGGAGTGCGCGAGGGTTCCTTCTATTCTCACTCACTTGGAAGGAGTAGAACAGCATCCCTTATATACCACTTCAACTCTCTCCCAACTAGCAATGTGAGACTAAATTTTGTCCCTCAAGACTGTCCCAAGCTGCCAACGTGATGGGCCTTGAGATTTCAGGAATTGTAGACTACATGGGCTGCCTTACTAGGCTGCAGCTCATCTACATTCAACAATCCCCCACCAGATCTCATATGCACATCAGATGACACATTAGTTTCATTCACTGTTTAATATACCTGCACTTCAGTGGAGACTGTTAAGTTGAACTTCCACCTAGGCAAGGTGCTACGCTTGACTACAACTGAACAATGGACTATGCCTTGAATTGTCAGTCTTTGTGCAGCAAGTTTCGCTCAATGCCTGTAGGATAACGTTGCATAGAAAACAAAAAATTTCCTACCGCGAACACGCAATCCAAGCCAAGATGCAATCTAGAAGACGGTAGCAACGAGGGGTTTATCGAGTCTCACCCTTGAAGAGATTCCAAAGCCTACAAGAGGAGGCTCTTGTTGCTGCGGTAGACGTTCACTTGCCGCTTGCAAAAGCGCGTAGAAGATCTTGATCACGATCGGTTCCGGCGCCACGAACGGGCAGCACCTCCGTACTCGGTCACATGTTGGGTTGTTGATGAAGACGACGTCCACCTCCCGTTCCAGCGGGCAGCGGAAGTAGTAGCTCCTCTTGAATCCGACAGCACGACGGCGTGGTGTCGGTGGCGGTGGAGAACTCCGGCGGAGCTTCGCTAAAGCTACACGGAAGATATGGAGGAGAGGGGGCGGCTAGGGTTTGGGAGGGGGTGGCCGGCCTCAAGGGGGTGCGGCCAACTTGTGGCTTTGGTGTGTCCGGCCCCCTCCCCTATGCCCCTCATTATATAGGTGGAACCCCAAGTGTTGGTATCCAAGTCTTCGAATAAGACCCGAACCAAAAACCTTCCATATGGAGGGGAAACCTAGCCAAGCTAGGACTCCCACTTGAGGTGGGAGTTCCACCTCCCATATGGGGGGGTGGCCGGCCCCCTAAGGGGGAGTCCACTTGGGACTCCTCCCCCACTAGGGTTGGCCGGCCATGGACGTGGAGTCCCATGTGGACTCCACCTTCCTTGGTGGTTTCTTCCGGACTTTTCTAGAACCTTCTAGAACCTTCCATAGAACCTTCCGCGACATTTTAATTCACATAAAATGACATCCTATATATGAATCTTATTCTCTGGACCATTCCGGAACTCCTCGTGATGTCCGGGATCTCATCCGGGACTCCGAACAAATATTCGAACTCCATTCCATATTCAAGTTCTACCATTTCAACATCCAACTTTAAGTGTGTCACCCTACGGTTCGTGAACTATGCGGACATGGTTGAGTACTCACTCCGACCAATAACAAATAGCGGGATCTGGAGATCCATAATGGCTCCCACATATTCAACGATGACTTTAGTGATCGAATGAACCATTCACATACAATACCAATTCCCTTTGTCACGCGATATTTTACTTATCCGAGGTTTGATCTTCGGTATCACTCTATACCTTTTTCAACCTCGTCTCCTGACAAGTACTCTTTACTCGTACTGTGGTATGTGGTCTCTTATGAACTCATTCATATTCTTGCAAGACATTAGACGACATTCCACCGAGAGGGCCCAGAGTATATCTATCCGTCATCGGGATGGACAAATCCCACTGTTGATCCATATGCCTCAACTCATACTTTCCGGATACTTAATCCCACCTTTATAGCCACCCATTTACACAGTGGTGTTTGGTGTAATCAAAGTACCTTTCCGGTATAAGTGATTTACATGATCTCATGGTCATAAGGACTAGGTAACTATGTATCGAAAGCTTATAGCAAATAACTTAATGACGAGATCTTATCCTACGCTTAATTGGGTGTGTCCATTACATCATTCATATAATGATATAACCTTGTTATTAATAATATCCAATGTTCATGATTATGAAACTAATCATCCATTAATCAACAAGCTAGTTTAAGAGGCATACTAGGGACTTCTTGTTGTCTACATATCACACATGTACTAATGTTTCGGTTAATACAATTATAGCATGATATATAAACATTTATCATAAACATAAAGATATAAATAATAACCACTTTATTATTGCCTCTAGGGCATATCTCCTTCAGTCTCCCACTTGCACTAGAGTCAATAATCTAGATTACATTGTAATATACCTAACACCCATGGCATTCTGGTGTTGGTCATGCTTTGCCCTAGGGAGAGCTTTAGTCAACGGATCTGCTACATTCAGATCAGTGTGTACTTTGCAAATCTTTACTTCTCCATCTTCGATGTATTCGCGAATCGAGTGGTAACGCAGCTTGATATGCTTCAGCCTCTTGTGTGACCTTGGCTCTTGTGCATTGGCGATGGCACCCATGTTATCACAATAAATGATTAATGGGTCCAATGCACTAGGAACCACACCGAGCTCTACAATGAACCTCTTCATCCATACCGCTTCCGATGAAGCCTCCGAAGCCGCTATGTACTCTGATTCTGTTGAAGACTTCGCCACCGTGCACGCTTCGAGCTTGCCCACCATCGTTAAAGCACCATTCAATATAAACACGTACCTGCATTGTGACTTAGAGTCATCGGATCAGTGTTCCAACTTGCATCGGTATAACCACTTACAACGAGCTCTTGGTCACCTCCATAACAAAGAAACATATCCTTAGTTCTTTTCAAGTACTTCAGGATATTCTTGACCGCTGTCCAGTGTTCCATTTCTGGATCACTTTGATATCTGCTAGTCAAACTAACAGCATGTGCTATATCCGGTCTAGTACATAGCATGGCATACATGATAGATCCTACTGCCGAGGCATAGGGGATTTTACTCATCATTTCTCTTTCTTCTGCCGTAGCCGGTCCTTGAGTCTTACTCAAGACTTTGCCTGGTAACATAGGTAAGAACCCTTTCTTACTTTCGTCCATTCTAAACTTCTTTAGAATCTTGTCCAGATATGTACTCTGTGATAGCCCTATTAGGCGTCTTCTATCTCTATAAATCTTGATGCCTAATATATACGATGCTTCACCAAGGTCTTTCATTGAAAAACTATTATTCAAATAACCTTTAACACTGCTTAATAGTTCTATATCATTCCCGATCAACAATATGTCATCTACATATAATATCAGGAATGCTACAGAGCTCCCACTCACTTTCTTGTAAATACAGGCCTCTCCATGACACTGTATAAACCCGAAGTCTTTGATCACCTTATCAAAGCGTCGGTTCCAACTTCTTGATGCTTGCTTCAGTCCATAGATTGAATGCTGAAGTTTGCATACTTTGTCAGCATTTTTAGGATCGACAAAACCTTTGGGTTGTACCATATACAACTCTTCCTCAATGTCTCCATTAAGGAACGCCGTTTTGACATCCATCTGCCAAATCTCATAATTGAAAAATGCAGCTATTGCTAACAAAATCCTTACAGATTTTAGCTTCGCTACAGGTGAGAAAGTCTCATCGTAGTCAACTCCTTGAATTTGTCGGAAACCCTTTGCGACAAGTCGAGCTTTATAGACAGTAATATTACCATCATCATCTGTTTTTCTCTTGAAGATCCATTTATTCTCGACAGCCTTTCGGCTATCAGGTAAGTCTACCAAAGTCCATACTTTGTTATCATACATGGATCCCATTTCGGATTTCATGGCTTCTTGCCATTTGTTGGAATCTGGGCTCATCATCGCTTCTTCATACGTCGCAGGGTCCTCATCATTGTTATCCACAATCATGACATTTAGACAAGGATCATACCAATCGAGTGGTACGTTCCCTTGTCGATCTGCGAGGTTCTAGTTTCCTCGTTTGAAGTTTCATGATCATTATCATTAGCTTCCTCTCGTTGCCGGTGTAGGCGGTATCGGTACAACTTCCGCATCGCGCTACTCTGATCAACGAGTATAGATTCATCAATCTCATCGAGTTCTACTTTTCTTCCAGTCACTTCTTTAGTGAGAAATTCTTTCTCAAGAAAGGTTCCGTTCTTAGCAACAAAGATTTTGCCTTCGGATCTGTGATTGAAAGTGTACCCTATAGTTTCCTTAGGGTATCCTATGAAGACGCATTTCTCCGTTTTGGGTTCTAGCTTGTCCGGTTGTAACTTCTTTACATAGGCTTCGCAACCCCAAACTTTCAGGAACGACAGCTTAGGTTTCTTATTAAACCATAATTCATACGGTGTCGTTTCTACGGATTTTGATGGTGCTCTATTTAAAGTGAATGTGGCTGTCTCTAATGCATAACTCCAAAATGATAATGGTAAATCAGTAAGAGACATCATAGAACGAACCATATCTAAGAGAGTTCGATTACGACGTTCGGACACACCATTACGTTGAGGTGTTCCCGGCGGTGTCAATTGTGAAAGTATTCTGCATTTCTTTAAATGCATGCCAAACTCATAACTCAGATATTCACCTCCACGATCAGATCGTAGAAATTTAATCTTCTTGTTACGTTGATTTTCTACTTCACTTTGAAATTCCTTAAACTTCTCGAAAGTTTCGGATTTATGTTTCATGAAATAGATATACCCATATCTACTCAGATCATCTGTGAAGGTTAGAACATAACGATAACCACCGCGCGATGCTACGCTCATTGGTCCGCATACATCGGTATGTATGATTTCCAATAAGTCGAGAGCTCGCTCCATCATACCAGAAAATGGAGTCTTAGTCATTTTACCCATTAGACATGCTTCGCATCTATCAAGTGACTCAAAGTCAAGTGATTCAAGTAATCCATCAGTATGGAGTTTCTTCATGCGTTTCACTCCAATATGACCAAGACGACAGTGCCACATATAAGTAGAATTATCATTCAATTTAATTCGCTTAGCATCAATGTTATGTATATGCGTATCACTACTATCGAGATCTAACAGAAATAAGCCCTTCTTTTGTGGTGCTCGACCATAAAAGATATTATTCATAAAAATAGAACAACCATTATTCTCAGACTTCAATGAATAACCGTCTTGCATTAAACAAGATCCAGATATAATGTTCATGCTCAACGCAGGTACATAATAGCAATTATTTAGGCTTAAAACTAATCCCGAAGGTAGATGTAGAGGAAGTGTGCCGACTGCGATCACATTGACCTTGGATCCGTTTCCAACGCGCATCGTCACTTCATCTTTCAGCAGTTGTCGTTTATTCTTTAGTTCCTGTTTCGAGTTACAAATATGAGCAACCGAACCAGTATCAAATACCCAGGTACTAGAACGAGAACCAGTGAAATGAACATCTATAACATGTATATCAGATATACCTTCTTTCTTCTTCTTGACAAGGCCGCTCTTTAGATCAGCCAGATACTTGGAGTAATTACGCTTCCAGTGTCCCTTCTCCTTGCAAAGAATAGCACTCAAAGATCAGGCTTAGGGTCGTTCTTAGGTTTCACAGGAGGTGTGGCAGCTTTCTTGCCACCCTTCTTGAATTTTCCCTTAGACTTGCCCTGTTTCTTGAAACTGGTGGTCTTGTTGACCATCAACACTTGGTGCTCTTTCTTGATCTCAATCTCAGTAGCTTTTAGCATGCCAAAGAGTTCAGGTACCTCCTTGTTCATGTTCTGCATATTGTAGTTCATCACGAAGTTCTTGTAACTTGGTGGCAGTGATTGAAGGACACGATTAATCCCCAGTCTGTTAGGAATCACTATTCCCAAGTCACTGAGTTTCTTCGCATGTCCGGTCATGGCGAGCATGTGCTCACTAACGGAGCTGCCTTCTTCCATCATGCAGCTGAAGAATTGTTTCGATGCTTCATAGCATTCCACGGCCGCATGAGTCTCAAAAATAGCTTTCAGCTCTTTCATCAACTCATGAGGATCGTGGTGCTCAAAACATTTTTGAAGATCGGATTCCTGCATCGCATAGGATGGCACACTGAACTTGAGAGTACCGTATTTTCCGAGTCTCGTAAACAGCTTTTACTTCATCGGTTTCAGTTTCTGCAGGAGGGTCACCTAGCGGTGCATCAAGCACATATTGCAGATTTCCGCCAGAGAGGAAGATCCTCACATGACGGAACCAGTCGGTGAAGTTGCTACCGTTGCTCTTAAGTTTCTCTTTCTCTAGGAACTGATTAAAATTGATTGGGGACGCCATCTCTACAACATATATTTGCAAAAGTTTAGACTAAGTTTATGACAAATTGAGTTCAAATTTTAATTTAACATAATTAAAAATCTAAGTGAACTCCCACTCAAAACAATATCCCTCGCATTGTCTTAGTGATCACACGAACCAAATCCTCCGCACCTAAACCCGATCATCACGAGAAAAGGTGTGATTTCAATGGCGAACACTCAAAGTGTTCATCATATCAACCATATGATTCATGCTCTACCTTTCGGTATCACGTGTTCCGAGACCATGTCTGTACATGCTAGGCTCGTCAAGGCCACCTTAGTATCCGCATGTGCAAAACTGTCTTGCACCCGTTGTATGTACTTATTGAATCTATCACACCCGATCATCACGAGATGCTTCGAAACGACAAGTCTTGGCAATGGTGCTACTAAGGATGAACACTTTATTATCTTGAGATTTTAGTGAGGGATCATCTTATAATGCTACCGTCGCGATCTAAGCAAAATAAGATGCATAAAAGGATTAACATCACATGCAGTTCATATGTGATATGATATGGCCCTTTTGTCTTTGCGCCTTTGATCTTCATCTCCAAAGCACGGACATGATCTCCATCATCTTCGGGCATGATCTCCATCATCGTCGGCGTAGCGTCAAGGTCAATGGCGCCGTCTTCATGATTGACCTCCATGTAGCAACTATTACAACTACTTTGAAATACTACTCAACATGAAATTTAAAGACAACCATAAGGCTCCTGCCGGTTGCCACAATACAATAATGATCATCTCATACATATTCATCATCACATTATGGCCATATCACATCACCAAACCCTGCAAAAACAAGTTAGACGTCTCTAATTTGGTTTGCATATTTTACGTGGTTTAGGGTTTTCGAGAGAGATCTAATCTACCTACGAACATGAACACAACGTTGATACTAATGTTTTCAATAGAAGAGTAAATTGAATCTTCACTATAGTAGGAGAGACAGACACCCGCAAAGCCTCTTATGCAATACAAGTTGCATGTCGAACGAGGAACAAGTCTCATGAACGTGGTCATGTAAAGTTAGTCCGAGCCGCTTCATCCCACTATGCCACAAAGATGCAAAGTACTCAAACTAAAGATAACAAGAGCATCAACGCCCACAAAACCATTGTGTTCTACTCGTGCAACCATCTATGCATAGACACGGCTCTGATACCACTGTAGGATAACGTTGCATAGAAAACAAAAAATTTCCTACCGCGAACACGCAATCCAAGCCAAGATGCAATCTAGAAGACAGTAGCAACGAGGGGTTTATCGAGTCTCACCCTTGAAGAGATTCCAAAGCCTACAAGAGGAGGCTCTTGTTGCTGCGGTAGACGTTCACTTGCCGCTTGCAAAAGCGCGTAGAAGATCTTGATCACGATCGGTTCCGGCGCCACGAACGGGCAGCACCTCCGTACTCGGTCACACGTTCGGTTGTTGATGAAGACGACGTCCACCTCCCGTTCCAGCGGGCAGCGGAAGTAGTAGCTCCTCTTGAATCCGACAGCACGACGGCGTGGTGTCGGTGGCGGTGGAGAACTCCGGCGGAGCTTCGCTAAAGCTACGCGGAAGATATGGAGGAGAGGGGGGCGGCTAGGGTTTGGGAGGGGGTGGCCGGCCTCAAGGGGGTGCGGCCAACTTGTGGCTTTGGTGTGTCCGGCCCCCTCCCCTATGCCCCTCATTATATAGGTGGAACCCCAAGTGTTGGTATCCAAGTCTTCGAATAAGACCCGAACCAAAAACCTTCCATATGGAGGGGAAACCTAGCCAAGCTAGGACTCCCACTTGAGGTGGGAGTTCCACCTCCCATATGGGGGGGTGGCCGGCCCCCTAAAGGGGAGTCCACTTGGGACTCCTCCCCCACTAGGGTTGGCCGGCCATGGAGGTGGAGTCCCATGTGGACTCCACCTTCCTTGGTGGTTTCTTCCGGACTTTTCTAGAACCTTCTAGAACCTTCCATAGAACCTTCCGTGACATTTTAATTCACATAAAATGACATCCTATATATGAATCTTATTCTCCGGACCATTCCGGAACTCCTCGTGATGTCCGGGATCTCATCCGGGACTCCGAACAAATATTCGAACTCCATTCCATATTCAAGTTCTACCATTTCAACATCCAACTTTAAGTGTGTCACCCTACGGTTCGTGAACTATGCGGACATGGTTGAGTACTCACTCCGACCAATAACAAATAGCGGGATCTGGAGATCCATAATGGCTCCCACATATTCAACGATGACTTTAGTGATCGAATGAACCATTCACATACAATACCAATTCCCTTTGGCACGCGATATTTTACTTGTCCGAGGTTTAATCTTCGGTATCACTCTATACCTTTTTCAACCTCGTCTCCTGACAAGTACTCTTTACTCGTACTGTGGTATGTGGTCTCTTATGAACTCATTCATATGCTTGCAAGACATTAGACGACATTCCACCGAGAGGGCCCAGAGTATATCTATCCGTCATCGGGATGGACAAATCCCACTGTTGATCCATATGCCTCAACTCATACTTTCCGGATACTTAATCCCACCTTTATAGCCACCCATTTACGCAGTGGTGTTTGGTGTAATCAAAGTACCTTTCCGGTATAAGTGATTTACATGATCTCATGGTCATAAGGACTAGGTAACTATGTATCGAAAGCTTATAGCAAATAACTTAATGACGAGATCTTATGCTACGCTTAATTGGGTGTGTCCATTACATCATTCATATAATGATATAACCTTGTTATTAATAACATCCAATGTTCATGATTATGAAACTAATCATCCATTAATCAACAAGCTAGTTTAAGAGGCATACTAGGGACTTCTTGTTGTTTACATATCACACATGTACTAATGTTTCGGTTAATACAATTATAGCATGATATATAAACATTTATCATAAACATAAAGATATAAATAATAACCACTTTATTATTGCCTCTAGGGCATATCTCCTTCAATGCCGGCACGGTACTAGGCTACCATAGCCTTCCCCTCGAGTGGAGCTTATAAGTCATATTCCTCGGTCCTTCATGAGCTTACTAGAGATTCACCCAAATCTCCCACACTATGACCAGTAGTGTCACTCGTATAGGTGTGTTCTTCAAAGAACGCCATGTAGGACAACGTCTTCGCTCATCAAGAGCCGCTCAGAACACATTAAGACATTGTCAACCCGCCTTACAGTAGCTATGAGAGAATTGCATCTGCAGCGGAGTGGGAGTATTAATTTTTCTCTCAACTCAGTTGCTCCGGTTTGTTTTCCCAGGTCCTAGTTCACGGAATTTCCGATCACATAGGTTGGGTTACCCCCTTGGCAACTCAAGTGGGTCTCAAACCCATCTCCCTCGATGCAAGGTCTATCATGTTTCTTGATAGTCCTTTTGTGAAAGGATCTGCCAGATTTTTAGCACTTTGGACATAATCCAATGCTATGACTCCGGAGTTCTTCAGTTTTCTGACAGACTTCAGTCTCCTCTTGATATGTTTGGAACTTTTCATATTATCCTTAGAACTTTTCACTTTGATAATCACAGTTTGATTATCACAGTTCATGAGGATGTCCGGTATTGGTTTTTCAACCATAGGCAAGTCCATCAAGAGCTCACGAAGCCATTCCGCTTCGACAGTAGCTGTATCTAATGCTGTGAGTTCTGCTTCCATAGTTGACCTCGTTAAGATGGTCTGCTTGCAAGACTTCCAGGAAACAGCGCCACCACCAAGATTGAAAACATATCCACTTATGGCCTTCATCTTAGCATCTGTAATCCAATTGGAATCACTATACCCTTCAAGTCCTCTTGGATACCCGGTATAATGAATTCCATAACTCATGGTTTCCTTAAGATAGCGCATTACTCTCTCAAGAGCATGCCAATGATCATCTCCCAGGTTGGCCATAAACCGGCTAAGTTTGCATACAGCAAACGAGATATCAGGCCTCGTAGCGCAAGCTAAATACATGAGTGAACCAATGATTTGAGAGTATCTTAATTGATCTCTAGTTGTCTTTTCATTCTTTCGAAGCAATACACTAGGATCATAAGGTGTGAGAGAAGATTTGCAATCAACATAGCCAAATCTGCTTAACACCTTCTCAACATAATGAGATTGCACAAGTGTAATCCCATTATTCCAATCTCTCAATAACTTGATGTTCAATATAATATCAGCTTCTCCAAGATCTTTCATCTCGAAACACTGAGATAAGAAGGTTTTTACCTCCTTAATCACTTTGAGACTTGTCCCAAAAATTAGTATGTCATCCACATACAAGCATAGGACAACTCCCTCACGCCCACCATGGCGGTAGTACACACATTTGTCGGCTTCATTAACAACAAAGCCCACATATGTCAAAGTTCTTTCAAACTTCTCATGCCATTGTTTGGGTGCTTGTTTGAGACCATACAAAGATTTCTTTAATTTACACACCTTTCTTTCTTGACCTTGTAGTACGAAACCATCAGGCTGTTCCATGTAAATTTCCTCGTCCAACTCTCCATTTAGGAAAGCCGTCTTAACGTCCATTTGATGAACGAGAAGACCGTGTGAGGCAGCCAATGACAGTAGTACTTGAATGGTGGTCAATCTCGCCACTGGTCAGTAGGTATCGAAGAAATCTTCACCTTCCTTTTGGATATAGCCTTTGGCTACAAGCCAAGCTTTGTACTTCTCAATAGTACCATCAGCTCGAAGCTTCTTCTTAAATACCCATTTACATCCTACAGGTTTTCACCCATAAGAACGCTCAGTTAACTCCCACGTTCCATTAGCCAAGATGGAATCCATCTCGCTTTGAACCGCTTCCTTCCAGTAGTCTGCATCAGGAGATGCGAGAGCTTCTGAAATGGTAGTGGGAGTATCATCCACAAGATACACAATGAAATCATTACCAAAAGACTTTGCAGTCCTTTGTCTCTTACTCCTTGTGGGAGCTTCATTGTCATCTTCATCAGAATGTAGCATCTCTTCATTCAAAGATGGTGCCAACATTCATGGCGTCCACTCCAGATTTCACCACAAGAAATCTATAAGCAATGCTATGGGAAGCATAGCCAAGAAAGACACAGTCCACGGTTTTTGGTCCAAGCTTTCGCTTCTTGGTGATTGGCAAATTCACTTTAGCCAAACAACCCCAAGTTCGTAGGTAGGAGAGTGTTAGTCTTTTCTTTTCCCATTCCTCATAAGGGGTAATCTCTTTATTCTTGGTTGGAACACGGTTTAGGACATGATACAAAGTCAATATAGCCTCCCCCCACCATTCCTTGGATAAACCCGAAGCATCTAACATGGCGTTAACCAAATCTGTTAGAGTACAGTTTTTTCCTTTCCGCAATCCCATTGGATTGTGGGGAATTGGGAGGCGTCCTCTCATGTATTATACCATGTTCCGCACAGAATAAATTGAACTCATTAGAAAAGTACTCTCCACCACGATCGGACCGAACCCTTTTTATCTTTCTTTCAAGTTGATTCTCAACTTCAGCCTTGTAGATTTTAAAGAAATCAAGAGCCTCATCTTTAGTTTTCAGTAGATACACATAACAATATCTAGTGGAATCATCAATCAAAGTCATGAAATATTTCTTTCCACCTCTTGTCAACTCACCATTCATCTCACATAGATCTGAATGTATGAGCTCTAGTGGTGCCAAGTTTCTTTCCTTCGCAGGCTTGTGAGGCTTGCGAGGCTGCTTTGCTTGCACACAAGCATGGCACTTAGAGCCTTTGACAAAGGTGAATTTCGGAATTAAACTCATATCAGAAAGCCTTGTCATACAACCAAAATTAACATGACAAAGTCGTGAATGCCAAACATTAGTTTCATTAACACTAGTGCTTACATGGTTCACAACATTATCGCAGTCTTCTAGAGAGAAGCGAAACATTCCCTCACATTCATAGCCCTTTCCAACAAAAGTTCCATACTTAGACAGTACAACTTTATTGGACTCAAACACCAACTTAAACCCATCTTTCATAAGACGGGAGCCACTAACGAGATTCTTCTTGATAGAAGGGACATGCAACACGTTCTTCAGTTGCACGATCTTTCCCGAAGTAAACTTTAGATCTACCGTGCCAACACCACGAACAGTAGCATGTAACCCATTTCCCATCATTACTGAGGAACCTCGGGCCTGATAAGAGGTAAACATGGAGATGTCAGCACACACATGAACATTGGCACCTGTATCAACCCACCATTCTGTGGGCCGAAACACCGAAAAAACAGTAGGTAATATATTACCATACCATGTAGTTCCTTCCTCTGTGTTCCCAATGACCATGCTGACAGAATTTGAGTTCTGTCCAGCCTACATTTCTTTTCTTTGTGTTGTGGACAGCGATTGGCCCAATGGCCTGTCTCGCCACACACCCAGCAAGGATCTTTCTTCTCCGTTTTCCCCTTCTTCTTGAAGTTGGTAGTCTGGGAGACTCCCTTGTTCTTTCCCTTGGACTTTTGGGCATTTTTCTGAACCATATTGGCAGCAGAACGTCCCTCGGTTCCTCCAGTGTGTTTGTCTTTTGCCCTCGCCTTCTCCTCAACATCTAGAGAGCCCATGATGTTCTCAACAGAGAACTCATGCCTCTGATGTTTCAGAGAAGTGGCAAAGTTCCTCCATGAAGGGGGAAGCTTAGCGACAATGCATCCCGCGACAAACTTGTCCGGTAGCACACACTTGAGGAGCTCAAGTTCCTTTGCCATGATCTGTATCTCATGAGCCCGTTCTACCACAGATCGGTTCTCAACCATTCTGTAGTCATTGAACTGCTCCATAGCATACAGTTCACCTCCGGCATTGGCAGCACCAAACTTAGCGTCCAGTGCATCCCACAGTTCCTTCCCATTTCGGATGTGCAGATAAGCATCAACCAACTTGTCTCCAAGCACACTTAGGACAACACCTACAAAGATTACGGTGGCATCCCCAAACGCTTTATCCTCTCCAGGAGTAAGCGGACCTCTAGGATTACCTTCCGCAACTCGGTGCACGCCCATAGAAGTGAGCCACAAGAGGGTCTTATTCTGCCATCTCTTGAAATGAGAACCCATAAACGGGCTTGGTTTGAGCGCAGCAGCAAAACCAGACGGTGAAAATTGTCTAAGCAAATAAGGTTTTTGGATTGTTGGATTATTAGGCAATTTCCGTGTGAGTTTAATTACCGAAAACAACATTACAGATGCACAAGCATACTTAACCACACGCATCAGACTAAGCACATGCATCAGATCAGGACATGGAACAAATAGCAGTGCAAGATAGGAGAGGAAAAACATATAGATCGCGACCGGGAAGGTCGCACCAGCAGTAGCACCATCACCATGAGAGTTGTTGATGTCGCCCATGGTGTAGTTGGAGTCGTCGATGAAGCAATCGAACCGGCGAAGAAGAGCACGAACAGCAGCGAGCAGTCGCGCCGAGACGCTCCCCAAAAACCTTATCGCCCGTCTCCCGGTGCAGGATCTCAACGGACGGGGTTTCGGAGGCCTGTTCTCCCGGACGGTTGTGCACGCAGTCGCCGGGATGGGGAAGACTAGAGAGCAGCGCAGCAAAAAGAACTTCGCGAGAGTTCTGAGAGCTCGTATTCTGCAGATCTGATCTGTCCCCTTGTATAGCCTGGGAGGAGAGCCAGCCCGACCGCGTTGCCACGCGTAGGAAGCCAGGGACTTCCTTGAGTGTGTCTCGAACTCAAACTCGAGTCACGAAATGGGATGTGTGTGCGTGCGTGTCGTGTCGTGACGTGACGTGACGTGCCGAGCCGAGGCGGGGCGGGCGGAGGAGGAGGAGTGCGCGAGGACTCCTTCTATTCTCACTCACTTGGAAGGAGTAGAACATCAGCCCTTATATACCACTCCAACTCCCTCCCAACTAGCAATGTGGGACTAAACTTTGTTCCCCAAGGCTGTCCCAAGCTATCAACGTGATGGGCATTGAGATTTCAGAAATTGTAGACTATATAGACTGCAGCCCATCTACATTTAACAGAGCAGTCGTTTAGAAAAAAGAACTAGATGAAGAGCATAGATAGAGATAAACGAACTAGGAAAATATCACAGACATGTCATCCTGGGGGAGTTCACATTTCTCCCCTTCTTCCAAGGCAGAGCTGAGTCCAAGCTTAGAGCATCTCCAGTCGCGTCCCCCAAATGGACCGCGGACAAGAAATGGGAAAAAAACTGTCCAGTCGCGTCCCCCAAAGCTAATCTCCTCCAAACTCTATGCATAGAGTCTCTACCGGGGACGCCGGACATAAAAACAGCGTCCACATGCATGCATGCAGCCCCTAGTCCCCACATGCTAGTCTCTTTCCCCACACTTTCTCTCACCTACTTTTCTCACATGGGGTGGTCCCCTTTATTAAAATGCATGCATCCGGACGCTGTTTCAGGGACGCGGCTGGGAAGGGCCTCTTTTTTGTACAGATTTTTGGTCTTTTTTTATCCGGCGCGGTCCCAAACGTGCCCCAAATCATTTGTGCCGGACGCTTTTTGAGGGACGCGACTGGAGATGCTCTTAGACGCTGACGGCTATAGCGACACACTTGACTGGTCTATTAATTCAACGGTTTCAATGCTTGTACTGCTCTAATTCACCATAAGTCCTAGTCAGGGTCCCACCCATTGGCAAAGAGAAATATCTCCATGCACTTTTTTCCAACCAAAAGCGCAAAAGTTTACTTCCTGCACTTTTTGAACCAAAACAAACATTAATTTTACTACAATTTTTATTCTATATATTTTAGTTTTACTTATACATGACTTATTTATCGCACCGTCCTTATAATTATGATCCACCGTATAATTAATGATGCGGATAATTTTGTCTATGTGGATGAACATGACGATGGATTGTTTGCCTCTCTTTTCAATAGCATACTAATAGATTTTCAACAAATTTAATCAAAACTAATATCATAACATTATTCATTGTCATATTAGTTAGCATAAACAAACTAGACATGCTGAAGATCAGTGGGTAAATAACTAGCACATTTTGTGAATAATATGCCCTTATTTTTCGTGTTTTTTTGATTGAAATAATTCAAATATATAAAAAATGTTGATATAAAATTAGCATTATTAGGAAGTGTTTTTCAATACAAATGCAACGATCCTAATTACGTACTATCTCTGTCCATAAATAGATGCCAAAAATTTATCTAAATTTGAATGTATCTAGACACGATTTAGTGTATAGATACATCCGAATTTAAATAAATCTTTGGCATCTATTTATGGACGGAGGGAGTACAATATAATCAAGATTGTTTTTCAATTTTTCAGTCAAAATATGTCTTGAAATACAACCACGGTTTATTCGTTGTAACAGAGATAGTACCCCTTTAATTTTGTACCACTCCAACAATTGAAACACACCGGCCACCAACCAGGTCTCAGTCAAGGCCCCATCCATTGGCGAAGAGAAATATCTTCAAGCGCTTTTCCGATGCACTTTTTCGTGGTAGCCACACAAGTCACCCCACCCTGACCCTTTGTGTTTATCCATCCCCTTTAACATTTCCGGCGAGCGTTTTCGTCCTGGGTTACGGGCCTGATCCAGCCCGGCCCTTGCCGTCCATGTATCCGAAGCTCTGTGCTTCTCCAGCCCGGAAAAGCCCGCTGCGAGCCCGTTATCCAGACAGAGACACGTGCAGGCCCGCCACGGCACCATGCCTGACTAGTCCTTCTATAAAACACAGGCGCCAGTCGGCCACCAAAAAGCAAGCCTACTCATCACTCATTCCTGCGCTTTTTTTCCCGGAGCCACAAGCTCTCACCGCGTCCCTGATCTTTCCCTCCCAAGAAGAGGAACAAGCAAGAGGTCTTGTGGAGTTCGATTCCACCATGGCCACCAAGCACGTGGACTCGTTCGACGAGCACGAGGTCGTCGACGCCGGCTGCGTCCGCGCCGTGCTGGGGGAGCTGGTACTCACCTTCCTCTTCGTCTTCACCGGAGTCGCCGCCGCCATGGCAGCCGGTACGCATGAGCCCCCCCCTCCGATTTCTCACTTAATTCTCCGGTCGATCGGTTCGTTTCTTGGCCTATTGATACACGCCGTGAGGGATCAGTTGTGCTCATGATTGGCCGGTTAAATTTGCAGGGGTGCCCGAGGTGCCGGGCGCGGCTATGCCGATTGCGTCGCTGGCCGGGGTGGCGCTCGCGCAGGCGCTGGCGGCGGGCGTGCTGGTGACGGCGGGGTTCCACGTCTCCGGCGGACACCTGAACCCGGCGGTGACGCTCGCGCTGCTGGCTCGCGGGCACATCACGGCCTTCAGGTCCGTGCTGTACGTGGCGGCCCAGCTGCTGGCCTCCTCCCTCGCCTGCATCCTGCTTCGATACCTCACCGGTGGCCAGGTACGATCCTACCCACCACCGCCCTATCAGCTAGCTGTGCAGTCACGATCCAAGAAACGAGGAAAAGATCTGTTTCTTCGTAGAGTCATACGCTCCGTGTCGTATCGTGTCCCACTGGGCAAGTAGGCATGGACACAGACTGACAGACCTCGCACAAGAATTTTACGGGCGGAGCCGCCCTGGTAATTTGATTGGCTAGCTTTTTGAAAGGTTGAGGACACAGTACGCAGGAGAGAACCAGATCACCAAAATCTTTCCTCCGACAAGAAGCACGAAGTCGTAAAATTGAACTAAAACACTCTACTAGGAGTACCAAATCACACCACTACGATTTTTAAACATTGTGAGAAGAAACGTATACTCTACCTATCAATTGTAGTTAATCAGTTGCCTTCATGATCTCCTGACACCTGTAGCTCGAACAAAGTAGGAATGATTCCCAAATCTAAACATTGTGCAATTGATGCAGGCTACTCCGGTGCACAGCCTAGGCGCAGGCATGGGCCCGATGCAAGGCCTGGTCATGGAGGTCATCCTCACCTTCTCCCTCCTCTTCGTCGTCTACGCGACCATCCTCGACCCGCGGACCACCGTGCCGGGGTACGGGCCGATGCTCACCGGCCTCATCGTCGGCGCAAACACCCTCGCCGGCGGCAACTTCTCCGGCGCGTCCATGAACCCCGCTCGGTCCTTCGGGCCCGCGTTGGCCACCGGAGTGTGGACAAACCACTGGATCTACTGGGTCGGCCCGCTCGTCGGTGGGCCGCTTGCCGGTTTCGTCTACGAGTCGGTGTTCATGGTCAAGAAGACGCACGAGCCTCTGCTCGGATGGGACTTCTAGATCAGCAGGCTGACCTGCATATTTGCGTCACATTTTGTCTGTCATGTATACATACATAGATGTGCGTATTAGGGAATCGATGTTGCTGTTAAATTGCTCCCGCGGAGTGATTCTAGGCGGATGTAGAAATGGTTCCTAGGGACTGCAATTGCTGGCCGTGTAAATAGATTGTTTGGAAAATGTAAAATGTTATGGACTGTATCTTGCTGCAAGCTATTGGTAAACGCCACACGCATGAAACGAACTCTTAGGCGGTGGCTCGCACATCTTCAGATCTTCTGATGCGTTTGCAATTATTGCCTCACATTTTATCTCATCTTGTTCTCCTGCGTACTTACCCATCCATTAGGACACAAAATTATTGAGAATTGGTGAAAATATATTGAAAATTAAACATAGTTGTATAATCGGCAATCTAATATGCATTGGACCAGATACACGACAGAGAAGGAACAAAGAACTCCCTCCTGTCCATAATAAGTATCGTGGTGTTAGGTTCAAGTCTACGCGTTGTTGAGGGACTTGCTTAGTGTTCCGGGCTTCACAACAGCTGATGAAAGTGGGGGCGACAACACAGGTGAAGTTCAGAGTCCTACCTTTCAGGGTGAAAATCCAAGGTCTGGCCTTAACTGGTTATGTCTGGCAATAACATTGATGGAGGCATTGTTTTGAGAGCGGAGACTATCTTCCGGGTGAAAACCTAAGATCTTTGATCAGGCGACGACGGTGTTGGAGTATTGTTTCCTTCTTGAAGGTGTCGTTTTTGGAGAGTTTGTATTTCAGGAGTTGTTTTGGTGGTGGATGTATTGCTTTGTTGTTAGGCTCGAGATACTGTAGCGGGGCTTTTGTTTCTTAGTTTTCTTTTCTATTTTTTGGTTGTGTGCATCTGTAGTGTCATTAGGGTGGTGCGTTGTTGCAGAGGCTGAGTGTAATTGATATCTTTTGATATTAATATATTCCCTTTATCGAAAAAAAGTATCATGGCGTTAATTTAAATTTAAACTAATGACATAACAATTACGAATTAGAGGAAGTAATTATAATTAACAAACGAAAGCTAACCAACCTCGGAGCCATGTCCGAACTTTCTATGCTCATACACAAATGCCGCCTTTTCGAAATCTAATTTTAAAATGTCCGAACTTTCTATGCTCGTACATAAATGCCGCCTTTTCGAAATCTAATTTTAAAATGCTCATAAGTGTATGATAAGGTCAAGTGATCTTTCCTACAGCAGACACTTAGGATGAAAGGTTTTTCTCCAGAGTGGCGTGCTCTAATTTATGATTTTGTGTATGGAGGTAGTGTGGCAATCCGGGTTAATGATGACACCGGCCACTATTTTCAAATACGAAAAGGGTTACGCCAAGGGGATCCGCTATCACCGATGTTGTTTAACATTGTAGCGGATATGTTAGCGATACTCATAGAGCGGGCCAAGTCTGATGGTCAGATTGAAGGTGTGATCCCACATTTGGTTGATGGGGGTTTATCTATCCTTCAATATGCCGACGATACAATTCTATTTATGGATCACGATCTCGAAAAAGCTCGCAATCTGAAATTAATTTTAGCGGCTTTTGAGCAGTTCTCGGGATTGAAAATCAATTTTCATAAAATTGAATTGTTCTATTTCGGAGATGCCCAAAATGATATGACTCTATATACAGAGTTGTTTGGTTGTGGGCAAGGCCAATTTCCTATTCGCTATTTGGGTATTCCGATTCATTATCGGAGACTTACAATTGCTGAATGGAAAATTATGGAAGAAAGATTACAAAAACGCCTTAGTAGTGTGAAGGGTAAATTGTTGTCCCTCGGAGGAAGATTGGTTCTCATTAATTCAGTACCGACAAATATTACAAAAACACCTTAGTAGTTGGAAGGGTAAATTGTTGTCCCTCGGAGGAAGATTGGTTCTCATTAATTCAGTACCGACAAATATGGTACTGTATATGTTATCATTCTTCCTGTTGCCAAAAGGAATTCTGCATAAACTCGATTATTATCGATCCAGATTCTTTTGGCAAGGGGACAGCGAGAAAAAGAAATATCGACTGGTTAAATGGAGTATAGTTTGTAGTCCCAAAGATCAAGGCGGACTGGGAGTTCATGACCTGGAGGTCAAGAATTCAGCTCTTCTGGGTAAATGGCTTTTTAAGCTTCTTACTGAGGATGGGATTTGGCAAACTATTCTTCGTAGAAATTATATTGGCTCGAAGACGCTATCCCAAGTGGTTTGGAAACCTGGGGATTCTCACTTCTGGGCTCGTCTCATGGCGACAAAAAATGTATTCTTTCGCCATGGTACTTTCTCTATTAAGAATGGAGAACAGATACGGTTCTGGGAAGATGTTTGGTTACACAATGCTTCCTTAAGTGAACAGTATCCTTCCTTGTATAGTATTGTTCGTCGCAAAAGTGATACCATTGCCACAGTTATGGCTACCTCACCTCCGAATGTGACGTTCAGACGGGTTTTACTTGGACAAAGGCTATTGGCATGGAATGCTTTAATTCAACGGCTGGGAGATATTCACCTATCACCTGAACCGGACGAATTTAGATGGAATCTTCATGTAGATGACACTTTCTCGGTCAAATATTTATACAATGTGATTTTTCATTCTGATATACCGGTTGATAATAATAAGAAAATCTGGAAGATGAAAATACCATTAAAAATTAAATTTTTTGGATGGTATCTTCGTTGTGGAGTTATTCTTATCAAAGATAATCTTGTCAAGCGGAATTGGCACGGAAATTCAAGGTGTGTTTTTTGTCATCAAGATGAAACTATTAAACACTTTTTTTTCCAGTGCCATTTTGCGAGATCTATTTGGTCAGTCATCCAAGTAGCATCTACCCTGTATCCCCCGAGTAGTGTAGCCAATGTCTTTGGCAACTGGCTTCACGGTATCGATTCAAGGTTTAAGTTGCTTCTTAGGGTGGGGGCGCTAGCAGTTAACTGGGCACTCTGGCTAAGTAGAAATGACAAGGTTTTTAATGATAAAAATTGTTTTTTGTTGCAGGTCATCTACAGATGTACAGGTATTTTCCGTTTATGGTTACCTCTTCAACGGATGGAGAACCGAGACCTATTTATGGAGATCTGTACACGGTTGAAGGCTACGGCGAGGGATACTTTTTCCCTACATGGGTGGCGGCCCACCTGCTGGCCTCCTCCCTCGCCTGCATCCTCCTGCGGTACCTCACCGGTGGCCAGGTACGATCCTACCCACCACCGCTAGCTGTGCAGTCACGATCCAATAAACCAGGAAAAGATCTGTTTCTTCGTAGAGTCATATGCTCCGTGTCGTCTCGTGTCCCACTGGGCAAGTAGGCATGGACACAGACCTCACACAAGAATTTTATGGGCGGAGCCGCCCTGGTAATTTGATTGGCTTTTGAAAGGTTGAGAACCAGATCACCAAAATATTTCCTCCGACAAGAAGCACCAAGTCGTAAAATTAAACTAAAACACTCTACTAGGAGTACCAAATCACACCACTACGATTTTTAAACATTGTGAGAAGACACGTATACTCTACCGACCAATTGTAGTTAATCAGTTGCCTTCATGGTCTCCTGACACCTGTAGCTCTAACAAAACAAGAATGATTCCAAATCTAAACATTGTGCAATTGATGCAGGATACTCCGGTGCACAGCCTAGGCTCAGGCATGGGCCCGATGCAAGGCCTGGTCATGGAGGTCATCCTCACTTTCTCCCTCCTGTTCGTCGTCTACGCAACCATCCTCGACCCGCGGACCACCGTGCCGGGGTACGGGCCGATGCTCACCGGCCTCATCGTCGGCGCAAACACCCTCGCCGGCGGCAACTTCTCCGGCGCATCCATGAACCCCGCTCGGTCCTTCGGGCCCGCGTTGGCCACCGGGGTGTGGACCAACCACTGGATCTACTGGGTCGGCCCGCTCGTCGGTGGGCCGCTTGCCGGTTTCGTCTACGAGTCGGTGTTCATGGTCAAGAAGACGCACGAGCCTCTGCTCGGATGGGACTTCTAGATCAGCAGGCTGACCTGCATATTTGCGTCACATTTTGTCTGTCATGTATACATACATAGATGTGCGTATTAGGGAATCGATGTTGCTGTTAAATTGCTCCCGCGGAGTGATTCTAGGCGGATGTAGAAATGGTTCCTAGGGACTGCAATTGCTGGCCGTGTAAATAGATTGTTTGGAAAATGTAAAATGTTATGGACTGTATCTTGCTGCAAGCTATTGGTAAACGCCACACGCATGAAACGAACTCTTAGGCGGTGGCTCGCACATCTTCAGATCTTCTGATGCGTTTGCAATTATTGCCTCACATTTTATCTCATCTTGTTCTCCTGCGTACTTACCCATCCATTAGGACACAAAATTATTGAGAATTGGTGAAAATATATTGAAAATTAAACATAGTTGTATAATCGGCAATCTAATATGCATTGGACCAGATACACGACAGAGAAGGAACAAAGAACTCCCTCCTGTCCATAATAAGTATCGTGGTGTTAGGTTCAAGTCTACGCGTTGTTGAGGGACTTGCTTAGTGTTCCGGGCTTCACAACAGCTGATGAAAGTGGGGGCGACAACACAGGTGAAGTTCAGAGTCCTACCTTTCAGGGTGAAAATCCAAGGTCTGGCCTTAACTGGTTATGTCTGGCAATAACATTGATGGAGGCATTGTTTTGAGAGCGGAGACTATCTTCCGGGTGAAAACCTAAGATCTTTGATCAGGCGACGACGGTGTTGGAGTATTGTTTCCTTCTTGAAGGTGTCGTTTTTGGAGAGTTTGTATTTCAGGAGTTGTTTTGGTGGTGGATGTATTGCTGTTGTTAGGCTCGAGATACTGTAGCGGGGCTTTTGTTTCTTAGTTTTCTTTTCTATTTTTTGGTTGTGTGCATCTGTAGTGTCATTAGGGTGGTGCGTTGTTGCAGAGGCTGAGTGTAATTGATATCTTTTGATATTAATATATTCCCTTTATCGAAAAAAAGTATCATGGCGTTAATTTAAATTTAAACTAATGACATAACAATTACGAATTAGAGGAAGTAATTATAATTAACAAACGAAAGCTAACCAACCTCGGAGCCATGTCCGAACTTTCTATGCTCATACACAAATGCCGCCTTTTCGAAATCTAATTTTAAAATGTCCGAACTTTCTATGCTCGTACATAAATGCCGCCTTTTCGAAATCTAATTTTAAAATGCTCATAAGTGTATGATAAGGTCAAGTGATCTTTCCTACAGCAGACACTTAGGATGAAAGGTTTTTCTCCAGAGTGGCGTGCTCTAATTTATGATTTTGTGTATGGAGGTAGTGTGGCAATCCGGGTTAATGATGACACCGGCCACTATTTTCAAATACGAAAAGGGTTACGCCAAGGGGATCCGCTATCACCGATGTTGTTTAACATTGTAGCGGATATGTTAGCGATACTCATAGAGCGGGCCAAGTCTGATGGTCAGATTGAAGGTGTGATCCCACATTTGGTTGATGGGGGTTTATCTATCCTTCAATATGCCGACGATACAATTCTATTTATGGATCACGATCTCGAAAAAGCTCGCAATCTGAAATTAATTTTAGCGGCTTTTGAGCAGTTCTCGGGATTGAAAATCAATTTTCATAAAATTGAATTGTTCTATTTCGGAGATGCCCAAAATGATATGACTCTATATACAGAGTTGTTTGGTTGTGGGCAAGGCCAATTTCCTATTCGCTATTTGGGTATTCCGATTCATTATCGGAGACTTACAATTGCTGAATGGAAAATTATGGAAGAAAGATTACAAAAACGCCTTAGTAGTGTGAAGGGTAAATTGTTGTCCCTCGGAGGAAGATTGGTTCTCATTAATTCAGTACCGACAAATATTACAAAAACACCTTAGTAGTTGGAAGGGTAAATTGTTGTCCCTCGGAGGAAGATTGGTTCTCATTAATTCAGTACCGACAAATATGGTACTGTATATGTTATCATTCTTCCTGTTGCCAAAAGGAATTCTGCATAAACTCGATTATTATCGATCCAGATTCTTTTGGCAAGGGGACAGCGAGAAAAAGAAATATCGACTGGTTAAATGGAGTATAGTTTGTAGTCCCAAAGATCAAGGCGGACTGGGAGTTCATGACCTGGAGGTCAAGAATTCAGCTCTTCTGGGTAAATGGCTTTTTAAGCTTCTTACTGAGGATGGGATTTGGCAAACTATTCTTCGTAGAAATTATATTGGCTCGAAGACGCTATCCCAAGTGGTTTGGAAACCTGGGGATTCTCACTTCTGGGCTCGTCTCATGGCGACAAAAAATGTATTCTTTCGCCATGGTACTTTCTCTATTAAGAATGGAGAACAGATACGGTTCTGGGAAGATGTTTGGTTACACAATGCTTCCTTAAGTGAACAGTATCCTTCCTTGTATAGTATTGTTCGTCGCAAAAGTGATACCATTGCCACAGTTATGGCTACCTCACCTCCGAATGTGACGTTCAGACGGGTTTTACTTGGACAAAGGCTATTGGCATGGAATGCTTTAATTCAACGGCTGGGAGATATTCACCTATCACCTGAACCGGACGAATTTAGATGGAATCTTCATGTAGATGACACTTTCTCGGTCAAATATTTATACAATGTGATTTTTCATTCTGATATACCGGTTGATAATAATAAGAAAATCTGGAAGATGAAAATACCATTAAAAATTAAATTTTTTGGATGGTATCTTCGTTGTGGAGTTATTCTTATCAAAGATAATCTTGTCAAGCGGAATTGGCACGGAAATTCAAGGTGTGTTTTTTGTCATCAAGATGAAACTATTAAACACTTTTTTTTCCAGTGCCATTTTGCGAGATCTATTTGGTCAGTCATCCAAGTAGCATCTACCCTGTATCCCCCGAGTAGTGTAGCCAATGTCTTTGGCAACTGGCTTCACGGTATCGATTCAAGGTTTAAGTTGCTTCTTAGGGTGGGGGCGCTAGCAGTTAACTGGGCACTCTGGCTAAGTAGAAATGACAAGGTTTTTAATGATAAAAATTGTTTTTTGTTGCAGGTCATCTACAGATGTACAGGTATTTTCCGTTTATGGTTACCTCTTCAACGGATGGAGAACCGAGACCTATTTATGGAGATCTGTACACGGTTGAAGGCTACGGCGAGGGATACTTTTTCCCTACATGGGTGGCGGCCCACCTGCTGGCCTCCTCCCTCGCCTGCATCCTCCTGCGGTACCTCACCGGTGGCCAGGTACGATCCTACCCACCACCGCTAGCTGTGCAGTCACGATCCAATAAACCAGGAAAAGATCTGTTTCTTCGTAGAGTCATATGCTCCGTGTCGTCTCGTGTCCCACTGGGCAAGTAGGCATGGACACAGACCTCACACAAGAATTTTATGGGCGGAGCCGCCCTGGTAATTTGATTGGCTTTTGAAAGGTTGAGAACCAGATCACCAAAATATTTCCTCCGACAAGAAGCACCAAGTCGTAAAATTAAACTAAAACACTCTACTAGGAGTACCAAATCACACCACTACGATTTTTAAACATTGTGAGAAGACACGTATACTCTACCGACCAATTGTAGTTAATCAGTTGCCTTCATGGTCTCCTGACACCTGTAGCTCTAACAAAACAAGAATGATTCCAAATCTAAACATTGTGCAATTGATGCAGGATACTCCGGTGCACAGCCTAGGCTCAGGCATGGGCCCGATGCAAGGCCTGGTCATGGAGGTCATCCTCACTTTCTCCCTCCTGTTCGTCGTCTACGCAACCATCCTCGACCCGCGGACCACCGTGCCGGGGTACGGGCCGATGCTCACCGGCCTCATCGTCGGTGCAAACACCCTCGCCGGCGGCAACTTCTCCGGCGCATCCATGAACCCCGCTCGGTCCTTCGGGCCCGCGTTGGCCACCGGGGTGTGGACCAACCACTGGATCTACTGGGTCGGCCCGCTGGTCGGTGGCCCCCTTGCCGGGTTCGTCTACGAGTCGGTGTTCATGGTCAAGAAGACGCACGAGCCTCTGCTCGGATGGGACTTCTAGACCAGCAGGCTGCTCGCTTATTTGCATCACATTTTGCGATGTATACATACAAGTGCGTACTAGGGATCGATGTTGCTGTTAAATTGTTCCGGCGGAGTGATTCTAGGCGGATGTAGAAATGGATTGTAGGGACTACAAGGTTGTTTCTCAAAAAGCTTTGATTAGGGCTGGCCGTGTAAATAGATTGTTTGGAAAATGTAAAATGTTATGGACTATATCTTGATGCAAGCTATTGGTAAACGCCACACGCATGAAACGAACTCTTAGGCGGTGGCTCGCACATCTTGAGATCTTCTGATGCGTTTGCAATATTGCCTCACATTTATCTCATCTTGTTCTCCTGCGCACTTGCCCATCCATTATGACACTAAATTATTGAGAATTGGTGGAAATATATTGAAAATTGAACATAGGTGTATAATCAGCAATCTAATATGCATCGGACCAGATACACGACAGAGAAGGAACAAAGAGCTCCTTCCTGTCCATAGTAAGTATCGTGGCGTTAATTTAAATTTAAACTAATACCATAACACTTACGAATTAGAGGAAGTAATTATAATTAACAAACGAAAGCTAACCAGCCTAGGAGCCATGTCCGAACTTTCTAAGCTCATACACAAATGCCGCTCATCATTTATAACGCGTTTTTATCCACTATATATGCATCAGTACGTTAATAATATGTCTATCTGAAAAACGCTTCGTCCGCTCCGCTCTCCCGCGGGCGGAGACGGGCGATCCCCACGACCTAGCGCCGCCAGGCCCAGTTTCCCTCTCTCCTCCCCTTCGCCGCCGTCGGCGCAGGCCGCCGGGCAAAGTCCCGAGTGGTGCCGGCGGCGGCGGACTCGCTCCTACCCGCGCGCGAGGCGGGCGACGCGGGATCTCCCGGAGCTGGCGGCGGTGCTCCTCGGTGGGCAAGGTTCCGGCGGCTGCTGCGCTCCTGCCGGGAGGCGGCGGTGCTGGGTGACGTGACGTGGCGGCGTCGGCGCAGCCTCTTGGCGGCGGGGCGGCATGGAGGTCAGCGGCGGTGCGGGCGGTGCGGTTCTGACCCAGATCTGGGCCTGCCTGGGCCCCATCTGGGCTTGGGCGGGCCAGATCTGGCATCCTAGGTCTGCTCCCGGCGGCTGGTGGAGACTCTCCTGCTGAGTGAGGCTAGGACGGCGGCGCGTGGACTGCAGCGCGGCCACGGGAGCTTCATGAGCCCGTCGGGCTCGGCCGGGCCAGAGGGCCCTGGTTTGCTCCTGTTGCTGCGTCCGGTCTGTCACCGCAGCTGGCGGTGGAGGTGGCGTCCTCCCGCGTGGCTGCTGTCCAAGCTCCCCTCGGCTCGGGGTGTTTCCTACCGGTTTCGTCGGTCTTCGTCGGTGGGTCACGGTGAAACGACGGTGGTGGTTGTGTGACCGTGGTAGCGCGAGTTGGTGGGTGGCGAGGTTGGCGGAGCATGACGGAGTGTCCGGGGCCGTGGGTCTTTGGGGGACGGGAGAAATCCTTGTCGATGGCCGACACCGACGCGGTGACGCTCGCGGGCGCCACCATTCCCTCTTGAGGGGCGTCGGGGTTTCCCCTTCCCACTGCCCTTCCGCATACCGGGGGAAACCCTAGGCTTGTTCGGGCAGCAGCGTCGTCATCGTCGCATCCCTTCTTGAAGGTGCTGCTTTGGTATGCGGCGCTTCGGAGGGCTAGGCTCGTGGTGGGAATCTTCCGGAGGGCGCATCGGTTGCGGATCATCAGCGTTTTCGTCGATCCGGCTTTGTCATCCTTTCTTTCTTTTTTCTTCTTCTTTTGTTTTCTCTTGGGCTCTGATGTGCTGTTTGCCCCAGTGGTGGTCGCTATCTTGTATCAGTTTGTTGCTATATTAATATAGCGGGGCGAAAGCCTATTTCGAGGAATAATATGTCTATCTCTCACATGATCCCATCCAACTGTGATATGGACTCTTCACAAAAACAAAAAAGAAATTGTGCTTGGCAAACGTGAGTGCGATAGCGTCCGGGCGTGAGGCAATACCAAGTTGTCGGGTTATTTTTCAGGTGGGGCTTGACAACTCTAATTTTTTTCCTATTTTTTCTTTCAAAAACGGTTGTCTAGATTTGAACAGATGCCCCTGATTACGTCCTGATGGCGCGCTAGAATCCACACATTCCCCCAATATCTCTGTCAAAAAAAAAATGCACGACGATGATCTGATTTCATTCCGATAATCGTTCTGAGTTTTTCTAAATGCAAGTCTTCAATTTTGTGTTAATCGTTAGATCATTTCAAAAACAATTTTCTTCAAGTTCATTACAACTTGTTGACGCTTTGAATTTCCTTTAACCACTATCTTTATTCCGTCGATCTACACAACTCTCATATTGGAAAAAAAAAATTGAAACGAGTGGCAAAAGATTTGTCACTATTCATTAATTAAGGGGAAGAGTTTAGACACGACCAAGGTCCTAGATGATGAGGACATCCCTACCTCACTATTACCGCCGTCATTACAAGTTGAAGATGAACATGCTGTGAAGTTCAAGTCCAATGAAGTTAGGATTGGACCCATTACAAGGGCTCGTGCGAAGCTACTTAAACAACAGGTGAACTTGTTCCTAAACGATACTTTGATTGATGAGAACTTTATACTGCCTAAGTTCTATTACTTATGTATGATCAGGTATGAAGAGAGAGCAAGCATCGCACGAGGAGGAGAGGAGCAGCTGGACCAGAAGATGGACGTGAAGCTGGACATGGAGCTGGACATGAAGACATCCCATGGACGCGCGAGGGATGAGCGGGAGGCATGCGCGAGAGGAGAAGATGTTGTCCAGGCCGGTGCCAGATCCGGTCCGACTGGCCGTGCCGTCAGCCATCCGGTCCCAGGGCAGGTCCGACCGGATCCCGCGCCGGGTCCATCCGGTCGAAACCGGCTGCGGCGCTTGTGCCAACCGGGCGCATCCAGTAAGCCCGGAAGCCTCGCCCGGTCCACACCCGGCGCCAGGCCCGGTTGAAACCGGACCGGCCGGTCCCATACCCGGTCGACTGGCCCCAGACCGGCCGAATCCGAGTCTGTCTCGACCAGATCTATTCTGGGTCGGTTATTTTCGTACTTTTACACCATATTGTTTGATTTGGTGTAGATTTGAAAGTCTTGTGTGATCTGTTGTTCCATTGGAAATTAGTAGATTGCAACTTATCGCTTCGTGGTCGGCGGCTACATGCGCAAGTGTGTGGAGTTGCGAATATCTTGCAGGGTTGAGAGCTGTTACATTGGCGACAGAGATCAATCGAGAGATCTCGTTTCATCATACAAGTTATCATCCACTACATCGTGACCATCAATATGTAACACCTTTGTGGTGGATATTTGGATTTTATTGAGATTGCAATTTTCAGTTTGAGTTTGATGTATGAGAATATGTATATTATATATCTCGTTCTTTAGTACAAGTTGTGATCCAACTAGTATGACAGGGCATGTAGGGGGAACATATGCATTAGTTGGAGTAAAATGGTAATATGGAACTGAACAATGACCAAAAAATTTGGGTCCTACTATGACTTTTTACCTTTACTTTGTTGCCTCACTCGGGATTAATGAGTGTGTGTTACTATTTTCCAACTGACCAACAATGATGATCTCATATATTTTGAGGTAGAATATTTGATATTCAACATCTTCTCATAAAAGCAAAGGCAGTACTCCTTCCATCTTAAATCTAGTGGTAGAGGTATCTATACTAGAGGAGTACACTAGTGAGATGTGTAGTATAATCTCTACCGTAGGACGTGATGTCCATAGAAGAAGGTCCACTTTTCTTCCTTCAACCATTTGGAAAGTTCACTTTTTGTCCTAAAAGTTATTTTTAGTTCAGAACGAACCTTGAACTTTTGGAATAGTTCACTTTTCATCCCTTTTCAGTGAGGTGAAGAAAATCGCTAATGTGGAAACAAGAAATAGTCAACCAATCGAATTGGTTTTGAATCAGACTACGTCTAAGATAGTTGAGATGTCGAACCCAACATCTTTAATGATTTTTTTGAAACCCCAGTGTCTCTGAACCATTCTCTCGCTTGATTTCTATCTCCCAATTCACTTAAATTAGAGAGTTATTCCATGATGGCCCACTTGCTTTGCTTATCAGCATCGTCCAGCCTATCTGCCCTCGATGCCATGACTTTTTTTTCACCCGTGGCAGATATTTACGTGGCTCAACCAGGATAAGGACTAAAAGTGGATGATTCCGAGATTTCAAGGTCTATTGTAAACCAAAAGAAAGTTCTAGGACCAAAAGTGAACTTTTACTAGAGTTTAAGGACCAAAAGTGGACTTTCTTCATGTCCATATAAATACTCATCAAACACATATTGAAATTACAATTCTATACTTATCTTTGTAGCCTATTTAAGTCCATGCTTATAAGAGAGTAGACAAGTGAACCCGAAACAACGTTTACTTGCATTTACACACTTTTACAATTCCAACACTTAATTAATCAAAAATTACAAAAAACATTTATGTTTATTGAATTTAAATCTTTCACATAAACTACAACATTACCATTACCATACTACTTTATGTATCACTTAGTTTTAACTTTCACATTCCATTTACTTTATTTACTTTGAAACATATTCACTTTACCTTATCACTTCACATTTTTTAAAATTCTAAGAGCATCTCTAACAGAGTCCGTAAATCCCGTCGGAACTGAATTTTTCCGGCGGATTTATGGGTTCGGGCCGAAAGATGCGCAGAACAGCACCCGAATCGGTGGGCCGACCGGTATTAGAAGTTCGGGGGCCCGAGAAACTGGAGCGTCGACCTGTATAAATACAGGCCGCGGAGGGGAGTTGGGTTCCAAAACCCTACTCCCCCACCGCCCCTATAGCCGCTCCGCCGCGTCGACTCTCCACCTCCGGCGAGGAATTATTTCGTCGCTGTCGACTTCTCCGCTCCGCCGCCCCTCCCACCGCAATGGGGCGCTTAAGACGCGTCGGTCGGGGAGGGGGCGAATCGGCGGCGGAAGTTGCCACCACGTCCACTGGGTTTCCAGTCGGAGGTGGACCACGCTAGGTCGTCGCGCTCCGACGCCGCTTGGAAGCGGGCGGCCCGCAAGTGGCCGCGCCAGGCCCCGCGCCGGACTGCACGGTCAGAGATGGGCCAGGGGGAAGCCAAGGCGCCGCCAGCCGACACGTGTAGCCCGCCGCTGCCGGCTCTTCCGCCGCGCGGCGACGGCAACGACGACGACGAGGGAGACGGGCCGCCGCTCACCTGCGGGACCTCGTCGGAAGCGGCGTTGGCCGAGGTGGCCGCGCTCGTCCTCTCCTAGGCGTCGCCGGCGACCAAAAAACCCTCCTCCGTCGCTAGCAAAGCCCCGGTGACAATCCCGGGGCTAATTTCTAGTTTTTTGGGTCAAATTAGCGCGGCGGATTAGGGTTAGTTAAGTATTTTGGTTTATAATGTAAATTATGTTTCAATGTAGCTCGATCGGAGCAAGAAATCCTTTCATTTCGCAATGATCATCGCAGCAAGATTTCCCGTGACTTTTGATTTCCGTTTTTCGGTTCGCTTTTTCGGTTTCTGTTCTGCGCCGCGACTAAAAACGTCGAAACAAACCAATTTGGGAGACCGAACTCCGTTTTTTCGGTTCCGATTTATACGGGCTGTGCTAGTGATGCTCTAATACAAAATCTTGTGCTTGAGAACCACATGGTTGATTTGGGGACAAGAGGCAACACTATTTTATTTTGAACATTGTTAGAACAAGAAAGAGAAGTATAATTCGTACTGTAGTTTCCGAGAGTTCGATATAAACTCTTGAATTATCCTCGTGGGAAAGAAGCCCTTGCTACATCACTTTATGTTTGGAGTCCCAACGGATTGGTATCCTAATGAACCTGGTGCCATCATATATACTTGGCAATAACATATTGGTCAATTTCATTGGTGTCAATCAAAATCCCTAAGTAATCACATTTGACCAAGTTCGTGAACCGTGGCAAAAGCTACAAGTCCAAAACTTTGAACAACCAATGCATCATCTATACAAACATAATTCTTCTGCACCTCAATACCTCTAGAAATTATCTTACGACCCTTGTCGTTGTTGAACAAGTCGCGAAGATCAGACTATTGAACCCTCTTTAGATAAACAATGGGTCTATTGCTGGATGGCACACCAAGTGCCTTAACCACCATATCTCTTGTAAACAAAATAGAATTGTTCTTGTGCCTAAACTCTCGTAGCTTCGGATTTATGTAATTCACAACAAACTCGATGAGCTCCATTGGTGGTGCTGCAAACAAAGCCACATTTAGAAAGTGTTTGAAGGGATTCATGGCGATAATGGCCCTCTTCACAAAGCTCATTGTCTTTTGAACAACTTTGGCAAATCGCTTTCCTCCAAATCGCATTTGAAACACATCCCGTTTTGGAGCTTCTTTTGGTGCCATAATGTCACACTACAAAAGATACAAACAAGAACACACGAATTACTACAACAAATTATCCAATTATTTCCCTTCAAACTACACCAACATGTACATAAATTACAACAATAAAGTAGATATCATGGAGCACCAAGAACTAACCACACAAAAACTTGCACAAACTCAACTAATCTGCACATGTCGATTACAACACCAAAACATACCATGCACCTATAGCCAAAAAACTAAGGAGCCAAAAATTTGAAAACTAAATTGGTCATAAATTAGTTGGATGGATTACAACATAAACGATTACTTGCATGCATTACAACATAAACTATGAAATCCCCATATCTAAGGCATACGTTCACCCAAAGAATCAATTGAAATCCATAGAAACCAAACCTAAAAAATAGTCACAAACCCTAACAAAAAAAAATCCTAATTCGGATGAAATACACAATACATGTACTAAAATGGCATGGACTACAACATAGAGTACTGAATCCCTACTCATGATAACTAAATCCACCGAAAATCAACCTATTACTTATGAAATGTTGAAGAAACCCTAGATATGGGTGATTGCGCGTGAAACACACGTCCGTTGGGAACCCCAAGAGGAAGGTGTGATGCGTACAGTAGCAAGTTTTTCCTCAGAAAGAAACCAAGGTTTATCGAACCAGTAGGAGCCAAGAAGCACGTTGAAAGTTGATGGCGGCGGAGTGTAGTGCGGCGCAACACCATGGATTCCGGCGCCAACGTGGAACCTGCACAACACAATCACAGAACTTTGCCCCAACGTAACAGTGAGGTTGTCAATCTCACCGGCTTGCTGTAAACAAAGGATTAATTGTATAGTGTGGAAGATGATGTTTGTTTGCGAAGAACAGTAAAGAACAATTGCAGTAGATTGTATTTCAGATGTAAAGAATAGGACCGGGGTCCACAGATCACTAGTGGTGTCTCTCCTATAAGATAAACAGATGTTGGGTGAACAAATTACAGTTGGGCAATTGACAAATAAAGAAGGCATAACAATGCACATACATATATCATGATGAGTACTATGAGATTCAATCAGGGTATTACGACAAAGTACATAGACCGCTATCCAGCATGCATCTATGCCTAAAAAGTCCACTTTTAGGTTATCATCCGAACCCCTTCCGGTATTAAGTTGTAAACAACAGACAATTGCATTAAGTATGGTGCGTAATGTAATCAACACAAATATCCTTAGACAAAGCATCGATGTTTTATCCCTAGTGGCAACAACACATCCACAACCTTAGAACTTTCTGTCACTGTCCCATATTTAATGGAGGCATGAACCCACTATCGAGCATAAATACTCCCTCTTGGAGTCACAAGTATCAACTTGGCCAGAGCCTCTACTAGCAACGGAGAGCATGCAAGAACATAAATAACATATATGATAGATTGATAATCAACTTGACATAGTATTCAATATTCATCGGATCCCAACAAACACAACATGTAGCATTACAAATAGATGATCTTGATCATGATAGGCAGCTCACAAGATCTAACATGATAGCACAATGAGGAGAAGACAACCATCTAGCTACTGCTATGGACCCATAGTCCAGGGGTGGACTATTCACACATCGATCCGGAGGCAATCATGGCGATGAAGAGACCTCCGGGAGATGATTCCCCTCTTCGGCAGGGTGCCGGAGGCGATCTCCTGAATCCCCCGAGATGGGATTGGCGGCGGCGGCGGCTCTGGAAGGTTTTTCCGTATCGTGGCTCTCGGTACTGGGGGTTTCGCGATGAAGACTTTAAGTAGGCGGAAGGGCAGGTCAGGGGGCCACACGAGGGCCCCACACAACAGGCCGGCGCGGCCAGGGCTTGGGCCGCGCCGCCCTAGTGTGTGGCCACCTCGTGGCCCCACTTCTTATCCTCTTCGGTCTTCTGGAAGCTTCGTGGAAAAATAGGACCCTGGGCGTTGATTTCGTCCAATTCCGAGAATATTTCCTTTGTAGGATTTCTGAAACCAAAAACAGCAGAAAACAGCAACTAGCTCTTTGGCATCTTAGTGCCGGAAAATGCATAATAATGACATAAAGTGTGTATAAAACATGTGAGTATCATCATAAAAATAGCATGGAACATAAGAAATTATAGATTCGTTTGGGACGTATCAAGCATCCCCAAGCTTAGTTCCTACTCGCCCTCGAGTAGGTAAACGATAACAAAGATAATTTCTGAAGTGACATGCTATCATAATCTTGATCATACTATTGTAAGCATATGAGATGAATGCAGCGATTCGAAGCAATGATGAAGATAATGAGTAAACAAGTGAATCATATAGCAAAGACTTTTCATGAATAAGACTTTCAAGACAAACATCAATAAGACTTGCATAAGAGTTACTCATAAAGCAATAAGTTCGAAGTAAAGGCATTGAAGCAACACAAAGGAAGATATAAGTTTCAGCGGTTGCTTTCAACTTCAACATATTTATCTCATGGATAATTGTCAACACAAAGTAATATAACAGGTGCAATAGGTAAACATGTAAGAATCAATGCACATAGTTGATACAAGTGTTTGCTTCTGGGATAGAAAGAATAGGTAAACTGACTCAACAATAAAGTAAAAGATAGGCCCTTCGCAGAGGGAAGCATGGATTACTATTTTTGTGCTAGAGCTTTTCATTTTGAAAACAAGAAACAATTTTGTCAACGGTAGTAATAAAGCATATGTGTTATGTATAAGATATCCTATAAGTTGCAAGCCTCATGCATAGTATACTAATAGTGCTCGCACCTTGTCCTAATTAGCTTGGATTAACACGGATTATCATTGCATAGCATATGTTTCAACCAAGTGTCACAAAGGGGTACCTCTATGCCGCCTGTACAAAGGTCTAAGGAGAAAGTTCGCATTGGATTTCTCGCTTTTGATTATTCTCAACTTAGACATCCATACCGGGACAACATAGACAACAGATAATGGACTCCTCTTTAATGCATAAGCATTCAACAAAAGTTAATTTTCTCATAAGAGATTGAGGATTAATTGTCCAAACTGAAACTTCCACCATGAATCATGGCTTTAGTTAGCGGCCCAATGTTCTTCTCTAACAGTATGCATACTCAAACCATTTGATCATGAAAATCGCTCTTACTTCAGACAAGACGAACATGCATAGCAACTCACATGATATTCAACAAAGGTGAAAGAGTTGATGGCGTCCCCAGAAACATGGTTACCGCTCAACAAGCAACTTATTAAGAAATAAGACACATAAGTACATATTCTTCACCACAATAGTTTTTAAGGCTATTTGTCCCATGAGCTATATATTGTAAAGGCAAAGAATAGAAGTTTAAAGGTAGCACTCAAGTAATGTACTTTGAAATGGCGGAGAAATACCATGCGGTAGGTAGGTATGGTGGACACAAATGGCATAGTATTTGGCTCAAGGATTTGGATGCACGAGAAGAATTCCTCTCAATACAAGGCTAGGCTAGCAAGGTTGTTTGAAGCAAACTCAAGTATAAAAGGTGCAGCAAAGCTCACATATGAACATATTGTAGGTATTATAAGACTTTACATTGTCTCCTTGTTGTTCAAACACCTCAACCAGAAAATATCTAGACTCTAGAGATCAATCATGCAAACCAAATTTTAACAAGCTCTATGTAGTTATTCATTAATGAGTACAAGGTACATGATGCAAGAGCTTAAACATGATCTATATGAGCACAACAATTGCCAAGTATCACATTATTCAAGACATTAAACCATTTACCACATGCGGCATTTTCCGTTTCCAACCATATAACAATGAATGAAATAGTCCAACTTTCGCAATGAACATTAAAGATAAAGCTAAGAACACATGTGTTCATACGAAACAACGGAGCGTGTCTCTCTCCCAAACAAAGAATGCTAGGATCCGATCTTATTCAAACAAAACGAAAATAAAAACAAAAACAAACAGACGCTCCAAGTAAAGCACATAAGATGTGACGGAATAAAAATATAGTTTCACTAGAGGAACCTGATAAGTTGCCGATGAAGAAGGGATGCCTTGGGCATCCCCAAGCTTAGACGCTTGAGTCTTCTTAAAATATGCAGGGATGAACCACGGGGGCATCCCCAAGCTTTGACTTTTCACTCTTCTTGATCATATTGTATCATCCTCCTCTCTTGACCCTTGAAAACTTCCACCACACCAAACTCAAAACAAACTCATTAGAGGGTCAGTGCATAATTCATATATTCAGAGGTGACATAATCATTCTTAACACTTCTGGACATTGCACAAAGCTACTGAAAGTTAATGGAACAAAGAAATCCATCAAACATAGCAAAACAGGCAATGCGAAATAAAAGGCAGAATCTGTCAAAACAGAATAGTCCGTAAAGACGAATTTTTAAGAGGCACCAGACTTGCTCAGATGAAAATGCCCAAATTGAATGAAAGTTGCGTACATATCTGAGGATCACGCACGTAAATTGGCAGATTTTTCTGAGTTACCTACAGAGAACCATACCCAAATTCGTGACAGCAGGAAATCTGTTTCTGCGCAGTAATTCAAATCTAGTATTGACTTTACTATCAAAGACTTTACTTGGCACAACAATGCAATAAAATAAAGATAAGGAGAGGTTTCTACAGTAGTAACAACTTCCAAGACTCAAATATAAAACAAAAGTTCTGTAGTAAAATGATGGGTTGTCTCCCATAAGAGCTTTTCTTTAACGCCTTTCAGCTAGGCGCAGAAAGTGTGTATCAAGTATTATCAAGAGATGAAGCATCGACATCATAATTTGTTCTAATAATAGAATCATAAGGTAACTTCATTCTCTTTCTAGGGAAGTGTTCCATACCTTTCTTAAGAAGAAATTGATATTTAATATTACCTTCCTTCATATTAATGGTGGCACCAACAGTTCGAAGAAAGGTCTTCCCAATATAATGGGACAAGATGCATTGCATTCAATATCCAAGACAACAAAATCAACGGGGACAAGGTTATTGTTAACCATAATACGAACATTATCAATCCTCCCCAAAGGTTTCTTTATAGCATTATCAGCAAGATTAACATCCAAATAACAATTTTTCAATGGTGGCAAGTCAAGCATATCATATATTTTCTTAGGCATAACAGAAATACTTGCACCAAGATCACATAAAGCATTACAATCAAAATCATTGACCCTCATCTTAATGATGGGCTCCCAACCATCTTCCAACTTCCTAGGAATAGAGGTTTCAAGTTTTAGTTTCTCTTCTCTAGCTTTTATGAGAGCATTTGTAATATGTTTTGTAAAGGCCAAATTTATAGCACTAGCATTGGGACTTTTAGCAACTTTTTGTAAGAACTTTATAACTTCAGAGATGTGACAATCATCAAAGTCTAAATCATTATGACCTTCAGCAATGGGATCATTGTCCCCAATGTTGGAAAAAATTTCAGCAGTTTTATCACAAGCAGTTTCAGCAGTTTTAGCAATTTCAGGTAATTTTGCACGCTTTGCACTAGGAGTAGAAACATTGCCAATACCAATTATTTTACCATTGATAGTAGGAGGTTTAGCAACATGTGAATCATTATCATTACTAGTGGTGGTGATAGTCCAAACTTTAGCTACATTATTCTCTTTAGCAAGTTTTTCATTTTCTTCTCTTTCCCATCTAGCATGCAATTCAGCCATCAATCTTATATTCTCATTAATTCTAACTTGGATGGCATTTGCTGTAGTAACAATCTTATTTTCATTATCCTTATTAGGCATAACTTTCAATTTTAAAAGATCAACATCAGAGGCAAGTCTATCAACCTTAGAAGCAAGAATATCATTTTTATCAAGCTTTTCTTCAACAGATTTGTTAAAAGCAGTTTGTGTACTAATAAATTCTTTAAGCATGGCTTCAAGACCAGGGGGTACACTCCTATTATTGTTGTAAGAATTCCCATAAGAATTACCATAACTATTACCATTAGCAGAAGGATATGGCCTATAGTTGTTACCAGAATTATTCCTATAAGCATTGTTGTTGAAATTATTACTTTTAATGAAGTTCACATCAACATGTTCTTCTTGGGCAACCAATGAAGCTAAAGGAACATTATTAGGATCAACATTAGATCTACCATTCACAAGCATAGACATAATCACATCAATCTTATCACTCAGGGAGGAGGTTTCTTCAACAGAATTTACCTTCTTACCTTGTGGAGCTCTTTCGGTGTGCCATTCAGAGTAATTTATCATCATATCATCAAGAAGCTTTGTAGCCGCCCCCAAAGTAATGGACATAAAGGTACCTCCAGCAGCTGAATCCAATAGGTTCCGCGAAGAAAAATTCAGTCCTGCATAGAAGGTTTGGATGATCATCCAAGTAGTTAGTCCATGGGTTGGGCAATTCTTTACCAAAGATTTCATTCTCTCCCATGCTTGAGCAACATGTTCATTATCTAATTGCTTGAAGTTCATTATGCTACTTCTCAAAGATATAATTTTAGCAGGAGGATAATATCTACCAATAAAAGCATCCTTACATTTAGTCCATGAATCAATACTATTTCTAGGCAGAGATAGCAACCAATCTTTAGCTCTTCCTCTTAAGGAGAAAGGAAACAATTTTAATTTTATAATGTCACCATCTACATCCTTATACTTTTGCATTTCACATAGTTCAACAAAATTATTAAGATGGGCAGCAGCATCATCAGAACTAACACCAGAAAATTGCTCTCTCATAACAAGATTCAGTAAAGCAGGTTTAATTTCAAAGAATTCTGATGTAGTAGCAGGTGGAGCAATAGGTGTGCATAAGAAATCATTATTATTTGTGTTTGTGAAGTCACACAACTTAGTGTTTTCAGGAGTATTCATTTTAGCAATAGTAAATAAAGCAAACTAGATAAAGTAAATGCGAGTAACTAATTTTTTTGTGTTTTTGATATAGAGAACAAGACAGTAAATAAAGTAAAACTAGCAACTAATTTTTTGTGTGTTTTGTTTAAGTGCAGCAAACAAAGTAGTAAATAAAATAAAGCAAGACAAAAACAAAGTAAAGAGATTGGAAGTGGAGACTCCCCTTGCAGCGTGTCTTGATCTCCCCGGCAACGGCGCCAGAAAAAATGCTTGATTGCGCGTGAAACACACGTCCGTTGGGAACCCCAAGAGGAAGGTGTGATGCGTACAGTAGCAAGTTTTCCCTCAGAAAGAAACCAAGGTTTATCGAACCAGTAGGAGCCAAGAAGCACGTTGAAGGTTGATGGCGGCGGAGTGTAGTGCGGCGCAACACCAGGGATTCCGGTGCCAACGTGGAACCTGCAAAACACAATCACAGAACTTTGCCCCAATGTAACAGTGAGGTTGTCAATCTCACCGGCTTGCTGTAAACAAAGGATTAATTGTATAGTGTGGAAGATGATGTTTGTTTGCGAAGAACAGTAAAGAACAATTGCAGTAGATTGTATTTCAGATGTAAAGAATAGGACCGGGGTCCACAGATCACTAGTGGTGTCTCTCCCATAAGATAAACAGATGTTGGGTGAACAAATTACAGTTGGGCAATTGACAAATAAAGAAGGCATAACAATGCATATACATATATCATGATGAGTACTATGAGATTCAATCAGGGCATTACGACAAAGTACATAGACCGCTATCCAGCATGCATCTATGCCTAAAAAGTCCACTTTCAGGTTATCATCTGAACCCCTTCTGGTATTGATGCGTGCAATTAACACACGTCCGTTGGGAACCCCAAGAGGAAGGTGTGATGCAGACAGTAGCAAGTTTTCCCTCAGAAAGAAACCAAGGTTTATCGAACCAGGAGGAGCCAAGAAGCACGTTGAAGGTTGATGGCGGCGAAGTATAGTGCGGCGCAACACCAGGGATTCCAGCGCCAACGTGGAACCTGCACAACACAACCAAAGTACTTTGCCCCAACGAAACAGTGAGGTTGTCAATCTCACCGGCTTGCTGTAACAAAGGATTAGATGTATAGTGTGGATGATGATTGTTTGCAGAAAATAGTAAAGAACAAATATTGCAGTAGATTGTATTCGATGTAAAAAATAGGACCGGGGTCCACAGTTCACTAGAGGTGTCTCTCCCATAAGATAAATAGCATGTTGGGTGAACAAATTACAGTCGGGCAATTGACAAATAGAGAGGGCATGACAATGCACATATATGATATGATAAGTATAGTGAGATTTAATTGGGCATTACGACAAAGTACATAGACCGCTATCCAGCATGCATCTATGCCTAAAAAGTCCACCTTCAGGTTATCATCCGAACCCCTTCCAGTATTAAGTTGCAAACAACAGACAATTGCATTAAGTATGGTGCGTAATTATTGCGGTCAGAAACCCACCGGCGAGCAGCGACGGGCAACACAGTAGAGCCGGGAGGCTCCCAGGACTGCGGCTGGCCCTGGTCCCACCGAGCGTGCCAGAATGTGTTGCGGTCAGAAACCCACCGGCGAGCAGCAACGGGCAACACAGTAGAGCCGGGAGGCTCCCAGGACTGCGGCTGGCCCTGGTCCCTCCGAGCGACGGCCCGCAAAGACTCGGCACGCACGTCCGATGCTGGTGCAAGGGCGTGCCACCTGACCTATACCTGGTCAGGAAGGTGATGGATGTGCCTCGCTTAGTTTCCTGCATGGCATACACGTAAACATTAAATACGAGCCTCGATCGGCTCTCAGGTTGTCCTGTAGATCGGCTCAAAGAGCCGATCCACCCATGATCCGTACGGGGTGTACGAATATATGGTGGTCCTGCTTGATCAAAATAAAGCTAAAATGACCTACTACGATTTAGGGTTTTCACCACATAATCGGAACATCCTACTCGTGATTGAGCCTGGCGGCCACGCACGGTGATCGTAAGCCGACCCTAGACAAGGCCTAAAAATCAACACGAGGTTGATCCCCGGAACATCCTGTCTAGGGCTAGCAAACTATACCCTACGCGCCACTGGATCCTTCAACCCGTTTGTAAGGCCTAACTATGCAGATATTAAACTAATCCTTGAAGAACAAGGAGCAACCATAACGGATCGGATCTACTAAATAATGATCAAGCGGGGTGCCGCCCTTACACCTAAGATAGGTGTAAGGGCGGCTAGACGTCTCAGGGTTGCACGACGACAGCATATGATATGATGAACAATGCTAACCCTAACACATCTAAGATAACTACGTTGCTCGCCATCAAAAAGGCTTCAGTACGAGCAACGCATGAACAGCGAATAAACTTGTACTGCCTAGATCGCAAGATGCGATCTAGGCAGCATGATGCTTACCCGGAAGAAACCCTCGAGACAAGGGAGTTGGCGATGCGCCTAGATTGGTTTGTGGTGAACGTGATTGTTGTTTATTTCATAAACCCTAGATACATATTTATAGTCCGTAGACTTTCTAATCGTGGGAATAATCCCAACCGGGCACGAGCCAAACTCTATCTAACCGACACGTATCCTACTATATTACAGATACACGGGCAAACTAGCCCAAACTTTGCATATAAGGCCGATTCACGTATTTCTTCCATGTATATTCTTCAAGCCCATCTTGATCGCGGCCCACCTCTGACTCGGTCAAATTCTGGTGATAACACATGCCCCCCTGGTTTTGGAATTGATAATTCCAAAATCACTCCGCTCTTTCTTCGTCGGGTCATGTCGTGGCAGAACCGTCGCAGTATCCTTCATCATGATGCCTTGCCTCTTCCACTTCCGCGTGTCCTGGCAAAATTGTTGTTTTTTTTTATTGGGCACCACTTCCTCGGAAACTGCTGTGGCATTGAATTTCCACTATATCCCCTTTTATTTAACCGCTCCAAACAGTTTGCTTCTTCATCCCCTTCGCATTAGCACTCCAAAAGCCCTCCTGCGCCACCATGTCTTCTTCTTCCTCTGCCTCATCGGGTCTTTCCACCCAATCCTCCTCCTCCCGCGAGCCGACGCCGGAGTGGAACCCGGAGGAGGCCCATGCGGCCAACATCCGACGTGCCATCGAAGCCGGGGAGGAGTCCAGTCACGATTTCTCCGTCTGGTCTGAGCACGACAAGTCCTTGACCGACGGGGAAAGTGACCTCCGCTTCCTCACCGACGGGGAAATGGAGGAGGAGAGCGATGACGATCGCTTCTCCTGTGATGACTTCACCTCCCCCGAGGAGGAGGAGGATGAGAAGGAGGAGGAGGAGGACGACACCTCCTCCGACGAACCGCCGGCCAAGCGCTTCTGCCCCTGGCCGGGGAACCTCAGCGACTTCGACAGCGACGACGACGACGCTGACGAGGAGGACGAGGACAACGAGGGCCCTGCCGGTGGCCGCTGCAGCAGCGACGACGAGCCCGCCGGGAGTAGCGCCGACAGCGGCGACGACGGCGACGACGAGGGCAGCGACGGCCCGTAGATAGGACCCTTAGCATAGGATCAGTAGTGGTAGATGGGGCAATGTATCCCCTAGTACTTCCTTTTGAGAGCAATCAGCTCTTTATGTAAGAAATCCTGCTTAGCAATGAAGAATTTCCCCCAATTTGATTTTGCCGATTTCCTTTAAGCTAATTTAGCCGATTTCCCCTCATACTGATTTTGCCGATTTGTTCACTTAGCCAATGCTCAATGAGCCGATGGCAACGCATCGGTCTTTCACAAACTATCCTTCAACTCTTCGACTGATGACTTCAAGCTCTGGTGGATAATGTGGAAGACCCTTGCTTTCAAGAGAGCCTTTAAATTGCTCCCACCAGCTCCAGTGATCTCTTCTGCAAGAACTCACCATTTTTAAAGAAGGTTGCGACGAAGGACCAGCCGATGACACCCCAATCGGCTCCTAAAAACAGAGCATCTACCAGGCCAGCTGCCCCCCGAGCCTCAGTCAAGGCGAGAATAGCGGTGAGGATGCACAGATCAGACAAAGGGCTTTGAACTCAGGTAATTCTGAGACAGCCATCATGCAGAGTCAGCCAAACTTGCCCCTATCGATCGCCTTTTCTTCCGTTGCAAGCCGATATTGTAGACGAAACACCAACGGCTTAATGAACAAAAGGCTGCCTTGTATGCCAAAACTGACGCTTCGACGATGCTTGAAGCGGCGCAAAGGGTTGGAAGTCCTCGAAGAGAAAGTTCAGGCACCAAAATCGGCCCATTGCAACTGAGGAAGCTCTCATTGTTCACTCCCTCGAGGAAGCAGAAGGCCTCACAGCTGAACTGAAGACCGACTTGGTGAAAATCCGCGTCTTGAACACGCAGCAGGTAGATCCTGTGTAATTGTACTAGAGTCGATGGCTGTGCATCGGCTTTGTTTCTTAGCTCTAAAGTCGATGCCCGTGCATCGGCTGTATTTTTTTTTTACTGGCCGATTTTCTATCGGCCCCCAATATTTCACTGCACATGTATCGCACATGTTCATCTGATTAGGTGCCCCCCGAGCCGAATCTGCCAGGTAACTGCGGATATCGGCTCTGTAGTTAGCCAAGGCACTGTATTTGAACGTCGGCTCCGTTAGGATTAATTTTGACTCTCATCAGCCGACGTAAAACCGCTGCCCATTAGGTCGATGTTGAGCACAGGCAGCACGTATGGTGAGGATAATTTTGGCCGATTGCTAGAATCGGCTTCCATGTTGATTGAATCGCTCAATGAAGGTTTTGCAATGTTCCTCCATAGATCTTTGGGGCCGATCCCAAGGATCGGCCTCGCCACATTTGCCCATAGGTTTGTTCTTGCTATACGGTCAGGCCGGTGGATAAGACCAGCCTAACCCCATCCTTTGTCACGTCGATGCGCTCACAGTTGTCTAAATTGATGCCTGAGAGTGGCTCTTGGCCTGTTGTCTCCCAAGCGTTCATGCCAGCCGTTGAAATCTCGGCTGAGTCATCTGCATGGACGACCTCTACCTCATCTCCATCCCACTGTATTACGCATTGGTGCATCGTGGATGGAATGCAACAGTTGGCGTGGATCCAATCTCTTCCTAGCAGGACAGCATAGGTGCTCTTGCTATCGAAAATAAAGAACGTCGTAGGGATGGTTTTCCTTCCTACGGTCAGATCCACGTTCAGAACACCTTGTGCGTCAGACGCTTGGCCGCTGAAATCGCTCAGCGTCACGTTGGTCTTGATCAGATCCGAGCTAGAGCGTCCCAACCGACGTAGCATGGAGTATGGCATAATGTTGACTGCCGCTCCGGTGTCCACCAGCATCTTGTTGACAGGCTGCCCATCGATATAACCTCGCAAGTACAGGGCCTTCAGATGCCTGTAGCTTCTTTCTCGTGGCTTCTCAAAGATAACTGGCCGTGGGCCGTAGTCAAGTTGTGCCACAGGTGCTTCGTCTAATCCTGGAGCACTAAACTCCGTCGGAAGGATGAACACCATGTTTGTGCCAGCCGATGTTTCATCATCGGCTTTCTTTTGTCTGGGGCGCCACTCTTTCCTTTGTGGCCGACCTTCTTCGTCCAGGGTTCGCTGAATTTTAGCGGCCAGATCAGGCCGCGCCTTCCTCAACGTGTGCAGGTACAACCTTTCGGCTTCCTCCAAACCACGTAGTCGCTGAACCCTACGCTTTTGGGAACGGCTGAGTCCATCAGGGCACCACCTTGGCCGGTGGTACTTATCTTCTTCTTTGTCATCGTCTTCCAATTCCTCGAGATCTTTCACCCGAGAGGACTCAGCGTGCTTGTTCCGAGGCGGGAGAGGCCCTAGATGTTTGAACACGGACACGTTAGCTGCATCCGTCTTCTTCTGTCTACATTCTGGGCAGTTGCCGATTGTAGGCAATCGGCTCATTCCTGAATCCCAGCAGTGTCTGAAGAAGGGACAGTCCCAGTGCCTATCCTCGTCGTCTTGCTCTCTTGACCTTTCCTTGGCGTGGCGCTCATATCTCTCCTCGTCGCGATCATGCCGACGATGTCTCCTGGCGTCCCTAGCCAGACGATCTCTTTCATCATCGTCGTTGGGCCGTCGGCGTTGGTCATATTGACTCATATACTTGTTGAGGAGGTGATCAGAGAGAGGTCGCTGATATCTCACATTCCTCACTTCTCCCTCTGTGATGTAGCGCTTGCCATCGTGACGGAGCCGATCGCGTGGAACGGCTTCCTCTGTGTCCTTGCTATGAGAGCAGTTGCCCTCGTCTCCGTCCTTACCAGAGTGGTGTCCAGGTCCTACCATGTTGATGTTGAACGAGAATCCTGGCTGGCACCCTCCAGGGTAAGTGCACTCCACCATGTTAACGGCGGGGAAGGGGTGAGTGTCGACTTTCATGGCGTACTGGTTGAAAATTAGACGTCCTTGTTCTATCGCCATTTGGATCTGCTGACGCCACACCCTGCAGTCGTTGGTGGTATGGGAGAACGAGTTATGCCATTTGCAGTATGGCTTCCCGTTCAGCTCCTGTACCGTGGGGATTTTGAGGCCTTCGGGTAACTTCAGCTGCTTCTCTTTAAGTAAGAGGTCAAAAAATTTCTCAGTTTTAGTTACGTCAAAATCAAACCCTCTGGGCGGACCTGGTGGCTTAACCCATTTGCAGGATATGGGGGTTGCCCCCCGAGTCCATTCAGCCACTGCTACCTCTTGATCTCCCGCAGCTCAACCAGGACTACTGCACGCTTGAATTTGTCCTGGTACAGCTCTGGGTGGCGCTGCTCATATAATGACAGTTTCTGAACCATGTGCGCCAGTGAAGGGTAGTCTGCTTGGGAAGCCATATCCTTGATCGGTGATGCGAGACCCACCACCGCCAACTCGACTGCTTCCTTTTCGGTCAAACGAGCCGAATAACATCGGTTCCTCACGGTCCTGAAGCGCTGGATGTACTCTGACACTGTTTCTCCGCGCTTCTGACGTACTTGTGCTAAATCGGCAATGCCAGCCTCGGAAGCCTCTGAGTGATACTGCATGTGGAACTGCTCTTCCAACTGCTTCCAAGTCCGGATTGAGTCTGGTGGCAGCGATGTGTACCATCCCAAAGCCGATCCTGTGAGGGACTGTGCGAAGAACCTCACACGCCGCTCATCTGATGCTGAGATCGTGCCCAGCTGTGCCAAATATCGGCTCACATGCTTGATGACCCACAAGTATGGGGGATCGCAACAGTCTTCGAGGGAAGTAAAACCCAATTTATTGATTCGACACAAGGGGAGACAAAGAACACTTGGAAGCCTTAACAGCGGAGTTGTCAATTCAGCTGCACCTGGAAACAGACTTGCTCGCAAGAGTTTATCAGTAACGATTTTATAGCGATGGCAGTAGTGAAATAACAGCAGCAGAGTAACAAAGACAGCAGTAGTGATTTTAGTAAACAGCAGGATTAAAATACTGTAGGCACGGGGACGGATGACGGGCGTTGCATGGATGAGAGAAACTCATGTAACAATCATAGCAGGGCATTTGCAGATAATAATAAAACGGTGTCCAAGTACAAAGCAATCAATAGGCATGTGTTCCATATATAGTCGTGCGTGCTCGCAATGAGAAACTTGCACAACATCTTTTGTCCTACCAGCCGGTGGCAGCCGGGCCTCAAGGGAAACTACTGGATATTAAGGTACTCCTTTTAATAGAGTACCGGAGCAAAGCATTAACACTCCGTGAACACATGTGATCCTCACATCGCTACCATTCCCTCCGGTTGTCCCGATTTCTGTCACTTCGGGGCCATTGGTTCCGGACAGCGACATGTGTATACAACTTGCAGGTAAGATCAATAAACAATGAATATCATGATGAAACAATAACATGTTCAGATCTGAGATCATGGCACTCGGGCCCTAGTGACAAGCATTAAGCATAACAAGTTGCAACAATATCATCAAAGTACCAATTACGGACATTAGGCACTATGCCCTAACAATCTTATGCTATTACATGACCAATCTCATCCAATCCCTACCATCCCCTTCGGCCTACAGCGGGGGAATTACTCACACATGGATGGGGGAAACATGGCTGGTTGATGTAGAGGCGTTGGCGGTGATGGCGGCGATGATCTCCTCCAATTCCCCGTCCCGGCGGAGTGCCAGAACGGAGACTTCTGGCTCCCGCGACGGAGTTTCGCGATGTGGCGGCGTTCTGGAGGGTTTTTGGCGACTTCGACTTCTCCTCGTGTGTTTTTAGGTCGAGGCCGATAAATAGTCCGAAGGAGGGCGTCGGAGGCCGGCCGAGGGGGCCACACCACATGGCCGCGCGGGCCCCCCCGGGCCGCGCCGCCCTATGGTGTGGGGCCCTCGGGCCTCCACCTGAGTTGTCCTTCTGGCTCCGTCAGTTTTCTGGGAAAATAGGGCCTTCTGCATAAATTCCGAGGATTTTCCCGAAAGTTGGATTTCTGCACAAAAACGAGACACCAGAGCAGTTCTGCTGAAAACAGCGTTAGTCCGTGTTAGTTGCATCCAAAATACACAAATTAGAGGCAAAACAATAGCAAAAGTGTTCGGGAAAGTAGATACGTTTTGGACGTATCAACTCCCCCCAAGCTTAGCTTATTGCTTGTCCTCAAGCAATTCAGTTAACAACTGAGCGATAAAAGAACTTTCACGAACACATTTGCTCATATGATGTATATATTCTCATGCTATGGCTAATACTTAAGCAGTTCATAATGAGATACATGCAAATAAGATCATCTAAAAGCTATGTCAATCATGAAGAGGTACCAACAATTAATAATAAGCATCATGAATCATGTATATAAGCAGGATTGCCATGTTCATAAGAGAGTATGATAAAGTGGTATCTCGCTTGCCTGTATTTGATTGGCAAAACATAAATGCCCGGGCACCTCTGGAGTTCATAGAAAGACTAGAAGTAGTGATTGTCAAAGATAAAAGCATCAAAGTTATACCACAATCAATCATATTTTGAGACAAGCATATTATACTAAGAATGACAGTTGTGCTCTCAAGATAGTGCTCAAAGAAATAATGGAGACACAACATAAAAGTAAAAGATTGACCCTTCGCAGAGGGAAGCAGGGATTAACATGCGCTAGAGCTTTTCATTTTTGAAATCAGGAGTAAAATTATTTTGAGAGGTGTTTGTTGTTGTCAACGAATGGTAATGGGTACACCAACTACCTCGCCAACCGGACTTTTAAGAGCGGCTCCCATGAATTATTTCATATTTATTTGGCACTCCTTCCAACCTTTCTTTCACAAACCATGGCTAACCGAATCCTCGGGTGCCTGCCAACAATCTCATACCGTGAAGGAGTGCCCTTTTATTTTATTTTTATTATGATGATGACACTCCCCCCAACCTTTGCTTACACAAGCCATGGCTAACCGAATCCTTCGGGTGCCGTCCAACAATCACAAACCGTGGAGGAGTGTCTATTTAAGTTAATTAATTTGGGACTGGGAATCCCATTGCCAGCTCTTTTTGCAAAATTATTGGATAAGCGGATGTGCCACTAGTCCATATGAGAGTCCGTCAAAAGTAAATGACAAGGTTGAAAGCTAAACACCACATACTTCCTCATGAGCTATGAAACATAAACACAAATTGAGAAGCATTTTGAAGGTTTTAAAGGTAGCGCATGAGAATTTACTTGGAATGGTTTGAAATGCCATGCATAGGTATTTATGGTGGACACTCTGGAATAACTTGGTTTTCATGTGTTTGGAAGCACGAGCAGCGTTCCCGCTCAGTACAAGTGAAGGCTAGCAATAGACTAGGGAGCGACAAATCAAGAGAGCAAGAATCTGTCATAATCATGCTTGCGGCAAAATAAATTAACGGAGGCATAAAAGTGATACAAGAACTCTGAAGCAATATAAATCATCGAGGCTTAATTGACTTTTTGTTCAGTCATATGCATGCGTGAGCATGTGCCAAGTCGATATAAATGAATTATTCAGAGGAGGATACCACAATGCCATACTTACTTATGAATAAAACAATGCAAGCAAACATCCATGACATGCTACTCATATTAATAGATTGGAGCTAATCATGAGAGATCATAAACTACTAGACTTTCTCAAATAACATATACCTCACATGAACCAACTAAGCATGCTCACATGGATGAGTATATGTACAAAAATGAAAACAAATAGAGTTCATACCAGCCTCTCACCACAATCAGATTGTCGTAGATCGTCATTATTGCCTTTTCACTTGTGTAGCTTGGATAATATGAAATGAAAACCACGCTCCAGCCACCGAAGACCATTGAACTCATAAAGAACTTTACAAACCAAAGAAGAACAGCAAATATTTTTGGTGTTTTCGAATTTGAGAGCAAGAACAAAAAGAAACAAACAAACAAACAAAATCTTTTTGGGTTTTCTTATAGCAAACTAGCAATAGCAAATAAATCGAAACAAATGCAAGCAACCAAAGCAAACAAATGGTGAAGAGAAACAACAGAAATATTTTTGGTCTTTTTGTGTTTTGGGAAGGAAACAAGGCGAAAACAAGAAATAGCATACTAAAAGAAACACAAAACAGCAGGATGACAGAAATCTGCCAAAACCTGACAGCAGTACAGAAATCGATTTTTACAAAAATCTTACGTTACTCAGCTCGAAAAGTGTTCAACTAATGAAAGTTAGATAACAACCTGGGGAACCTGCACAAAAATTGGCAGCTCAAAATAACGCCCTGGCTGTGCGCACGAATTTTTCTAGTAACAGTCCAGAATCTGTTTTCAGGCAGCACTTCCCCAAATATCATCTTCCTCTCATTAGAAAACCACTCAAACGAACAAAATAAATATGTACAAGTATCCAGCAACCATAATATGCAAAGAATGAGTGATGCCGGTATACCTCCCCCCAAGCTTAGGCTTTTGGCCTAAGTGGAGTTCAATCCCATCGATCCCATGAGGTAATATCTCCGTAGTATGACGAAGATGGATCGTATTCCGGGTATGTGCTAGAAGAAGCACCGGGATATGTGACGGTGTAGTCGTGGGAGGCCTCGGCGTCCTCGGAGTCATGCTGCTGGTGGAAGTCTTGTATCTTCATATGTTCATCCACCTCCTCCTTAGTGCACGACCATGATTGCCTGTCAATACTGAACAAACCTGGTTGGGGAAGAGGAATTTCCTTCTCATCCCCGTCAGAAAACAACATTCTATAGACCATATTATCTAAAGTAGAATCAGCGGTAACAAAATGATGACTCTTCATAGCAGCAATATCGAGTCTCCTAGGGGCCAATGGCACATCATTAGGATCAATAGGAAGCCTTAGATAAGTTAAAACACGCAGTGCAATAGTTCCTCCAAAAATAGGCCCCCTGTTAGTCAGGCGGCGAGCAATAAGAGAACCAAGATGATAAGATGTCTGACCAGTAAGTGCAATATTCAAGAAAGCAAGATGGTAACTAGAAATATTGCTAGTGTTCTCCCTACCAAGAATGCTGGTAGCAATATAGTATGCAAAATACTTAATGGCGGGGAGTTGAATGTTCCTTATCTTGCCACGCTGAATGGTGCGACAATCATCATCGGTGATCCCTCGATAGAGCTCCAACAAGTCCCGGGGGTTGTCATCAATCCTACTTGCTGTACCTACAGGGGCAATATCCAATGCACGACAAAAATCTTCCAATCCCATAGTAACAGGATTACCATAGATCTTGAATGCAACTGTCGGCTCATATTGCTTGTTGTGGAACTTGAAGCTCTCGACGAAGATTTTGGTGAGCATGTAGTATTGCTCCCTTTCATCTCCCACATAGGTGGTTAATCCCGCCCTGTTGACAAGGGTAGAGAAATCCTCCAATATCCCTGCATTCCTCAGAAAATCATAGCATGGAAAAGACGAAGCATTAGGAGCCCCGTTGTCCTCTTCGGGCGCGAAGCTAGGTGCGATGATATCCTCATTGTACGATCGCCTAATCCGGGTGGCGGCCCTAGAAGGCCTCCCGGTGCTGGTTGTTCCTTTCTTGAACAACTCTCCAAAGTTGAACTTCTTCATCCCTTCTCTGAAATTTTCAACAAATGATATAAAATTTGATTTGGTGACATATAATTGAGGGAAACTACCATAGGAACTTGCTAGAGTACTAATCATGCATCAAAACTAGTTTCTACCACTTAGAACAAGCATGCAAGCTCACTAAACATGTTACCTACAGCAGCAAAATATTCAAGATATACTCAACCAAACAAAATTCTACTTGGATGGGTGGAGGAGTCACATACCAAGCAGCAAATGTGCCAAATTTCAGCAAGAAATCTGGGCTGAGCAAAGAGATCGAGAAATCTGGAGCTCTAGAGCAAAAATGCGAGTGAGAGGAACCTGGTACGAGTTTTTTCGGGAGAGAGAAGGTGCTGGGAGAAAGAGATGGCAAAGTGGGGCAAGGAGGGGCCCACACCACAGGGTGGCGCGCCCCCCTCCTTGGCCGCGCCGGCCTGTGGTGTGGCACCCTCTGGTGCCCCACAGGTCATCCTCTGGTGCTCCCAGATGCCTCGTCGAAAAATAGGACCAACGGTATAATTTTTATGAATTTTTGAAAACTTTGAAAAATGCACATTTCTGGGTATTTAATTTATTATTACTGGCCAGGAAATTTTTTGAAATCTTCGATTAACTGAGGAACTTTGCAAATTAAAAGTGCTACAGCAACTAGAGCAAGTGGAGGAAGAAAGAGATGTTGTTTACCCCCTCTATGCATGTAAAAGGTATTCGTTAACAAGGTTGATCAAGTCTTGTCACCAAATAAATTTTACATAGCATAAGAAGAAATAAACCTCAAATCAATCATGTTACCTTGAATTGTATTGATATGGATCCAATCACAAGAGTTTGATATTCTTCCTTAGGCTCATATATAGGGCAATCAATAGTTCCCACTTTGATAGTTCTCACATTAGAAATAGTATTAACTCCATAAGCTTTCTCAATCTTCTTGGGAAAATAAACGGTATGCTCCCTATCATCAACATTGAAAGTAACCTTTCCTTTATTGCAATCAATAACAGCCCCTGCGGTGTTAAGAAAAGGTCTCCCAAGAATAATAGACATATTATCATCCTCAGGCATTTCCAACACAACAAAATCAGTTAATATCAAGCAGTTAGTAGTAACTTGAACAGGAACATCCTCACATATACCAACAGGAATAGCAGTAGATTTATCAGCCATTTGCAAAGATATATCAGTAGGTATCAACTTATCTAGATAAAGTCTCTTATAAAGAGAAAAAGGCATAACACTAACACCGGCTCCCAAGTCACATAGAGCAGTTTTAACATAATTATTCTTAATAGAACAAGGAATAGTAGGTATACCTGGGTCGCCCAACTTCTTTGGAACTTTGCCATTGAAAGAGTAATTAGCAAGCATAGTGGAAATTTCCTCATTGGGGATTTTCCTTTTGTTAGTAACAATATCTTTCATATACTTTGAATAAGGAGGCAATTTAATAGCATCAGTCAAAGGGATTTGCAAGAATAAAGGTTTCATCCAATCGCAAAATTTATTATAGTGTTCTTCTTCCTTTGATTTTAGCTTCTTAGCAGGAAAAGGCATTTGCTTTTGCACCCAAGGTTCTCTTTCATTACCATGTTTCTCAGCAATAAAGTCTTCTTTAGTGTACTTTTTATTTTTAGCATGCTTTTCAGGTTCTTCTTCAACCTCTTCTTTATCAGGAGTATCATTCTTATCATTATCTTTATCATGTTCATTACCACTTTCAGTTTCAGCATCAGAAATAGAAATACTATTAGGATCATTAGCAGGTTCAGAGGATTCTACAACATTTTTTATGTTTCTTCTTCTTTTTCTTCTTAGAATGAGCACTAGGTTCAATGTGTTGAGAATCTTGTTCAATTCTTTTGGGATGCCCTTCAGGATATAGAGGATCCTGGGTAGAGACACCACCTCTAGTTGTTACTTCATAAGCATGTTTCTCTTTAGAATTATTCCCCAACAAGTCATTTTGTACTTTAGTGAGTTGATCAATTTGAGTTTGAATCATATGAAAATGTTTAACAAGCATCTTAACATCATTGGAGGTTCTCTCCACAATATCATGCAAATTGCTAATAGCTTGAGAATTTTCCATTAAATGATTCTCTACTCTCATATTAAAATTTTCTTGCTTAACAATATAATTATCAAACTCATCTAAGCATTGTGCAGGAGGTTTCGAATACGGAATATCTTCCCTAGTAAAGCGTTGAAGGGAGTTTACCTCAATCATGGATGAAGGGGGAATTATCTCACATATATCTTCTATGGGAGGAAGATTCTTCACATCTTCAGATTTAATACCTTTCTCCTTGAGAGACTTCTTGGCTTCCCTCATATCTTCATCATTCAATTTAATTAAACCCCTCTTCTTCAATATTGGCGTTGGAGTTGGTTCAGGCGTAGTCCAATCATCATGATTCCGGCTTATTTTAGCCAATAATTCTTCAGCGTCGTCTGGAGTTCTTTTCCTGAAAACACAACCAGCACAACTATCCAGGTATGCCCTAGACTCAATGGTTAGTCCACTATAAAATATATCAAGTAAATCATGCTTTTCCAAATCATGATCAGGCCGAGCTCTAATAAGAGAGCAAAATCTCGCCCAAGCCTCAAGCAATTTCTCTTCATCTCCCTGGTCAAAATTATAAATTCTCTGCAAAGCAATATGTTGAGCACTAGCAGGAAAGTATTTACGGAAGAAAATATCAAGCAATTCTTTTGGACTTTTAATAGAATTAGGTGGCAAATTATTATACCAAGTTTTAGCGTCATCCTTTAATGAGAATGGAAAGATTTTAGCAACAAAGTAAGTACGCATCTTGACATCATCAGAAAATAAGCTACTTAGAGTAGATAACTCAGTCATGTGTTCAACAGCACTTTCTTTTTCAGTACCACAAAAGGGTGTTTTCTCAACAATAGCTATATGAGATAGATCAAGAGAAAAATCATAATCTTTATCCTTAATGTTTATAGGAGATGTGGCAAATTTAGGATCAGGAGACAGCTTTATATCTAACGGCATGTTACGCAAGCAACTTTTTAATTTTTCTTGCATCAGTAGTAGCATTGCATTTTTCAATAAAATCATCATTAAGCTCCACATAATCTTCATCAGGATCATCACTAAAATAATCAAGTTCAGGTGAATTAACAGGTGTAGTAGCATTAGGAGTTTCAGTATTTTCAATTTGTCTAGACCTAGCAATTGTAGCATCTAGAAAGGATCCCAATGAACCACTATCATCAAGCACAGCAGAAATATTATCAATATTATGAGAGTTTTCAGATTCAGCGAAGTACCCGCATGTGAAGCATGCGGCGGTGGCTAAGTTTATCAATCACAGATGGTGAATCAAGAGCAGCAGAGGTATTCAGAATTGTACCTTTTCTTGTAGTGGATGGTAATATGGCGATCTTAGTATCGCGAGGTTTACCCATGATGGAGAATTTGCAGCGAACAATATTAATCCAAGTGAACTTCCAAATAAAGCTATGCTCCCCGGCCACGAGCGCCGAGAAAATAGTCTTGATGACCCACAAGTATAGGGGATCGCAACAGTCTTCGAGGGAAGTAAAACCCAATTTATTGATTCGACACAAGGGGAGACAAAGAACACTTGGAAGCCTTAACAGCGGAGTTGTCAATTCAGCTGCACCTGGAAACAGACTTGCTCGCAAGAGTTTATCAGTAGTAACAGTTTTATAGCAGTAGCAGTAGTGAAATAACAGCAGCAGAGTAACAAAGACAGCAGTAGTGATTTTAGTAAACAGCAGGATTAAAATACTGTAGGCACGGGGACGGATGACGGGCGTTGCATGGATGAGAGAAACTCATGTAACAATCATAGCAGGGCATTTGCAGATAATAATAAAACGGTGTCCAAGTACAAAGCAATCAATAGGCATGTGTTCCATATATAGTCGTGCGTGCTCGCAATGAGAAACTTGCACAACATCTTTTGTCCTACCAGCCGGTGGCAGCCGGGCCTCAAGGGAAACTCTTTTGGATATTAAGGTACTCCTTTTAATAGAGTACCGGAGCAAAGCATTAACACTCCGTGAACACATGTGATCCTCACATCGCTACCATTCCCTCCGGTTGTCCCGATTTCTGTCACTTCGGGGCCATTGGTTCCGGACAGCGACATGTGTATACAACTTGCAGGTAAGATCAATAAACAATGAATATCATGATGAAACAATAACATGTTCAGATCTGAGATCATGGCACTCGGGCCCTAGTGACAAGCATTAAGCATAACAAGTTGCAACAATATCATCAAAGTACCAATTACGGACACTAGGCACTATGCCCTAACAATCTTATGCTATTACATGACCAATCTCATCCAATCCCTACCATCCCCTTCGGCCTACAGCGGGGGAATTACTCACACATGGATGGGGGAAACATGGCTGGTTGATGTAGAGGCGTTGGCGGTGATGGCGGCGATGATCTCCTCCAATTCCCCGTCCCGGCGGAGTGCCAGAACGGAGACTTCTGGCTCCCGCGACGGAGTTTCGCGATGTGGCGGCGTTCTGGAGGGTTTTTGGCGACTTCGACTTCTCCTCGTGTGTTTTTAGGTCGAGGCCGATAAATAGTCCGAAGGAGGGCGTCGGAGGTCGGCCGAGGGGGCCACACCACATGGCCGCGCGGGCCCCCCCTGGGCCGCGCCGCCCTATGGTGTGGGGCCCTCGGGCCTCCACCTAAGTTGTCCTTCTGGCTCCGTCAGTTTTCTGGGAAAATAGGGCCTTCTGCATAAATTCCGAGGATTTTCCCGAAAGTTGGATTTCTGCACAAAAACGAGACACCAGAGCAGTTCTGCTGAAAACAGCGTTAGTCCGTGTTAGTTGCATCCAAAATACACAAATTAGAGGCAAAACAATAGCAAAAGTGTTCGGGAAAGTAGATACGTTTTGGACGTATCAATGCTCGATGGAGCTGGAACCATCTGATCCATTAAACTTGGAGAAGTCAGGGAGCCGATATTTGGGTGGTAGCGGGATCAACTCGTACTCGTTGGGGTACGGCTTGGAATAGCCGATTGTCCTCCTTTTCGGCACCATGCCGAACTGGTCTCTCAGGATTGTACTGATCTGATCCGCGGTGCTGGCTGCAGGAGTCGAACTCTGAAGATTCGCCGGAGTAGCATACTTAGCCAGCCATGCTTGCTTTTCTAGCTCTGAGCCAACTGCAGGAGCTAAGCTCTGGAGGTTTGTCGGAGTGGCATATTTAGCTAGCCACGTCTGCTTCTCAAGATCTGTTCCCGAAGTTCCTCCTGTTGTTCCAGCAGTCCCTGGTGTTGCAGTCTGGTTTGTGAGTGCCCAGTTACTGCAGTCTGGCACGTATGTGCACGTGTATCCGTGAGGGATCTCCTTAGGCGCCTCATGCAAGAACTGGTAGTCACTAGGGTCACCACCGATCTTGTAGACGACATATGCCGGTGAATTCGGCACTTCTGGTGCTGTCAACGCGAGTGGCAGCGGTGGACGGGACTGGAGTGGCATCTCTCCTTGGTAAGTCCCGAGAGCTGGTCCTGACGGAGAGTACTGATGCCTCTTGATTTCCTGGATCACCCGAAGAGCGACACGCTCCAAAGTGTTCACCAGGCTCTCAGAATGGCGGTGCAGTGAGTGAGCTACCATGAAGTTAATCTCCTGACGCAGGGACCTGGTGCGTTCTTCTGACGGGGCGGACAGGTCCACTCCATCGAGCGCGCCTTCAGGTGAGAACCCTTTCCACCTGATGCCATGTGAGCGGGTTCTGTGAAAAGAGCCGATGAGGTCGGCTTCGAGGATCGCTTTGACCTCGTCATACTTCTTCTTGAGCTCCTCGGTCAAATCCTCGTACGTGACTGGGGTGCCTTCCGCCATCTCAGATGTAGATGGCGATGCGGTTGATGTCGAAGATGGTCCCACCGGGCGTGCCAGAATGTGTTGCGGTCAGAAACCCACCGGCGAGCAGCGACGGGCAACACAGTAGAGCCGGGAGGCTCCCAGGACTGCGGCTGGCCCTGGTCCCACCGAGCGTGCCAGAATGTGTTGCGGTCAGAAACCCACCGGCGAGCAGCGATGGGCAACACAGTAGAGCCGGGAGGCTCCCAGGACTGCGGCTGGCCCTGGTCCCTCCGAGCGACGGCCCGCAAAGACTCGGCACGCGCGTCCGATGCTGGTGCAAGGGCGTGCCACCTGACCTATACCTGGTCAGGAAGGTCCTGGATGTGCCTCGCTTAGTTTCCTGCATGGCATACACGTAAACATTAAATACGAGCCTCGATCGGCTCTCAGGTTGTCCTGTAGATCGGCTCAAAGAGCCGATCCACCCATGATCCGTACGGGGTGTACGAATATATGGTGGTCCTGCTTGATCAAAATAAAGCTAAAACGACCTACTACGATTTAGGGTTTTCACCACATAATCGGAACATCCTACTCGTGATTGAGCCTGGCGGCCACGCACGGTGATCGTAAGCCGACCCTAGACAAGGCCTAAAAACCAACACGAGGTTGATCCCCGGAACATCCTGTCTAGGGCTAGCAAACTACACCCTACGCGCCACTGGATCCTTCAACCCGTTTGTAAGGCCTAACTATGCAGATATTAAACTAATCCTTGAAGAACAAGGAGCAACCATAACGGATCGGATCTACTAAATAATGATCAAGCGGGGTGCCGCCCTTACACCTAAGATAGGTGTAAGGGCGGCTAGACGTCTCAGGGTTGCACGACGACAGCATATGATACGATAAACAATGCTAACCCTAACACGTCTAAGATAACTACGTTGCTCGCCATCAAAAAGGCTTCAGTACGAGCAACGCATGAACAGCGAATAAACTTGTACTGCCTAGATCGCAAGATGCGATCTAGGCAGCATGATGCTTACCCGGAAGAAACCCTCGAGACAAGGGAGTTGGCGATGCGCCTAGATTGGTTTGTGGTGAACGTGATTGTTGTTTATTTCATAAACCCTAGATACATATTTATAGTCCGTAGACTTTCTAATCGTGGGAATAATCCCAACCGGGCACGAGCCAAACTCTATCTAACCGACACGTATCCTACTATATTACAGATACACGGGCAAACTAGCCCAAACTTTGCATATAAGGCCGATTCACGTATTTCTTCCATGTATATTCTTCAAGCCCATCTTGATCGCGGCCCACCTCTGACTCGGTCAAATTCTGGTGATAACAGTAATGTAATCAATAACTACATCCTCGGACATAGCATCAATGTTTTATCCCTAGTGGCAACAGCACATCCACAACCTTAGAACTTTCTGTCACTGTCCCAGATTTAATGGAGGCATGAACCCACTATCGAGCATAAATACTCCCTCTTGGAGTTAAGAGTAAAAACTTGGCCAGAGCCTCTACTAATAACGGAGAGCATGCAAGATCATAAACAACACATAGGTAATAGATTGATAATCAACATAACATAGTATTCTCTATCCATCGGATCCCGACAAACACAACATATAGCATTACATATAGATGATCTTGATCATGTTAGGCAGCTCACAAGATCCAACAATGAAGCACATAAGGAGAAGACGACCATCTAGCTACTGCTATGGACCCATAGTCCAGGGGTGAACTACTCACTCATCACTCCGGAGGTGACCATGGCGGTGAAGAGTCCTCTGGGAGATGATTCCCCTCTCCGGCAGGGTGCCGGAGGCGATCTCCTGAATCCCCCGAGATGGGATTGGCGGCAGTGGCGCCTCAGTAAGGTTTTCCGTATCGTGGCTCTCGATACTGGGGGTTTCGCGACGAAGACTTTAAGTAGGCGGAAGGGTAGGTCAGGGGGCCACACGAGGGACCCACACAACAGGCCGGCGCGGCCCAAGCCCTGGCCGCGCCGCCTTGTTGTGTCGTCGCCTCGTGGCCCCACTTCGTCTCCTCTTCGGTCTTCTGGAAGCTTCGTGGCAAAATAGGACCCTGGGCGTTGATTTCGTCCAATTCCGAGAATATTTCCTTTGTAGGATTTCTGAAACCAAAAACAGCAGAAAACAGCAACTGGCTCTTCAGCATCTCGTTAATAGGTTAGTGCCAGAAAATGCATAAATACGACATAAAGTATGCATAAAACATGTAGATAATATCAATAATGTGGCATGGAACATAAGAAATTATCGATACGTCGGAGACGTATCAGCATCCCCAAGCTTAGTTCCTGCTCGTCCCGAGCAGGTAAACGATAACAAAGATAATTTCTGGAGTGACATGCCATCATAACCTTGATCATACTATTGTAAGCATATGTAATGAATGCAGCGATCAAAACAATGGTAATGACATGAGTAAACAACTGAATCATAAAGCAAAGATTTTTCATGAATAGTACTTCAAGACAAGCATCAATAAGTCTTGCATAAGAGTTAACTCATAAAGCAATAAATCAAAGTAAAGGTATTGAAGCAACACAAAGGAAGATTAAGTTTCAGCGGTTGCTTTCAACTTATAACATTTATATCTCATGGATAGTGTCAATGTAAAGTAATATAACAAGTGCAATATGCAAGTATGTAGGAATCAATGCACAGTTCACACAAGTGTTTGCTTCTTGAGGTGGAGAGAAATAGGTGAACTGACTCAACATAAAAGTAAAAGAAAGGTCCTTCAAAGAGGAAAGCATCGATTGCTATATTTGTGCTAGAGCTTTTATTTTGAAAACATGAAACAATTTTGTCAACGGTAGTAATAAAGCATATGTATCATGTAAATTATATCTTACAAGTTGCAAGCCTCATGCATAGTATACTAGTAGTGCCCGCACCTTGTCCTAATTAGCTCGGATTAACACGGATTATCATTGCATAACATATGTTTCAACCAAGTGTCATAAAGGGGTACCTCTATGCCGCCTGTACAAGGGTCTAAGGAGAAAGTTCGCATTGGATTTCTCGCTTTTGATCATTCTTCAACTTAGACACCCATACCGGGACAACATAGACAACAGATAATGGACTCCTCTTTTAATGCTTAAGCATTCAACAACAGATAATATTCTCATAAGAGATTGAGGTTTTATGTCCAAACTGAAACTTCCACCATGATTCATGGCTTTAGTTAGCGGCTCAATGTTCTTCTCTAACAGTATGCATACTCAAACCATTTGATTGTGAAAACCGCCCTTACTTCAGACAAGACGAACATGCATAGCAACTCACATGATATTCAACAAAGTTTTGATGGCGTCCCCAGGAGCATGGTTATCGCACAACAAGCAACTTAATAAGAGATAAAGTGCATAAGTACATATTCAATACCACAATAGTTTTTAAGGCTATTTTGCCCCATGAGCTATATATTGCTAAGGCGAATGATGGAAATTTAAAGGTAGCACTCAAGCAATTTACTTTGGAATGGCGGAGAAATACCATGTAGTAGGTAGGTATGGTGGACACAAATGGCATAGTGGTTGGCTCAAGGATTTTGGATGCATGAGAAGTATTCCCTCTCGATACAAGGTTTAGGCTAGCAAGGTTATTTGAAACAAACACAAGGATGAACCGATGCAGCAAAACTCACATAAAAGACATATTGTAAACATTATAAGACTCTACACCGTCTTCCTTGTTGTTCAAAACTCAATACTAGAAATTATCTAGACTTTAGAGAGACCAAATATGCAAACCAAATTTTAGCAAGCTCTATGTATTTCTTCATTAATAGGTGCAAAGTATATGATGCAGGAGCTTAAACATGAGCACAACAATTGCCAAGTATCAAATTATTCAAGACATTTTAGAATTACTACATGTAGCATTTCCCGATTCCAACCATATAACAATTTAACGAAGAAGATTCAACCTTCGCCATGAATACTATGAGTAAAGCCTAAGGACATATTTGTCCATATGCAACAGCGGAGCGTGTCTCTCTCCCACACAATGAATGCTAGGATCCATTTTATTCAAACAAAAACAAAAACAAGAACAAACCGACGCTCCAAGCAAAGCACATAAGATGTGATGGAATAAAAATATAGTTTCAGGGGAGGAACCTGATAATGTTGTCGATGAAGAAGGGGATGCCTTGGGCATCCCCAAGCTTAGACGCTTGAGTCTTCTTAAAATATGCAGGGGTGAACCACCGGGGCATCCCCAAGCTTAGAGCTTTCACTCTCCTTGATCATATTGCATCATTTCCCTCTCTTGATCCTTGAAAACTTCCTCCACACCAAACTCAAAACAACTCATTAGAGTGTTAGTGCACAATAAAAATTTACATGTTCAGAGGTGACATAATCATTCTTAACACTTCTGGACATTGCACAAAGCTACTGGATATTAATGGATCAAAGAAATTCATCCAACATAGCAAAAGAGGCAATGCGAAATAAAAGGCAGAATCTATCAAAACAGAACAGTTCGTAAAGACGAATTTTAAAGTGGCACCAGACTTGCTCAGATGAAAATGCCCAAATTGAATGAAAGTTGCGTACATATCTGTGGATCACTCACGTAAATTGGCAGATTTTTCTGAGTTACCTACAGAGAATTCTGCCCAGATTCGTGACAGCAAAGAAATCTGTTTCTGCGCAGTAATCCAAATCTAGTATGAACCTTACTATCAACGACTTCACTTGGCACAACAATGCACAAAACTAAGATAAGGAGAGGTTGCTACAGTAGTAAACAACTTCCAAGACTCAAATATAAAATAAAAGTACTGTAGTAAAAACATGGGTTGTCTCCCATAAGCGCTTTTCTTTAACGCCTTTCAGCTAGGCGCAGAAAGTGTATATCAAGTGTCATCAAGAGATGAAGCATCAACACTAGTACCAGGGGTGTTGGGAGTTGCCTCAACAATGCATGTTATCTTATCTATGTAAGTTTCAGAGGCTCCCTTTTCATTATTCTTAGGCTTGCTATTCTCATTAAACAAATTTTCAGGAACAAGCCAACCATAGTTATTTTCTAGAGCTTCATGCATTCCTAGGAGCTTACTAGGTATCGGTACTTTAATCTCCCCTCCATCATTAATATTATTAGTGTACCTTATTCTATCCATGTCCATTTTTTCAAGTGTTCTTGCAACATCAGGATAAAAGCCAAGCCTCTTATGCTTAATAAAAACTTTTCTCGCTTCTTTAGCTATATCATCAAATTCTCTAAGAAGGACTTCTAAAACAAAATCTCTCTTTTCTCCCCTTTCCATATCAGAGAGTGTAAGAAACATATGTTGAATTATAGGATTAAGATTAACAAACCTAGTTTCCAACATGCGTACTAAAGAGGCAGTAGCACCTTCATAAGTAGGAATAACTTTTGCCAAGGATCTGTCTTCAAAATCTTCAACTTTACTAACATGAGTGAAAAAATCTTCTATATTATCTCTCCCAATTATAGACCCACGTCCTACCGGTATGTCTTTTAGAGTGTACTTAGGAGGAAACATGATGAAATAAACAAAAAGTAAATAAAGTAAATGCAAGTAACTAATTTTTTTTGTGTTTTTGATATAGAGAACAAGGCAGTAAATAAAGTAAAGCTAGCAACTAATTTTTTGTGTGTTTTGTTTAAGTGCAGCAAACAAAGTAGTAAATAAAATAAAGCAAGACAAAAACAAAGTAAAGAGATTGGATTGTGGAGACTCCCCTTGCAGCGTGTCTTGATCTCCCCGGCAACGGCGCCAGAAAATGTGCTGCTGGCGTGTAGTTGACGTGGGAGATAGAAATCTTTGTGGTGTAACTTTTCTTCAGTTCCCCGGCAACGGCGCCAGAAAATGTGCTTGATGCGTGCAATTAACACACGTCCGTTGGGAACCCCAAGAGGAAGGTGTGATGCAGACAGTAGCAAGTTTTCCCTCAGAAAGAAACCAAGGTTTATCGAACCAGGAGGAGCCAAGAAGCACGTTCAAGGTTGATGGCGGCGAAGTATAGTGCGGCGCAACACCAGGGATTCCGGCACCAACGTGGAACCTGCACAACACAACCAAAGTACTTTACCCCAACGAAACAGTGAGGTTGTCAATCTCACCGGCTTGCTGTAACAAAGGATTAGATGTATAGTGTGGATAATGATTGTTTGCAGAAAATAGTAAAGAACAAATATTGCAGTAGATTGTATTCGATGTAAAGAATAGGACCGGGGTCCACAGTTCACTAGAGGTGTCTCTCCCATAAGATAAATAGCATGTTGGGTGAACAAATTACAGTCGGGCAATTAACAAATAGAGAGGGCATGACAATGCACATACATGATATGATAAGTATAGTGAGATTTAATTGGGCATTACGACAAAGTACATAGACCGCTATCCAGCATGCATCTATGCCTAAAAAGTCCACCTTCAAGTTATCATCCGAACCCCTTCCAGTATTAAGTTGCAAACAACAGACAATTGCATTAAGTATGGTGCGTAATGTAATCAATAAGTACATCCTCGGACATAGCATCAATGTTTTATCCCTAGTGGCAACAGCACATCCACAACCTTAGAACTTTCTCACATTTGTCCTGCATTTAATGGAGGCATGAACCCACTATCGAGCATAAATACTCCCTCTTGGAGTTAAGAGTAAAAACTTGGCCAGAGCCTCTACTAATAACGGAGAGCATGCAAGATCATAAACAACACATAGGTAATAGATTGATAATCAACATAACATAGTATTCTCTATCCATCGGATCCCGACAAACACAACATATAGCATTACAGATAGATGATCTTGATCATGTTAGGCAGCTCACAAGATCCAACAATGAAGCACATAAGGAGAAGACGACCATCTAGCTACTGCTATGGACCCATAGTCCAGGGGTGAACTACTCACTCATCACTCCGGAGGCGACCATGGCGGTGAAGAGTCCTCCGGGAGATGATTCCCCTCTCCGGCAGGGTGCCGGAGGCGATCTCCTGAATCCCCAGAGATGGGATTGGCGGCGGCGGCGCCTCAGTAAGGTTTTCCGTATCGTGGCTCTCGGTGCTGGGGGTTTCGCGACGAAGACTTTAAGTAGGCGGAAGGGTAGGTCAGGGGGCCACACGAGGGACCCACACAACAGGCCGGCGTGGCCCAAGCCCTAGCCGCGCCGCCTTGTTGTGTCGTCGCCTCGTGGCCCCACTTCGTCTCCTCTTCGGTCTTCTGGAAGCTTCGTGGCAAAATAGGACCCTGGGCGTTGATTTCGTCCAATTCCGAGAATATTTCCTTTGTAGGATTTCTGAAACCAAAAACAGCAAGTAAAACAAAGAATCGGCTCTTCGGCATCTCGTTAATAGGTTAGTGCCGGAAAATGCATAAATACGACATAAAGTATGCATAAAACATGTAGATAATATCAATAATGTGGCATGGAACATAAGAAATTATCGATACGTCGGAGACGTATCAGGTATTAAGTTGTAAACAACAGACAATTGCATTAAGTATGGTGCGTAATGTAATCAACACAAATATCCTTAGACAAAGCATCGATGTTTTATCCCTAGTGGCAACAGCACATCCACAACCTTAGAACTTTCTCATCCTTTGTCCTGCATTTAATGGAGGCATGAACCCACTATCGAGCATAAATACTCCCTCTTGGAGTCACAAGTATCAACTTGGCCAGAGCCTCTACTAGCAACGGAGAGCATGCAAGAACATAAATAACATATATGATAGATTGATAATCAACTTGACATAGTATTCAATATTCATCGGATCCCAACAAACACAACATGTAGCATTACAAATAGATGATCTTGATCATGATAGGCAGCTCACAAGATCTAACATGATAGCACAATGAGGAGAAGACAACCATCTAGCTACTGCTATGGACCCATAGTCCAGGGGTGGACTACTCACACATCGATCCGGAGGCGATCATGGCGATGAAGAGACCTCCGGGAGATGATTCCCCTCTCCGGCAGGGTGCCGGAGGCGATCTCCTGAATCCCCCGAGATGGGATTGGCGGCGGCGGCGTCTCTGGAAGGTTTTCCGTATCGTGGCTCTCGGTACTGGGGGTTTCGCGACGAAGAATTTAAGTAGGCGGAAGGGCAGGTCAGGGGGCCACACGAGGGCCCCACACAACAGGCCGGCGCGGCCAGGGCTTGGGCCGCGCCGCCCTAGTGTGTGGCCACCTCGTGGCCCCACTTCTTATCCTCTTCGGTCTTCTGGAAGCTTCGTGGAAAAATAGGACCCTGGGCGTTGATTTCGTCCAATTCCGAGAATATTTTCTTTGTAGGATTTCTGAAACCCAAAACAGCAGAAAACAGCAACTGGCTCTTCGGCATCTCGTCAATAGGTTAGTGCCGGAAAATGCATAATAATGACATAAAGTGTGTATAAAACATGTGAGTATCATCATAAAAGTAGCATGGAACATAAGAAATTATAGATACGTTTGGGACGTATCAATGGGGAAGGAGCACTGCAACGGGAGTGGGATCGCAGGGAAAACTTACTTGAGGGGAAGAGATGCATCACCAACGATGATTTGTCGGAGAAGCTCCCGCTCTAACACGTCGCTAGCGTCGGGAGGGTAGAATCATCCCCCATCGCCACCTCCACCGCCGGTTGGTTCCTTCCCTCTGTGTTGCTGGCTACATACAGGTCGCAGTTGAGGTTAGGGTCAGGTCGCGGATAGCAGGTGACATGGTGGAGAAAGGAGGAACATGATCAAGTTTATCGGTCGGCCGAACATAAGCATTTTCCATCAAAGAAGGCCTAAAGGGGAAAAAGATGTGTTAACCCCGCACGATGACTACATGGAGCCGGAAATTTAGCTCCTTTTAGAGCATCTCTAGCAGAGCCCTTATTTTTTGGAACTGAAAAAACGAAGTTCAGTCTCCCGAAAATCAAAATGTGAGCGGTTTAGGAGGTTTAGGAGGTGGCGCAGAACATCACCCGTATTCGGAACCGAAAAAACACGAATGCAAATTTTGTCGGTAAACTGATCATCGCAAAGAAGTTATAAAAGTGAAATTCAAACATAGTACTTGCATATTTCGATAGTTTCGATCGTAAAAGAGACTACATTTGAGCTGGTCGTCGGCGACCAACTCCTAAACTTAACTAATTTCGCCCGGCGGCGACCTACTACGCGCGGCGGAGGACTACGCCATCGGCGGCCTACTCCGAGTCGAGGTCGACGACCTCCTGCTTCACGCGGCAGACGGCCGCCTCCTTCTACGCCGCCTCGTAAGCTCGCACGGCACGGAAGGCTTCCACCTCCTCGCAGCGGAAGCGCGCGCGCCTCAGCCTCCGAGATGACGGAGACTTGTTGGATCGCCATCGCCTCCTCCTCGTCATTGATGACGTAGTCCCCCGAATGGAGGACGCTGCGCACCGGCGCCTCCTCCTCCTCCTCCTCCTCCTCGATGCTGCTGTCGGCGAGTGGCGGCGCTAGCGCACGGCCGGACGCGCCGGAGGAAGACCCCACGCCGCTAATGGCGTAGCGGGCGAGTTTCCAGGGTGGCGTCAGGCCCCTGTTGGTCCAGCACCGCGCGTTACGCTTCCGGGCACCTTCCGAGCGGTTCCATTTCCGACGCTCGGCCTCGGAGTGGAAGACGAGGGGGGAGGGGGCGGCGGCGAGTTGCTCCTGCCAATCCGCCCGCCTCCCCTCCGGCCGCTGCCCGCGCCAGCCATGCGGTCACGGTGGTGGTGGAGGAAGTGGAGATGCGGCGGCAGCAGCGGCGCGATTGCTCGCTGGAAGTCCAAGCGCGTGCGCGGCGGAGGAAGTGGACGCGATGGCGGGAGTAGGGTTTTGGAACCCTACTCTCCTCCGCAGCCAGTATTTATACGTGGCGACGCTCGCGTTTCTCGAGGCCCATAGAAAATTTTACGGGTCGGCCCACCGATTCGGGCTCCGTTGTGCGGCGCTTTCGGCCCAAACCCGTAAATCCGCCGGAAAATTTTCCGGCGACATTCTATTACAGATGCTCTAAGGAGGAAACATGCATGATATTTTTACTATTCATGGCACATAATACCTTTTTTGATGAATTTCTACAAACATAATGTTAGGGCATCTCCACTGCCCTCCCACACACATTTGGCCTCCGGCAAAACCGTTTTGCCTGCCGTATGGGGGGGTGCGCCGGCGGGTTGATTTTATATGGGGGGCCTGTGTTTTCCAATCGACCCCCTCCCCCCCCTAACTAAATTCAAAATTTCGATGAAATAGGAAAAGGAGGGCGAATTTATGCGATTTCAAAATAAATTTGAGGAAAGTCTTCATACTTTGGCCGAATTTGAACTATACTGCATTAAAACTTAAAGTAATCCTAGTCTACTAGCCATCGGTCGGGGCCCGTGATAGGTCTGCCTCGCCGTCATTTTCCCCTTTGACGCATGAATATGCGCCCACCACTCTGCCCTTGCTTCGCGTAGCTGCTGTCGGTGCCGAATCGCCGCCTCAGCCTCCTCATTCTAGGCGAGCCTCGCTTCCTCACGGGCAGCCCGCTCGGCCTAGCGCTAAGCGTTGAACTCAAGCATGGAGTAGGTGGTGAGGAGGCGGCGCGACATTGTGGTGTTGTGGTGGAGCCTTGGGATTCCGCAGCGGGTTGGGTGGTTTGGGTTGACACGGTGCGAAACCGATGGGAAGGCTACATATAGGCGAGAAATTACGGGAAGAGGGGCGGGAAGGTGATGGGAAGCGACGGCTCGCCTGCACGACGGCAAGCACTATTACGGTGGCGTTTGAAATGAGGCGTCGAGGACGACACTCTTCAGACGTTGCTAGGTGGGTTCGGCTGCATGCGGCTGTTGCGTCCTTTTCTGCCGATACTTGAGGGTGCCAGTGAAAGAAAAACCGTTTGCCAGCTCAAAAATGAGTTTCGAGACTAGATTGAGTGGGTTTTTTTTTGACGCCGACACTCCCGGAAGACGTTTGGGGGATTTTGGGGGTGGGTGCAGATACTCATACTACGTGGTAAACATTTGGAGTACTTCTTAAAAATAAGGGCAAAGTTTTAAAATTTCTTTCGATATTCAGATTTGGTTGCAAAGATAACATGTTTTTACATGTTGTGCCTTGCGTTGCACACGTTGCAAGAGCCATGGTAGTGAGAGACTGAGAGGGAAAGAAAAGCAGCGCACCGTCTCGTTCAAAAATTCATGTTCACACGGGTCTTCGAGCAGGAGTCAAGCGGGTTACCTCTGCCGTGTCGCGTCTTGTCACTCTTTCTCGCTTGAGTCGTCTTGTCATCCTTTCTCTCTGCTCGAGGCAAGGTGGTAAATGGAGGATAGGAGTAGGCTGCAGAAGCTATCGTTAGTTCGGGGAGGTGCTGCGGTGGTTGTGGCATTAAGGGCATCTCCAACCGGGCGACCCATCCCGCGCCCGCGCGTCCGGATGGGTCGAAACGGACAAAAACCCGGCCCAACGCGGGAACGCACCGCAAAAGCGGACGGCCGCGACGTTCGGAACGACGCAAACCCGGCCCAAATCTGGGCTAGGTTTGCGGGCCGCGGATGGCACGCGCCGTCCGCTCGCGTCCGCGCGCTGGTCGCCTCGTCTCCCTTGGGCCCACCTGTCGGTGACCAGAGAGTCTAATAAATGGGGACTGGAGGGGATCTGGCCCTCCACTCCAGTCCCCACTCCACTCCCCGAGCAAAACCGCCGCCATGGCCCCGAAGCGACGGTTCGCTCCCGGAGCCAATGACGACGAGGCCAGCAGCAGTCGGCGTCGGCCGCCGGCGCTGCGGGACGGAGGGAACCGCGGCGGCCTCCACATCGGAGAGGCCGCCCGCGGCGGTGCGGCATTGCCGCAACCGCCGCCTCTCCTCATCGAGCCCAAGCCGGAGTCCTCGGAGGAGGACCCGGACCTCCGCGCCGCCCTGATCATCTCGGCGGCGGAGGAGGAGGCGAAATGGCCGCACCTCCATGCGGCCATTCGCACCTCCGAGATGGAGGAGGCGGCCCGGCAGGAGGTCGAGGAGGCGGAGGGCGGGAGCTCTACGCCCAGGCCCGCCGAGCGCGACGGGAGGAGGAGGAGGCGGCGCGGCGGGAGGAGGCCGGGCGCCGCGCCGACGAGCAGCGCCGCCGGAGAGGACAGGTGCCGCGGCCCCGGAGGAGGCGGCGCCGAGAGCGCCGCCGGCCGCGGCAGAGAGGCGGCAGCGCCTCCGGGAGGAGGCGGCGCGGGTGGCTCCGGACCCCACTCGCCGTGGGAGGAGGCCTGTGGTCTCCCTGGCCGGAGTCCCGGCGCGATCGAGCCACATGATGCCTCGCCGCCCGGGGACGTCGCCGACGACGCCCACAGGGGCTAGGCGGCGCACCGGCGGCCACCGCGCCGCCGACCAAACCCTAGAGGGTTTTTAATTTTAGTAAATTTTAGTTTAAATTTAAAAGCCCATATAGGGGCTTCTTTTGTTAGTTTTATTTGCCCAAAATAGGGCTATGTACTAAATTTGCCCAAAATAGGGCATATGTTCAATGAAATTTCGTTTAAATTTGCCTCTTTTTTTGTTTTCGTTTTTCTCCGGTTTATGCGATGCGTCCGCGTGTCCGGGCGGCGACCCAAACGGACACGCGGACGCGGGGCGCTGTCCGCGTGTCCGGGCGGCGACCCAAACGGCCTAAAACGGACGGCCCAGCGCGTCCGTTTGGGTCGCGCGGTTGGAGATGCCCTAAGCACTTTCGATCTGTTCTCCCCTCTCCAAAGACGAGTGAGATGGCCTGAGGGTGAGCTCGGCTCTTTGCCTGGCTAGGAGAAGGAGAAGCGAACACCGTCGGGGAGGAGAGCACGTAGCCCTGCTCGGAGAAGCGACTACCGTTGAGGAGGCGGAGGAACACGCAGATCTTCTATTCTTGTCCAACTTCTTCTCCATCTGCCATTCTGGCCGGATGCTCTCGGTCTGCTCACAGTGAAATAACCTTGCAGCTCCGGAGCGAAGCTATTCCACGCAATGTCCGACATGTCTGATGACGGGGAATCCATGGAAGCAGCTGTGGACGGCGGCGAGGACCGTATCGGCGCCCTACAGGACGACCTCCTCAAGTACCTGATGTCGTTCCTGCTTTCCCGCGAGGCCGTGAGGACCTGCGTCCTCGCCAAGCGCTGGCGCACGCTTTGGAAATCCGTGCCAGCCCTGCGCATCGACGACCCCGAGAGCTTCAAGGGTGCACGTGGCTTGAGCACGTTTGTCGACGACCTGATTCGCCACCGCGACCCAACCCCTCTGAATGTATGCGACATCAATTTGACCCGAGCCATAGGGAATTCCGGCGCATGGAACCGTGGCTCCAGTATGCTGTATCGCGTCAAGTTCAGGTGCTACGAGTTCGTTTTATGTGCTGCGTACTCAATATGACTCTCACATCCTCACACTTGAAGAGGTTTTCTGTGACATCATCTTTCATGGATGCAATCTGGATTTCTCGAGCTGTCAGGTGCTAGAGGTGTTGGAGTTCAGTAACTGTCAGATCTCCGTGAATATCTCGTCCAAATCAGTACAACATCTAAAGATCCATCGCTCGCTTTTTCGCATGAATGCCCGCATACACATATTTGCACCAAACCTTATTGGTATTCAACTAGCTGCTGTCAGCGGTTTCGCTCCTTTCCTTGAATGCATGCCGTCACTAGTAACCGCATCTATTAAGCTTGGAGGAGCGCGCATGGGAGCATGCCTGGACGGTTGTAGCTGTGGCAATCAATCATGTGAGGGATGCGATGTTCAAACCGGAAGCAATGACTGCTCTGTGGTTCTCAAAAGTTTGTCAGGCGCTATGAATTTGGAGTTAACAACAACTGATAATATGGTATGCTCCGACTTTCGCAAACTCCTATTACTGTTTGCTATATGCTATGTCCCCTGTATGTTTATATCCAGTTATCCATCAATAGAAACATATTAAACTAACTCCATATGTGCATTTCATATTTTTCACCAGTTGATAAGTTTGAATCTTAATGTTTACCATTACATCTCTCATTGTTGGTTTGGTGCATAATATGCAGAGCGTATGGGACATAAATCTTAATCTGAGCTACATTTCTAAGTAGTTTTTGAAGTCCAGCATGGGATATATATATCCCTATATATGCCTATGTATAATTACTGTTAAATCTGCAGAAAGTTTCCAGTGAGTATACTTCTGCTTCTCAAAGACATCATACACGTTAGACCTTGAATTGTTCGCTAACCCTCTTCACTTTTTCTAGTTTATTACTACTTGTGAAGTTAGACCTTGAATTCTTCTTTAACATTCTTCACTTTGTCCAGTTTATTTTCAGAAATTATTTGAAATGCTACCCGTTTTTTGCCAAGCTAAAAACGCTGCTGCTCAATGAGTGGTGTATGGTTGATAACTTCACTGTACTGGTTTACTTTCTTCACCACTCACCAATTCTAGAGACGCTTACGCTGCAGCTTCATTTTGAAACTCGGGAGGTATATATATTCTCCAAGTATGATACTCCCTCCGTGTCATGAAACTGTCTGAGATTTGACAAAATTTAGATGTTTCTACATACTAGATGGTGTCTAGATGCATCTAATTCTTTATAAATCTCAGACAACTTCAGTGAGACGGAGGGAGTAGTTTATAGTATGTTTCAAGTTCTCGTGTACCTTCTGTTGACTTCAGTAAAATATTATTTTTTGCTATAGGAACAGCATGTTACCAAGACAGATGAAATCTACAATTCAAGTGTACCATCAATTATATCAAAGCATCTCAAGGTAGTCAAAATCATATGTGACACAAAGGAAGATGCAAGGGTTCACCATATTTTGAAGGTTCTGCGTACCCATGGAGTACCTTCTGAGCAAATTGACATCCAATAGACTCAGTTTGCCTGTAAGTAACCATTGCTACTCTTTACGGTTATTATCTTTCGGTAGTCAGCCTTTAATGTAATAACATAATTTGATAAAAACTAAGCTACACCAAAGCAGCATAGGATGTTTTGTCCTTTTGCAAGTTGAAACTACTCTTAGATTCTTCTAGCCAACCATGACACATACAATCCCTGGTACCCACAGTGTCTACTCTAACGGGTGCTTGTCATGACCGTAGGTGTAGACAATACCCAGTAGCAACCTTGCCGAGCGCATCTTCTGGGTCAAAACTGCAGGTGCTTGGTTGTCACAGCAGCATGCCCATGTCGACAACATAGAAAGGGCAGAGAACATAGCGCTCCGACCAAAAGTAGCAAGTAGGAACTTAATGCTTGGTTAACAAAACTAGCAGGTCTGTGTAAGTCTAGGCAGTACTGATTGTAGAACTTCAGCAGGGATCCATTGCTGTCTTTGTAAAGGGACAGGTTAACAAAGTTGTTCTTGGTTGTTTGAAGATCAAATGAATGGTCAAAATTTTTGCCTTTCAAATTACCAGTGAAACCTTCTGTCCAGTTTCGTGTTATTAGTCTTCGCAAGAAAAAAAATCGTTTTATTAGCAAATTCTTCCAACATTCCAATAGCTAGATCAAGTTGCATTTTGGTCAGACCATCCAAGTGAGGTACTCACGTTGTCCTTTTGTTGTTTATGCAGGCTTTCATTTCGAGCTGGAGGCGTTTAGTTGAGCCGGTCTACCTCGTCCCTGGTTATTCGAACTTTTATGTCCCTGGAAGTAGTACCTATTCATATGAACTCGTATGTATTTTGCTGCGTATCTTGTTGCCTGGATGCACTTGAAGTGTGGTGAAGTGGCACCGTAGTCTGCTAGTGCACTTTTACTTCGTCTGAACCTGTCTAGTGTTGTGTCAGATTATGCTAATATGTAACCATCTTATTGTCTGGACCTCTTTCTTAGCTTCCTTGTTGGTTGAATTATGTGGCACTTATAGTCAGTATTGGCTATGGATACTCTGGATGCTGTGCGAGTTTGTCTATGCATTTGCTATAAAAACTAGTCTTTAGATGCAATCTAGCGATTTAGAGATTGAACAAGTTATGACTCTTTTTGGAAAAAAAGAACACTGACACGAAGATACATGTGCTATGGTCTATGGTTCAATTTTTTTTAGCTCAAACCCTGCACACATTAAAGAATTAAGTTCAGAATTTATGCATAGCTAAAGTTAAGTTTGAATTCTATACGAGTTGAGAATACTACTTGATTCTACTTGGCATAATGAATCAAATCTGGCCTTATAAATTTTGTTATACACGAGAGATACGTCTATAAGGAAAATTACAAAGATAACTGAGTACAAACATTTTTTTACAAAGAGCATTTTTAGTATCGTGAAGATACCAATTACACCAAGTCTCTGCACCAATGCATTGCCCTTAGGATAATACGGATGCACACATACACCTAACACATTTCCCTTAGGACATTATGGATGCACACAACTAAAAAAGAAGACAGATTACAATAAAAGGAACATTACACAACCAAAAAGAAGAAAAATTACAGTCCCGCTACAGTGATCTATTCTTTTTAGCGCCGTACTAGCATCACCAAGACAACACCAGAAGTCCAGCTTCTCCAAAAGCGACGCCTCCAAAAAGGAAACAATGCACAAACGTTGTCGTCGTCCGATCATAGATCTTAGGTTTTCACTCTGGAGAAAGTTCCCCTCACAAAACAATCCCTTCAACAAGGTCATTCCCAGGTACATACATACATGCACGAGATCAAGAAAATTTGAGACTTTTGTAGTTTAAAATTGTGGAACAGTGGATTTTTGTAGAGTTGGCGTTCAACTACCTAAGAGGGCCCCATGAACATCTTATAAACACATGGAGAAGGGAAGTTGGCTCTTGGGTCATTTGTCCCTTTATTTTGAAATATATGTTCCATTATTTTGAAATGTATCTTTGATATATTTTGAAATGTTAAACAAAATTTAAACAAAAACTCACGCGTACATTTTCATATGCTACATGTGCACAAAGTCTTTCCATGAAAAATTGACTTGTCGTTTGGGCTGTGTAAAAAGATAAAATTTGTTACTAAAAATAAGATGTTTTATGAGAAATCTTTATCTTTATATTATCGACCATAAAAAATATCGGTTTTTCGCGAAACTATACGAACGCACATTGATTGTCGAGATATACATGCGAATTTTTTATTGAATTTTTTCACAATTAAAAACATACTTTTTTAAAGTGGGAAGAGCATATGCACTTAGGAGCCATTAAATTTCCGATTAGAGAAAATATAGCGAGGGAGGATCAATGGTGCGACACTCAGTATCTTTCCTCAAAACAAGAAGCGCACGATCACAGAAAGAAACTCTAAACATAAAAGAATAAAATCATAAATCTAATTTAGAAGCACAATAGGGCAACTAGCAAATTTCGTTTTGCGCAAATAAGTCCATCGCTGTCAAATCCTTGCAGGATAGGCTTTGATTTCTCTTGGCTCTACTGTAACCATCTCCCAAGCCGATGCAAAAATGCCACATGAACTCATCAAATGAACTCATCAAAGGTCAATAAACCCATCGCCTAGGATAATTTGGTATGCCACATGAACTCATCAAAGGTCAATAAACCCATCGCCTAGGATAATTTGGTGTACTTCGTTTCATTATCGCTCTAGTAAATTAAACACGGGCTATTATGAAATAGGCAGCACTCAACATATTTAATTAGAGAACCAAGGATATAACTACTGAAATAATTCTCAGTTTTTTAATGGAACAAAAATGCCAGTTCATTTGCCAATATACACAAATTTGAAGCTGCTAGGTAGGAGGCGATTTCAATATTCTTAGACTAAAAGAAGACAAGAATAATGGTAATTTTCATGCACATTGGCCTTTTATTTTTAATGCTATTATTGAAATTCTTGACTTAAGATAAATTGTTCTTTCAGGTAGTAAATTCACTTGGGACAATCGTCGAGAGAATCAGACATTGGAAAAATATTTAACAGAAAAGATTCTACAAACTTTTTGCAGGTTATTCATATGGTTGTACGCTGGATTCAGCTATGGCGTTTCCTATCCCGGAGGATCAGCGGGAGTATATGGTTACTGACGCAACCGGCTGGTGATGGTTGCACATGATATCTTGTACCAGCCTACATGGCGGCATATTAATAAATTGCAAGATGTCTAGCACTAGAAATTCATATTTTCTTTTTTGATGGTTTATTTTTTTTTTGCATCGACCCTCTCTGATCCATGAGGTGTAAACTTTGAATTCTTTTGATACAATTAATAAAAGGATGTGTGCATCGACTGATACAGAGGCCGGGGCTTCCCCGAAAAAAAGTAGAACAACAATAAAAAAAACACATGGAACAATACATGGGTATTAGTGGCTTCTAATAGAATAAAAGTTTGTTTGTTGGCTTAAAGAAAACAACCATTTGTTAAGTTTAAAGTTTATCTGATTTTACAAGAGTTAAACATCCAACCATGAAGGCAAGGAAGAAATAGCGACTTTGTCGTGGGATTTTCATGGCACCAGCCATGGGGGGCGGCTTACGTGACGTTGATTTTAGGCGCCATGGAGGCTAACATGGATGATATTGGTACGCACAATATACCTAGATTTGACCCCTCTTTCTAGAGGTAAGGACCTACTCCCGCTTCTTTGATATAAATTGATTACACGGTTTCATCAGGTTAGGGTTAACTCAAGGGCGAGTTCTCACGTGCCCTCTAGGGCCATCTCTTTGTATATACACGACCATTTGGGTTTAAAAGTCTATCCTGAGTCGGTTCGGGGTTGGTGTCCCTAAGGGAGCCGACATGTCTTGGTTTTAGCAATCCTGCAGTATGAGGCTTCTTTTCAATAACTTATTACTTAAGGTTATGGATTAAAATGATTCAAATTGTGATTTGAAGGGTGTTGGCAGTCCTGCAGTATGAGATTTTTTCAAAATTATTCAAGTTGTGATTTGAAGCCGTGCTTATAGATGCACAGCCGTCAAACGGAAGAAAACAAGAATGTTATTGGCAGATTCGTCACAAAATTCTAAGAAAAATTGCACGATACATTCGAAAATATAATTAACTATTTTCTTATTTTTCATACTCCTATGTTTTATCTTATTAACCGTAGCAACGCGCATATTCAACTAATGTATTTTGAAATCAGCGATAGTCTACCACCAAGTACACACAGTATATATTCAATATATTTTACAGAACGGTATATATTCATAATACTGGGCCGAGCAGCAATTACACACATACGTACTCCATGCAGTGAGCGATTCATACGAGAGAAATATAAAAGGACCGACGACCCACGGTAACTAGCCACTATGTGACGAACTGACAACAAAGATGACAGATGAACAAGCTCGACCGGCGTATACGAATGAGTGTAGCCACGTACGTGTATCAGCTACCTTCTGTCGTGTATCCTCATGCGGCCTCAGATGCTTCAATTATGGATTTGAGTATCACTTGCTGAAATCGATGGCGCCGGTAGAGAGGATATTATCCCCGGTGGTAGGGTGCGCCGCCGGCACGTCGTTCACCACCGAGCTCCCCTGCTGCCACACGTGGTTGAACTTGCTCCCCTTCCCGGGCAGCGCCACCGTCGCGTACACCACCATCTCCCCGCCCTTCTTCGCGTACTCCGCCGCCACGTCCGACACGGGGAACCCCAGCTCCGCGGCGTCCGCGGGCGCCATGGACGGCGCGTAGCTGTCGAGCACAGTCGGGTACGCCACGAGGCTGCCGTTGGAGTGCCGGAACGCCACCACGGCCTGCGTGCCGACCATGCCGGTGCCGTTCGGGTTGAGCCCCCACGCCACCCACCCGCCGCCCTTGCTCGGCGCGCGGAACGCGACGGACACCGTGTTGCCGGCGGCTGTGTAGTTGTAGTGCAGCGTGGTGCCCAGGTGCGGCAGGGTGGCGCACGACCCGTAGAGCTGGCTGCTGGAGAAGGTGTGGCTCGCGCACGATGGCGATGACGGCGACTGTGCGGTGACGGAAGAGAAGGCGATGGTTGTGAGCAGGAAGAGGGAGAGGGCCATGCTAGTGCTGGTGGAGCGATGGGCTGAAGCTGCCATTCCGATCTTGGGAGAAAATAATGGGTTCTTGTTGTGCACGAGAACAATGAGATCGAATGTGATTAGCTAGTGCTGTAGGGTTACAAGGACGGAGATGGGGGTTTTAAAGGCGTGAGGTTTGGTGGGGAAGATGAGAGTTGCTTGGAAATGTACGTAACACAAGTGAACCATGTCTGTGCATGGGATCAACTGGGTAGGTGGCCTACAAATTGGATCACCGACCATGAACTTATCAGTGATACTCCTCATCAACTTTAGTTGCTGTGTTATGTTCACTAGCAAAGAAAGGCGCGGCGGCACGCCGCGCTCAGTCTAGAGTTATAGGAATAAAGAATGCTTTAAATCATGTTAAAATACAGATGTAATGCGGAGATCTGATAGTAAACAGATGATAAGCTATGTATTGAAATACTTAGAAGTGAGTGGGCTATTGTTCTGTATGGTGGGAAGATCGAAGAAATGAAATTGATCATCTTATTTTCACAAACAGTGGGTATAATATGAACAATTGAAATATATTATGGAAAAACTTCAACAGGCTAATTTTGAAGGCAGACCCAATCCTTTTAATAGATAATTATCCTGACATACAAAATATAGCTGCTAAATAATATGAGTACTATGGTAAAGCTGTGGCATTTAAAATTCGACCAAACACTGGATGAGTTCCTCATGGTGCTCAATATACTACTGTTTCAAGGCATCAATGCTCTACGAAAAGTAACAAAAGAAGTACAAATACCAGCAATCAAACCTGGAAAAAAACGCCCTTACAACCAGAAAAGATAAAATCCCGAACACCGAAGCGATAACAAATGTAGTAGCCACCAGTAGCTGTGCGACAACCTGCAAATAAAGAACACATACAGTCAAACACAAAGCCAAGAATGAAGAGGATTGACAGAGGGAGCAGACTAATTGACCATAAATTATATAAATAAACGAAGTTCCAGATAATTTTAACCATGTACTTGCAAAATTCCTTTCTAGAATAAATCTACAATATTGGTTGGAGCCATCGCCACAGAGAAAAATAGAACACACACAAAGATGCATTTTATATTCTTCACAATTTTTTTGAATATTTTGTAGGCTAAGAGAAATGACTACCTGGGTTTTCAAGAAGCGTGACCAGAGCAGTTGAGAAAAAAACAGGGAAAGCAGGTTAAGCATTATTGTTACATTCCAAATTGTCGATGTTGTTATGCTTATGGAGTTCTTCTCCAGTGATCCTTTTCTTACAGAATCCGGTGGAGATGCCATTCTAGTTTTTACCAGTGAACAACTAAATATGTCAAAATCTCTAGAGGTACAGCTAGACTAAATTGAATACAAAAAATATCAATGCTCAAGAAGCATCTGGAAGGTACAGAAGTATAACCTGACTCGATCCACAAAATCATTCTGATGGTTGGCTCCTTCCAGCAGGAACAGTAACCTATCTAAAGAGAGTCCAGATTTTCTAGCCTACTGAATCTGTGTACTATCATCTTGTGTTGTCTTGTCATAAAGAGAAAGGTCCATCTAGTGTATGCAAGTTTGGAAGGTAGAATAAGAACAATTATTTCACCATATCGAAGTCTACAATCAGGAAAGGACATTGTCGTTTAAAACAATTTATTCAATATAACTTTTTCACGGCTTGGCTTGGAAAACATGGCAGTGTAGTTCAGTTCCTTCAAGTTGAGAGTATAGACTTTCTCAAGCTTCTTCCAATTATGATTATTTAGCTTGCAACTATTGCTCGAGGGAGTAAAATATGACAGTAATACATTTCCATGTTCTTGTAGGCACCTAGAAGAGCTAAAATTTTGTAACACAGAAAAAATATCTGAACAATCTTGATCTAAATTTGTCAACAGAAAGAGATACACACATTTTCTGATCATTTGAAGCATGTTTTAGAAATGTAAGTATCAACAACTGACCTATAATCTCAAAATTTGCACTGACTAACCCTTTCATGGGAATTTAAAATGACAAGTTGGTAATCTTATATGTGGGTATAATACTCTTTGACCGGTGTTCTTCTAGCTCGACTTGTGTCCACTCAACTGTTCATCTAGCTAAGTAAAAAACCTTCACTTTATGCTGAAACCCACAAAGTTAGCAGCACAGATAGTTACATATGGGTAAGTTTTGACTCACTTTTTTGAGATTAGAACAGGTAAAGTCAAGCTGACGAAACCCATTGGAAAAAAAACCCAGGAAAATAAGAGCTATCATATATAAGTGAATGGTGAAGCGTCACAGAAAAGCCCACTCATAGTGATACCATAATCAGCTGACACAGGGCGTCCAACACCATTCTTATATAATCATGTGACATATATGAATAATGTAATCTGATTGACCTTTCAAATGCTAATGCAAGCTTAAAGGCAGGTTTGAAATATCATTAAGGACAATTACTTCCAGCATGGTGCCTTTATACTCATATATGCTTGAGAAAAATGTTATTAAGCCATTGTTTCATTTATAGCTTGTCAGAACAAAACGTAAAATTCCTCTTAACGATAGGCTCGGGATATATTGTAGAGTGTATCTATAGTTTAAAATTATCTAATTACAGAGGCATGAAACACTCCTTGAGATCATTAACATAATGTGAGCAAAATACATGTGTATTTTTCTTGGAAGCTAGCATCAACTATTCCTAGCAGAATTATAACTTGCACACCAGATTGTTGTAGAAAGTTATATACAACACAATGGCATATAGTGAGGGAATAAGTTATAGCATAATAAAGGCATTATAAAATAGATACAGGGTAATTCATTTGGAAGAGCATGTATTTAATTTTCTTAAAGGCAGCACACTGACCATTTATCACAAAATTTTGTCTAGGTCCACTGACTCCTGATGCTTCAACATGTACGCCATTAAATGGACTCTTCTTCAGAAGATCCTGATGACAAAAGTATCGCAAGTAATTGAGCGCACTTAATTAGTAAAATGATCATTCAAGTAGTTACTGAAAAGTTTGGATGATATAATTTTGGTAAGTTCACTAAAACTTACCTTTTAATTTTGAGGCACATCAGATATATTCCGTTTGATCTCCTTGGTATTAAAGTGAGTGGCAACTCTCCAGCAATATCTTTCACCACTTGCATCTCTGTCCAAGTGTGAGCTCCCAATATAATCATTTCTAAATTCTCAGAGACAAAAGAAACCACACTATAAAATATAACATTGCATTTGCCACAAGTTTGCTCTATTGCTACTGAAGGAGATATGCCCTAGAGGCAATAATAAAGTGGTTATTATTTATATCTTTATGTTTATGATAAATGTTTATATATCATGCTAGAATTGTATTAACCGAAACATTAGTACATGTGTGATATGTAGACAAACAAGAAGTCCCTAGTATGCCTCTTAAACTAGCTTGTTGATTAATGGATGATTAGTTTCATAATCATGAACATTGGATGTTATTAATAACAAGGTTATGTCATTGTGTGAATGATATAATGGACACACCCAATTAAGCGTAGCATAAGATCTCGTCATTAAGTTATTTGCTATAAGCTTTCGATACATAGTTACCTAGTCCTTATGACCATGAGATCATGTAAATCACTTATACCGGAAAGGTACTTTGATTACACCAAACACCACTGCGTAAATGGGTGGCCATAAAGGTGGGATTAAGTATCCGGAAAGTATGAGTTGAGGCATATGGATCAACAGTGGGATTTGTCCATCCCGATGACGGATAGATATACTCTGGGCCCTCTCGGTGGAATGTCGTCTAATGTCTTGCAAGCATATGAATGAGTTCATAAGAGACCACATACCACGGTACGAGTAAAGAGTACTTGTCAGGAGACGAGGTTGAACAAGGAATAGAGTGATACCGAAGATCAAACCTCGGACAAGTAAAATATCGCGAGACAAAGGGAATTGGTAATGTATGTGAATGGTTCATTCGATCACTAAAGTCATCGTTGAATATGTGGGAGCCATTATGGATCTCCAGATCCCGCTATTGGTTATTGGTCGGAGTGAGTACTCAACCATGTCCGCATAGTTCTCGAACCGTAGGGTGACACACTTAAAGTTGGATGTTGAAATGGTAGCACTTGAATTATGGAATGGAGTTCGAATATTTGTTCGGAGTCCCGGATGAGATCCCGGACATCACGAGGAGTTCCGGAATGGTCCGGAGAATAAGATTCATATATAGGATGTCATTTTATGTGAAATAAAATGTCGCGGAAGGTTCTATGGAAGGTTCTAGAAGGTTCTAGAAAAGTCCGGAAGAAACCACCAAGGAAGGTGGAGTCCACAAGGGACTCCACCACCATGGCCGGCCAGCCCTAGATGGGGTGGAGTCCCAAGTGGACTCCACCATAGGGGGCCGGCCACCCCCCACATGGGAGGTGGGAATCCCACCTTTGGGTGGGAGTCCTAGTTGGGCTAGGTTTCCCCCTCCTATGGAAGGTTTTGGTTTCGGGTCTTATTCGAAGACTTGGACACCAACACTTGGGATCCACCTATATAATGAGGGGCCAAGGGAGGGGGCCGGCCACCCTAAGACCATAAGCTGGCCGCCCCCCTTGAGTGGCTGGCCACCCCCTCCCAAACCCTAGCTTTGCTCCTCCACTCCATATTGCCCGCATAGCTTAGCGAAGCTCCGCCGGACTTCTACACCGCCACCGACACCACGCCGTCGTGATGTCGGATTCAAGAGGAGCTACTACTTCCGCTGCCCGCTGGAACGGGGAGGTGGACGTCGTCTTCATCAACAACCGAACGTGTGACCGAGTACGGAGGTGCTGCCCGTTCGTGGCGCCGGAACCGATCGTGATCAAGATCTTCTACGCGCTTTTGCAAGCGGCAAGTGATCGTCTACCGCAGCAACAAGAGCCTCCTCTTGTAGGCTTTGGAATCTCTTCAAGGGTGAGACTCGATACCCCCTCGTTGCTACCGTCTTCTAGATTGCATCTTGGCTTGGATTGCGTGTTCGCGATAGGAAATTTTTTGTTTTCTATGCAACGTTATCCTACAGTGGTATCAGAGCCAGGTCTATGCATAGATGGTTGCACGAGTAGAACACAATGGTTTGTGGGCGTTGATGCTCTTGTTATCTTTAGTTTGAGTACTTTGCATCTTTATGGCATAGTGGGATGAAGCGGCTCGGACTAACTTTACATGACCGCGTTCATGAGACTTGTTCCTCGTTCGACATGCAACTTGTATTGCATAAGAGGCTTTGCGGGTGTCTGTCTCTCCTACTATAGTAAAGATTCAATTTACTCTTCTATTGAAAACATTAGTATCAACGTTGTGGTTCATGTTCGTAGGTAGATTAGATCTCTCTCGAAAACCCTAAACCACGTAAAATATGCAAACCAAATTAGAGACGTCTAACTTGTTTTTGCAGGGTTTGGTGATGTGATATGGCCATAATGTGATGATGAATATGTATGAGATGATCATTATTGTATTGTGGCAACCGGCAGGAGCCTTATGGTTGTCTTTAAATTTCATGTTGAGTAGTATTTCAAAGTAGTTGTAATAGTTGCTATATGGAGGACAATCATGAAGACGGTGCCATTGACCTTGGTGCTACGCCGATGATGATGGAGATCATGCCCGAAGATGATGGAGATCATGTCCGTGCTTTGGAGATGAAGATCAAAGGCGCAAAGACAAAAGGGCCATATCATATCACATATGAACTGCATGTGATGTTAATCCTTTTATGCATCTTATTTTGCTTAGATCGCGACGGTAGCATTATAAGATGATCCCTCACTAAAATCTCAAGATAATAAAGTGTTCATCCTTAGTAGCACCGTTGCCAAGACTTGTCGTTTCGAAGCATCTCGTGATGATCGGGTGTGATAGAATCAACAAGTGCATACAACGGGTGCAAGATGATTTGCACATGCGGATACTAAGGTGGCCTTGACGAGCCTAGCATGTCTGAGACATGGTCTCGGAACACGTGATACCGAAAGGTAGAGCATGAATCATATGGTTGATATGATGAACACTTTGAGTGTTCGCCATTGAAATCACACCTTGTCTCGTGATGATCGGACATAGGTGCGGTGGATTTGGTTCGTGTGATCACTAAGACAATGCGAGGGATATTGTTTTGAGTGGGAGTTCACCTAGGGTTTTAATTATGTTGAATTAAAATTTGAACTCAATTTGTCATAAACTTAGTCTAAACTATTGCAAATATATGTTGTAGAGATGGCGTCCCCAATCAATTTTAATCAGTTCCTAGAGAAAGAGAAACTTAAGAGCAACGGTAGCAACTTCACCGACTGGTTCCGTCATGTGAGGATCTTCCTCTGCGGCGGAAATCTGCAATTTGTGCTTGATGCACCGCTCGGTGACGCTCCTGCAGAAGTTGAATCCGATGAAGTAAAAGCTGTTTACGCAACTCGGAAAACTCGGTACTCTCAAGTTCGGTGTGCCATCTGTGCGATCTGGAATCCGATCTTCAAAAACGTTTTGAGCACCATGATCCTCATGAGTTGATGAATGAGCTGAAAGCTATATTCGAGACTCATGCGGCCATGGAATGCTATGAAGCATCGAAACATTTCTTCAGCTGTATGATGGAAGAAGGCAGCTCCGTTAGTGAGCACATGCTCGCCATGACAGGGCATGCGAAGAAACTCAGTGACTTGGGAATAGTGATTCCTAACAGATCGGGATTAATCGTGTCCTTCAATCACCGCCACCAAGTTACAAGAACTTTGTGATGAACTACAATATGCGAGAACATGAACAAGGAGTTACCTGAACTCTTTGGCATGCTGAAAGCTGCTGAGATTGAGATCAAGAAAGAGCACCAAGTGTTGATGGTCAACAAGACCACCAGTTTCAAGAAACAGGGCAAGTCTAAGGGAAAATTCAAGAAGGGTGGCAAGAAAGCTGCCACGCCTCCTATGAAACCTAAGAACGGCCCTAAGCACGATGCTGAGTGCTATTCTGCAAGGAGAAGGGACAACTTTGGAAGCGTAATTGCTCCAAGTATCTGGCTGATCTGAAGAGCGGCCTTGTCAAGAAAAAGAAAGAAGGTATATCTGATATACATGTTATAGATGTTTATCTCACTGGTTCTCGTTCTAGTACCTGGGTATTTGATACTGGTTCGGTTGCTCATATTTGTAACTCGAAACAGGAACTAAAGAATAAACGAAGACTACTGAAAGATGAAGTGACGATGCGCGTTGGAAATGGATCCAAAGTCGATGTGATCGCTGTCGGCACACTTCCTCTACATCTACCTTCGGGATTAGTTTTAAGCCTAAATAATTGTTATTTTGTACCCGCGTTGAGCATGAACATTATATCTGGATCTTGTTTAATGCAAGACGGTTATTCATTCAAGTCTGAGAATAATGGTTGTTCTATTTTTATGAATAATATCTTTTATGGTCGAGCACCACAAAAGAATGGCTTATTTCTGTTAGATCTCGATAGTAGTGATACGCATATACATAACATTGATGCTAAGCGAATTAAACTTAATGATAATTCTACTTATATGTGGCACTGTCGTCTTGGTCATATTGGAGTGAAACGCATGAAGAAACTCCATACCGATGGATTACTTGAATCACTTGACTTTGAGTCACTTGATAGATGCGAAGCATGTCTAATGGGAAAAATGACTAAGACTCCATTTTCTGGTATGATGGAGCGAGCTACTGACTTATTGGAAATCATACATACCGATGTGTGTGGACCAATGAGCGTAGCATCGCGCGGTGGTTATCGTTATGTTCTAACCTTCACAGATGATCTGAGTAGATATGGGTATATCTATTTCATGAAACATAAATCCGAAACTTTCGAGAAGTTTAAGGAATTTCAAAGTGAAGTAGAAAATCAACGTAACAAGAAGATCAAATTTCTACGATCTGATCGTGGAGGTGAATATCTGAGTTATGAGTTTGGCATGCATTTAAAGAAATGCGGAATACTTTCACAATTGACACCGCCGGGAACACCACAACGAAACGGTGTGTCCGAACGTCGTAATCGAACTCTCTTAGATATGGTTCGTAGTATGATGTCTCTTACTGATTTGCCGTTATCATTTTGGAGTTATGCATTAGAGACAGCTGCATTCACTTTAAATAGAGCACCATCAAAATCCGTAGAAACGACACCGTATGAATTATGGTTTAATAAGAAACCTAAGCTGTCGTTCCTGAAAGTTTGGGGTTGCGAAGCCTATGTAAAAAAGTTACAACCGGACAAGCTAGAACCCAAAGCGGAGAAATGCGTCTTCATAGGTTACCCTAAGGAAACTATAGGGTACACTTTCTATCACAAATCCAAAGGCAAAATCTTTGTTGCTAAGAACGGAACCTTTCTTGAGAAAGAATTTCTCACTAAAGAAGTGACTGGAAGAAAAGTAGAACTCGATGAGATTGATGAATCTATACTCGTTGATCGAGTAGCGCAAGACCGGAAGTTGTACTGTACCGCCTACACCGGCAACAGAGGAAGCTAATGATAATGATCATGAAACTTCGAACGAGGAAACTACTGAACCTCGCAGATCGACAAGGGAACGTGCCACTCCTGATTGGTATGATCCTTGTCTAAATGTCATGATTGTAGATAACAATGATGAGGACCCTGCGACGTATGAAGAAGCGATGATGAGCCCAGATTCCAACAAATGGCAAGAAGCCATGAAATCCGAAATGGGATCCATGTATGATAACAAAGTATGGACTTTGGTAGACTTACCTGATAGCCGAAAGGCTGTCGAGAATAAATGGATCTTCAAGAGAAAAACAGATGCTGATGGTAATATTACTGTCTATAAAGCTCGACTTGTCGCAAAGGGTTTCCGACAAATTCAAGGAGTTGACTACGATGAGACTTTCTCACCTGTAGCGAAGCTAAAATCTGTGAGGATTTTGTTAGCAATAGCTGCATTTTTCGATTATGAGATTTGGCAGATGGATGTCAAAACGGCGTTCCTTAATGGAGACATTGAGGAAGAGTTGTACAACCCAAAGGTTTTGTCGATCCTAAAAATGCTGACAAAGTATGCAAACTTCAGCGTTCAATCTATGGACTGAAGCAAGCATCAAGAAGTTGGAACCGACGCTTTGATAAGGTAATCAAAGACTTCGGGTTTATACAGTGTCATGGAGAGGCCTGTATTTACAAGAAAGTGAGTGGGAGCTCTGTAGCATTCCTGATATTATATGTAGATGACATATTATTGATCGGGAATGATATAGAACTATTAAGCAGTGTTAAGGGTTATTTGAATAATAGTTTTTCAATGAAAGACCTTGGTGAAGCATCGTATATATTAGGCATCAAGATTTATAGAGATAGATCAAGACGCCTAATAGGGCTATCACAGAGTACATATCTGGACAAGATTCTAAAGAAGTTTAGAATGGACGAAAGTAAGAAAGGGTTCTTACCTATGTTACCAGGCAAGGTATTGAGTAAAACTCAAGGACCGGCTACGGCAGAAGAAAGAGAAAGGATGAGTAACATCCCCTATGCCTCGGCGATAGAGGATCTATCATGTATGCCATGCTATGTACTAGACCGGATATAGCACATGCTTTGTTAGTTTGACTAGCGAGATATCAAAGTGATCCAGGGAATGGAACAACGGACAGCGGTCAAGAATATCCTGAAGTACTTGAAAAGAACTAAGGATATGTTTCTTTGTTATGGAGGTGACCAAGAGCTCGTTGTAAACGGTTACACCGATGCAAGTTGGAACACTGATCCTGATGACTCTAAGTCACAATCTGGGTACGTGTTTATATTGAATGGTGCTGCAATAAGCTGGGCAAGCTCGAAGCAGTGCACGGTGGCGAAGTCTTCAACAGAATCGAGTACATAAGCGGCTTCGGAGGCTTCATCGAAGCGGTATGGATGAAGAGGTTCATTGTAGAGCTCGGTGTGGTTCCTAGTGCATTGGACCCATTAATCATTTACTGTGATAACATGGGTGCCATCGCCAATGCACAAGAGCCAAGGTCACACAAGAGGCTGAAGCATATCAAGCTGCGTTACCACTCGATTCGCGAGTACATCGAAGATGGAGAAGTAAAGATTTGCAAAGTACACACCGATCTGAATGTAGCAGATCCGTTGACTAAAGCTCTCCCTAGGGCAAAGCATGACCAACACCGAGAATGCCATGGGTGTCGGGTATATTACAATGTAATCTAGATTATTGACTCTAGTGCAAGTGGGAGACTGAAGGAGATATGCCCTAGAGGCAATAATAAAGTGGTTATTATTTATATCTTTATGTTTATGATAAATGTTTATATATCATGCTAGAATTGTATTAACCGAAACATTAGTACATGTGTGATATGTAGACAAACAAGAAGTCCCTAGTATGCCTCTTAAACTAGCTTGTTGATTAATGGATGATTAGTTTCATAATCATGAACATTGGATGTTATTAATAACAAGGTTATGTCATTGTGTGAATGATATAATGGACACACCCAATTAAGCGTAGCATAAGATCTCGTCATTAAGTTATTTGCTATAAGCTTTCGATACATAGTTACCTAGTCCTTATGACCATGAGATCATGTAAATCACTTATACCGGAAAGGTACTTTGATTACACCAAACACCACTGCGTAAATGGGTGGCTATAAAGGTGGGATTAAGTATCCGGAAAGTATGAGTTGAAGCATATGGATCAACAGTGGGATTTGTCCATCCCGATGACGGATAGATATACTCTGGGCCCTCTCGGTGGAATGTCGTCTAATGTCTTGCAAGCATATGAATGAGTTCATAAGAGACCACATACCACGGTACGAGTAAAGAGTACTTGTCAGGAGACGAGGTTGAACAAGGAATAGAGTGATACCGAAGATCAAACCTCGGACAAGTAAAATATCGCGAGACAAAGGGAATTGGTAATGTATGTGAATGGTTCATTCGATCACTAAAGTCATCGTTGAATATGTGGGAGCCATTATGGATCTCCAGATCCCGCTATTGGTTATTGGTCGGAGTGAGTACTCAACCATGTCCGCATAGTTCTCGAACCGTAGGGTGACACACTTAAAGTTGGATGTTGAAATGGTAGCACTTGAATTATGGAATGGAGTTCGAATATTTGTTCGGAGTCCCGGATGAGATCCCGGACATCACGAGGAGTTCCGGAATGGTCCGGAGAATAAGATTCATATATAGGATGTCATTTTATGTGAAATAAAATGTCGCGGAAGGTTCTATGGAAGGTTCTAGAAGGTTCTAGAAAAGTCCGGAAGAAACCACCAAGGAAGGTGGAGTCCACAAGGGACTCCACCACCATGTCCGGCCAGCCCTAGATGGGGTGGAGTCCCAAGTGGACTCCACCATAGGGGGCCGGCCACCCCCCACATGGGAGGTGGGAATCCCACCTTTGGGTGGGAGTCCTAGTTGGGCTAGGTTTCCCCCTCCTATGGAAGGTTTTGGTTTCGGGTCTTATTCGAAGACTTGGACACCAACACTTGGGATCCACCTATATAATGAGGGGCCAAGGGAGGGGGCCGGCCACCCTAAGACCATAAGCTGGCCGCCCCCCTTGAGTGGCCGGCCACCCCCTCCCAAACCCTAGCTTTGCTCCTCCACTCCATATTGCCCGCATAGCTTAGCGAAGCTCCGCCGGACTTCTACACCGCCACCGACACCACGCCATCGTGATGTCGGATTCAAGAGGAGCTACTACTTCCGCTGCCCGCTGGAACGGGGAGGTGGACGTCGTCTTCATCAACAACCGAACGTGTGACCGAGTACGGAGGTGCTGCCCGTTCGTGGCGCCGGAACCGATCGTGATCAAGATCTTCTACGCGCTTTTGCAAGCGGCAAGTGATCGTCTACCGCAGCAACAAGAGCCTCCTCTTGTAGGCTTTGGAATCTCTTCAAGGGTGAGACTCGATACCCCCTCGTTGCTACCGTCTTCTAGATTGCATCTTGGCTTGGATTGCGTGTTCGCGATAGGAAAATTTTTGTTTTCTATGCAACGTTATCCTACAGCTACAGGTGCAGACCAATAATGTGAGTTCACCAAATTGTTTTCCTGTTTTATAACCTGAAATGGAAAAAACCAGTTCTTGTAGGATATGTCCGGTAGCTAATATTTCAGAAGGTGGGAATACTAAACAAAGATAATAGGCTGCTGATTTTATTAGAATAGCACTCTACCAAGCACAAGTGGAGAACAAGTTACTCTCCTAAATTACTCCATGTAAAATTGAAAACAAAATGATGTACCAGAAGAATTTTTTGCACCCAAGGATACAATCAGAATTGCAAGTTCTTATGTTATAACATCAGGGGAGATCCTGTTGCTTCTATTATTGGAGCAAAAAAAACAACGTAGTGTTTCAATTTCTAAGATTTAATGGGACGAAAGATATATCATACAGCTCCAATTCTTAATCTCAAAAAATATATCAACATACATGTGCATTCGATCTTCAGTTCAAATCATTAGTTTAAACTACTGAAAACTGAGTAACTTCACCTCTAGTACCAAGTGAAGAACAGGCTCATTGCTGGGAGGGGACGCGGAAGGGAACATTGCTCGTTCCAATCGTTGTCACCGAAGCGTCAGCAAGACGGCAAGCAGGCAGACCACCGCCGTATTACTCTTTTTCCACGAACCGCCGCTCCGAATGTATCCCCACGGCATGGCACCGAGCTACAGAGGAGCAGCCATTCCATAAGCTCTGGAGCACCACGGCCACCAGCGGGAGGGCCTCCGTCTGTGCGCCGCTCCACCTACAGCTACAGGCTTGTCCGTGCTGCTGCTGCAACCTTCCTCCATTGCCATGGTCCTTCCACACTCCGCCGCCTCCCAAATCCAGAGTCCAGATCCAAATTGAGGCGCTGCGACCTGCGGCTACCCACGCCACGGCCGGCGGTTACAGGGAATCGGACATGGGAGAGCTGCTGGCAACAAATAGAACCGGCAGGGGACCTCGCTAGGGCAGGGGATATCTGGGGATAATGTTGTTGGAGGTACCCAACGGCGGCCTCACTCCATGAAGATCTGGAACGGCATGCTCGGGAGTGCGGAGCGACGCAATCGGGAGAGGGCGGCGCTCGTGGCCCTCGGGAACATGGCGCTGGTGAGGCCGCGAGCGGGAGCGGCGTGCTGGTGAAGCTCCATGCCGGTGCGGCACCTCGCTGGCACACCAGCGCGTCGACACCCTCCGATGACTCGCAACCAACGCGACGCCGTTCCGGAGGCCGCCCTCCGCGCGTCCTGTACTCCTCCTCGTGGCTGCTTCTTCGGCGGCCTCCTCTCGCGGAGAGGAGCCAAGGGAGGACGGGAATGCGTGGAGTAGTTGGAGGCCGTCGCCTCCTCCTTCCCCTCGTCTCCATGGTGGTGCCGGCCGGTCGGCGCCGTACAGCGGCGGGGAGTCTCCAACATTGTGGTCGTGTAGCCCAAAAATCGCCAGGAACACCCAAAGTGCACCCACGAAAATATCAAGCGAAAGTAGTGTAGCCCAAAAATCGCCACGAACACCCAAAGTGTACACAGGAAAATATCAATGATAAGAAGAAACAGGTGTCACAACCGGCTTAATCCTCAATTAGGCTCAAAATTATGAGAAAAAAGAAGTTGGTTGCCTTTTAATATAGTAGTTATGTGCGGAGCACTATTCGCTCCATTGCACTGTATATCTAGGGATACTCCGTTGCATAATAATAACCTGGAGTATTGCTTACCACTTGATACCCCAGCCAGGCATAGTTAACTGATTCTATAGTACCCTCCGTCACGAAATATAAGACGCCCTTAAATTTTGATGCTCAAGAACTTATAACTTTAATACTAGAAAGTTACCATGGACATTGCAGCAGGTATCTTCCTCAAGAGCTCTATCGTGTGAATGTAATGGAACAATTTTTAATAAACTTTAGGCTTTTACTACAAAAGGAATATGATCTTGTCAGAAAAGAAAATAAATAGGTTCTATAAGAAAGCAAACTAAAAAAAATACGTATATGCTTCCAACAACAATTTATACTTACGATCTATGCAATTCAAGATGTAAATAGTAAATCAAGAGGACAAGAAACCAATTGCGCCTCCTCCACTTGTTTTGTTGCATGTACTATTTGTTTGTAACACCCCGTATATGGGCTGTCCCTGTACGCCTCGGGTACGACATGGGTCACGGGCCACCATTGTGTGCGTGTGGTATTAGTTGTATAAGTATGCGACTTGTAATCAAAACAGAGGTTAAGCTGAAAATGAATTGGGGCGCCTTCGTTTGGTAGCCTGCATCCAATTCCTGGCTCATTGTGCCAGTGAGATGGGCTCACCTGCGTGTCGCGAATGGGTCATGGGCCATGAAACGTGGGTCGATTGGTAGCCTGAGCGGCCTCTGGGCGGCCTCTGCGCCGGAAAGAGAAGCCAGTCCCCATTGTTTGGGTGTCTGCACAGACTACTTTCTTCCCTGCTCGTGCAGCTCACACCCTGTTTGGTTGCAAATAGGAGCGTGATGTGGTAACCCATTCCCTTAGAGTGGTGAGGTTACCCAGCACTGCTAACTGAATTACAACACACAACATATTCAGTTTCATCACAAAAGGTGCTAGTAATACGCGTCAACTACTTAGTGGGCGCATCACGAGCGAAGCAAATATACTTCGTGATGCATCACAGGTTCATCACACGAGGGGTTAGTATATACCACCTCAAACAAGTTCATCATTACATACCGGGGATCAGGTTCAAGCAAGTCCTACCTAATTGAGGGATACAAGACCACCTCCCAAAATCAGCAGATCATGACCAAGGATGCAGAAGCACTAAGTAGGAAACTTCTTGCGAAACCAGGTCCTAAGCCAGCCCCTCCTCTCCGATGGCTGCAACTTACGGTACTCGACATACTCTTCTTCGTTGTCTGCAATGAAGTCGATAGCCCTGACCAACAAGTTAGGTTGGAATAGCTGCGCCCTGCAGCAAACCGGGGCGTGAATACCGTATTCATCTGAGCATAGTTCGTGATCGGGGTGGACGATGCCTCGGGTAGTGTTGCAATCCATAAGGAGCATCTTTTAGTGGGAACGACATTCACATACAGATCTGTGAAGGAAATCAATGAGGCTTGCTACCTGAATGTACTCGTCCCGTATCTTCATCAGCACCATAGAAGCAGCAACCATCTTCGCTCCAGTCAAGAATGCGATCGATTTTCATCTTCAGTATGACGCTTCACTTGGTCCTCCAGTTTCTGATGTGGTTGTAGAGCTGGAGAGTGGTCACATGTATGCCAACGAATGCAAGAACATCAGCAGGTACCTTCTTCATATGTTGCTCTTTGAATCCCATGTTGAAATAGACACCACTACAGACGAGCTGAACCAACCGGTTGAGCATAAACTCTGAAAGCTCAGGTCCAAACCATGGTTGGTTTGCTTGAAATCAGACATTGCTCAGCACTGACAGTAGGAGCAGAAATATCAGGGGAGCCCAATGGTATGACCGCTTACATGACAAACACTAGCAGATCAATGAACTACCACATCCATATCCTTAAGTACTGCCACATCAATGAACTACCAGTACCACATCCACATCCTGAAGGAGTACCACATCAGTGAAAAGCGACAAAAGTAAGAGCGGTCTTACAGTCAGAGGAGCCACACGCAGCACCGAGGTCGGGGAAGCAGGGGACCCTGGCGAAGATGCAGGCAGCACCAGCGTCCCAATGGTAGAGTCGGATGCAACCTGGACAACCTCCACAACCTCGACCGGGGACGAAGGAATGTTGTACAATGGATTCGTTCAGACCCCCATGTGCACCCACAAGATCTAGCTCTAAGGCTAGGGTTTGAAGAAGCTTACCACAACCGAAGTCATTGACACAGAGGAAGAAGACGACCATCCGCTGCCAGTATCCGCCGCCACAGGCACCGTCACCGTCGCAAGCCTCGCTGACCGTGTGGGTGAGGAAGAGCCGACCATGTTGCTAGTTCGGGAAGGGTGGATGAGCTCGAAATGGAGGGAAATGGGGATTTGGATTTGGCGGTGAGAGAGCCACCCCTATATATGGTGGCGAAATTTCAAGCCCGGTGACCGAATTCATCCTGCCAAGATTTTGCCATCCCGCGCGAACTCGCGCCATCTCCCGTGGTGGCTCTGCGGGAACGCGGCGTTCTCAAGTTCTGCCGGAACGGGGGTGGCTCGCTAGAAACGGTTGAACCGGGCATTCCTCCAGGGCCTGGCCCGTGGGTGCTTTGAGAAGCGGTTCCTTCAACAACGCGGGCGAGGCCAGGTAACCAAATGGGCCGAAAATTGCTGGGCCGAGGCCAGGCTACCAAACACGCCCTTGAAGTCTGGACCTCTCATCATGTTCTTTGTTCCTCACCTCTACTCTCTCTAATATTTCTCATCTGATTTCCTCTCAAATCGTGGTAATCATTGTATCCCGCTGAATCTGTCGTGCTTCCATCCCTAGGACACGACAATTTGGTATCAAAGCCAACAAAATCCACACAAAAAGATCTCCACCCCTTTTCCTGCCTGCCACCTGTTCGACGAAATGTCGAGTCCCACGAAAGTGTTCGCCAACGCATTCTTCGCGTCACCGTGCACCATGTTTATCATCCCGTCACTGAGGAGGTGTTGCATCAGGTCTTTGAAGCCTATGGAGTGGTGCAGATCTCCGTTTCCCAGAGAGCAAACCATGTGGAGGCGGAGGCTCAACTTCGATCAAGACATAGTGCAACACATGCTCTTTCCTTGCACGGTCGTTACATCTACGAGCGCTCTTGCCTCCTCGACATCCAAGAGGTTTCCCTAGCTGCCCTCCCTGCCTAGAACAACCTCAGCAAGCTTTGTGATCAGATCTGTAGCCAACTACAGGAGTTGTCGGCGACCATGCTCATAGCTTCACAGAGCACCACTTCTTCCTCGTAGGAGATCACCACCGAGGAGTGTGACAACAACCTCATAGATGTCTCCCTCAGGTGGCAGATCTCCGTTTCCCAGAGAGTAGACCATGTGGAGGCGGAGGCTCAGCTTCGATCAAGACATAGGGCTGCACATGCTCTTTCCTTGCACGGTCGTTGCATCTACGAGCGCTCTTGCCTCCTTGACATCCAGGAGGTTTAGCTGCCCTCCATGCCTGGAACAACCTCAGCAAGCTTTCTGATCAGATCCGTAGCCAACTACAGGAGTTGTCGGCGATCATGCGCATAGCTTCACAGAGCACCACTTCTTCCTCGCACGAGATCACCATCGGGGAGCGTGACAACAACCTCATCGATGTCTCCCCCCAGGTCGCTGCCCCCATGGTGTATGGTGTCAGACAGGGTGTCGTTGCCACATACCACGATAGCCTCACTGCTCTGACGCCTACCACATGCTCGATGGTTTCACAGAGCAAGAATGCCACTGTTGATGTCTTCCCCAAGCTCGCTGCCTCGATGGAGAACGATGAGGACCTCAACCTCCGCACCGTTAGTGTCGCTGCACTAGCACCCGCCACATACTCGACGGGTGGCCTGGCACATGGTCGCAATGGCGGTGTCCCTAGTCCTTCGGACCATGACCCCATCATCCACGACACATCCTTCTCCGGATAGGAAATTCTATGCTAGCGGCGTGCCGCGCCCACTACCATGGTCGTCTTTTTGTGTCATGGAGACAGCAAGCGGCTAACTTACTCCCGACCTGCAACTCAAGGTCCTGGGGTATATCGGTACGAGAATGATTGGTTCATGGGCTACACTGCAATTGGCTTCGTTGTACAGAAGAACTGGGATCCATGTGGTATGTTGCAATCAGGAAGTGCACCTCTTGCTTTTTCAAGATGTTTGTCGTGTGGGGTCCTTGTTTAATCGAGGCAAACCACTCTATGGAACAATTGATATTTCAAAAGTTTGGCTCAGTCATATACTGCTACACACCAATTGAACCCTCGAATCCTTGCTGGTATATTTCATGTGCATTTAGTTGGTACTATGTAGTTCACCATAGTGCGTCAACATTTCTGGAAAGTGCAAGATATTGGTTATCTTCTTTTGGGGGTTAAGGAATGGGTGCAAGATATCCAGTGTGTGTAACCTAGCATTGTAATATATCATGCTCCTGCAGTTTTGAGTGAACAATACATTACTAGAACTTCTTTGCAAGTCATTATCAATGCTTCAGTGCCGGAACTTCAGGCAAGAGAGTGGTGTATGGGAGATGCTCGTCCAGATTTCAATAGTTTCTCAAGAGTTCGATTATTGTGACCACCTTATCTACCACCGGTGCTAGAATTTTTCTGCAATCACGAGAAATGGATGGCAGGTAGTTTGAAACATATGCCTGAGATTATGCATTGGATCTGTTCAAAGAATGAACTGATGGACAAGAGTTGCATCACATGTATGCTGAGGTGGGAATTTAGGTTGAGTTCTGATCAAGGGCATGGTAAGCATTTTACTTGTAGTGCCAGAAAATATGTGGAGTTACAATGATGTATCTTTTCTCCTAGCATCAGGATGGAACTAGTGCCATTTCCTTCTATCGTTGTCCTGCAATTTATTTATTGCAGAAATTGGTGGATCCTGGAGGTTACACTTTGGATGGATAACTCGGACATTGCAGAGCTTGCTTGTCGCAGTCTTTGGCGTTTGATGTTTATTGTTATCTTTCTTACAACAATGATATGGTCTGTAGCACAACTGCTCAGTTATCATGGTGAAGGTGTACATGCAGACTGTCAGATGATCATAACATCGATCTACAAAATGGAAGTGCAACATAAGCTTGTTGACATTGGTCATTCTTGTTTTCCTCGCTCGCTGCTGCCAAATAAAATACTTGTGGGTACTCAAGTGAAGAGCTATTCATGGGGAGATGCACAAGGAAAACACACTCATCTATGCAAGATTGATGGAGTCCATCTGAGTAGCACAACATGGGTTCACACGTGTGTTTTTTGATTAGCTGTACCTGGACAGTTCCTCATGGCCCCTTATGTGATTCAGTCCATGAGATAGGTAGAGACTACTCATTTCCTCAGTCATTCGACACTGCTTTTAAGCGAGTGTGTGTCAGTCTTATTTGTTCTAACTATGAGATTCTCTCCTGATCATGGATCATATTTTACTATCACAAGAACTACGTCCAATGAATTCCCAGTTGAAAATAGTCCGCCAGTGACTGGCTTTTGCCTATTGGTGTGTTGGATACGATTATGGAATCCTGGAATTTCACTGTTAGTTTTGGTGCTCTGACTTGCATAAGCAAGAGGGCGTATTTTCATACCTACATGAAGCTTTCCTCTGGACAGTATTGCTCACGCCTTGCTAGAATTATATTCATCTTTTTGGGGCAACCTAATTATAAGATACTTCTAGCTTCTGCATCCGGTATGGTCGCCATGAGGTCACAAGTTTGGACGAGATGTGATAATTCAGCTAGGGATTTCCACCTTTGTTGTCTTCCTTCAAACCAACAGAATTGAGGTATATTTTCCTTTGATCCACTATTTAACTTTGAAGTGCTGGTTTTCATCTGATACAAGGACATGTCATATGTGGGTATCTAGTATCATCGCATTGTCATGCTTGCATACACACTACACATTCAAATGTTCATCGCAAGACTCAGCTACGAGTTTTATCAACAACCTCGAGGGACCATAGGCAGTGCATGTATGTTATTGTAAAATATCCAGCCTAATCTATAGTTGGTTGCTCCTTGGTTGTCCTGGCAGTGGGCAATGGACATAATGCAATACTGCACAGAAGAGATCTAAAGGAAGATCAGGAAGAGGCCTCATCCAAGTTCCTACCCAGATCATTGGAGGACAAGACATCATCACCTCCATCATCATCCACAACGAATCATCATGTCCATTCCCTCCATCTTATTAGATTGTAATCTCCATTAACATTATGGGTTTGTACTTGATTCACACCATTATTCCTATTCAATTCGCAAGATTATGATGATGTTCTTGATTGTCTTCATGTGTGAGTAGTCCACCCCGTTCTTGGGGGAGATGGAGAAACCCTAGTAGTATTATTATATGAATTAAGATAATTTATAGCCTTTCACTATGATTGTATGTTAGTTTTCTCTTGTGATGTTGCATGATGTCGACCATGTAATATTTGCCTAAGGGTCACAGGAGGGAACTACCCTTGGAAGTTCGGTAGTATATACGGCGGGAAGTGACATCCCGTATGCGGTGCACTATTGTACGAAAGAGGGGATGAGAAGGGACTCACAATGCTTAACAAATAACCACGGGGTAATCCATTAATTGTGATGGACCAATAGGTGGCTTGTCGAAGGTTATTGCGGTGGTTATTTACGGATGTGTTATGAGATACACATTCCAACATCGAGCCTTTCCCACATACAATGAGAGCTAAGATATGAATTATCTAGTTTGTGTTTTTAGTCAATACTAGAGGTGGAACCAACAACCCCCGAGAAAATTTTAAGTATTATTGCAGCCCAAACATAATCTTTAGTTGCATTTCCATTCTTCAATTTCAGTTATTTACTCTACAAAAGCACCCTACAAAACCTTTTAAATTAAAACCTTCGCTTGAGATTTGAGACAAATTTAAGTAATCCTAGATAAATAGTGACAAGGGGCATTAAAATCACTACTAGTAGCTCCTCGTAGTTCGATACTCTTATTTTGAAACTAGCTACATATGATATGTGTTCTTGCAGTTACCACCGGACATGCCCCTTGTTGACGCCATGCTTATTGAGACCCTAGGTTACAACTTACTTTTTGTTCGTTCTCTTGGTAAAATGGGTTTTGTCGTCTTTATCGATGGTGATATTGTGGTACTCATGTGGAGCAAGTCTCTAAAGGTCGCTTTCGTTGGGTATGTCGAATATAACTTGTATGTGGTGGAATTTTCGGGGAAAACCGCTACAAGTGAGATGTGACTATTCGGAAAGGCCGACTTGGGTTGGCTATGGAATCGCCGTCTAGCCCATGTCAACATGAGAACTTTGCAAAGTCTTCACAAACGTAGCCATATTCTTGGGCTAAAAGGCAATGTTTCTTTTTCAAAATATCATGTTTGTAGGGCTTGTGTTGAAGGAAAGATGCATGATTCTCCCCATCCAAGCAAGACCATCATCTCCTCAAAGAGGATTTTGGAGCTCCTTCATGTGGATCTCTTTGGCCTCTTACTTATGCGAGTCTTGGTGGAAAGAAGTATTGTTTGGTGATCATCGATGACTACTCAAGATATACTTGGGTTTATTTCTTCAAGTCGAAGATATATTGAGACTCAACAATGTTTCATCGACTTTACCAATGAGGTTCAACGTCAACACAACCTCACCATTCTTGCTATAAGAAGTGACAATGCCTCTGAGTTCAAGAACTACACCTTGAATGAGTTTCTTAGTGAACATGGAATTTGTCGTCAATATTCCGCAGCCTATACCCCTCAACAAAATGGTGTAGCCGAGAGGATGAAACTGACTCTTATTGACATGGCTAGGTCCATGTTGGCAGAGTTTAAGTCTTCGTACCATCTTTGGGAAGCCGTCTTCTTCACCGCATGCCACTCTTCAAACTAGCTCTATCTTTGCAAAGGCTTCAACAAGACCCCATATGAAATACTATCCGGCAACAAGCCCAATATCAAGTACTTTCGGGTGTTCAGGTGTAAGTGTTTCTTTCTCATCAAAGGAGTCTGTTTGTCTAAATTTCAAGCTAAATCTATCGAGGGTATCATTTTTGGTTATGGTGCTAAATACCACACTTATAGAATCTACAACAAGTCCACTGGATGTGTTGTAGAGTCTAGTAGTGTGGTGTTCGAGGAAAATGATGGCTCCCAAGTGGGGAAGTTGATGTTTACGATGTAGATGATGAAATACCTGAAGAAGTGATACATCTCAAATGTATCTAGTTTTCCAAGAACTTTGCTCAAAGATTTGCTCTGAAATCTCATCATACTGTAATAAACTGCTGAATTTGACGTTGTTTTTAACGAAGTCTTGTTTCTGGCAGTTTTAGCAGGAAATAAAATCGGGGAAAATACACGGAAGCTTTTTCACCAAAATAGAGGCTTGGAGCTTTGGATCGCGAGAGGGGACCCACGAGGCCCAAATGGATCCAGGTGGTGCTCCCACCTGCATTAGACGAGCCACATGGCCCGTTGATACGCGTACAACACGCGTCCGTTGGGAACCCCAAGAGGAAGGTGTGATGCGTACAGCTGCAAGTTTTCCCTCAGTAAGAAACCAAGGTTTATCGAACCAGTAGGAGCCAAGGAGCACGTTGAAGGTTGATGGCGGCGGAGTGTAGTGCGGCGCAACACCAGGGATTCCGGCGCCAACGTGGAACCTGCACAACACAACCAAATTACTTTGCCCCAACGTGACAGTGAGGTTGTCAATCTCACCGGCTTGATGTAACAAAGGATTAGATGTATAGTGTGGATGATGATGTTTGCAGAGAACAGTAGAACGAGTATTGCAGTAGATTGTATTCGATGTAAAGAATGGACCGGGGTCCACAGTTCACTAGTGGTGTCTCTCCCATAAGAAATAGCATGTTGGGTGAACAAATTACAGTTGGGCAATTGACAAATAAAGATGGCATGACAATGCACATACATGTTATGATGAGTAGTGTGAGATTTAATTGGGCATTACGACAAAGTACATAGACCGCTATCCAGCATGCATCTATGCCTAAAAAGTCCACCTTCAGGTTATCATCCGAACCCCCTCCAGTATTAAGTTGCAAACAACAGACAATTGCATTAAGTATGGTGCGTAATGTAATCAACAAATACATCCTTGGACATAGCATTGATGTTTTATCCCTAGTGGCAACAGCACATCCACAACCTTAGAACTTTCTATCACTGTCCCAGATTTAATGGAGGCATGAACCCACTATCGAGCATAAATAATCCCTCTTGGAGTTACAAGTAACGACTTGGCCAGAGCCTCTACTAATAACGGAGAGCATGCAAGATCATAAACAACACATAGATGATAGATTAATAATCAACATAACATAGCATTCACTATTCATTGGATCCCAACAAACGCAACATGTAGCATTACAGATAGATGATCTTGATCATGTTAGGCAGCTCACAGGATCCAACAATGATAGCACAATTAGGAGAAGACGACCATCTAGCTACTGCTATGGACCCATAGTCCAGGGGTGAACTACTCACACATCACTCCGGAGGCGACCATGGCGGTGAAGAGTCCTCCGGGAGATGATTCCCCTCTCCGGCAGGGTGCCGGAGGCGATCTCCTGAATCCCCCGAGATGGGATTGGCGGCGGCGGCGTCTCTGGAAGGTTTTTCGTATCGTGGCTCTTGGTACTGGAACTATTATCGACGAAGGCTTAAGTAGGCGGAAGGGTAGGTTTAGGGGCGACGCGAGGGGCCCACACAACAGGGCCGCGCGGCCAGGGGTGGGCCGCGCCGCCCTAGTGTGGCGTCGCCTCGTCGCCCCACTTCGTATCTCCTCCGGACTTCTGGAAGCTTCGTGGAAAAATAAGATCCTGGGCGTTGATTTCGTCCAATTCCGAGAATATTTCCTTACTAGGATTTCTGAAACCAAAAACAGCAGAAACAAAGAATCGGCTCTTCGGCATCTTGTTAATAGGTTAGTGCCGGAAAATGCATAAATATGACATAAAGTATGCATAAAACATGTAGGTATTGTCATAAAACAAGCATGGAACATAAGAAATTATCGATACGTTGGAGACGTATCAGCATCCCCAAGCTTAGTTCCTACTCGTCCCGAGTAGGTAAACGATAACAAAGATAATTTCTGAAGTGACATGCCATCATAATCTTGATCAATACTATTGTAAGCACATGTAATGAATGCAGCGATCCAAAGCAATGGTAAAGACAATGGTTAAACAATTGAATCATATAGCAAAGACTTTTCATGAATAGTACTTTCAAGACAAGCATCAATAAGTCTTGCATAAGAGTTAACTCATAAAGCAATAAATTCATAGTAAAGGCATTGAAGCAACACAAAGGAAGATTAAGTTTCAGCGGTTGCTTTCAACTTGTAACATGTATATCTCATGGATAGTTGTCAACATAAAGTAATATGATGAATACAAATATGCAAGTATGTAAGAATCAATGCACAGTTAACACAAGTGTTTGCTTCTTGATATGGAAGGAAGTGGGTAAACTGACTCAACATGAAAGTAGAAGAATGGCCCTTCACAGAGGGAAGCATCGATTGCTATATTTATGCTAGAGCTTTTTATTTTGAAAACAAGAGACAATTTTGTCAACGGTAGTAATAGAGCATATGCATTATGTAAATTATATCCTACAAGTTGCAAGCCTCATGCATAGATTACCAATAGTGCCCGCACCTTGTCCTAATTAGCTCGGATTACCTGGATTATCACTGCAATACATATGTTTTAACCAAGTATCACAAAGGGGTACCTCTATGCCGCATGTACAAAGGTCTAAGGAGAAAGCTCGCATTGGATTTCTCGCTTTTGATTATTCTCAACTTAGACATCCATACCGGGACAACATAGACAACAGATAATGGACTCCTCTTTAATGCATAAGAATTCAACAACAGATAATATTCTCATAAGAGATTGAGGATTGTTGTCCAAAACTGAAACTTCCACCATGGATCATGGCTTTAGTTAGCGGCCCAATGTTCTTCTCTAACAATATGCATGCTCAAACCATTCAACTCATGGTAAATCGCCCTTACTTCAGACAAGACGAACATGCATAGCAACTCACATGATATTCAACAAAGGGTAGTTGATGGCGTCCCCAGGAACATGGTTATCGCACAACAAGCAACTTAATAAGAAATAAGATACATAAGTATATATTCAATACCACAATAGTTTTTAGGCTATTTGTCCCATGAGCTATATATTGCAAAGACAAAGGATAGAAATTTAAAGGTAGCACTCAAGCAATTTACTTTGGAATGGCGGAGAAATACCATGTAGTAGGTAGGTATGGTGGACACAAATGGCATAGTTTTTGGCTTAAGGATTTGGATGCACGAGAAGTAATCCCTCTCAATACAAGGCTTAGGATAGCAAGGTTATTTGAAGCAAACACAAGTATGAACCGGTACAACAAAACTCACATAAAAACATATTGCAATCATTATAAGACTCTACACTGTCTTCCTTGTTGTTCAAACCCTTACTAGAAAATATCTAGACCTTAGAGAGACCAATCATGCAAACCAAATTTTAGCAAGCTCTATGTATTTCTTCACTAATAGGTGCAAAGTATATGATGCACGAGCTTAAACATGATCCTTATGAGCATAACAATTGCCAAGTATCAAATTATTCAAGACATTCTACCAATTACCACATGTAGCATTTCCCGTTTCCTACCATATAACAATTAACGAAGCAGTTTCAACCTTCGCCATGAATATTATGAGTAAAGCCTAAGGACATTTTTGTCCATATGCAACAGCGGAGCGTGTCTCTCTCCCACACAATGAATGCTAGGATCCAACTTTATTCAAACAAAACAAAACAAAAACATACAGACGCTCCAAGTAAAGCACATAAGATGTGATGGAATAAAAATATAGTTTCACTAGAGGAACCTGATAATGTTGTCGATGAAGAAGGGGATGCCTTGGGCATCACCAAGCTTAGATGCTTGAGTATTCTTGAAATATGCAGGGGTGAACCACCGGGGCATCCCCAAGCTTAGAGCTTTCACTCTCCTTGATCATATTGTATCATCCTCCTCTCTTGATCCTTAAAACTTTCTCCACACCAAACTCAAAACAACTCATTAGAGGGTTAGTGCATAATCAAAATTCACATGTTCAGAGGTGACATAATCATTCTTAACACTTCTGGACATTGCACAAAGCTAATGAAAGTTAATGGAATAAAGAAATCCATCAAGCATAGCAAAACAGGCAATGCGAAATAAAAGGTAGAATCTGTCAAAACAGAATAGTCCGTAAAGACGAATTTTTAAGGTGCACCAGACTTGCTCAGATGAAAATGCTCAAATTGAATGAAAGTTGCGTACATATCTGAGGATCACTCACGTAAATTGGCAGAATTTTCTGAGTTATCTACAGAGAATTCAACCCAAATTCGTGACAGCAAGAAATCTGTTTCTGCGCAGTAATCCAAATCTAGTATGAACCTTACTATCAAAGACTTTACTTGGCACAACAATGCAAAAAAATTAAGATAAGGAGAGGTTGCTACAGTAGTAACAACTTACAAGACTTAAATATAAAACAAAAGTGTTGTAGTAAAATCATGGGTTGTCTCCCATAAGCGCTTTTCTTTAACGCCTTTCAGCTAGACGCAGAAAGTGTGAATCAAGTAACATCAAGAGTCGAAGCATCAACATCATAATTTGTTCAAATGATAGAATCAAAAGGTAACTTCATTATCTTTCTAGGGAAGTGTTCCATACATTTCTTGAGAGGAAATTGATATTTAATATTACCTTCCTTCATATCAATAATAGCACCAACAGTTCGAAGAAAAGGTCTTCCCAATATAATGGGACAAGATGCATTGCATTCAATATCCAAGACAACAAAATCAACGGGGACAAGGTTATTGTTAACCATAACGCGAACATTATCAACCCTCCCCAAAGGTTTCTTTGTAGAGTTATCAGCAAGATTAACATCCAAATAACAATTTTTCAATGGTGGCAAGTCAAGCATATTATAGATTTTCTTAGGCATAACGGAAATACTTGCACCAAGATCACATAAAGCATTACAATCAAAATCATTGACCTTCATCTTAATGATGGGCTCCCAACCATCCTCTAACTTCCTAGGAATAGAAGCTTCACGATTTAATTTCTCTTCTCTAGCTTTTATGAGAGCATTTGTAATATGTTTTGTAAAGGCCAAATTTATAGCACTAGCATTAGGACTTTTAGCAAGTTTTTGTAAGAACTTTATAACTTCAGAGATGTGACAATCATCAAAATCTAAACCATTATGATCTAAAGCAATGGGATCATCATCCCCAACATTAGAAAAAATTTCAGCAGTTTTATCACAGGCAGGTTCAGCAGTTTTAGCAGTTTCAGGCAGTTTTTCACGCTTTGCATTAGAAGTAGAAACATTGCCAACACCAATTCTTTTACCATTAATAGTAGGAGGTGCATCAACATGTGAAGCATTAGCATTACTAGTGGTGGTAATAGTCCAAACTTTAGCTACATTGTTATCTTTAGCATTTTCTTGTTTTTCCCACCTAGCACGCAATTCGGCCATCAATTTTATATTCTCATTAATTCTAACTTGGATGGCGTTTGCTGTAGCAAATGACTTAATATCTTTATTTTCATTAGGCATAACTTTCGATTTCAAAAGATCAACATCAGCAGCAAGACTATCGACTTTAGAAGCAAGTATATCAATTTTCCTAAGCTTTTCTTCAACAGATTTGTTAGTTTGTGTACTAATAAATTCTTTAAGCATGGCTTCAAGTCCAGGGGGTGTATTCCTATTATTGTTGTAAGAATTCCCATAAGAATTACCATACCCGTTACCATTATTATAAGGATATGGCCTATAGTTGTTACTAGAATTATTCCGATAAGCATTGTTGTTGAAATTATTATTTTTAATGAAGTTCACATCAACATGTTCTTCTTGAGCAACCAATGAAGCTAACGGAACATTATTAGGATCAACATTAGTCCTACCATTCACAAGCATAGACATAATAGCATCAATCTTATCACTCAAGGAGGAGGTTTCTTCGACATAATTTACCTTCTTACCTTGTGGAGCTCTTTCCGTGTGCCATTCAGAGTAATTAATCATCATATTATCAAGAAGCTTTGTTGCGTCGCCTAGAGTGATGGACATAAAAGTACCTCCAGCAGCTGAATCCAATAGGTTCCGTGAAGAAAAATCCAGTCCTGCATAAAAGGTTTGGATGATCATCCAAGTAGTCAGTCCATGGGTTGGGCAATTTTTAACCAAAGATTTCATTCTTTCCCATGCTTGGGCAACATGCTCATTATCCAATTGTTTAAAATTCATTATGCTACTTCTCAAATATATAATTTTAGCAGGAGGATAATATCTACCAATGAAAGCATCCTTACACTTAGTCCATGAATCAATACTATTCTTAGGCAAAGATAGCAACCAATCTTTAGCTCTTCCTCTTAGTGAGAAAGGAAACAATTTTAATTTTATAATGTCACCATCTACATCCTTATACTTTTGCATTTCACAAAGTTCAACAAAATTATTAAGATGGGCAGCAGCATCATCAGAACTAACACCAGAAAATTGCTCTCTCATGACAAGATTCAGTAAAGCAGGTTTAATTTCAAAGAATTCTGCTGTAGTAGCAGGTGGAGCAATAGGTGTGCATAAGAAATCATTATTATCAGTGGTTGTGAAGTCACACAACTTAGTATTTTCAGGGGTACCCATTTTAGCAACAGTAAATAAAGCAAACTAGATAAAATAAATGCAAGTAACTATTTTTTTGTGTTTTTAATATGAAGAACGCAAACAAGATAGTAAATAAAGTAAAGCTAGCAACTAATTTTTTTGTGTTTTGATATAATGCAGCAAACAAAGAAGTAAATAAAATAAAGCAAGACAAAAACAAAGTAAAGAGATTGGAAGTGGAGACTTCCCTTGCAGCGTGTCTTGATTTCCCCGGCAACGGCGCCAGAAAAAGAGCTTGATACGCGTACAACACGCGTCCGTTGGGAACCCCAAGAGGAAGGTGTGATGCGTACAGCAGCAAGTTTTCCCTCAGTAAGAAACCAAGGTTTATCGAACCAGTAGGAGCCAAGAAGCACGTTGAAGGTTGATGGCGGCGGAGTGTAGTACGGCGCAACACCAGGGATTCCGGCGCCAACGTGGAACCTGCACAACACAACCAAATTACTTTGCCCCAACGTGACAGTGAGGTTGTCAATCTCACCGGCTTGCTGTAACAAAGGATTAGATGTATAGTGTGGATGATGATGTTTGCAGAGAACAGTAGAACGAGTATTGCAGTAGATTGTATTCGATGTAAAGAATGGACCGGGGTCCACAGTTCACTAGTGGTGTCTCTCCCATAAGAAATAGCATGTTGGGTGAACAAATTACAGTTGGGCAATTGACAAATAAAGATGGCATGACAATCACATACATGTTATGATGAGTGGTGTGAGATTTAATTGGGCATTACGACAAAGTACATAGACCGCTATCCAGCATGCATCTATGCCTAAAAAGTCCACCTTCAGGTTATCATCCGAACCCCCTCTAGTATTAAGTTGCAAACAACAGACAATTGCATTAAGTATGGTGCGTAATGTAATCAACAAATACATCCTTGGACATAGCATTGATGTTTTATCCCTAGTGGTAACAGCACATCCACAACCTTAGAACTTTCTGTCACTGTCCCAGATTTAATGGAGGCATGAACCCACTATCGAGCATAAGAGCATCTCCAGCCGCGTCCCCCAAAGCGTCCCCCAAAGGGATTTGGGGCACGCCGGACAGAAAATGCGTTCCAGCCGCGTCCCCCAAAGCCCATTTTTGTCCGGCGCGCCCCCATTCGGTGTCCGGCGCCCCGAGCCCGTCCCCGTCCCACAGGGGACGCACCGGGCACGCCGGACACAACGAAAAGCGAGGCGGGGAGTGGCGGGGCTGAAGGAGATATGCCCAAGAGGCAATAATAAAAGTGGTTATTATATATCTTTATGTTTATGATAAATGTTTATATACCATGCTATAATTGTATTAACCGAAACATTGATACATGTGTGATATGTAAACAACAAAGAGTCCCTAGTATGCCTCTTAACTAGCTTGTTGATTAATAGATGATTAGTTTCATAATCATGAACATTGGATGTTATTAATAACAAGGTTATATCATTGTATGAATGATGTAATGGACACACCCAATTAAGCGTAGCATAAGATCACGTCATTAAGTTATTTGCTATAAGCTTTCGATACATAGTTACCTAGTCCTTATGACCATGAGATCATGTAAATCACTTATACCGGAAAGGTACTTTGATTACATCAAACGCCACTGCGTAAATGGGTGGTTATAAAGGTGGGATTAAGTATCCGGAAAGTATGAGTTGAGGCATATGGATCAACAGTGGGATTTGTCCATCCCGATGACGGATAGATATACTCTGGGCCCTCTCGGTGGAATGCCGTCTAATGTCTTGCAAGCATATGAATAAGTTCATAAGAGACCACATACCACGGTACGAGTAAAGAGTACTTGTCAGGAGACGAGGTTGAACAAGGTATAGAGTGATACCGATGATCAAACCTCGGACAAGTAAAATATCGGGTGACAAAGGGAATTGGTATCGTATGTGAATGGTTCATTCGATCACTAAAGTCATCGTTGAATATGTGGGAGCCATTATGGATCTCCAGATCCCGCTATTGGTTATTGGTCGGAGTGAGTACTCAACCATGTCCGCATAGTTCGCGAACCGTAGGGTGACACACTTAAAGTTGGATGTTGAAATGGTAGAACTTGAATATGGAATGGAGTTCGAATATTTGTTCGGAGTCCCGGATGAGATCCCGGACATCACGAGGAGTTCCGGAATGGTCCGGAGAATAAGATTCATATATAGGAAGTCATTTTATGAGATTTAAAATGATCCGGAAGGTTCTATGGAAGGTTCTAGAAGGTTCTAGAAAAGTCCGGAAGAAACCACTATGGAAGGCGGAGTCCCAAAGGGACTCCACCTCCATGGCCGGCCAACCCTGGAAGGGGAGGAGTCCCAAGTGGACTCCCCCAAAGGGGGCCGGCCACCCCCCCACATGGAAGGGGGGAATCCCACCCCAAGTGGGATTCCCACCTTGGGTAGGTTTCCCTATCACATGGAAGGTTTTGGGTTCGAGTCTTATTCGGAGACTTTTACTCCAACACTTGGGGCTTCCACCTATATAATGAGGGCCAAGGGGAGGGGGCGGCCACCCCAACAACCACCAAGGTGGCCGCACCCCTAGTGGCCGGCGCCCCCCTCTCCCAAACCCTAGCGGCCCTCTCTCCTCCACCACATCCCGCACACTTAGCGAAGCTCCGCCGGATTTCTCCACCACCACCGACACCACGCCGTCGTGCTATCGGATTCAAGAGGATCTACTACTTCCGCTGCCCGCTGGAACGGGAGGTGGACGTCGTCTTCATCAACAACCGAACGTGTGACCGAGTACGGAGGTGCTGCCCGTTCGTGGCGCCGTGATCAAGATCTTCTATGCGCTTTTGCAAGCGGCAAGTGAACGTCTTCCGCAGCAACAAGAGCCTCATCTTGTAGGCTTTGGAATCTCTTCAAGGGTGAGACTCGATAATCCCCTCGTTGCTACCGTCTTCTAGATTGCATCTTGGCTTGGATTGCGTGTTCGCGGTAGGAATTTTTTTGTTTTCTATGCAACGTTATCCTACAGTGGTATCAGAGCCGTGTCTATGCATAGATGGTTGCACGAGTAGAACACAATGGTTTTGTGGGTGTTGATGCTCTTGTTATCTTTAGTTGAGTACTTTGCATCTTTGTGGCATAGTGGGATGAAGCGGCTCGGACTAACTTTACATGACCGCGTTCATGAGACTTGTTCCTCGTTCGACATGCAACTTGTATTGCATAAGAGGCTTTGCGGGTGTCTGTCTCTCCTACTATAGTGAAGATTCAATTTACTCTTATATTGAAAACATTAGTATCACCGTTGTGGTTCATGTTCGTAGGTAGATTAGATCTCTATCGAAAACCCTAAACCACGTAAAATATGCAAACCAAATTAGAGACGTCTAACTTGTTTTTGCAGGGTTTGGTGATGTGATATGGCCATAATGTGATGATGAATATGTATGAGATGATCATTATTGTATTGTGGCAACCGGCAGGAGCCTTATGGTTGTTTTTAAATTTCATGTTGAGTAGTATTTCAAAGTAGTTGTAATAGTTGCTACATGGAGGACAATCATGAAGACGGCGCCATTGACCTTGAAGCTACACCGACGATGATGGAGATCATGCCCGAAGATGATGGAGATCATGTCCGTACTTTGGAGATGAAGATCAAAGGCGCAAAGACAAAAGGGCCATATCATATCACATATGAACTGCATGTGATGTTAATCCTTTTATGCATCTTATTTTGCTTAGATCGCGACGGTAGCATTATAAGATGATCCCTCACTAAAATCTCAAGATAATAAAGTGTTCATCCTTAGTAGCACCGTTGCCAAGACTTGTCGTTTCGAAGCATCTCGTGATGATCGGGTGTGATAGAATCAACAAGTGCATACAACGGGTGCAAGACAGTTTTGCACATGCGGATACTAGGGTGGCCTTGACGAGCCTAGCATGTACAGACATGGTCTCGGAACACGTGATACCGAAAGGTAGAGCATGAATCATATGGTTGATATGATGAACACTGATGCGTGTAGTTGACACGTCCATTGGGAACCCCAAGAGAAAGGTGTGATGCGCACAGCGGCAAGTTTCCCTCAGTAAGAAACCAAGGTTTAATCGAACCAGTAGGAGTCAAGAAGCACGTTGAAGGTTGATGGCGGCGGGATGTAGTGCGGCGCAACACCAGAGATTCCGGCGCCAACGTGGAACCTGCACAACACAACCAAAGTACTTTGCCCCAACGAAATAGTGAGGTTGTCAATCTCACCGGCTTGCTGTAACAAAGGATTAGATGTATAGTGTGGAAGATGATTGTTTGCAGAAAACAGTAGAACAGTATTGCAGTAGATTGTATTTCAGTATAGAATAGGACCGGGGTCCACAGTTCACTAGAGGTGTCTCTCCCATAAGATAAACAGCATGTTGGGTGAACAAATTACAGTTGGGCAATTGACAAATAAAGAGGGCATGACCATGCACATACATATTATGATGAGTATAGTGAGATTTAATTGGGCATTACGACAAAGTACATAGACCGCTATCCAGCATGCATCTATGCCTAAAAAGTCCACCTTCAGGTTATCATCCGAACCCCCTCCAGTATTAAGTTGCTAACAACAGACAATTGCATTAAGTATTGCGCGTAATGTAATTAGTAACTACGTCCTTGAACATAGCACCAATGTTTTATCCCTAGTGGCAACAGCACATCCATAATCTTAGAGATTTCTGTCACTTCCCCAGATTCACGGAGACATGAACCCACTATCGAGCATAAATACTCCCTCTTGGAGTTACAAGCATCTACTTGGCCAGAGCATCTACTAGTAACGGAGAGCATGCAAGATCATAAACAACACATAGATATAAATTGATAATCAACATAACAAGTATTCTCTATTCATCGGATCCCAACAAACGCAACATATAGAATTACAGATAGATGATCTTGATCATGTTCGGCAGCTCACAAGACCCGACAATTAAGCACAATGGGGAGAAGACAACCATCTAGCTACTGATATGGACCCATAGTCCAGGGGTAGACTACTCACACATCACTCCGGAGGCGACCATGGCGGCGTAGAGTCCTCCGGGAGATGATTCCCCTCTCCGGCAGGGTGCCGGAGGCGATCTCCTGAATCCCCCGAGATGGGATTGGCGGCGGCGGCGTCTCTGGAAGGTTTTCCGTATCGTGGCTCTCGGTCCTGGGGGTTTCGCGACGGAGGCTTTAAGTAGGCGGAAGGGCAGGTCAGGGGGCCACACGAGGGCCCCACACTATAGGTCGGCACGGCCAGGGCTTGGGCCGCGCCGCCCTATGGTGTGGCCACCTCGTGGCCCCACTTCGTCTCCTCTTCGGTCTTCTGGAAGCTTCGTGGCAAAATAGGACCCTGGGCGTTGATTTCGTCCAATTCCGAGAATATTTCGTTACTAGAATTTCTGAAACCAAAAACAGCAGAAAACAGCAACTGGCACTTCGGCATCTTGTTAATAGGTTAGTTCCAGAAAATGCACGAATATGACATAAAATGTGCATAAAACATGTAGATATCATCAATAATGTGGCATGGAACACAAGAAATTATCGATACGTCGGAGACGTATCAGCATCCCCAAGCTTAGTTCTGCTCATCCCGAGCAGGTAAAACGATAACAAAGATAATTTCTGGAGTGACATGCCATCATAACCTTGATCATACTATTTGTAAAGCATATGTAGTGAATGCAGCGATCAAAACAATGTATATGACATGAGTAAACAAGTGAATCATATAGCAAAGACTTTTCATGAATAGTACTTCAAGACAAGCATCAATAAGTCTTGCATAAGAGTTAACTCATAAAGCAATAATTCATAGTAAAAGCATTGAAGCAACACAAAGGAAGATTAAGTTTCAGCGGTTGCTTTCAACTTGTAACATGTATATCTCATGGATAATTGTCAACATAGAGTAATATAATAAGTGCAACATGCAAGTATGTAGGAATCAATGCACAGTTCACACAAGTGTTTGCTTCTTGAGGTGGAGAGAAATAGGTGAACTGACTCAACAATAAAAGTAAAAGAATGGTCCTCCATAGAGGAAAAGCATCGATTGCTATATTTGTGCTAGAGCTTTGATTTTGAAAACATGAAACAATTTTGTCAACGGTAGTAATAAAGCATATGTATCATGTAAATTATATCTTACAAGTTGCAAGCCTCATGCATAGTATACTAATAGTGCCCGCACCTTGTCCTAATTAGCTTGGACTACCGGATCATCGCAATACACATGTTTTAACCAAGTGTCACAGAGGGGTACCTCTATGCCGCCTGTACAAAGATCTAAGGAGAAAGCTCGCATCGGATTTCTCGCTATTGATTATTCTCAACTTAGACATCCATACCGGGACAACATAGACAACAGATAATGGACTCCTCTTTTATGCATAAGCATGTAGCAACAATTAATAATTTTCTCATATGAGATTGAGGATATATGTCCAAAACTGAAACTTCCACCATGGATCATGGCTTTAGTTAGCGGCCCAATGTTCTTCTCTAACAATATGCATGCTTAACCATAAGGTGGTAGATCTCTCTTACTTCAGACAAGACGAACATGCATAGCAACTCACATGATATTCAACAAAGAATAGTTGATGGCGTCCCCAGAAACATGGTTATCGCACAACAAGCAACTTAATAAGAGATAAAGTGCATAAGTACATATTCAATACCACAATAGTTTTTAAGCTATTTGTCCCATGAGCTATATATTGTAAAGGTGAATGATGGAATTTAAAGGTAGCACTCAAGCAATTTACTTTGGAATGGCGGAGAAATACCATGTAGTAGGTAGGTATGGTGGACACAAATGGCATAGTGGTTGGCTCAAGTATTTTGGATGCATGAGAAGTAGTCCCTCTCGATACAAGGTTTAGGCTAGCAAGGTTATTTGAAACAAACACAAGGATGAACGGCGCAGCAAAACTCACATAAAAGACATATTGTAAACATTATAAGACTCCACACCGTCTTCCTTGTTGTTCAAACTCAATACTAGAAATTATCTAGACTTTAGAGAGACCAAATATGCAAACCAAATTTTAGCATGCTCTATGTATTTCTTCATTAATGGGTGCAAAGTATATGATGCAAGAGCTTAAACATGAGCACAACAATTGCCAAGTATCACATTATCCAAGACATTATAGCAATTTACTACATGTATCATTTTCCAATTCCAACCATATAACAATTTAACGAAGAAGAAACTTCGCCATGAATACTATGAGTAGAGCCTAAGGACATACTTGTCCATATGCTACAGCGGAGCGTGTCTCTCTCCCACACAAAGAATGCTAGGATCCATTTTATTCAAACAAAACAAAAAAACAAAAACAAACCGACGCTCCAAGCAAAGCACATAAGATGTGACGGAATAAAAATATAGTTTCAGGGGAGGAACCTGATAATGTTGTCGATGAAGAAGGGGATGCCTTGGGCATCCCCAAGCTTAGACGCTTGAGTCTTCTTGATATATGCAGGGGTGAACCACTGGGGCATCCCTAAGCTTAGAGCTTTCACTCTCCTTGATCATGTTGTATCATCTCCCTCTCCTGATCCTTGAAAACTTCCTCCACACCAAACTTAGAACAACTCATTAGAGGGTTAGTGCACAATACATGTTCAGAGGTGACACAATCATTCTTAACACTTCTGGACATTGCATAAAGCTACTGGACATTAATGGATCAAAGAAATTCATCCAACATAGCAAAAGAGGCAATGCGAAACAAAAGGCAGAATCTGTCAAAACAGAACAGTTCGTATTGACGAATTTTATCGAGGCACCAGACTTGCTCAAATGAAAATGCTCAAATTGAATGAAAGTTGCGTACATATCTGAGGATCGCTCACGTAAATTGGCATAATTTTCTGAGTTACCTACAGAGAAAACAGCCCAGATTCGTGACAGCAAAGAAATCTGTTTCTGTGCAGTAATCCAATTCTAGTATGAACTTTACTATCAACGACTTTACTTGGCACAACAAAACACTAAACTAAGATAAGGATAGGTTGCTACAGTAGTAAACAACTTCCAAGACACAAAATAAAAACAAAGTACTGTAGTAAAAACCATGGGTTGTCTCCCATAAGCGCTTTTCTTTAACGCCTTTCAGCTAGGCGCAGAAAGTGTAAATCAAGTATTATCGAGAGATGGTGCATCTACAGCGGGATGCGGAGTTTTCTCAACCAGGCATAGTATATTAGATACATAAGTTTTAGCGTCCCCCTTTTCATTAGTCTTGGGCTTGCTACTCTCATCAAACAAATTTTCAGGAACAAGCCAAGCATAATTATTTTCTAGTGCATCATTCATCGCTAGGAGCTTACATGGTATTGGTGCTTTGATCTCCCCACCATCATTAATATTATTAGTGTACTTTATTCTACCCATATCCATCTTTTCAAGGAGACTAACAAAATTGGTATAAGAACCAAGCATATCATATTTAGCAAAGACCTTTCTAGCTTCTCTTGCTATACCACCAAATTCTCTAAGAAGGGTTTCTAAAACAAAATCTTTCTTTTCCCCTTCTTCCATATCACCAAGTGTGAGAAACATGTGTTGGATTATAGGATTGATATTAACAAATTTAGTTTCCAACATGCGAAATAAAGCAGCAGCAGCAATTTCATAAGTAGGAGCTAGTTCTTCCAAGTGTCTATCTTCAAAATCTTCAACGGTACTAACATGATTGAAAAATTCTTCTATATTATTTCTCCCAATTATAGACCCACGTCCTACCGGTATGTCTTTCGTGGTAAAATTAAAAGGAAACATGATGAATCAAGTAAAGTAAATGCAAGTAACTATTTTTTTTTTGTGTTTTTGATATAGCAAACAAGATAGCAAATAAAGTAAAACTAACAACTAATTTTTTTGTATTTTGATTTAGTGCAGCAAACAAAGTAGTAAATAAAACTAAGCAAGACAAAAACAAAGTAAAGAGATTGGGAAGTGGAGACTCCCCTTGCAGCGTGTCTTGATCTCCCCGGCAACGGCGCCAGAAATTTGCTTGATGCGTGTAGTTGACACGTCCGTTGGGAACCCCAAGAGGAAGGTGTGATGCGCACAGCGGCAAGTTTCCCTCAGTAAGAAACCAAGGTTTAATCGAACCAGTAGGAGTCAAGAAGCACGTTGAAGGTTGATGGCGGCGGGATGTAGTGCGGCGCAATACCAAAGATTCCGGCGCCAACGTGGAACCTGCACAACACAACCAAAGTACTTTGCCCCAACGAAACAGTGAGGTTGTCAATCTCACCGGCTTGCTGTAACAAAGGATTAGATGTATAGTGTGGAAGATGATTGTTTGCAGAAAACAGTAGAACAGTATTGCAGTAGATTGTATTTCAGTATAGAAAAGGACCGGGGTCCACAGTTCACTAGAGGTGTCTCTCCCATAAGATAAACAGCATGTTGGGTGAACAAATTACAGTTGGGCAATTGACAAATAGAGAGGGCATGACCATGCACATACATGATATGATGAGTATAGTGAGATTTAATTGGGCATTACGACAAAGTACATAGACCGCTATCCAGCATGCATCTATGCCTAAAAAGTCCACCTTCAGGTTATCATCCGAACCCCCTCCAGTATTAAGTTGCTAACAACAGACAATTGCATTAAGTATTGCGCGTAATGTAATTAGTAACTACGTCCTTGAACATAGCACCAATGTTTTATCCCTAGTAGCAACAGCACATCCATAATCTTAGAGATTTCTGTCACTTCCCCAGATTCACGGAGACATGAACCCACTATCGAGCATAAATACTCCCTCTTGGAGTTACAAGCATCTACTTGGCCAGAGCATCTACTAGTAACGGAGAGCATGCAAGATCATAAACAACACATAGATATAAATTGATAATCAACATAACAAGTATTCTCTATTCATCGGATCCCAACAAACGCAATATATAGAATTACAGATAGATGATCTTGATCATGTTCGGCAGCTCACAAGACCCGACAATTAAGCACAATGGGGAGAAGACAACCATCTAGCTACTGCTATGGACCCATAGTCCAGGGGTAGACTACTCACACATCACTCCGGAGGCGACCATGGCGGCGTAGAGTCCTCCGGGAGATGATTCCCCTCTCCGGCAGGGTGCCGGAGGCGATCTCCTGAATCCCCCGAGATGGGATTGGCGGCGGCGGCGTCTCTGGAAGGTTTTCCGTATCGTGGCTCTCGGTCCTGGGGGTTTCGCGACGGAGGCTTTAAGTAGGCGGAAGGGCAGGTCAGGGGGCCACACGAGGGCCCCACACTACAGGTCGGCGCGGCCAGGGCTTGGGCCGCGCCGCCCTATGGTGTGGCCACCTCGTGGCCCCACTTCGTCTCCTCTTCGGTCTTCTGGAAGCTTCGTGGCAAAATAGGACCCTGGGCGTTGATTTCGTCCAATTCCGAGAATATTTCGTTACTAGGATTTCTGAAACCAAAAACAGCAGAAAACAAAGAATCGGCACTTCGGCATCTTGTTAATAGGTTAGTTCCAGAAAATGCACGAATATGACATAAAATGTGCATAAAACATGTAGATATCATCAATAATGTGGCATGGAACACAAGAAATTATCGATACGTCGGAGACGTATCAAACACTTTGAGTGTTCGCCATTGAAATCACACCTTGTCTCGTGATGATCAGACTTAGGTGCGGTGGATTTGGTTCGTGTGATCACTAAGACAATGCGAGGGATATTGTTTTGAGTGGGAGTTCACCTAGATTTTTAATTATGTTGAATTAAAATTTGAACTCAATTTGTCATAAACTTAGTCTAAACTTTTGCAAATATATGTTGTAGAGATGGCGTCCCCAATCAATTTTAACCAGTTCCTAGAGAAAGAAAAGCTTAAGAGCAACGGTAGCAACTTCACTTGTTGGTTCCGTCATGTGAGGATCTTCCTCTACGGCGGAAATCTGTAATTTGTGCTTGATGCACCGCTAGGTGACCCTCCTGTGAAACTGAAACCGATGAAGTAAAAGCTGTTTACGCGACTCGGAAAACTCGGTACTCTCAAGTTCGGTGTGCCATCTGTGCGATCTGGAATCCGATCTTCAAAAACGTTTTGAGCACCATGATCCTCATGAGTTGATGAATGAGCTGAAAGCTATATTCGAGACTCATGCGGCCGTGGAATGCTATGAAGCATCGAAACATTTCTTCAGCTGTATGATGGAAGAAGGCAGCTCCGTTAGTGAGCACATGCTCGCCATGACCGAGCATGCGAAGAAACTCAGTGACTTGGGAATAGTGATTCCTAACAGACTGGGGATTAATCGTGTCCTTCAATCACTGCCACCAAGTTACAAGAACTTTGTGATGAACTACAATATGCAGAACATGAACAAGGAGTTACCTGAACTCTTTGGCATGCTAAAAGCTGCTGAGATTGAGATCAAGAAAGAGCACCAAGTGTTGATGGTCAACAAGACCACCAGTTTCAAGAAACAGGGCAAGTCTAAGGGAAAATTCAAGAAGGGTGGCAAGAAAGCTGCCACGCCTCCTATGAAACCTAAGAACGACCCTAAGCCTGATGCTGAGTGCTATTACTTCAAGGAGAAGGGACACTGGAAGCATAATTATTCCAAGTATCTGGCTGATCTGAAGAGCGGCCTTGTCAAGAAAAAGAAAGAAGGTATATCTGATATACATGTTATAGATGTTTATCTCACTGGTTCTCGTCCTAGTACCTGGGTATTTGATACTGGTTTGGTTGCTCATATTTGTAACTCGAAACAGGAACTAAAGAATAAACGAAGACTACTGAAAGATGAAGTGACGATGCGCGTTGGAAACGGATCCAAAGTCGATGTGATCGCTGTTGGCACACTTCCTCTACATCTACCTTCGGGATTAGTTTTAAGCCTAAATAATTATTATTTTGTACCCGTGTTGAGCATGAACATTATATCTGGATCTTGTTTAATGCAAGACGGTTATTCATTCAAGTCTGAGAATAATGGTTGTTCTAATTTTATGAATAATATCTTTTATGGTCGAGCACCTGAAAAGAATGGCTTATTTCTGTTAGATCTCGATAGTAGTGATACGCATATACATAACATTGATGCTAAGCGAATTAAATTGAATGATAATTCTACTTATATGTGGCACTGTCGTCTTGGTCATATTGGAGTGAAACGCATGAAGAAACTCCATACCGATGGATTACTTTAATCACTTGACTTTGAGTCACTTGATAGATGCGAAGCATGTCTAATGGGAAAAATGACTAAGACTCCATTTTCTGGTATGATGGAGCGAGCTACTGACTTATTGGAAATCATACATACCGATGTGTGCGAACCAATGAGCGTAGCATCGCGCGGTGGTTATCGTTATGTTCTAACCTTCACAGATGATCTGAGTAGATATGGGTATATCTATTTCATGAAACATAAATCCGAAACTTTCAAGAAGTTTAAGGAATTCCAAAGTGAAGTAGAAAATCAACGTAACAAGAAGATTAAATTTCTACGATCTGATCGTGGAGGTGAATATCTGAGTTATGAGTTTGGCATGCATTTAAAGAAATGCGGAATACTTTCACAATTGACACCGCCGGGAACACCACAACGAAACGGTGTGTCCGAACGTCGTAATCGAACTCTCTTAGATATGGTTCGTTCTATGATGTCTCTTACTGATTTGCCGTTATCATTTTGGAGTTATGCATTAGAGACAGCCGCATTTACTTTAAATAGAGCACCATCAAAATCCGTAGAAACGACACCGTATGAATTATGGTTTAATAAGAAACCTAAGCTGTCGTTCCTTAAAGTTTGGGGTTGCGAAGCCTATGTAAAGAAGTTACAACCGGACAAGCTAGAACCCAAAGCGGAGAAATGCGTCTTCATAGGATACCCTAAGGAAACTATAGGGTACACTTTCTATCACAGATCCGAAGGCAAAATCTTTGTTGCTAAGAACGGAACCTTTCTTGAGAAAGAATTTCTCACTAAAGAAGTATTTGGAAGAAAAGTAGAACTTCGATGAGATTGATGAATCTATACTCGTTGATCAGAGTAGCGCTTGATGCGGAAGTTGTACCTGTACCGCCTACACCGGCAACAGAGGAAGCTAATGATAATGATCATGAAACTTCGAATGAGGAAACTACTGAACCTCGCAGATCGACAAGGGAACGTGCCACTCCTGATTGGTATGATCCTTGTCTAAATGTCATGATTGTGGATAACAATGATGAAGACCCTGCGACGTATGAAGAAGCGATGATGAGCCCAGATTCCAACAAATGGCAAGAAGCCATGAAATCCGAAATGGGATCCATGTATGATAACAAAGTATGGACTTTGGCAGACTTACCTGATAGCCGCAAGGCTATTGAGAATAAATGGATCTTCAAGAGAAAAACAGATGCTGATGGTAATATTACTGTCTATAAAGCTCGACTTGTCGCAAAGGGTTTCCGACAAATTCAAGGAGTTGACTACGATGAGACTTTCTCACCTGTAGCGAAGCTAAAATCTGTGAGGATTTTGTTAGCAATAGCTGCATTTTTCGATTATGAGATTTGGCAGATGGATGTCAAAACGGCGTTCCTTAATGGAGACATTGAGGAAGAGTTGTATATGGTACAACCCAAAGGTTTTGTCGATCCTAAAAATGCTGACAAAGTATGCAAACTTCAGCGTTCAATCTATGGACTGAAGCAAGCATCAAGAAGTTGGAACCGATGCTTTGATAAGGTGATCAAAGACTTCGGGTTCATACAGTGTCATGGAGAGGCCTTTATTTACAAGAAAGTGAGTGGGAGCTCTGTAGCATTCCTGATATTATATGTAGATGACATATTATTGATCGGGAATGATATAGAACTATTAAGCAGTGTAAAAGGTTATTTGAATAATAGTTTTTCAATGAAAGACCTTGGTGAAGCATCGTATATATTAGGCATCAAGATTTATAGAGATAAATCAAGACGCCTAATAGGGCTATCACAGAGTACATACCTGGACAAGATTCTAAAGAAGTTTACAATGGACGAAAGTAAGAAAGGATTCTTACCTATGTTACCAGGCAAGGTCTTGAGTAAGACTCAAGGACCGGCTACGGCAGAAGAAAGAGAAAGGATGAGTAATATCCCCTATGCCTCGGCAGTAGGATCTATCATGTATGCCATGCTATGTACTAGACCGGATATAGCACATGCTGTTAGTTTGACTAGCAGATATCAAAGTGATCCAGGAATGGAACACTGGACAGCGGTCAAGAATATCCTGATGTACTTGAAAAGAACTAAGGATATGTTTCTTTGTTATGGAGGTGACCAAGAGCTCGTTGTAAGTGGTTACACCGATGCAAGTTGGAACACTCATCCTGATGACTCTAAGTCACAGTCTGGGTACGTGTTTATATTGAATGGTGCTGCAGTAAGCTGGGCAAGCTCGAAGCAGTGCACGGTGGCGAAGTCTTCAACAAAATCAGAGTACATAGCGGCTTCAGAGGTGATACGTCTCCAACGTATCCATAATTTCTGATGTTCCATGCTTGTTTTATGACAATACTTACATGTTTTGCTTGCACTTTATGATGATTTCATGCGTTTTCCGGAACTAACCTATTAACGAGATGCCACAGCAGTTCCTGTTTTCTGCTGTTTTTGGTTCCAGAAAGGCTGTTCGGGCAATATTCTCGGAATTGGACGAAATCAACGCCAAAGATCTTATTTTTCCCGGGAGGCTCCAGAACACCGAAGGGGAGTCGGAGGAGAGCCAGGGGGCCACCACACGGGTGGGCCGCGCGGGCCATACCCTGGCCGCGCCCCCCTATGGGGAGGCCACCCTGTCGACCCTCCTGCGCCGCCTCTTCGCCTATATAACCCCTTTCGACCTAAAAACGCAGTACCAATTGACGAAACTCCAGAAAGACTCCAGGGGCGCCGCTGCCATCGCGAAACTCCAATTCGGGGGACAGAAGTCTCTGTTCCGGCACCCTGCCGGGACGGGGAAGTGCCCCCGGAAGCCATCTCCATCGACGCCACCGCCTCCATCATGCTCCGTGAGTAGTTCCCCCATGGACTACGGGTTCTAGCAGTAGCTAGTTGGTACTCTCTATCCCATGTACTTCAATACAATGATCTCATGAGCTGCCTTACATGATTGAGATTCATCTGATGTAATCGGTGTTGTGTTTGTTGGGATCCGATGGATGATACATTATGATTAGTCTATCTATAAAGTTTGTGAAGTTATTGTTGCTGCAATCTTGTTATGCCTAATGCTTGTCACTAGGGCCCGAGTGGCATGATCTTAGATTTAAGCTCTATACTTATTGCTTAGATTGTATCTACAAGTTGTATGCACATGTCACTGTCCGGAACCAAAGGCCCCGAAGTGACAAGAATCGGGACAACCGGAGGGGATGGCGGTGATGTGAGGGACACATGTTTTCACCAAGTGTTAATGCTTTGCTCCGGTGCTCTATTAAAAGGAGTACCTTAATATCCAGTAGATTCCCTTGAGGCCCGGCTGCCACCGGCTGGTAGGACAAAAGATGTTGTACAAGTTTCTCATTGCGAGCACGTATGACTATATATGGAAAACATGCCTACGTGATTAATACTCTTGATGTTCTATCTTAATGCTTTGAATCCTATCAATTGCCCAACTATAATTTGTTCACCCAACACTTGTCACTTGTTATTGGAGAGTTACCACTAGTGTAGATCGCTGGGAACCCCGGTCCATCTTTCATCATCATATACTCGTTCTACATGTCATTGGAAGTAGTATCAACTATTTTCCGGTGCCATTGCCTGCAATGTTCTTTATTCTTGCTCTTTGTGTTACTTTTACTATTGCTCTCATATTACTGCTGCTTTCACATCACCCCTGTTACTAGTGCTTTTCCAGGTGCAGCTGAATTGACAACTCAGTTGTTAAGGCTTATAAGTATTCTTTACCTCCCCTTGTGTCGAATCAATAAATTTGGGTTTTACTTCCCTCGAAGACTGCTGCGATCCCCTATACTTGTGGGTTATCAAGACTGTTTTCTGGCGCCGTTGCCGGGGAGGCATAGCTCTACTCATAAGTTCACCTGGGGAGTACACTCCACTTCTCTCTCTGTTTTATTTTATTTTGTTTTGCTTAGTTTACTTTCGTCTAGTTTATTTGTGCTTAGTTTATTTCTGTCTAGTATTATTTTGCCTAGTTTACTTTTGCTTAGTTTATTTTTGTCTTGTTTTATTTTTCTCATATACCAAAAATCCATAAAAATTTGAAAAATCGAAAAATTAAAAACTGCTGTTATGGGAGAACCAACAACCTACTTGGAGCTTATAGAATATTATAATAATTATAGAGAATCAAGAACTGGTAAAGTAATGAGTGCTATGATAGAAAAATTGAATACAATTGCTAAAATCTTGCTTAAACGCCATGATATAAATTGTTGCTCTCAACAGGATACTAAACATCTTAAATTTCAATGTGGCTTTAGTGAGGAATTTTTAATTAAGAACTATAATCGGAATAGCTATATTCATTTTGGGTTCGAAGAGGTAGAACAATTTGTCTTATTTATGGGAGCCTCCGAGATAGAATCCTTCATGGTTAAGAATTATGAAACTTGTGTTGCTTGTAAGGACCTTAAAGATTATGTCTCTTTTATCCTTAATTCTTGCATAGAATGCTACAGTGGTAATGCTTATATCATTGATTATAAAGAGAGACTCATTAATGCACAAGAATGCACTCACAATTTGCAGGAACCTGTGGAAGAAGAAATTGATGAACCTGAAAGCTCATTGGATGAAAAAGAGGAGGAAATTGATGAACCTGAAAGCTCATTGGATGAAAAAGAAGAGGAGAGTGACGAACAAAAGGAGGAAGAATGGATTAGCTACCCATGCCAACCTTCTAATGAGAGTAACTCTTTATCTCTTACACTATTTGATTGTCCTCCATACTTACCGGAAGAGGTTGAAGGTTATGTTCCTGTGGATTCTCTTGAAATATTTCCTATGAGTAAAACTTGTGAAAATAATTATGCTACTGTTATTTATGATAATCCATGCTACTTTGATAAATCTTATGATAATGCTTTGTTTGTGCCTGATGTCGAAATGCATGGTACTAAAGAATTTTGCTTAGCAAATGTTTATGATAAATCTTTAGATGATGGTCCTATGTTACTTGATAATATTAATTGTACTACTAATGAAAATGGGATTGGAGAGTTCTTGACTTTATCTATGAGTCCCATATCTCTTGAGATTGATCAATCATCTTGTCATATTATTGATAAAAGTGAGTTTGAAAGTTTTAATTCCACTATTTTTGAGCTTGATAAAAATTATATGTTTGTGGATCATGAAAAGTATGCTCCATGTGATAGTTATATTGTTGAGTTTATTCATGAAGCTACTGGAAATTATTATGAGAGAGGGAAATATGGTTGTAGAAATTTTCATGGTACTAATACACCTCTCTATATGCTGAAATTGTTGAAGTTACTCTTGTTGTATCTTCTTATGCTTGTCACTTTGTTCTTCATGAATTTATTTGTGTACAAGATTCCTATGCATAGGAAGCATGTTAGAATTAAATGTGTTTTGAGTTTGCCTTTTGATGCTCTCTTTTGCTTCAACTCTTATTTCTTGCGAGTGCATCATTAAAACTGCTGAGCCCATATTAATGGCTATAAAGAAAGAACTTCTTGGGAGATAACCCATGTGTTTATTTTGCTACTGTTTTGTTGTGTTTTGGAAGTTGTTACTACTGTAGCAACCTCTCCTTATCTCTATTTTATTGCAATGTTGTGCCAAGTGAAGCCTCTAATCGAAGGTTGATACTAGATTTGGATTTCTGCGCAGAAACAGATTTCTATCTGTCACGAATCTGGGCTGTTTTCTCTGTAGATAACTCAGAAAAATATGCCAATTTACGTGCGTGTTCCTCAGATATGTACGCAACTTTCATTAGTTTTGAGTTTTCTGATTTGAGCAACGGAAGTATTTCTTTAAAATTCGTCTTTACTGGCTGTTCTGTTTTGGCAGATTCTGTCTCTGTTTTTTGCATTGTCTCTTGTGGACTTTAAGCAAGGCTTTCTACACGTGGAAAGCTGTAGCTAATGTTTTATTGAGTTCTTGCAATGTGTCACTACAGGACCAAGGTGGATTCAAATTTTTTGAGTACTAACCCCTCTAATGAAGTTTATGAGAAGTTTGGTGTGAAGGAAGTTTTCAAGGGTCAAGAGAGGAGGATGATATATGATCAAGAAGAGTGAAAAGTCTAAGCTTGGGGATGCCCCCGTGGTTCATCCCTGCATATTTCAAGAAGACTCAAGCGTCTAAGCTTGGGGATGCCTGGGCATCCCCTTCTTCATCAACTTATCAGGTTTCTTCTATTGAAACTATATTTTTATTCGGTCACATCATATGTGCTTTACTTGGAGCGTCTGTGTGTTTATTTTCATTTTGTTTGTGTTTGAATAAATTCGGATCCTAGCAATCCTTGTTTGGGAGAGAGACACGCTCCGCTTTTTCATATGAACACTTGTTCTTCGTTTTACTTTTAATGTTCAATGATAAAAGTTGGAAGCTACAACACTTATTATTGTTTGGTTGGAAATAGAGAATGCCTCATAATGTCTTGGATAATTTGACACTTGGCAATTGTTTTGAGCTCTCAAGTAGATCATGATTAAGTTTTTGCATGTAGTTTAAACCTATTAGTGGAGAACTACTGTAGAGCTTGTTAAAATTGGTTTGCATGATTGGTCTCTCTTAAGGTCTAGATATTTTCTGGTAAAAGTGTTTGAGCAACAAGGAAGACAGTGTAGAGTATTATAATGCTTGCAATATGTTCTTATGTAAGTCTTGCTGTACCGGTTCATACTTGTGTTTGCTTCAAACAACCTTGCTAGCCTAAGCCTTGTACTGAGAGGGAATACTTCTCATGCATCCAAAGTCCTTGAGCCAACCACTATGCCATTTGTGTCCACCATACCTACCTACTACATGGTATTTCTCCGCCATTCCAAAGTAAATTGCTTGAGTGCTACCTTTAAACAATTCAAAATGCTTCTCAATTTGTGTTAATGTTTTATAGCTCATGAGGAAGTATGTGGTGTTTATCTTTCAATCTTGTTGGGCAACTTTCACCAATGGACTAGTGGCTTCATCCGCTTATCCAATAATTTTGCAAAAAGAGCTGGCAATGGGATTCCCAGTCCCAGATTAATTAACAAAAATAGACACTCCTCCATGGTATGTGATTGTTGGACGGCACCCGATGGATTCGGTTAGCCATGGCTTGAGAAAGCAAAGGTGGGGAGGAGTGTCATCATAATGAAACTAAAATAAAAGGGCACTCCTTCATGGTATGAGATTGTTGGCAGGCACCCGAGGATTCGGTTAGCCATGGTTTGTGAAAGAAAGGTTGGAAGGAGTGCCACCCAAAAATAAAAATAATTCATGGGAGCCGCTCTTTGAAGGTTTGTCTGGCAAGGGGGTTAGAGTGCCCACTACCATTCGTTGACAACAACAAACACCTCTCAAAATTTTACTTTTTATGCTCTCTTTATGTTCTCAAAACCAAAGCCCTAGCACAAATATAGCAATCAATGCTTCCCTCTGTGAAGGGCCTTTCTTTTACTTTATGTTGAGTCAGTTTACCTACTTCCTTCCATCTTAGAAGCAAACACTTGTGTCAACTGTGCATTGATTCTTACATACTTGCTTATTTGCATTCATCATATTACTTTATGTTGACAATTATCCATGAGATATGCATGTTGAAAGTTGAAAGCAACCGCTGAAACTTATATCTTCCTTTGTGTTGCTTCGATGCCTTTACTTTGAATTTATTGCTTTATGAGTTAACTCTTGTGCAAGACTTTTGATGCTTGTCTTGAAAGTACTCTTCATGAAAAGTTTTGCTATATGTTATCTATTTGTTAGCAACTATAGATTATTGCCTTGAGTCACTTCATTCATTTCATATGCTTTGTAATAGTATGATCAAGGTTATGTAAGTAGCATGTCACTACATAAATTATTCTTTTTATCGTTTACCTACTCGAGGACGAGTAGGAACTAAGCTTGGGGATGCTGATACGTGTCCAACGTATCCATAATTTCTGATGTTCCATGCTTGTTTTATGACAATACTTACATGTTTTGCTTGCACTTTATGATGATTTCATGCGTTTTCCGGAACTAACCTATTAACGAGATGCCACAGTGCCAGTTCCTGTTTTCTGCTGTTTTTGGTTCCAGAAAGGCTGTTCGGGCAATATTCTCGGAATTGGACGAAATCAACGCCAAAGATCTTATTTTTCCCGGGAGGCTCCAGAACACCGAAGGGGAGTCGGAGGAGAGCCAGGGGGCCATGATACGCGTACAGCACGCGTCCGTTGGGAACCCCAAGAGTAAGGTGTGATGCGTACAACGGCAAGTTTTCCCTCAGTATGAAACCAAGGTTTATCGAACCAGTAGGAGCCAAGAAGCACGTTGAAGGTTGATGGCGGCGAGATGTAGTGCGGCGCAACACCAGGGATTCCGGCGCCAACGTGGAACCTGCACAACACAAACCAAGTACTTTGCCCCAACGAAACAGCGAGGTTGTCAATCTCACCGGCTTGCTGTAACAAAGGATTAGATGTATAGTGTGGATGATGATTGTTTGCAGAAAACAGTAGAACAGTATTGCAGTAGATTGTATTTCAGTAAAGAGAATTGGACCGGGGTCCACAGTTCACTAGAGGTGTCTCTCCCATAAGATAAACAACATGTTGGGTGAACAAATTACAGTTGGGCAATTGACAAATAAAGAGGGCATGACCATGCACATACATATTATGATGAGTATTGTGAGATTTAATTGGGCATTACGACAAAGTACATAGACCGCTATCCAGCATGCATCTATGCCTAAAAAGTCCACCTTCAGGTTATCATCCGAACCCCCTCCAGTATTAAGTTGCTAACAACAGACAATTGCATTAAGTATTGCGCGTAATGTAATCAGTAACTACATCCTCGAACATAGCACCAATGTTTTATCCCTAGTGGCAACAGCACATCCATAATCTTAGAGGTTTCTGTCACCCCCCCAGATTCATGGAGACATGAACCCACTATCGAGCATAAATACTCCCTCTTGGAGTTACAAGCATCTACTTGGCCAGAGCATCTACTAGTAACGGAGAGCATGCAAGATCATAAACAACACATAGATATAAATTGATAATCAACATAACATGGTATTCTCTATTCATCGGATCCCAACAAACACAACATATAGAATTACAGATAGATGATCTTGATCATGTTCGGCAGCTCACAAGACCCGACAATTAAGCACAATGGGGAGAAGACAACCATCTAGCTACTGCTATGGACCCATAGTCCAGGGGTAGACTACTCACACATCACTCCGGAGGCGACCATGGCGGCGTAGAGTCCTCCGGGAGATGATTCCCCTCTCCGGCAGGGTGCCGGAGGCGATCTCCTGAATCCCCCGAGATGGGATTGGCGGCGGTGGCGTCTCTGGAAGGTTTTCCGTATCGTGGCTCTCGGTACTGGGGGTTTCGCGACGAAGGCTATTTGTAGGCAGAAGGGCAGGTCAAGGGGCGTCACGAGGGGCCCACACCATAGGTCGGCGCGGCCAGGGCTTGGGCCGCGCCGCCCTATGGTGTCGCCACCTCGTGGCCCCACTTCGTCTCCTCTTCGGTCTTCTGGAAGCTTCGTGGCAAAATAGGACCCTGGGCGTTGATTTCGTCCAATTCCGAGAATATTTCCTTACTAGGATTTCTGAAACCAAAAACAGCAGAAAACAGCAACTGGCACTTCGGCATCTTGTTAATAGGTTAGTTCCAGAAAATGCACGAATATGACATAAAGTGTGCATAAAACATGTAGATAACATCAATAATGTGGCATGGAACATAAGAAATTATCGATACATCGGAGACATATCAGCATCCCCAAGCTTAGTTCCTGCTCGTCCCGAGCAGGTAAACGATAAACAAAGATAATTTCTAGAGTAACATGCCATCATAATCTTGATCATACTATTTGTAAAGCATATGAGCTGAGATCAAATCATTCAAAGCAAGTATCTATATTGACATAAGAGATGATAATGCAAGAGTTAGACAAGCTAAAAGTTTTCATGAACTATTGCTTTAAAGACATGCAACCGTACAAAGTTCATTAAAGATGTATTAAGTATTCAACATAGAAGTTCTATCCTTCATTCCAAGCATCAAGTAAATTTTCACAACATAAGAAGGATTCAGTCAAGTAAACATAAACATGAACGTCATGAATCAACTGTTTCGAAGTCTACTCAACCGGTGAGCGCAAGCATTTGGTATTAGCACCAGGATGTTATGGCATAAAGAACGTTAATGGGGGTTTGGAAGGCCAAATGGAAGAAAGGCTTGCAAAGCTGTAAATGACCATTAGACAAGAGGAAGCCTTATGATCGAAGCTATGCAAGGAGTAGTGATTGCCATGCAACGGATGCACATAGAGCTATATGTGTATGAAAGCTCTCCAATGGAACTAGTGGGGGTGCATCCAACTTGGTTGCTCACGAAGACCTAGAGCACTTTTGAGGAGGCTCATCATTGGAATATACAACTCAAGTTCTATAGTGTAAATTCCCCACATAGTTATACTAGTAAAACATGAAAACTCTCTCATATGAATGTAGGTGCTGAACATGAGCACAAATGATGACTATGAATAATGCGGGTGCTAAAACATGAGCACAAGTGTGGATAAAAGATAGTAATGCTGCCCCCTTTTTTCTTTATTCTCTTTTTTTTCTTTTTTCTTTTTTCTTTTCTTTTTTTTCTTTCTTTTCATTTTTTTCCTTCTTCTTTTTTTTTTCTTTTTGATGGCCTCCACGGCTCTTTTCATTTTTTAGGGGCAACATCCTAATATGACAACACACTTTTTGGTACAAATAACTCATAATGAATGAAACATGATGTATGAAACTGTATGCCTCTGCCAGTGTAGCAGGATGTGCAATGATCTAGCGTAACATGGGTAAACCACACATCAGCTGTATATGATCATGCAAAGCAATATATAAATAATAAATGACAACATGGCATGTAATGTAAAAATGGATGTTGCATGGCAATATATCTCGGAACAGCTATGGAAATGCTGTGGTAGGTAGGTATGGTGGCTGTTTTGAGGAGATGTATGGGCTTATGTGTAGGAGAACAAGAGAAAGTTCTCCCACGGGTTTGGATGTACCGGCGAAGTATGCACAATTCTCAATGTGAGCAAAAGGCAATGCACAGTACCGAAGAGGCTAGCAAATTTGGATGGTGGAAGTGCCAAAAACCGTAGCTTAACATTAGTCAAAAAGAACTCACAAGCTTATTGCAAACAACTAGCAGGTTCATCATTAAGAGCATGATTAAAATTTACTCCAAGGAGGGCCGTTCACGGTGGCACAAGTACCCCGCTAGCTCCCTCGACCTTCAGCACAACTTAGTTATTACGATGAGCTCTCAGACATGGAAAGCTATCAAGTCCAACTACGCTTTCAACTATTTAAATAGAGTTTGTAGTACGGCACAAGCTTAAAGACAACAATCCACTACTAATTTTAACTCATTTATCCAGCAAGCCTTACCATCTAAATATCTCAAAACATTTGCAAAGAATCAAGTTATCAAAGCTCAATGTTCTACAAGTATTTTATTATACACTACCACATGCAACATTTCCCGTTTCCAACCATACAACAATTTAACGAAGAAGAAACTTTGCCATGAATATTATGAGTAAAGCCTAAGGACATACTTGTCCATATGCTACAGCGGAGTGTGTCTCTCTCCCACACAGTGAATGCTAGGATCCATTTCATTCAAACAAAACAAAAACAAAAACAAACCGACGCTCCAAGCAAAGCACATAAGATGTGATGGAATAAAAATATAGTTTCAGGGGAGGAACCTGATAATGTTGTCGATGAAGAAGGGGATTCCTTGGGCATCCCCAAGCTTAGACGCTTAAGTCTTCTTAATATATGCAGGGGTGAACCACCGGGGCATCCCCAAGCTTAGAGCTTTCACTCTCCTTGATCATGTTGTATCATCTCCCTCTCTTGATCCTTGAAAACTTCCTCCACACCAAACTTAGAACAACTCATTAGAGGGTTAGTGCACAATCAAAATATACATGTTCAGAGGTGACATAATCATTCTTAACACTTCTGGACATTGCACAAAGCTACTGAAAGTCAATGGAATCGAAATATCCATCAAACATAACAAAACAGGCAATGCGAAATAAAAGGCAGAATCTGTCAAAACAGAACAGTTCGTATTGACGAATTTTATTGAGGCACCAGACTTGCTCAAATGAAAATGCTCAAATTGAATGAAAGTTGCGTACATATCTGTGGATCACTCACGTAAATTGGCATAATTTTCTGAGTTACCTACAGAGAATTTTGCCCAGATTCGTGACAGCAAAGAAATCTGTTTCTGCGCAGTAATCCAAATCTAGTATGAACTTTACTATCAACGACTTTACTTGGCACAATAAAACACTAAACTAAGATAAGGAGAGGTTGCTACAGTAGTAAACAACTTCCAAGACACAAAATAAAAATAAAGTACTGTAGTAAAATAACACATGGGTTATCTCCCAAGAAGTTCTTTCTTTATAGCCATTAAGATGGGCTCAGCAGTTTTGATGATGCACTCGCAAGAAATAGTATTTGAAGCAAAAGAGAGCTTCAAGAGGCAAATTCAAAACACATTTAAGTCTAACATGCTTCCTATGAAGAGGAACCTTGTAAATAAACAAGTTCAAGAAGCATAATGCAACAAGCGTAGAAAGATAAAACAAGTGTAGCTTCAAAAATTTCAGCACATAGAGAGGTGTTTTAGTAACATGAAAATTTCTACAACCATATTTTCCTCTCTCATAATAACTTTCAGTAGCATCATGAGCAAACTCAACAATATAACTATCACATAAAGCATTCTTATCATGAGTCTCATGCATAAAATTATTACTCTCCACATAAGCATAATCAATTTTATTAGTTGTAGTGGGAGCAAATTCAACAAAGTGGCTATCATCATATATAGGAGGCATATTGTAATCATAAAAGAAAATTTTCTCCTCAATGCTTGGGGGACTAAAAAGATCATGCTCATCAAAGCCAGCTTCCCCAAGCTTAGAATTTTCCATAGCATTAGCAACAATGGTGTTCAAAGCATTCATAGTAATAATATTCCCATTAGCATGCATATAAAGTTCCATGGGTTTTTTAATTCTCTCTTCAAACACATCATGTCCTAATTCAAGATAAAGTTCATAAAGATCTCTCATATTTTTGTTGTTTTCCATTATGCTTAACTAGTGAAATAAAAACATGCATGATATTAAGTAAAGTAAAACAAGTAACTAATTTTTTTGTGTTTTTGATATAGCAAACAAGATAGCAAATAAAGTAAAACTAGCAACTAATTTTTTTGTGTTTTGATATAATGCAACAAACAAAGTAGTAAATAAAACTAAGCAAGACAAAAACAAAGTAAAGAGATTGCGATGTGGAGACTCCCCTTGCAGCGTGTTTTGATCTCCCCGGCAACGGCGCCAGAAAAAGAGCTTGATACGCGTACATCACGCGTCCGTTGGGAACCCCAAGAGGAAGGTGTGATGCGTACAGCGGCAAGTTTTCCCTCAGTATGAAACCAAGTTTTATCGAACCAGTAGGAGCCAAGAAGCACGTTGAAGGTTGATGGCGGCGAGATGTAGTGCGGCGCAACACCAGGGATTCCGGCGCCAACGTGGAACCTGCACAACACAAACCAAGTACTTTGCCCCAACGAAACAGCGAGGTTGTCAATCTCACCGGCTTGCGGTAACAAAGGATTAGATGTATAGTGTGGATGATGATTGTTTCCAGAAAACAGTAGAACAGTATTACAGTAGATTGTATTTCAGTAAAGAGAATTGGACCGGGGTCCACAGTTCACTAGAGGTGTCTCTCCCATAAGATAAACAGCATGTTGGGTGAACAAATTACAGTTGGGCAATTGACAAATAAAGAGGGCATGACCATGCACATACATATTATGATGAGTATAGTGAGATTTAATTGGGCATTACGACAAAGTACATAGACCGCTATCCAGCATGCATCTATGCCTAAAAAGTCCACCTTCAGGTTATCATCCGAACCCCCTCCAGTATTAAGCTGCTAACAACAGACAATTGCATTAAGTATTGCGCGTAATGTAATCAGTAACTACATCCTCGAACATAGCACCAATGTTTTATCCCTAGTGGCAACAGCACATCCATAATCTTAGAGGTTTCTGTCACTCCCCCAGATTCACGGAGACATGAACCCACTATCGAGCATAAATACTCCCTCTTGGAGTTACAAGCATCTACTTGGCCAGAGCATCTACTAGTAATGGAGAGCATGCAAGATCATAAACAGCACATAGATATAAATTGATAATCAACATAACATGGTATTCTCTATTCATCGGATCCCAACAAACACAACATATAGAATTACAGATAGATGATCTTGATCATGTTCGGCAGCTCACAAGACCCGACAATTAAGCACAATGGGGAGAAGACAACCATCTAGCTACTGCTATGGACCCATAGTCCAGGGGTAGACTACTCACACATCACTCCGGAGGCGACCATGGCGGCGTAGAGTCCTCCGGGAGATGATTCCCCTCTCCGGCAGGTGCCGGAGGCGATCTCCTGAATCCCCCGAGATGGGATTGGCGGCGGCGGCGTCTCTGGAAGGTTTTCCGTATCGTGGCTCTCGGTACTGGGGGTTTCGCGACGAAGGCTATTTGTAGGCGGAAGGGCAGGTCAAGGGGCGTCACGAGGGGCCCACACCATAGGTCGGCGCGGCCAGGGCTTGGGCCGCGCCGCCCTATGGTGTCGCCACCTCGTGGCCCCACTTCGTCTCCTCTTCGGTCTTCTGGAAGCTTCGTGGCAAAATAGGACCCTGGGCGTTGATTTCGTCCAATTCCGAGAATATTTCCTTACTAGGATTTCTGAAACCAAAAACAGCAGAAAACAGCAACTGGCACTTCGGCATCTTGTTAATAGGTTAGTTCCAGAAAATGCACGAATATGACATAAAGTGTGCATAAAACATATAGATAACATCAATAATGTGGCATGGAACATAAGAAATTATCGATACGTCGGAGACGTATCAGGCCACCACACGGGTGGGCCGCGCGGGCCATACCCTGGCCGCGCCCCCCTATGGGGAGGCCACCCTGTCAACCCTCCTGCGCCGCCTCTTCGCCTATATAACCCCTTTCGACCTAAAAACGCAGTACCAATTGACGAAACTCCAGAAAGACTCCAGGGGCGCCGCCGCCATCGCGAAACTCCAATTCGGGGGACAGAAGTCTCTGTTCCGGCACCCTGCCGGGACGGGGAAGTGCCCCCGGAAGCCATCTCCATCGACGCCACCGCCTCCATCATGCTCCGTGAGTAGTTCCCCCATGGACTACGGGTTATAGCAGTAGCTAGTTGGTACTCTCTATCCCATGTACTTCAATACAATGATCTCATGAGCTGCCTTACATGATTGAGATTCATCTGATGTAATCGGTGTTGTGTTTGTTGGGATCCGATGGATGATACATTATGATTAGTCTATCTATAAAGTTTGTGAAGTTATTGTTGCTGCAATCTTGTTATGCCTAATGCTTGTCACTAGGGCCCGAGTGGCATGATCTTAGATTTAAGCTCTATACTTATTGCTTAGATTGTATCTACAAGTTGTATGCACATGTCACTATCCGGAACCAAAGGCCCCGAAGTGACAAGAATCGGGACAACCGGAGGGGATGGCGGTGATGCGAGGGACACATGTTTTCACCAAGTGTTAATGCTTTGCTCCGGTGCTCTATTAAAAGGAGTACCTTAATATCCAGTAGATTCCCTTGAGGCCCGGCTACCACCGGCTGGAAGGACAAAAGATGTTGTACAAGTTTCTCATTGCGAGCACGTATGACTATATATGGAAAACATGCCTACATGATTAATAATCATGATGTTCTATCTTAATGCTTTGAATCCTATCAATTGCCCAACTGTAATTTGTTCACCCAACACTTGTCACTTGTTATTGGAGAGTTACCACTAGTGTAGATCGCTGGGAACCCCGGTCCATCTTTCATCATCATATACTCGTTCTACATGTCATTGGAAGTAGTATCAACTATTTTCCGGTGCCATTGCCTCTGTATTCTTATTCTTTCTGTTTGTGTTACTTTTACTATTGCTCTCATATTACTGCTGCTTTCACATCACCCCTATTACTAGTGCTTTTCCAGGTGCAGCTGAATTGACAACTCAGTTGTTAAGGCTTATAAGTATTCTTTACCTCCCCTTGTGTCGAATCAATAAATTTGGGTTTTACTTCCCTCGAAGACTGCTGCGATCCCCTATACTTGTGGGTTATCAAGAGGCTTCATCAGAAGCGGTATGGATGAAGAGGTTCATTGTAGAGCTCGGTGTGGTTCCTAGTGCATTGGACCCACTAGTCATTTACTGTGACAACATGGGTGCCATCGCCAATGCACAAGAACCAAGGTCACACAAGAGGCTGAAGCATATCAAGCTGCGTTACCACTCGATTCGCGAGTACATCGAAGATGGAGAAGTAAAGATTTGCAAAGTACACACTAATCTGAATGTAGCAGATCCGTTGACTAAAGCTCTCCCTAGGGCAAAGCATGACCAACACCAGAATGCCATGGGTGTTAGGTACCTTACAATGTAATCTAGATTATTGACTCTAGTGCAAGTGGGAGACTGAAGGAGATATGCCCAAGAGGCAATAATAAAAGTGGTTATTATATATCTTTATGTTTATGATAAATGTTTATATACCATGCTATAATTGTATTAACCGAAACATTGATACATGTGTGATATGTAAACAACAAAGAGTCCCTAGTATGCCTCTTAACTAGCTTGTTGATTAATAGATGATTAGTTTCATAATCATGAACATTGGATGTTATTAATAACAAGGTTATATCATTGTATGAATGATGTAATGGACACACCCAATTAAGCGTAGCATAAGATCACGTCATTAAGTTATTTGCTATAAGCTTTCGATACATAGTTACCTAGTCCTTATGACCATGAGATCATGTAAATCACTTATACCGGAAAGGTACTTTGATTACATCAAACGCCACTGCGTAAATGGGTGGTTATAAAGGTGGGATTAAGTATCCGGAAAGTATGAGTTGAGGCATATGGATCAACAGTGGGATTTGTCCATCCCGATGACGGATAGATATACTCTGGGCCCTCTCGGTGGAATGTCGTCTAATGTCTTGCAAGCATATGAATAAGTTCATAAGAGACCACATACCACGGTACGAGTAAAGAGTACTTGTCAGGAGACGAGGTTGAACAAGGTATAGAGTGATACCGATGATCAAACCTCGGACAAGTAAAATATCGGGTGACAAAGGGAATTGGTATCGTATGTGAATGGTTCATTCGATCACTAAAGTCATCGTTGAATATGTGGGAGCCATTATGGATCTCCAGATCCCGCTATTGGTTATTGGTCGGAGTGAGTACTCAACCATGTCCGCATAGTTCGCGAACCGTAGGGTGACACACTTAAAGTTGGATGTTGAAATGGTAGAACTTGAATATGGAATGGAGTTCGAATATTTGTTCGGAGTCCCGGATGAGATCCCAGACATCACGATGAGTTCCGGAATGGTCCGGAGAATAAGATTCATATATAGGAAGTCATTTTATGAGATTTAAAATGATCCGGAAGGTTCTATGGGTTCTAGAAGGTTCTAGAAAAGTCCGGAAGAAACCACTATGGAAGGCGGAGTCCCAAAGGGACTCCACCTCCATGGCCGGTCAACCCTAGAAGGGGAGGAGTCCCAAGTGGACTCCCCCAAAGGGGGCCGGCCACCCCCCCACATGGAAGGGGGGAATCCCACCCCAAGTGGGATTCCCACCTTGGGTAGGTTTCCCTATCACATGGAAGGTTTGGGTTCGGGTCTTATTCGGAGACTTGTAGTCCAACACTTGGGGCTTCCACCTATATAATGAGGGCCAAGGGGAGGGGGCCGGCCACCCCAACAACCACCAAGGTGGCCGCACCCCTAGTGGCCGGCGCCCCCCTCTCCCAAACCCTAGCGGCCCTCTCTCCTCCACCACATCCCGCACACTTAGCGAAGCTCCGCCGGATTTCTCCACCACCACCGACACCACGCCGTCGTGCTGTCGGATTCAAGAGGAGCTACTACTTCCGCTGCCCGCTGGAACGGGAGGTGGACGTCGTCTTCATCAACAACCGAACGTGTGACCGAGTACGGAGGTGCTGCCCGTTCGTGGCGCCGTGATCAAGATCTTCTACGCGCTTTTGCAAGCGGCAAGTGAACGTCTACCGCAGCAACAAGAGCCTCATCTTGTAGGCTTTGGAATCTCTTCAAGGGTGAGACTCGATAATCCCCTCGTTGCTACCGTCTTCTAGATTGCATCTTGGCTTGGATTGCGTGTTCGCGGTAGGAATTTTTTTGTTTTCTATGCAACGTTATCCTACAGGGGCCGACTCGTCAGCGGCACAGAAGGCTAAAACCCCGTCGCCTACCTTTGGTCAAGCGACGTTAATGGCGTCTCTGTTTTCCCAGGCGACGCAGGGACGCGTCTCGTCGTGCATGGCCGCGTGGCCATCCGCGCCGGAGTTATTGCGTGCAACCACCCGCTGCCGCCGCTGTTTTAAGATGCCCTGCAGTTCTCGCCGCTCATCACAATCGCCGCCGCCTCCCCCCTCCCAGATCTTCTCCTCGTCTCTCCAAAAAAATGTCGACCTCGTCCTCCCGCAAGATCGCCGCGGCGAACGGCTTCGGCCGCGACAGCCTCACCGTGGCGGAGGCGTGGGCACTGTACCGCGCCCGGTATCCAGTCCCGCCGGACATGCGGCTGCCAAGCAGCAGCGACGACCCCGAGGACTGCCCAGGTCTGCGGGCGGCGTTCTTGGCATTCATGGACGACAAGGACGCCTGGAGGGGCGACCTCGACGCGGCGATCGCCTTGTCCATCCGCGACTCCGGCAAGCCGCTGGTGGACCTCACCGACGACGACGAGGCAGGACCAAGCGGCGCGGTGAAGGACGAGCCCATCGACGAGCCCGTCGGCGAGCGCGTCAAGCAGGAGGTCGTCACCGACGACATGTACAACTTCCAGCAGTACTACGACGCCTCCGGCCGCCGCAAGTGGTTCTAGATTAGGTTTAGTTTAAATTTAGTCAAATTTCGTTCAAATCTTGTAAGTTTGGATGAATCTTAGTCGAATCTCGTTAAGTTTAAAATTTCCGAATTTTTGTTTGGGGGACGCGACTGGGGAGCGACGTCCCCCAAAGGCGGCACGAACGAAACACGTCCCCCAAACGCTCAATCCGGCGCGGTTTGGGGGACGCGGCTGGAGATGCTCTAAATACTCCCTCTTGGAGTTACAAGTAACGACTTGGCCAGAGCCTCTACTAATAACGGAGAGCATGCAAGATCATAAACAACACATATATGATAGATTAATAATCAACATAACATAGCATTCACTATTCATCGGATCCCAACAAACGCAACATGTAGCATTACAGATAGATGATCTTGATCATGTTAGGCAGCTCACAAGATCCAACAATGATAGCACAATTAGGAGAAGACGACCATCTAGCTACTGCTATGGACCCATAGTCCAGGGGTGAACTACTCACACATCACTCCGGAGGCGACCATGGCGGTGAAGAGTCCTCCGAGAGATGATTCCCCTCTCCAGCAGGGTGCCGGAGGCGATCTCCTGAATCCCCCGAGATGGGATTGGCGGCGGCGGCGTCTCTGGAAGGTTTTCCGTATCGTGGCTCTCGGTACTGGAACTATTATCGATGAAGGCTTAAGTAGGCGGAAGGGTAGGTTTAGGGGCGACGCGAGGGGCCCACACAACAGGGCCGCGCGGCCAGGGGGTGGGCCGCGCCGCCCTAGTGTGGCGTCGCCTCGTCGCCCCACTTCGTATCTCCTCCGGACTTCTGGAAGCTTCATGGAAAATAAGATCCTGGGCGTTGATTTCATCCAATTCCGAGAATATTTCCTTACTAGGATTTCTGAAACCAAAAACAGCAGAAAACAACAACGGGCTCTTCGGCATCTTGTTAATAGGTTAGTGCCGGAAAATGCATAAATATGACATAAAGTATGCATAAAACATGTAGGTATTGTCATAAAACAAGCATGGAACATAAGAAATTATCGATACGTTGGAGACGTATCACCCGTTTGGCCCTCGGTCGTCGTCTCGCCTCCCCCTTTGCGTGGTGCCTTATATACCCTAAAAACCTAACCCCTGGAAGGACGAAGCGTTTCGCGAAACAGAGCACCTCCAAGACCACGATCTTCGTTTCAGGGGTCAAATTGATCCTGCTCTCTACCCCGGAGAGAGGGATTTCAAGGGTTTATTCATCATCATCGCCACCAACGTTATCGCAAACCACCATGGGCTCACTCTCCACTGCCATGCATGAGTAGTTATCTGTAGGCTTAAGTTGTGGATGGGGTTTGGATGAGATTGATCATGTAATCATCCATATGTATCGAGATTTGAGGTGTTTTTTCTTGAAGATATTTATATATGAGTGTTGGTTTGCTATGTTTAATGCTTGTTACTAGGGCCCAAGTGACATGATTTCGGTACTGAACCTATATTCCTTTATTATATATATGAGGTTGGTACCTATTTGCACGGTGTATTGCTTATTATTATATATGCTGACCATGCGAATCCCTAAGGTGACAGATAGGGAAAAACAAGGAGAATATGTGATAGTTCGAGGATTATGTGTGTTCATGAATCTTAATGCTTTGTTCCGGTCTATTCGAAAGGGTAGACCTTAATTGCTTGTAGTTTCAAGTTGGCCCCGGTAAAATGGGCAAGCAGGACAAAAGATGTTATGCAAATTCTCTTAGTTAGTACGCATGGCTATATTTGGATCACACATCTACACACAACTGAATTAGATATGAATGATATGTTAGTTGGATAACATTATATGATCAATGTCATCCATATATTACCCCATTGATGCCTCATGCCTACGCTTTTAGGCACCGAAAGTTACATACTACTGATGACTCCCAAGTGCAGGAGATCAATTGTAGTACCTTTCGATTAGAAAAGGTTGTCGAACCCACGAGGAGCTGAAGGTATTGGTTAGCAAGAGTGATAAATAAAACAATAAAATATGCAAGTGTTTTTGGGATTTTTGGTTGTATTGTTGCAAAGAGAAAAAAATGCAGGAAATAAATAGTGACAGTTGAAAGCTCTCGGTGAGAGAAAAGCCCAATCCTCTATGTTGCAAGAGGACAAGCTCAAGTGATGTGTGTCTTATATGTGGGAAACGTTCCTGAGGGCTACATGGATTTTGCATGGCATAGAGATTTCTAAATAACACGTTGAATATCTTGTCAAGTTTTAATCTTCATTGGACGGAGCCATTATTAGGTATAGCTAAATAAATAAACTAAACCCCTTATGATGGATCTTATGGCCAAGTAAATGACTGCACAAGAGTTATTCAGACATAAAGTTCCACCATAGCATTACACTCTAAGGTCATCGATACTAATACCCCATAAGAGTAACTTCATGACCCGGTCTCAGGATTACATGTCCTCCCAAGTCTCCCTCACTCCATTACACTACGTTGTTCTCCTATGAGCCCATATAGGTGAAGTGTTGTGCAGTCGACATTCGCACAACACCATCACATAATCACATAAAAAAGATAAACACTAGACAAAATACCAACACATGTTATATATAAATCATTGCCGATTCATCATATGCCCTCAGGAACATACGAGAATTACTCACAACGTGCAAACATGATCATATTCAGTGGCATAAGTGATACAACACAATCTGAAAAATATAACTTCACCTCCAAATAATGACAAGTGCTCAATCACAAACATGAATAGGAGCACAAAACAAGTATCTAGGGTATAGCAACTCTCAAACTATGAGTGGGTGGAGTGGATCACGGAGATGATGATGGAGATGGTGCTGGTCTAGATGATGGTGATGGTGGTTTCCCCTTCTCCGGAGCTCCGGAGCAGCAGGATCTGACCCCCATCGAAGGGAATCAGGAGTTTCTCCGCCGCCGCGGCCTCGGATGGTCTTGGTAAAATTAGGGTGTTACTTTTTGGGCGAGACGGAGGCGTGTTAAAAAGCCCCAAGCGAGGAAGTGCCCGAGGCGCCAGATTGTGGGTCCCACGCGTCCAAATTCCTTAGCCGCGTGGGCCACCCCCTTTCAGCCCTCGTGGCTCTTCTCCTGAAACATTAAAAAGAAGAAAAAGGAGGTCTTCTGCCTCCTAGAAATTAAATACTAAAAATAGGGACTTCGTATGAAAGTCCCATAAATCATCTGAAACATGCAAAAACAATGATATAACATTGCCAATAACATTCTAATATGACAATATGATTATAAAATGATGATATAAAATGCACATATCAACTCTCCCAAGCTTAAACGAAGCTTTTGGATACTATGATAGTGAAGCATATCTTGCAATGTCAGATCAATTAATTCCCATGTAAATATTTGGGTCTCTGACTGTCCATTAGATAGGATTGCTTGCCTATGCTGTACAAAGTTATTAACTTCCTTCAAGCTTGGAAAAGAGGGATGTTGGTAAGGTTTGGGAGTCTGATTTTAATCAAGGCGGTGATCATGGCAACACCGGTTCATCAACTGATTCTTGTGGTAGAGGTGTCGGTGTCGTTCTTGAAAGAAATCCGTAAGTGGATTCAAGACTTTTTCTGGCGATGGCAATGATGAGGCCAATGGTGGCCAATTTCTTGTGGCATGAAAAACATATGTAAGCCAACTTGTTTTGGAGGTTTAGGAGTAAAGAACTTGGGGCTTTTCATTTGGAACGGTTGAGGCGTATTGATAGCTCCAGGCCTTGGCATGGACTGCTTATGATATGTGACGATGAAGCTCGGGAGGTCTTTGATAGCATTGTCTCGATCATGGCGGTGAATGGTGCTAGTACTCTGTTTTGGCGTGATTGATGTGAGTGATCTAGCGCTGTTGGTGCGTGGCAAGGTCAACATGATATGCGCCAACAAAAGGATACTACATGAAGCTTAGCAAGATCACCGTTGGATCCGAGACATCAATGGGAACCTATAGCATGCAGCCATGTTGCAATGCGGATGTTCTTCTCAATTGTATGCATGTTCTTCAAGGATGACACAATGCCGGATTGGTTCACTTGAACATCTTCCTCCCTAGGCATGTACACAACTCGATCAACGTACATGGCGTTGTGCGAGGGTTCAATCAGAAAGGAAGAAGCCAACACGCTATGGAGCTGTTGGGCGCCATTTAAGTGCAAGATCTTCTCCTGGCTAGCAATCCGATTTAGACTTTGGTCCTTTGATAGAAGGTGGCAACATGGGCTTGGGGACGTAGCTTCACCGTGCTTCACATGTTTACAGGAGGTGGACACCTTTAGTCACATACCCGTTGTATGCGTGTACTCACGTCAGGTGTGGTTTGGGAGTATGCAGAAGTTGGGAGACACTGCTCCTATTCCGATAAGTACAAATTCTTTGCAACCCTGGTGGTTCACGGCGAGGCAGCAATTGAGAGCGAAGGAGCCAAGAAGGTTCGATACTTTTCTCATCTTGATGTGTTGGAGGTTGTGAAAACATTGGAATAGCCGAGCTTTTTTGGAATCTGAACGGAATGTTTTCGGCTGGTGCTTGGCTGGTCTAGGATGTAAGAGTAGTTTTGCGAGAGTAGTACATTAGAGTATATTTTTTGCGAGTAATTAGAGCTTTGTATGTGTTCCTTTGCTTGTAATAGGTGTTGCCATTCTTGCATCAAATTTCTGGCATCTATTAAAATACGGTCCGTATCCTAAAAAAAACTCCCTCCATTTATTAATATAAATGTTTTAGTTTTTAATAGATTTATCTATTTTAATATATATCTAGTATAATTTTAATGTGTAGATTCGCTTACTATGATGTGTATGTATCTAGTTTACTTCGAAAGTGTCTAAAACATCTATGTTTGTGAAGAGAGGAAGTGTGTTAGAATGACTTGTCCGTAAGACCCATAGTCGGTTTTCTGATTTTGTTGTTGTTGAAATAACCACATTTCATTGAACAACAAGGTACAACAATTACAAACGTGGAAACCATACGAGACATAGGAGTCACGAAGAATTGCGAAAAAATCCTGATAAAGGTAAAAATACTCGCGCCTGTACGTACCTCTTCGCTCGTGACCTCAGGCGATTAGGGTGATCTGCCTCCCGTCGGCGGCCGCCTCCGATCTGGCCGCCTCTATGGCCTTCGGGCCATGGAGGTGGGGCAGATCGCGGCCCTCGTCGGCGGGAGGGCTCCGTTTCCCAGTTTTGGGAGCTTCGTTTCCAGTCTTTAGGGCTTCTGTTTGTAGGGGCGGCGCTCAGGTGGTGGTAGCGGCACCTCGTGCAATAATATTTCCCCGGCTTCAACCCCATCTCGACGGCTACGTCGAGAAGCTTGTGGGTATGGTGTGGTCTTCGAGGATTTCATCTGGCTGTGGGGATCTTCGGATCGTCAAGGAGCTTCATCGGCAGTTCATCCTACTTCTTCGTCTCCGGGACGGATGTGGTCTTTTCGACCCGTTCGGCGACTTCCCGTCTGCAATCAACAACGTCAGGCTAGCTCAGGGAGGAGCGCCAACGGCGGCGCGCCGTCGACACGGTCTGGAGGTTGAAGATGAAGGGCTTCTCAAGGATCTCGTTGTAATTTTCGTTTTTCTTGAACTGCTTTGTACTGTTCGGTGTTTCTTTTAATATCAGTGTCCTATTCGCAAAAAAAAAAAAAGGTAAAAATACTCTATGATCCTTGGAGTTCTTGACGTCTCGCCTAACCATCATCCACCTTCGGTTGCCGCTGCCACCAAAGCGCCACCGAAAATAGAGGGGAGCAGCCACAAGGTCTAGATGTGGAGAAACACCTTCACAGTCGACGCTGCTTATCGAGCTGTTGTACGCAACATGACCAAAGCTTTGTGGCATGTCGGTCGGTTTTTTGATTTGTGTTGCTGCTTCAAAGAAAAACCGATATAGGAAACCGCCTCGAAATTCTGCCTAAACCGAACCGCCCACCCGGCTACTCTACCCCCCTCCCCTCTGTCCCAAATCCGGCCCTCCCATGGCGGCTCTGAACTGAAGTATCTCCATGCCCTAGAGCTGCCGCCGTGCCCTAGCCTACCGTTGCCACCGCCACCGCCACCGCCTCCGACTCCGCCTCACCCCCCACCTCTCACGCGCGTCGCCGCCATCGCCGTTCCCCTTCGCGTCCCGGCTGTGTCCACCCCTTCCGCGGTTTTCGTTCCGATCCGCCCGCGATGGCGAGCGACAAGCAGCTCAGGGACTGGGTCTCCGACAAGCTCATGTCCGTCCAAGGATACTCGACGAGCGTCCTCGTCAAGTACGTCATCGGGCTAGGTACGACCAATTTAACTCTGCCCTGTTCTGCTCCCGCCGGGTTCATTTTTTTTCCTTCTAATCTAATTCTAATTTGGGGTTGCGCGCGCGCGTGCGCTCAGCTAAGGAATGCTCTTCTACTGGCGACCTCGTGGGGAAGCTGGTCGAGTACGGGTTCTCCTCGACCGCGGAGACCCGCAGCTTCGCCGCCGACATCTACGCCAAGGTTCCCCGCAAGGGCAGGGGTATCAGTGTAAGTGTTGATTCACCTCACCTCCGTCGTTGACAAATCCTAGCGTGCTAAGAACGGTCAGTGTGAATGTGTCTATGATGATTAAATCCTATGCTTTCCCTTGATGCTCACAGGATTACCAGAAACAGGAAAGGGAGGCAGCCAAGCTTGTGCAGAAACAGAGCACTTACAAGCTGCTGGCCGATGAGGAGGAGGATGATGTTGACAACCACACTTCGACCACGGCGACTGCGTCCTCCAAGAGTAGGAAGCATTTTAGGAGGAAGGCCGAAGACCAAGACGATGGGAAGGATGATGATGTGAGAGACGGCGTGGTACCCACCCTTTAGTCGTGTTGCTTTCGCATGCGTTGACTCAGTTGATAATGTTGTGTTGCAGGAAACAGTAGCCCACAATTCTGAGAGGAGTGTCCGAAGACGAACAGAAGAGGTGGATGATGAGGACGGCAATGACGCCCTTGACGTATGTTCTTCGTCTAGGAATCTTATTACATTGCACAAAAAAAAAGCGCAAGCATGGATGATCAATTAAAATGTGCTTTTGAATCCATTATAGTGTTTGATGCCTTGTAGGAAGAGCAAGAAATTATCCGAGACCAACAGGAAAGAGCTCAGCTAGAGAAGAACATGAAAGAAAGAGATGCGGCGCACACTCGAAAGGTGATTGTCTTGCAAGCTGATATTCTTTGCCTTTCTATATCCGTTATCACTTACTTTTTTTTTCTGAAATGGCGAAGCCTCTTTTTTTTTTTTCCCTTTTGCGAAATGGACTTAGGGTACCCAAGTTCTTTTAGCCCAATGTGCCCTCTAAAGGTTGGGAAAGTAATTAGTGGGAAGTACCAACCTTAAAGGGCTTACTTAACCAAAAACAAGTTGAACTCCATGCCAATATACATGTATTAACATCTCTTTAGTAGTATTTCCTTGCATCACCTACCTTAATAAATCTAGCACTGAGCATATTCCTGAACTGCCACAAATCTTGTCTTCCAGTTATGTTTTTTTTGAATCTTGTAAGTTCTTTGAGCTGATCTTATTGCATGGTTTCTCATGTATAGTTGATGGAGCGACAGTTATCTAAGGAAGAACAAGGTATACTTACCTGAACATGTGTACTAGTCTGCTTTATCATTACCATTGCAATTTATTAATTTAATATTGTTAACAGAGGAGCTTATCAGAAGAGCAGAAGCAATGGACAAGAATGACACTTCAGATTTAAGGTTATTGCTGTTGCAATTTTTGTTTTTCTATTTTGTCACTGTTGTTTTCTTTTAAATTTCTGTTGACACGGTATATGTAATAAATTAGTTTATTTGCTCATTGTACTGATGAAAAACTTATTCAGTTCACATCGTGTACCATAATCAGTCATTGTTTCAAGAGGAAATTAGAGAAAAAACAAAGCAGAAAGAAAGTAACCATGGTGTATATTTTGCCTTGGTGAAAGAGTTATTAAATATTTGCCCATCTGTCTGCAAGGGGCTAATGGCTTCAGCATTCAGTGAACTTGTTGGATGGCTCATCAAACTGAGCACAATGGACAGTTGGTATTCCATTGTTGTACTATAGCTTTGTGCTATTATTATGTACGCACATCTAAATATTTGGAGAAGTTGTGGATGGAAATAATTATTTTTCTTGACTATAGTAGGGTTTCACCTATGACTGGAGTATCAGAGTAGAAACTAAATACCCTTGTTTGTACTATGTTCGTAGATGTACTGGTGAAGTTTATAGAAAGTTTGGCTTGTTTCTTCTGTTACCGTAATTTTTATTGAATGAATTGATGGTGCACACAGAAGGTGAATTGTTCCTTTCCTTGAAAATTTAATCACATTTATGTGTAGCTGTGTGGTGCTTATGCATGCAAATGACTGCTGTGCTGCTTTGCTTGTCCTTGATGATTATACACTGTTGGGAAAAAGGCTGTTTGTAACTGCTCACCATTTTCTCTTACATAGTTTTAAAGGTTTATCTTGTATTCAAGCAGATGACATCATAGAAAAGACACATAATATAAGGGTAAAATTAATTGTATTTTGCTTGGATTTAGAAGTTTGATGCTTTGAGTTATCTTATTGAATATACGAAAAATCAAGCAATAACATTGAGAAGATCTTTCAGGAGTTATGGATTATTAACATTCCTCTAAAACTAATGTGCAGAAATTATTCGAGGCAGGCGTACTTGCAAAAGCGAAGGGACAAAAAAATTGATGAGATCCGGTAAGTACAAGAGAACTTCTAATGCAAGTATATTGGTGTTCATGATGTTTTCTATAGGGCAAATTGGTACATGCATTAACTTGTCATTGTTTTTGTGCAAAATGCAGGGACGAAATTATTGATCATGAATACATTTTTCAGGACGTGAAACTGACCGAAGCAGAAGAAAATGACTTCAGGTGCTGATTCTAACTGAGTCCAATAAAATCACTCTCTACTGCTAACTTTGTGATGATTAATATAGGCGATGTTTTTTCTCCTTTAGTTAGAAGCACACATGTGTAGAATTTTGCGCACCACATTTGCAAGTAAACCTTGACATTTAATAACTACCATGTGCAGATACAAAAAGAAGATATATGATCTCGTCAAGGAGCATGTTGACAATACAGATGATGTTCCTGAGGTACCCCCCTCCCTCCCCCCCCAAAAAAAAATCACAGAGTAATGGTGATACTGTATTCTTTTGATGTGAATGTCATCAATTCGTCAATTCATGTGAATTTCAGTATAGAATGCCTGAAGCTTATGACATGGGTGAAGGTGTCAATCAAGAAAAGCGGTTCTCTGTAGCAATGCAGCGATACAAGTATGTATTCTGCGATTCCTTCTGTATCATGCTCCTTGTGTAACTTACTCCCGAATTTCTTTAAATATATTGATTTCTGAATTTGCCGGACAAGCAGAGATCCAGAGGGCAAAGATAAAATGAATCCTTTTGCTGAACAGGAAGCATGGGAAGAACATCAAATAGGTAATATCATTTACTTGGATTTCATATCAGTTGTGCTGCATTATCCACAGGCTATCATTATTGGCGTCTTGATGTCTTCCTGACATTATATCTATTTGCTTTGTTTTATACTCCATCCGTTCACAATTACCAAAGTTTGACTAAAAATATAGAAAAAATTATAAATACCTAAAATTTAAAATGGGTACCATTAGGATCATCTTAAAATGTATTTTTATATTATATAAATTTGCAATTATGGGTGTTGATATTTGTTGTTACATCTTTGGTTAAACTTTAGAAAATTTGACTTTGACTAAAGCCAAAACGCAGGGTAAATAAAAACGGAGGGAGTATTTAACAAGAAATTGACTTGTTTCAGGAAAGTCGAAACTGCAGTTTGGATCAAAAGATAAAAAGCAGTCTGGTGATGAATATCAGTAAGTTCTTCTTCCTCTTTTGAATTGTTTATCAGCAGGGTCTTTTCTGTTTCGTTTCTAACATTCCATCTTTCTAGTTAGAGTTGTGTATGTAAGGTAGTTGGTTGAGGTACTTGTTTTTAGCTAAAATTTTGTTTGAACTAGGAGATGGAGAATGCACAAGCCAATATTGTGAAGATTTTTGGTTAACTTTCTTTAACCTCAGTCAGCAGTCAATTCCACGTCATATCCTGAGGTTTTTCTGCTCAGGAACTTTGTTTTAAATAAAAAGATCACCGTAAGGTGGCACTTGGACTGGAGGTTTTTCTGTACTGAGTTGGTAGTCAGTTCAAGCTTGAACTGAATGCTGAAGCTCACACAAAAGTACCCCTCATCCAGACAGGCCCTAGTAATACTTAATATAACCTGAACTAAATGTTCTGATTGTGTTCCACTAATGTGTTCTCTATAGCCTTTGCCTGCACCTTGTTGAACAGTTGAATTATGTATAACCTTGACCACACCTTTGTTCAACAGTTGTTTGTGCTCACATTTCGTTTTCAACTTCTTAGGTATATATTCGATGATGATCAAATTGATTTTGTTAAATCATCGGTCATAGAAGGAACTCAGGTAGTCAGTTAAATATGCACCCTTTCTCTCCTAATTTGATTGTTTAAGATTTTGTTTTACTGAACTTTCGTATTTATAGTTTGAAGACGATTCAGACCAAGAGACCATCGATGCAAAAGATATTTTAAAAAGGGAGCTCCAGGTGTGTGATCAAATTTTGAACTTATCTGTTATTTTGAACATATGCCGCATGCTCTTAATAATAGCTGAATGATAATTATAGTCCCTAACAGTTGTTTTTGTCTTTCATATGGCCTCCTTTTTAAATTAGGATGAGCGGAAAACCCTTCCAATCTATAAATTCAGAGATGAACTGCTCAAGGCTGTTGATGAATATCAGGTTGGCAAACCTTCTGTGATGGTAGTGTCCATTGTGAAATACTTGCGTCAAAATTCAGCAAGCAACTTATCAAGTTTTCCAAGTCCCCTTCCCTTCTTCCCTAAATTTGAACAATATTGATAAAAGAAGTATCTCTTCTCTGTATAAGTATCTGTGTCTGGTCTAATTATGTATATTTGTTGTCTTGTTGAGTTTTTATGGATGTGCTTCTTGTAGGTTATTGTCATAGTGGGAGAAACCGGCTCTGGTAAAACGACGCAAATACCTCAATATCTTCATGAAGCTGGATATACAGCAAGAGGAAAGGTATGACACACGTCCACATTGATATTTCTAATGAATTTGTGTTATTATGACCTACTCCCTCTGTTCGATATTATTCCGCATATTAGGTTTGGTAAAAAAGTTTGACCAATTATATAGCAAAGAATTAATATATACAATATCAAATCCTTATTATTAGAACCATAATAAAGTATACTTTCATCTTATACACATTTGGTATTGCAGGTGTTTATATTTTATCTTATACTTGCTCAAACATTACAAAACTTGACTTTGACCAAACCTAATATGCGGAGTTATATGGAACGGAGGGAGTAGGAAGTTAGTATGCCATAGAGATGTAGTACTTTATGTTAATACAAATGCCGCTTATAGGAATAGTTGGATTTTTGTTTAATGCTTCACAAAAATCTGCAATAGTTTTTCTTCTGTAACATTCTATTGCTATTGTTCTATGAAATGCGACTAGGTTTAGCCTTAATGATGTGGTTGAAGTGAATTTATGGGCTCTTAACTGTAAACTCAAGGTAATTTTTGAAATTGCAGGTTGCTTGTACGCAACCTCGTCGAGTGGCAGCCATGAGTGTTGCAGCAAGGGTGTCTCAAGAGATGGGTGTTAAATTGGGACACGAGGTTAGTTATTTTTGTATAATAGTGTCAAGTTCTGGAATGTTTTTATGCGATGGATCTGCCATCACATTTTACGGAATTCTATGATTATAACCATGTTTAGTACCACCCTACAGGTTGGTTACTCCATAAGGTTCGAGGATTGCACCTCCGAGAAAACAATGATTAAATACATGACCGATGGAATGCTTTTGAGGGAGTTTCTTGGAGAACCAGATTTGGCTGGCTATAGGTAATCGTCGGTTGGTCATGTCCTTTATTTGATTTGTACTATTGAACATACCATTTATATCGATTTATCTGTGGTGTAGTGTTGTCATGGTTGATGAAGCTCATGAGCGTACACTGTCTACTGATATCTTGTTTGGTTTGGTGAAGGTTAGCTGGGTTGTCTTACACTTTTCATATGCTTGTCACCAGACTTGTAGACACCCACTCAGTTGCTCATACACGTAATGCTCTGCGTGCAGGACATTGCAAGGTTTCGTCCAGATCTAAAGTTGCTCATTTCAAGTGCAACCCTGGACGCGGAAAAATTTAGCGACTACTTTGATTCAGCTCCGATTTTCAAGATTCCTGGGAGGCGATACCCTGTTGAAGTTCATTATACAAAAGCTCCAGAAGCAGATTACATTGATGCTGCCATTGTCACAATCTTACAGATACATGTGACACAACCCCCTGGTGATATCCTAGTGTTCCTTACAGGGCAGGAAGAAATTGAAACAGTTGATGAAATCCTTAAACACAAAACTAGGGGCTTAGGCACAAAGATTCCTGAACTAAATATATGCCCTATTTATGCAAATCTGCCTACTGAACTACAAGCGAAGATCTTTGAGACAACCCCTGAGGGTTCTCGGAAAGTGGTCCTGGCCACTAATATAGCAGAAACTTCATTAACCATTGATGGTATAAAATATGTTATTGACCCAGGTTTTTGTAAGATCAAGTCATACAACCCCCGTACAGGCATGGAATCCCTGCTTATCAATCCTATCTCAAAGGCGTCAGCAAACCAGAGGGCAGGAAGGTCTGGACGGACAGGGCCAGGAAAATGTTTCCGTCTGTACACAAGTTATAACTACATGCATGATCTTGAGGATAATACTGTTCCTGAGATTCAAAGAACCAACCTTGCGAATGTGGTACTTACACTTAAGAGTCTTGGTATTCATGACTTGGTTAATTTCGATTTTATGGACCCACCCCCTTCAGAGGCCTTGTTGAAGGCCTTGGAACAACTTTTTGCTCTCAGCGCACTCAACAGTCGTGGGGAGTTGACCAAGACTGGAAGACGAATGGCAGAGTTTCCATTAGATCCTATGCTGTCAAAGTCGATAGTAGCTGCCGAGAAATATAAGTGTTCTGATGAGGTCATCTCCATTGCATCTATGTTGTCGATTGGCAATTCTATATTCTATCGTCCGAAGGACAAACAAGTTCATGCAGATAATGCAAGGTTGAACTTCCACACTGGCAATGTTGGGGACCATATAGCTTTACTCAATGTATTATTCGCTGCCCTTGTAATTGATCAGAATTCATTTTGTTTATTGGATTTAAGCTGTAAAGGGCTAATTTGTTGAGGAACATTTCAGGTCTATAACTCGTGGAAAGAAACAGACTTCTCAACTCAATGGTGTTATGAAAATTATATCCAGGTACGTTCTTGTTCTGTAATTTATAACATGCATTCATGTGATCAAGTTTTAAGTTATTTTATTCTATAGACATCATCATATTAGCATCATTTTTATTTCAAGATATTGCCTTCCTCTAGGTTTTGTTAGGTTTTGGTGACTTCTGTTGCTACTAATTGTGTGTGTAGCACTTGCTCTATCCAATAGAACTTTAGTATCTACTATTGTATGGGTAATGATTGAAAGAGAATACGCATGCTCATAGGGTCGAAGGAGAAATGCTCCGTACATTTTGTACTGCAAAATCATGTTTCGCTTCTACCATGCCCAGTGTTACATACTCTTGAAAGGGTAAACTTCAAGTATTGATGGGGAATCTCATATGTACTGCAAATTGTAGAGCGACGGTATTACAATGATATATAGAGGATTGATGCGCATGAGCATCAGGACGAATGACATTGACTGCAACATACTAACATATGCCTTTGTGTGGTTCTTAACATATGCTATGTTGTTTTAGTAGTGTAGGGCATAAGGCATAGGGTAATGGAGGTGGCATTCTTTATTAATAATTACATCTAATACTTGCCTGGTGTACCTTCAAATTTGACAACACTATAGACAGCTTCTTTATGCACTTTATGCAGTAATCAGAATGACTGTTTCCGCAAAGTTTATGTGAAAAACATGCCCTTTCATAAATCAGGTCCGTAGCATGAAGAGGGCAAGAGATATTCGAGATCAACTGGAGGGACTTCTGGAGAGAGTTGAGATTGAGGTTTGTTCAAACGCCAGTGATTTGGATGCTATTAAAAAGGCTATAACATCAGGTATGACACTTGTGTTGACGATGCAGTTGCTTTAGTGTGGAAGTTGCCTGAGATCTATAATCTGATGAATGAGTACTTGCGTGTTGCAGGTTTCTTCCACCATTCTGCACGTTTGCAGAAGAATGGTTCATATAGAACTGTTAAGAACCCTCAGACTGTCTTTGTCCACCCTAGTTCAGGATTAGCACAGGCAAGCTCACTTGGATTTATACCACTTTCTTTTGCTTACATTCTTGACATTCTATCCATAGTACTCCCTCCGTTTCACGAAACTTGTCTGAGATTTGTCCAAAGTTGGATGTACCTAGATGCTATTTAGTGTCTAGATACATCTGAATTCAGACAAATCTCATACAACCTTCATGGGACCGAGGGAGTAGTACTCATTCAAGTTTTAGTTCTAATGTTGTATATGCTTATTTGCCTAATGCAGCTACTTCCTCGATGGGTAATATATCACGAATTAGTTCTCACGACAAAAGAGTACATGCGCCAGGTATGCACAGTTCATCCAGTTTTAAGGAAGTCCGGAAAGAATTGGTTCTCATGACTGATTCTGAAATGCTGTAAACAATGTAGGTGACGGAACTGAAGCCTGAATGGCTGGTGGAAATTGCTCCGCATTACTACCAATTAAAAGATGTGGATGACGGTAAGTGTGGAACATGATGCTATTTTTGGTTCAAGCTTAGTATGGGAAAGAGATGTATTTTAAACAACATTTCCCTTTTCTCTGCACAGCTGGTTCCAAGAAGCTACCCAAGGGGCAAGGACGAGCTGCGTTGTAGCTAGGACTCACAAAGCATCTGGGTAAATGTTCTCTAATTGGATTCAAAGACTAGCGCATGAGGTTGCTTCTCTCCTCTTCCTGTTAGTGGATTCCGTTTTGTCACTCGCCATATTCCTGATTAAGCGTCAAGATAGCTCGCTCTTGTGTGAAATTTTCTATGTGAAAAATGTGCACACAGTTTTGGTAGCTATACCAGTTAAGTCTGGCTGTAGAGATGTAGTAATAGACAGTTGGACATGACACAGCGTTGATACCGAGTGTCATAAATCTCGCAGAAAAGGTAGGCTGTAGCTGTTTTGGGTTTCTACCCACAGTCCTTGTATCATGCATTGCAGCATTGGTCTACCAGTTACCACTGTAAACATCTGTCTGTGCATCTCAGAATTAAGAGATTCCCAGATATGGAGTTCTTTTCAAGGTTGTTTCCTGCTTCCGATAATTTGGGAGTATAGCTGATGGTAGCAGGGTAGACCATATTTGGAGTTCTTTTCAAGGTTGTTTCCTGCTTCCGATAATTTGGGAGTATAGCTGATGGTAGCAGGGTAGACCATATTCCGGTATTGCCTATACATGTGATCATGTCTGCTACTTGGCTTTGGTGGACTGTTACTTAGATCTGTTATCTTTATTATGGCTGCGATAAATTATGATCTTCAAAAGGTAAATGAAAAGTACAGTTTGTCTTTTCTAAGATTTTTGTTATGCAGTCGTAAGGTTCACGCGGAAGCCAATCTCCCCTCGAGTCTCTGGACTCTGGAGACGACATTATCCAGTCGAGCATGGAGGCTCCAGATTTACGTTACGAGTTACAAGAAAGCCCTCCAATAAAAATGAAGTATTACAAAAAGGTCCTTACGGACGTTTAGAAACACGAATAACACATCTCTGGCCACCGTAGCTCTAAAAAAACACGCCGTCTCTTCTGGGCTCATGACGAAGCCTCATCGTCAACCAACGAGCCCTCATGATAGCTTCAGCGCTTGAAACAGCAAAATAAAAGTAAGATACGACATCCTGTAATCTTAAAGTTTTGTTTTTGCCACACTAGAATTTGCCATTTAACTTTTGCAACTGTAAATTTTGACATGACAAATGCAAAACTAAAACAACAACAAAATGGGCAAAACAAAATAAGTGCCACACTAGAATTTGCCCTTTTTACTTTTGCAACCATAAATTTTGACATGACAAATGCAAAACTAAAACAACAACAAAACGGGCAAAACAAAATAAGTGCCACACTAGAATTTGCCCTTTTTTACTTTTGCAACCATAAATTTTGACATGACAAATGCAAAACTAAAACAACAACAAAACGGGCAAAACAAAATAAGAACTCATCATTTTCATTTAGATTTCGTTCCACATAGGCAAAACTGATACATTATCAGAACTGGCAGGGTAGAAGTAAAATGTCAAAATTTAGAGTGATAAAAGCAAAATAGGTAAAAACTAGTGTGGCTAAAACAAAAAATTTCCCAATTATTTCGGTATTGACCTAGACGCCAGAGAAGGCGCGACCTAGTTAATCAGACCCATGATTTTTTTTGATATATGATCATTTTTCAAACCTTTGACCGGTCAACATTTTAAAAAATACGTGAAGATTTTATTTATTGCATGAACTTTTTTTTTGTAACAAGGAACCCCGACAGCAGCGACGACGAGGACGACGCGCCGGCGCTTCCCCTCACCAGCGGGGACTATGCGGAGGAGGCGACTGTGATTGAGCTCGTCGCCCTCATCATCGCCTAGGAGTGCTCTAGCGCGCGTAGCCGTCCTTCGCTGCGCGTAGAGGCCCCAATGACTATCCCAGGGCCAAATTTTGGTCAAATTAGGCGCACGGCGGAGGATTAGTAGTTAATTTATGGGTTATATCATATATGTAAATTATGTTTGAATGTAGCTCGATCGGAGCATCAAACTCGTTGCATTTCGCATGTTCATCGCCAAAAATTTCCTGCGGCGTTTGATTTCTTTATTTCAGTTCGTATTTTTGGTTTCCATTCTTCGCCTTGACAAAAATCAACGAAAACGTAAAATTCGGGAGACTGAACTCGCCGTTTTTAGCTTCGACAAGTTCAGTCACGGCTAGAGATGCTCTAAGCTTCTCAAAGAAACCGAGTCTATGAAACTCATTCGTTGGGTCGTAAGATTGACGAAGACATCACCATCGAGCAATCCGAATTTTATGAGACATCAAAGTGTTTATGAGAGACATCAAAATATTTAACCTCTGGTTTAAATTCTGCTTGTCATTGCTCTCATAAGCATCCAGCTACAACTACAGCTTGGTCCAATGAAACACCGCTGCGCGAGGCGGCGACCCATCACGATCCACACCAGCTGACGGACGCTCCTTAATTATTTTCTAAATGGGCCACAGTCGACCTGGGCCTTCGGCTGGGAGCTATCGAAAACCCTGGGCCGTCCGTAGCCGAGATCGTGAGCGTCCGATCCACCGAGAGAGCGAGCAAGATGAGCGCGGCGGCGGGCGGCCTGCGGCAGCTGCTGACGGCGGCGGTGACGGCGGGGGCAGCGGAGGCGCGCGCCGCGGTGTTCGGCCACGCGGTCAACCCTTCCGGAAAGCGCGCGGCGACAAAGCTGCTGCGGAAGAAGTTCATCGGCGAGCAGCTCGCGCAGTGGTACCCCTACGACATCAAGCGGGACGACCCCATCGTCATGGCGCGCGAGGAGAAAGAGTAAGCCCCCGCGCACGCCCTGCGCTTCATTCCCCTCTAGTAAATTGGCTGCACCGTATTGGGGTCGCGCTCGCCCACCACGTGTTCGTCGTTATGCTTCATTCCTCGGGGAGGTGACGCTGACGCCTGTTATGTGTTTGCTGATATGCCTCACCGCCTGGTGTGCCGTCAGGTGGTGGCACGGCATTCTTTCCTTGTTTACTAATGTCCATGCATGTGGTTGCCTGAATGCCCTCGCAAATTACTAGCTCGGCGATCCCAGGTAGCAGATGTGTGGTCATTTTTATTGGTGCATACATCATTCTGTCGATGCAGGCTTTGAGCGGATTAACAGCATGTCCATACATCATTTTGTTATTTGTGCGCTGCTTTGATTCTTGACTGTAGTCCATAATCGTGCTTATTGTCATTTGTAGTATTGAGGAAGCCATTTTCAGCAGTAGATTTTTGGATTACTGCTGTGAAGATCATGAATACAAATCTGAATTTTCTGCTCTACGCCTCATTTGTTCAGATCTAAGATGATTAAATCAAGATAGGGATTGTGTTTGGTTACTGTTTTGCATATATCCAGTGTGTACTTGCTATGCATCTCGCCTGAGGGATGTACAGTTTTTACGAGTATTGGTTATTATGAATAGGTAATGTTATCTTTCTGGCTGTCTGGATATGCATATGCTAGAGGATGTTAGGTAATTCTGTTACCTAGCGCCCACGAGTACTTTATGCATCTGCTTCACAAGAGCAGTTCTTGTTAGTCAGAGGTAACTGGAGTGCTGATTATAAGCATGAAAAGGCAAGCCTTACCAGACTCATAGATTTTGTTTGCTAGGTTGTTTGTATTCTTTCCATTTGGCATTTGAGTAACCGCCTTTATTTAGCTAATTATTTCATTGCTCGTTATGTGTATGCTACTTACGCTATTGTTTCTCTGCTGTTACAAGTTATGGTTTTAAGGTGTGTAAAATCTTTCAGATCCTTACCTAATGCTGACTTGGCCACTGAAAGGCCAAGCATTATTTTCTGGCTTTACCAAAACACTGTAGGCATACTGATTATTTACTTACTTTCTATTGCTATCTTTAAAATTATTTCATTGATAACCAACTGTAAGAACTTGAGTTATACTCCCTCCGGTCCTAAATATAAGCCATATAATTTCTGGCACGAAAATTAAGAAATACATATTTAGAAAAAATTACACCATGTTTGGCTAGGGTTAACCGTAAGTAATTGCCGTGAGCTAATAGAGGACTTTGCATAAGATAAGTAAACCTAATCAAATCTCCAAAAATATTGTCCATACAAGTAGGACAACGCAATAAACCTTATATTCTGGATTTTTTCTTAAAAAAATATATGGCTTATATATAGGAACGGAGGGAGTAATAAACATGATATTTTATGAGCAATATATGAGCTAACCAAATTTCATGTCAAATTCCCTGTTTTATTGTGTTTTTGTAAGTTGGTTTTATTGACCATCTTGGCATGTTTCTAACCAGTAGATACATGCTATTCATGTTGCTGGAATTTGCATAACCACGATGGGACCAACAGCATGGGCAAAAACTATATTCCTTGTTAGATATATCACTAAACTTTAGCTAATTACTGTTGTCCATTTTTCGCCACCCCATTTGGTTATTTTGGTTGCCGTGATATCATTCATGCCAACCATAAATGAAAGAAATTCTTACCTTAGGAGTGTGGTGTGAGTTTTAAGTTCTTAACAACGCCATATATTTCTCTGTGCAGGCGTCTTACCAAGCTTGAAATGCTGAAGCGTCGTGGGAAGGGTCCGCCGAAGAAGGGCCAGGGAAGGCGTGCGGTCAAGAGAACCAAGTAGTTGCCTTGCTTCAGTTTCATTTTACTACTTAATGCTGAAATATTCTGCTTGCTACCAAGTGACATTCTGTATTAGGTCAATCGTTTTGCTACTGATTTGGCAATGAGTTTGTTTCCTCTCGCCTGTAAACTGGTTTATTTATGCTGGTACTTGGAATGCACACATCAACTTCTATGATGATAAAATACAGGTTTAGTTTCCCCCCTGGTGTTCAACTGACCAAACAGTAAACTGAGCCCTGGTAAAATCATGGCCGTTGTCGCAAAGATTATGCCGTAACCTGAAAGCCTGGGAATTGGACTGATTTCGCTCAAAATTGTGTGCGGCATGTTTTAACCACTCCATCAATTAATCTCCAATATAAATCACTTTACATGAGCGTAAGGCAAGTTAAAAAAATGAACAACTGAACCTGAAACAATCCTTCATTCCGAGACAGTATCTGCCAGTTTTTTTCCTGTTCTAAATGCAAGAAAGGAGTGTAAGATATATACGTGCAACCAAAGGAATCCCAACAATTTAGCTAGATTTAGTTTTGAGGCTAACAGAGTTATAGCTTGGGTCGATGATCCTCCGGATCATGTGATTTCTGATCTAATCGCTGATGTAACTCTGTTTTGAACTCGGGCAACAAGTTTCAGACGCACTATTTTCCTTACCAGGGTACCGAAGGGGACTGGAAGATTTTTAATGAGGCGGCTTGCTAGCTTAATATATTGTGTTTTACCCTAAAAAAAAGGAATCCCAACAATTACAGTGTAGCCGTGACAAGCATGCCGTCCGGTCCTCTGCTCCATCCCGTCCCGGCGGTAGGCCTGCCTGACCCTCTCGCGGGTCCGCGAACATCGTCCTTGTTCCCAAAAAGGATGGGGTGGAAGACGTCTCCGATTTCCGCCCTATTAACCTCATTCATGGATTCGCCAAGATTGTAGCCAAAAATCTGGCCTCCCGACTCGCCCCTCGCATGAAGGAGATTGTCTCCATTGCCCAAAGTGCCTTCATCAAGTCTAGGAGCATCCACGATAATTTTATGTTCGTCCGGAACTATGCTAGATGGCTTCACAGAAGGAAGAATCCTACTCTTCTCTTCAAACTTTATATCAAGAAGGCCTTCGACTCGGTCCGATTGGGTTACCTCCTTGAGCTTCCCCAACGGCTTGGCTTTCCCCCTCGTTTCCGCAACTGGATCTCCGCCCTCCTTTGCTCTTCTTCACGAGTCCTCCTAAATGGAATCCCCGGAGAGCCTATCTCTCATGGCCACGGGCTTCGCCAAGGAGACCCCCTCTCCCCGCTTTTATTCGACATCGCCATCGATCCGCTACAGCGCATCATTGAGATCGCCACCACCCAAGGGAGGTTGCGCCGCCTTGCCGGCAAAGGAGCTCACTTTCGCAAGTCGCTTTATGCGGACGATGCCGCCATTTTTGTGCCCCCACCTTCAAGAATGATGTTACCAACCTCGCAAACATCCTTACCAATTTTGGCAACGTCACCGGTCTCCACACTAACTTCCATAAGATCTTGGTTGCTCCCATACGTTGCAACGACATAGACCTCAACGATATTACTTCCGACCTTCCAGCCACCATTGCCTCCTTTCCGCTGAAATATCTTGGCATCCCCCTTGCCATAAAGAGAATCAAACGCATTCACCTACAATATATTGAAGACAAGACCGCCGGCCATCTTGCCCCTTGGCAAGGAAAATCTTTCAACATTGCAGGCCGGACCGCGTTGGCCAAATCGGTGCTCACTTCCCAAGCCATCTACCTCCTCACAACTCTCAACGTCCCGACGGAGTTCTTCAAGCTCTCCAAAGGATTATCCGGGCTTGGATTTGGGCGGGTACCGACACGGTGTCTGGCGGCAAATGCAAAGTTAATTGGACTGTTGTTTGCCGCCCCACCAAGCTTGGTGGGCTTGGTGTCCTCAACTCGGAGGTTTTCTCTAGAGCATTGCGCCTTCGTTGGCCATGGTTGGAATGGACTGAGCCGGATAGACCATGGGCTGGGACCGAGATCCCTTGTAATGACGATGACATGGGTTTCTTCTACGCTCTTACGAAGGTCACAATCGGAGATGGGAGGAAGGCTTGTTTTTGGAACTGTCCTTGGGCGGATGGCCTTGCCCCTAAATTTCTTGCGCCCTCCATCTACGCTATCTCTAAGAGGAAGAAATGGCCAGTTCGGAATGCCCTTCTTGGAAATGCTTGGGTTGCCCAAATTGACCTCTCCAACGGCCTCAACACCACCCACATAGAGGAGTTCGTGCGGCTTTGGCGCTTCACTTCTACTTTGCGGCTCAATGATGAGGTCCGCGAATCCATTATATGGAAGGTATCTACTTCGGATTCCTACTTGTAACACCCCAACTTTTGCAACCATGTATAGTTGTCCATAGTGCAAAAAATGAGGGGGGAGCAAAAACTTTTTCTAAGGGCTAATTAAGATGAATTGTCTTGTTCTGCTTGTAATTGAATTGTCTTGATCCGCTTGAAGATGATTTTCCTTGATCTGTTGGTAGATAAATTGTCTTGTTATGCTTGTTGAAAATTGTCTTGAGCTACCTCCAAGAACAAGATCTCTAGTAATAAAACAACTTAGCAACTCACTAAATAAAACACTTGTGTGGCCCTGGATTTTTTTCCTTTCCCTACCAATACATTAAACCCTATGTTTGGTGTTTTCCCATAAGTACCTCAACACACAATTTCTATCCTCCAGAAAAATAGTGAAGCTATGGTCACTCTTGTATTACCTTAACCTCCTCTCTTTAAAAATAATTGAACTTTTTGACCTAAACCAGAAAACCTCTTTTTGTTTTTCCCTATGACTCAAAATCTTAAATCAAAGGACCTTGTCAAAAACCTTTCCTTTTTAAATCTGACTACGATCACCTTTGATCATGGTATCACAAAAGGGTTTCTAAAAGACATTGTTTTATTTTGGCACAAAGTATTTACAAAAAATCTTGTGAAAGCCTTTGAATGTAGTTTTGGTTTCTTAAAATTATAAAGTGGAATGATCCATATTTTCTATTTCCTCTATGGATCATTCTACTCTTCCAAAACCCTCCCTTTTCTTCAAATACTTCAAGTAAGATTTCTTATTTTGGTTTAGCTCAAATAAAGACCATATTCACCACAACAAAATCCTACGACTATTTGACCGGTGATCAAATAATCCATGGCATTGTCTTTGCCTTTAATGCATCTCAGTGATCCATATTTTAAACATCACTACTGCATCTATGCTTGATCTGGGTAATTGATCATTGGCCCAACTTTCCAAAATACATGTAACACTTCACATGCCATCTCTTGCCCTTCTCTTTTCCAAGTAGTTTAACTATGGGACATTGATATGCAAGTACCCCCATGTTAGCTAGATAATATCAAAGGCCCTAATACCTACGTTCTTGATAACATGATCTATGTCCTATTTATTTTCTTTTCCCATCTCTCATCTTTTGTCAATTCCATTTGAGAAGATATTTTTCCTCCTCTACTTGGAAGGTGGTGATTATACCCTTACATGCTTCTATCAAGAATCTCCATGTAGTGATCATAGACCTCACCAAGCCAAAATATCTTGATCAAATTCAACCACCCTCATTTGTATCACCACTACTACTTCTCTCCTTAACATTGCTTTCAAAATCCAACTTGAATGCAATTATCTCCAATTTGGCTCAAGCACTTGAAAATATTTGCTCAACCCCACACAATCACCACCACCACCAACCCAACCCTCTTTTCCTCGCCTCTTATTTTTCTTCAGCCTCTTTTCAACACTTGACATGGGAGCAATTCTTGCGATTTGCATGGAACTATCCCACCTCTCCTCACCATCCCCATCTCTCTCTCTTGCCAAACCCTAGTGATGCGCGTGGTTGACGTGTTGTCTTTCCGTTCGACACGCGTCCGTTGGGAACCCCAAGAGGAAGGTGTGATGCGCACAGCGGCAAGTTTCCCTCAGTAAGAAACCAAGGTTTATCGAACCAGTAGGAGTCAAGAAGCACGTGAAGGTTGATGGCGGCGAGATGTAGTGCGGCGCAACACCAGGGATTCCGGCGCCAACGTGGAACCTGCACAACACAAACCAAGTACTTTGCCCCAACGAAACAGCGAGGTTGTCAATCTCACCGGCTTGCTGTAACAAAGGATTAGATGTATAGTGTGGAAGATGATTGTTTGCAGAAAACAGAGAACGATTGCAAGAGATTGTATTTCAGTATAGAGAATTGGACCGGGGTCCACAGTTCACTAGAGGTGTCTCTCCCATAAGATAAACAACATGTTGGGTGAACAAATTACAGTTGGGCAATTGACAAATAAAGAGGGCATGACCATGCACATACATATTATGATGAGTATTGTGAGATTTAATTGGGCATTACGACAAAGTACATAGACCGCTATCCAGCATGCATCTATGCCTAAAAAGTCCACCTTTAGGTTATCATCCGAACCCCCTCCAGTATTAAGTTGCTAGCAACAGACAATTGCATTAAGTATTGCGCGTAATGTAATCAATAACTACATCCTCGGACATAGCATCAATGTTTTATCCCTAGTGGCAACAGCACATCCATAATCTTAGAGATTTCTGTCACTTCCCCAGATTCACGGAGACATGAACCCACTATCGAGCATAAATACCCCCTCTTGGAGTTAAGAGTAAAAACTTGGCCAGAGCCTCTACTAATAACGGAGAGCATGCAAGATCATAAACAACACATAGATATAAATTGATAATCAACATAACATGGTATTCTCTATTCATCGGATCCCAACAAACACAACATATATAATTACAGATAGATGATCTTGATCATGTTCGGCAGCTCACAAGACCCGACAATTAAGCACAATGAGGAGAAGACAACCATCTAGCTACTGCTATGGACCCATAGTCCAGGGGTAGACTACTCACACATCACTCCGGAGGCGACCATGGCGGCGTAGAGTCCTCCGGGAGATGGATCCCCTCTCCGGCAGGGTGCCGGAGGCGATCTCCTGAATCCCCCGAGATGGGATTGGTGGCGGCGGCGTCTCTGGAAGGTTTTCCGTATCGTGGCTCTCGGTACTGGGGGTTTCGCGACGAAGGCTATTTGTAGGCGGAAGGGTAGGTCAGGGGGCGTCGCTTGGGGCCCTGGATACAGGTCGGCGGGGCAAAGGGTGGGGCCGCGCCTCCTGCCCTCTGGCCACCTCGTGGCCCCACTTCGTTGACTCTTCGGTCTTCTGGAAGCTTCGTGGCAAAATAGGACCCTGGGCGTTGATTTCGTCCAATTCCGAGAATATTTCCTTACTAGGATTTCTGAAACCAAAAACAGCAGAAAACAGCAACTCGCACTTCGGCATCTTGTTAATAGGTTAGTCCCAGAAAATGCACGAATATGACATAAAGTGTGCATAAAACATGTAGATATCATCAATAATGTAGCATGGAACATAAGAAATTATCGATACGTCGGAGACGTATCAGCATCCCCAAGCTTAGTTTCTGCTCGTCCCGAGCAGGTGAACGATAAACAAAGATAATTTCTGGAGTGACATGCCATCATAACCTTGATCATACTATTGTAAGCATATGTAGTGAATGCAGCGATCAAAACAATGTAAATGACATGAGTAAACAAGTGAATCATATAGCAAAGACTTTTCATGAATAGTACTTCAAGACAAGCATCAATAAGTCTTGCATAAGAGTTAACTCATAAAGCAATAATTCATAGTAGAGGTATTGAAGCAACAAAAAGGAAGATGAAGTTTCAGCGGTTGCTTTTAACTTGTATCATGTATATCTCATGGATATTGTCAACATAGAGTAATATAACAAGTGCAATATGCAAATATGTAGGAATCAATGCACAGTTCACACAAGTGTTTGCTTCTTGAGGTGGAGAGAGATAGGTGAACTGACTCAACATAAAAGTAAAAGAAGGGTCCTTCAAAGAGGAAAGCATCGATTGCTATATTTGTGCTAGAGCTTTGATTTTGAAAACAAGAAACAATTTTGTCAACGGTAGTAATAAAGCATATGTGTTATGTAAATTATATCTTACAAGTTGCAAGCCTCATGCATAGTATACTAATAGTGCCTGCACCTTGTCCTAATTAGCTTGGATTACCGGGATTATCACAATGCACATGTTTTAACCAAGTGTCACAAAGGGGTACCTCTATGCCGCCTGTACAAAGGTGTAAGGAGAAAGCTCGCATTGGATTTCTCGCTATTGATTATTCTCAACTTAGACATCCATACCGGGATAACATAGACAACAGATAATGGACTCCTCTTTTATGCATAAGCATGTAGCAACAATTAATTTTCTCATATGAGATTGAGGATATTGTCCAAAACTGAAACTTCCACCATGGATCATGGCTTTAGTTAGCGGCCCAATGTTCTTCTCTAACAACATGCACGCTCTAACCATAAAGGTGGTAAATCTCCCTTACTTCAGACAAGATGAACATGCATAGCAACTCACATGATATTCAACAAAGAGTAGTTGATGGCGTCCCCAGGAACATGGTTATCGCACAACAAGCAACTTAATAAGAGATAAAGTGCATAAGTACATATTCAACACCACAATAGTTTTTAGGCTATTTGTCCCATGAGCTATATATTGTAAGGGTAGAGAAATAGAAATTTTAAAGGTAGCACTCAAGCAATTTACTTTGGAATGGCGGAGAAATACCATGTAGTAGGTAGGTATGGTGGACACAAATGGCATAGTGGTTGGCTCAAGTGTTTTGGATGCATGAGAAGAACTCCCTCTCGATACAAGGTTTAGGCCAGCAAGACTATTTGAAACAAACACAAGGATGAAGCGGTGCAGCAAAACTCACATAAAAGACATATTGTAAACATTATAAGACTCTACACCGTCTTCCTTGTTGTTCAAACTCAATACTAGAAATTATCTAGACTTTAGAGAGACCAATTATGCAAACCAAATTTTAGCATGCTCTATATATTTCTTCATTAACAGGTGCAAAGTATATGATGCAAGAGCTTAAACATGAGCACAAAAATTGCCAAGTATCACATTATCCAAGACATTTTAGCAAATTACTACATGTATCATTTTCCAATTCCAACCATACAATAATTTAACGAAGAAAAAACTTCGCCATGAATACTATGAGTAAAGCCTAAGGACATACTTGTCCATATGCAACAGCGGAGCGTGTCTCTCTGCCACACAAAGAATGCTAGGATCCATTTTATTCAAACAAAACAAAAACAAAAACAAACCGACGCTCCAAGCAAAGCACATAAGATGTGATGGAATAAAAATATAGTTTCAGGGGAGGAACCTGATAATGTTGTCGATGAAGAAGGGGATGCCTTGGGAATCCCCAAGCTTAGACGCTTGAGTCTTCTTGATATATGCAGGGGTGAACCACCGGGGCATCCCCAAGCTTAGAGCTTTCACTCTCCTTGATCATGTTGTATCATCTCCCTCTCTTGATCCTTGAAAACTTCCTCCACACCAAACTCAAAACAACTCATTAGAGAGTTAGTGCACAATCAAAATATACATGTTCAGAGGTGACATAATCATTCTTAACACTTCTGGACATTGCACAAAGCTACTGAAAGTCAATGGAATCGAAATATCCATCGAACATAATAAAACAGGCAATGCGAAATAAAAGGCAGAATCTGTCAAAACAGAACAGTTCGTATTGACGAACTTTATTGAGGCACCAGACTTGCTCAAATGAAAATGCTCAAATTGAATGAAAGTTGCGTACATATCTGAGGATCACTCACGTAAATTGGCATAATTTTCTGAGTTACCTACAGAGAATTTTGCCCAGATTCGTGACAGCAAAGAAATCTGTTTCTGCGCAGTAATCCAAATCTAGTATGAACCTTACTATCAACGACTTTACTTGGCACAACAAAACACTAAACTAAGATAAGGAGAGGTTGCTACAGTAGTAAACAACTTCCAAGACTCAAATATAAAACAAAATACTGTATTAAAAACATGGGTTGTCTCCCATAAGCGCTTTTCTTTAACGCCTTTCAGCTAGGCGCAGAAAGTGTGTATCAAGTGTTATCAAGAGACGAAGTGTCAACATCATAATTTGTTCTAATAATAGAATCATAAGGTAACTTCATTCTCTTTCTAGGGAAGTGTTCCATACCTTTCTTGAGAGGAAATTGATATTTAATATTACCTTCCTTCATATCAATGATAGCACCAACAGTTCGAAGAAAAGGTCTTCCCAATATAATGGGACAAGATGCATTGCATTCAATATCCAAGACAACAAAATCAACGGGGACAAGGTTATTGTTAATGGTAATGCGAACATTATCAACTCTCCCCAAAGGTTTCTTTGTAGAATGATCAGCAAGATTAACATCCAAATAACAATTTTTCAATGGTGGCAAGTCAAGCACATTATAGATTTTCTTAGGCATAACAGAAATACTTGCACCAAGATCACATAAAGCATTACAATCAAAATCATTGACCTTCATCTTAATGATGGGCTCCCAACCATCCTCTAGCTTTCTAGGAATAGAAGCTTCGCGTTCTAATTTCTCTTCTCTAGCTTTTATGAGAGCATTTGTAATATGTTTCGTGAAAGCCAAATTTATAGCACTAGCATTAGGACTCTTAGCAAGTTTTTGTAAGAACTTTATAACTTCAGAGATGTGACAATCATCAAAATTCAAACCATTATAATCTAAAGCAATGGGATCATCATCCCCAATGTTGGAAAAAATTTCAGCAGTTTTATCACAGGCAGTTTCAGCAGTTTTAGCAGTTTCGGGCAGTTTCTCGCGCTTTGCATTAAAAGTGGAAACATTGCTAACACCAATTCTTTTATTATTAGTAGGAGGTGCAGCAACTTGTGTAGCATTAGCATTACTAGTGCTGGTAATAGTCCAAACTTTAGCTATATTATCTTCTTTTTCATTTTCTTCTTTTTCCCACCTAGCACGCAATTCGGCCATCAATCTTATATTCTCATTAATTCTAACTTGGATGGCATTTGCTGTAGTAACAATTTTATTATGATGATTTTCATTAGGCATAACTTTCGATTTCAAAAGATCAACATCAGCAGCAAGACTATCGACTTTAGAAGCAAGTATATCAATTTTCCCAAGCTTTTCTTCAACAGATTTGTTAAAAGCAGTTTGTGTACTAATAAATTCTTTAAGCATGGCTTCAAGTCCAGGGGGTGAATTCCTATTATTGTTGTAAGAATTCCCATAAGAATTACCATAGCCGTTGCCATTATTATAAGGTTATGGCCTATAGTTGTTACTAGAATTGTTCAGGTAAGCATTGTTGTTGAAATTATTATTTTTAATGAAGTTCACATCAACATGTTCTTCTTGAGCAACTAATGAAGCTAACGGAACATTATTAGGATCAACATTAGTCCTATCATTCACAAGCATAGACATAATAGCATCAATCTTATCACTCAAGGAAGAGGTTTCTTCGACAGAATTTACCTTCTTACCTTGTGGAGATCTTTTCGTGTGCCATTCAGAGTAATTAATCATCATATTATCAAGAAGCTTTGTTGCTTCACCAAGAGTGATGGACATAAAGGTACCTCCAGCAGCTGAATCCAATAGGTTCCGCGAAGAAAAATTCAGTCCTGCATAAAAGGTTTGGATGATCATCCAAGTAGTCAGTCCATGGGTTGGGCAATTTTTAACCAAAGATTTCATTCTTTCCCATGCTTGTGCAACATGCTCAGTATCCAATTGTTTAAAATTCATTATGCTACTCCTCAAAGATATAATTTTAGCAGGGGGATAATATCTACCAATAAAAACATCCTTGCATTTAGTCCATGAATCAATACTATTCTTAGGCAGAGATAGCAACCAATCTTTAGCTCTTCCTCTTAATGAGAAAGGGAACAATTTTAATTTTATAATGTCACCATCTACATCTTTATACTTTTGCATTTCACATAGTTCAACAAAATTATTGAGATGGGCAGCATCATCATCAGAACTAACACCAGAAAATTGCTCTCGCATAACAAGATTCAGTAAAGCAGGTTTAATTTCAAAGAATTCTGCTGTAGTAGCAGGTGGAGCAATAGGTGTGCATAAGAAATCATTATTATTTGTGGTTGTGAAGTCACACAACTTAGTATTTTCAGGAGTACCCATTTTAGCAACAGTAAATAAAGCAAACTAGATAAAGTAAATGCGAGTAACTAATTTTTTTGTGTTTTTGATATAGAGTGCAAGACAGTAAATAAAGTAAAACTAGCAACTAATTTTTTTGTATTTTGATTTAGTGCAGCAAACAAAGTAGTAAATAAAACTAAGCAAGACAAAAACAAAGTAAAGAGATTGGGATGTGGAGACTCCCCTTTCAGCGTGTCTTGATCTCCCCGGCAACGGCGCCAGAAATTTGCTTGATGCGTGTGGTTGACGTGTTGTCTTTCCGTTCGACACGCGTCCGTTGGGAACCCCAAGAGGAAGGTGTGATGCGCACAGCGGCAAGTTTCCCTCAGTAAGAAACCAAGGTTTATCGAACCAGTAGGAGTCAAGAAGCACGTGAAGGTTGATGGCGGCGAGATGTAGTGCGGCGCAACACCAGGGATTCCGGCGCCAACGTGGAACCTGCACAACACAAACCAAGTACTTTGCCCCAACGAAACAGCGAGGTTGTCAATCTCACCGGCTTGCTGTAACAAAGGATTAGATGTATAGTGTGGAAGATGATTGTTTGCAGAAAATAGTAGAACAGTATTGCAGTAGATTGTATTTCAGTATAGAGAATTGGACCGGGGTCCACAGTTCACTAGAGCTGTCTCTCCCATAAGATAAACAGCATGTTGGGTGAACAAATTACAGTTGGGCAATTAACAAATAAAGAGGGCATGACCATGCACATACATATTATGATGAGTATTGTGAGATTTAATTTGGCATTACGACAAAGTACATAGACCGCTATCCAACATGCATCTATGCCTAAAAAGTCCACCTTCAGGTTATCATCCGAACCCCCTCCAGTATTAAGTTGCTAGCAACAGACAATTGCATTAAGTATTGCGCGTAATGTAATCAATAACTACATCCTCGGACATAGCATCAATGTTTTATCCCTAGTGGCAACAGCACATCCATAATCTTAGAGATTTCTGTCACTTCCCCAGATTCACGGAGACATGAACCCACTATCGAGCATAAATACCCCCTCTTGGAGTTAAGAGTAAAAACTTGGCCAGAGCCTCTACTAATAACGGAGAGCATGCAAGATCATAAACAACACATAGATATAAATTGATAATCAACATAACATGGTATTCTCTATTCATCGGATCCCAACAAACACAACATATAGAATTACAGATAGATGATCTTGATCATGTTCGGCAGCTCACAAGACCCGACAATTAAGCACAATGAGGAGAAGACAACCATCTAGCTACTGCTATGGACCCATAGTCCAGGGGTAGACTACTCACACATCACTCCGGAGGCGACCATGGCGGCGTAGAGTCCTCCGGGAGATGGATCCCCTCTCCGGCAGGGTGCCGGAGGCGATCTCCTGAATCCCCCGAGATGGGATTAGCGGCGGCGGCGTCTCTGGAAGGTTTTCCGTATCGTGGCTCTCGGTACTGAGGGTTTCGCGACGAAGGCTATTTGTAGGCGGAAGGGTAGGTCAAGGGGCGTCGCGAGGGGCCCAGGAGACAGGTCGGCGCGGCCAAGGGTGGGGCCGCGCCGCCTGCCCTCCTGGCCACCTCGTGGCCCCACTTCGTTGACTCTTCGGTCTTCTGGAAGCTTCGTGGCAAAATAGGACCCTGGGCGTTGATTTCGTCCAATTCCGAGAATATTTCCTTACTAGGATTTCTGAAACCAAAAACAGCAGAAAACAGCAACTGGCACTTCGGCATCTTGTTAATAGGTTAGTTCCAGAAAATGCACGAATATGACATAAAGTGTGCATAAAACATGTAGATATCATCAATAATGTAGCATGGAACATAAGAAACTATCGATACATCGGAGACGTATCACCTAGCTAGGGAACACCTCTCTTTTTATTTCTTCTTCATGGCCGAGCCATGGTGCTCAACCACCACCCAAAGGCCCAGACAACCCTGGCTCGAAACATACCCCTCTACCCCTCCCTGGACCCCTCTCTCTCCCTTTCCCAAGCCCACATCAGCAGCCCAAGCCCCCTACCACCAAAACCCTAGCAAACAGAGACGAGGCGCACGAATTCCTCCCGCTCGATCTCCCCTTTCCCGGCCCTCCCCTCCCTGCTGACGTCCGCCCTAGGACGCCATACCGTCCCCACCCTTCCTATGTCACCGCGGCCCCACCCCACCTACGTCAGCCCTCGCAAGTCCATTGGGCAACGCCACCGTCGGCACCCGCCCGTTGCCCCGCCTCTGCCTATAAAAGGACCTCTCCACGCACTCCTCTCCACTCACACCCCTCCTCTCCACCTCCCAGAGCCTTCCCAGAGCATGCCTAGGCGCTTCCCTAGCCGCTGCTCACCGGAGAATGACACGCCGGCATGGTCACCGTGAGGGTGGCGAGCCGGTGGAGCTCGCCCCGACGCCCTTCTCCCAGCCTCTCTGCCTTACCCTGCTAATCATCATCCGCCCGCCCTAACGCGCCCTTTTCGCTTCCCAGGTCCGCCGGAAGCGGCCGCCGTTGTCGCCGGCCCGAGGGAGACGCCGGAGAGGAAGCCGCCAGAACTCTGCGTCGGAGGAGCTACCACGGGAGGAGAAGGAGCCTCCGAATGATCCCCTACATTGCCTCGACCCGCCACCGCCCCGTCGGATCCCCACTGTCGAGCCGCCTGCCGTCGGTGAGCACTAGCCCCACCTCCTCCTTTTTCTCTGTTGCCTCCGACCCTCTACACGTGTGACTGCATGGGATGAGGGAAACGAAGGCCCTGGGCCGTCCGATCTGGTATCCCACGGTTGCATGGCCCAAGTGGCCACGTCGGCCATGCAGGCCTAGCCCGCCACGGGCCCCTCCATTTTCCTTTTCTTTTTTTCTCTCTCGCCACCTGGAAAATGCCCCTGGGCCGGCCCAAATTCCGTTCCCGCACGGCCCAGAACTTCCCGCCCATTTTCAAATTTTGAAAATTATGTTGTTAGTTCAAAAACCAGTGACACTCTTTCATAAATAACTGCAGATCTACGAACCCAAATCAAATGAAACAAATTGCATTGGATCACAAATTTCACTACCTTTCGAATGCCACTGGTCCATATTTTTAGTATTTTTCTATGAATTATGCCATGTGAATTATGCTCTATGTGTAGTTTAGATTCAAATCTTGTTTTAAAAGTCTAGGTTTAATATTTTTCAATGAAACCAATTTTGTTAGTCCTGTTCTAATTGTATATTTCAACTAAAATTGTTTTAATTCTATTTTTAAGTAATTCTTGTGTTCGTTAATGGAATTGTGTGGTACATAGAATATCAACCCTAAGTTTTTATTTAGTGAAATCATTTTTGTTCCACGAATTTTTGATTTGCCAACTAAAATGTTTGGTTTTACAAAACAAGCCCTCTGCAACTTAAACTTGGTTTATTGTTTTTCTTGAGTATTCAAATGGTGTGGTATATTGTTTGCTTCCTATTTTGTGTAGTATTCTACAACCAAAATAAACTAGGAAAGTGATTTCTGCTTTCCAAAAATATTTAAAAATAAAATATAAATATTTTGTTACAAAACCAATGAAGATGTCTTCTTTGTGATGTTATCTACCAGGGAAAATAAGGTTTAAGCTCTGGTGATAAACAAAGGAACATTTGCTAATTTATGAGGTTCTCATTCTTTTTTAAGTTAAAATATTTTGGCTTTCTTAAAATAAATTTTTTAAAGTTGTTTTTGTAAGGACTATAAGTCCCTAATAACCTCTATATACGCCTATGATTGAGTGGTTAGCTAATCCTTGTTGCATGCTTGATTTGTCTGTGCAATGTGTTGAATGTGTTCTCTTTTTATTCCGCGACGATAGATTCAAACATTGTCGGGTTTGAAGGAGAGGAAGGGTTTGAAGATCTTTGAAGAATACCAGGGACAATTAGCCGTTCAAGGCAAGCCATCTTTTGATATCATGACTCTATCCTATTTGCATTATGCACCATTACACTTATCTTGCCACTTGCATTACTTTGAGTTGATTCTATTCATCTATTTGTTAAACTTGGACTTCCCAAGTTTGATTGGCTCTATTGATACCTAGTTATCACCTCACTAGTTGTAGGATACCCTATGGATACCTAAATACCCCCTTACTTGTTGTATGATGATCAGCATCATACCCCTTGTTGTAGCCTTGTTCATGAGACTTAAACTATAGGTTGAGAACCCCTCGGAAATGCTTATGAAAATGTTTTGAAAACCTTGGGAAGAATTGATCTTGCCCAAGAGTAAGTTTTAAGTGGAAATGTTTTGTTGTACCTTCGAAAATTGATATAAGGACGGTCTGTTGGTGAAAATAAAATGGAGAAAAATGTTTTTAAGAGCACTGCGTATAAGTGTTCGCCAAACCAACTTTTACCCACGCAACCACATTAACCTAAAGTGGCCACGGGCTTAGTCCGTAGTTTGCTTAAGCTGGCGTGAAACACCTCACAACTCTCTAGGAGGGTCACTATGTCCCTTGACGCCGGGTTTCGCCCTGGAGGAGGCAATACACTGTAGTTGCCTACAACCGGATGATTACTGGGGGTCTTCTGCCGTGGCGCCGGAGAGATGCTCAAATAGGAAGGTGTGCTGCTGGGGTGCCGGGAAGGTTAAGCCCACAGGGAAAGACCCATGCCAGGGGAGATAAGCGAAAGACTTTGATTGATTATCCGAGACTCGCATACCCTTGTATGACGAACCGGGATGATCCCAGCGGATTTACCAGTTCTTGTGGGGAAAGTGCGCAACGTATGCAGAGTGTAAATCTATTCGAATAGCAACGTCCGTGGTCATGGATGGTTGGAATGGACATACTTAACATGGGCTAGTTTTGCTTTAGAAATGATTTACAAAGGAAAATAGGAAGTTATTTTCGGTATACCGGAAGGGTACGGAGGAAAGTGGAAAGGTTTTGGGTCATATATATGGCGATGACCAGGGAAAGGAAAACAGGGTTACCCCATCCTAGTGGTTTTAGGTCTTATCTTCTTTTAAAGTATCTTCTTCAATAAAGATATAGAGATGCTATATCCACAAGAGAAATTGTTTCCTCCACACATGCCATATCTATGAGAGAAACTATCTATCACCTTGTGGCCTTATAATAGTGCCATATTACCTTGCTAATGCCAAATATGCATCCCCTTAATCTCTCGTGAGTACAATTCCAAATGTACTCACGGCTTTGTCCCTGGCTATTTACTTGGAGAGACTTGAAAAAATTCGACAAATGAAGAAGGATTGGACGACGTCTATGCGAGCTAGGAACGTTCTCCCAGTCAGTTGCCTGTAGGGTTATGGCAGATGACTTGAACTCTGCGTTGTTGAAGTGTTCTCTGCTACTCTGATGTTAAGTTTGGCCTTTCAAGGCTATTATGTAAATTGGTCATGTGACTTATTTGTAATATACATTCTTATTCCGTTTTGTAATGGATGATGTAACTTTGATATCAGTTCGGTTATGTATCCACGGCGCACTGATCATGGGATCGTGAATTGTATACATAACAGGTATTTCAGACAGCTAGTCCCGGGTCCCCACACTACTCCTCGGCCTCCGCTTACAAGGAACACTTCGTCGGGTCGATGGTCTCTACTATGAATGGAACCATTTGGAAAGTTTGGGCCCCTCCAAAGTGCAAATTCTTCTCTTGGCTCATTCTGCAAAACCGGGTGTGGACGGCGGACCGCTTGCAGAGAGGTGGCTGGCCTAATTGCGGTAATTGCTTGCTTTGCAATAGCGCCCCCGAAACGGCTGCCCATCTTTTGTTCAAATGTAGGTACTCCAGGAGGGTTTGGTCCATGGTCAAGGATTTGCTTGGGCTTCACGATTTCGAGTCTTTGGAATGGGACAACTTCGAGGACGTTAAGACTTGGTGGCTGCATATTGTCCATGCGCACCCCGGTAGAAGGAAAGCTGTTGCCACTCCCGTCATGTTTGTTTCTTGGGAACTTTGGAACGAGCGGAATTCTAGAGTATTCAAGCACACGAGCTCCATGGCTACGGCAACTCTGGACCACATCAGTTTGAAGCTAGATCTTGGTCCTTTGCGGGGGTTAAATTGTTGGGCCATCTTCTGCCAGGAGATTAGTGTTCTTTTGGTTGTTATCCCCTACTAGGGGTTGTTGCCTACGGGCTGTAAAACTGAAACCTTGCTTGTTCTTTGCTATTCTTAATCAATGAATTAAGGAAAATCTTTTTTCCTTTCTTTCAATAAAAGGACGGTCATGCCGTTGAGGAGGCGGACCATGTAGGTGTGGTCATCGTCACCGTGCCACCGCCCTCACACTGCCTGCTCCGGAGCACCTCATGGCTGTCCCTGGCGGAAGCAATGTGATCCTAGGCTAAAACAGTTAGGGCATCTCCAGCGGGGCTGACCCAACCTGGTCTGGGTGTCTGTTCGGTCCGCGCGAACTTGCGGACAGACCGTGCACGCTCCAACGAGGCGACACAATCCGTCTGCCCGCTGCATCCGTTCATCAAATTTGGGGAATGGATGCGTTGGCCCGGACGCTGCATGGACATCGCGCGTGTCCGGCCATCGGCCATTGGGCCTGGTATGTAAGTATCACATAACGCTAGTTAATTGCTCATTAGCAACTGATAGCCATTTTTACAAAAAGGCTCGCATAAACTGAAAATAAACGGCCGCTACACTACGCCGGCCGTACACGTCTACACCTCTCCGCCGGTGACATTGTCCTCGTCCAGCGGCGCTCACGCAGCCCATATGGCTGCTTCTTGGCGGCGTACCCGGCGGTGGTTCTCCCTGCGCTGGGTCTCCCGACGCTGTTCGTCCTCACGGTGGGCCAAGATGGCGTTGAGCTTCGTGGCCCAGTGTCCCCTCCTCTCCTCCTTCTCCGCTGCCCGCGCCGCCTCCTCCGCTGCTGCCTCCGCCGCCTGTCGTGCCCCATCGCGCAACATCGTAGTCGTCGCCTCTGGCTTTGCCTGCATCACTGCAGACGATACCTCGTCGTGCTCCCGGCGGTTGAGGTCTCTTGTGGCGTACCTTCGGTGCGTCTTGCGCACCTGCCAGTCCTCCTCCTCCTCCTCCTCCTCCTTGCCGAGGAGAGACCAAGCCATGTCTAAGGCCGCCGCCTCCGCCACGTGGTCTTCCTTCTCTGCATTGGCGGCTGCGTCGACCGCGGCCGCCTCCGTCGCTGCCGCTGCCGCCTCTTTAGACGTCATCGCGGCACGACGTTGCTCTTGGACGATGATGGTGGCGGCATTGCGTGCCGCACACCCCAAGAGCGTCATGGCCGCCTCATGGCGTTCGGCACGCACGACCGTTGTGGCGGCCTCATTGTCCACCGCTTGCTCTGCCTGCTGCAGCGCCTGCTGCGTCGTAGCCTCGACCACCTCCACCAACGCTTGCTGTGCCACATTGCCTTCGTGCTTGAAGGCGGCCACCAGGTACCTCGCCTGTACGCAGGCCATCTCCGTGGCCATGATCTCGACGTCCTCATCGGACCGACGAGGCCAACTGGAGTGACACATCTCCGTGATGTGGTCCTAGGCGTCGATTGGTGTGCTGGCCAATGCCGCGCTGGTGGCCGACATTTATAGCTTCGTTCTTGGGCGGGAAATGGCCACCGGGCGCGCGAGCTATTTCGACCGCGGCGGGAAACAGGAAAACACGCGCGGGCGGGAACCAAATGGATGCGCGGGAACCATCTACGGCTCTCGCGCGAAGCCGGCGAGGCCATTAGCGTCCCATCGGCATTAGAGGTAGAGCGTCATCGTTGAAAGTGGTCAGGGGAGGGCGATTTGGGTCGGGCCGCTGGATGAACCGCCATCCAAGCAGGGCCGCACGACGGATCGTGTCCACGGGCCGACCCAAATGGACAAAACGGACGGTTTGGGTCGCCAATTTGAGTCGGCCCGCTGAAGATGCCCTTATAGCCTTGCTGGGCTAGGTTACGCATTAGGTAATGCAAAAATTATCGAGTGTGAATTTTTGTAGCCCGAGCTACATGTAGCTTTTTTTGCAAAATTTGAAAATGGGATTATAAAGTTTTAAAACAATCTGAATCTAGATGTAGACAATGATGGGATCGACCAATGTGTAAAATTTGAACTCGAGATACATCACATTCTGGGCTGCACAAAAATGACAAAATCGGACAGATTTTGAGATTTTGAAATTTGACACTGTTTATTAATATTGATATCAGAATTTGTCATTTTCGCACAGCTCCTAATATAAGGTATTTCCAGTAAGAGTTTTCCATGATTGTAGATCATAGTATTATCTACATGTACATTAAATTTCAGAATTTTTTGAAGCTTTAAAATGTTGTTTTCATTTTTTTTCAAAATATGAGCTACACTTGTGGTTTCTGATAAATTATCTTGCTTTTGTGGAATAGGGTATCTCATGAGCTTCCTTGAGTATTATAGCTCTTATCGATCATCAGGTACACATCCTCTTTTAAAAGTATAATGAATCAAAATCTTCCAACTGGAATTCAGATGGTTTCCTCTCTGATATCCGCTTAATTTCTTCCTGGATGAATGAGTCATTCACTTGTTTCCGAATGATCTCATACTTCAAATAAGAATACATCTCATCCATGATTCTCATGGTTGCAATACTTCCTACAACTTCTCTCTGGATTAGCAAGATTTGAGCTTGTTCTAACCCTTTTCTGAGCTCTTTTGGAATCTCCCATTCCGTAGGTTGATTTTCCGTACTCTTTCTACTCAAGGCATCTGCTACCACATCGGCCTTGCCTGGTGTGTAGTTGATTGTCAATTCATAATATTTGATCAATTCCAACCATCTCTTCTGCCACATGTTCAGTTCTTTCTGGGTAAAGAAATATTTAAGACTTTTGTGATCGGTGTGTAGCTCACACTTGGATCCATAGAGAAATTGTATCCAACTCTTCAGAGCATAAACTACTGCCGCCAATTCCAAGTCATGTACTGGATATTTGTGTTCATGTGGCTTCAATTTTCTGGATCCATAAGCTATGACCTTACGGTCCTGCATCAGAACACATCCAAGTCCAATTTTGGAAACTTCGCAGTAAACCATGTATTCTTTGCCTGGTTCTAGAACTGCTAGCACTGGTGTTGTGGTTAACTTCTGCTTGAGCTTCTGAAAACTAGCTTCACGCTCATCAGACCATACAAATGAAGTGTTTTTCTTCAATAACTTGGTCATTGGTCCTGCAATCTTAGAGAATTCTTCAATTAATCTTCGATTGTATCCTGTCATACAAGGAATCCTCTGATCTCCTTAGCATTCTTTGGTGTTTTCCATTCCAAGACTGACTGAACTTTGCTGGGGTTAACTACTAATCCATCCTTACTTATGACATGTCCAAGCAATTCTACATTGTCCAACCAAAATTTGCACTTGCTGAACTTAGCATAAAGCTAATGTTCTCTTAATATCCGCAAAACTATCTTCAAATGCTTGGCATGCTCCTCCTTGTTCTTGAAATATATCAGAATATCATCAATGAAGACTATCACAAATTTGTCCAAGTACTTCATGAAGATCTTGTTCATCAAATTCATGAATTTTTTTGGTGCATTGGTTAATCCAAATGGTACAACCAAGTACTCATGGTGTCCATATCTAGAAACAAAGGTTGTTTTAGGAACATCTTCCTTCTTGATCTTGATTTTATGTACCTTGACCTAAGATCTATCTTTGAAAAGACTCCGGCTCCTTGAACTTGGTCAAACAAATCTTGAATTCTGGGTAATGGATACTTGTTCTTGATGGTCACATTGTTGAGATTTCTGTAATCTCCGCACATCATCTTGCCTCCATCTCTTTTATCCACAAATATGACTGGTGTCCCCCATGGTGATACACTTTCTTGGATGAATCCTTTCTGTTTCAGCTTATATATATGTGCTTTTAGTTACACCAATTCCTTCAGACCCATCTTATATGGTGGTTGAGCAATTGGTGATGTGCCTGGAATCAGATTTATTGTGAATTCTATCTCTCTATCTGACGATATTCCCGGTAATTCCTTAGGAAACACATACTGAAACTCATTTACCATGGAAATCTCTTCTATCTTAACTTCTTTCAAACTGTTCAACTCCAAACCTGTCTCCAACTGAGTGTATTTATCTCCTTGAAATACAATCTGACCTCCGACTGAGTTACGGAGTAATACTGTTTTCTCTCCACTGTTGATCATTGTTCCATTCTCGCTTAACCAATACATCCCTAGGATGACTGATATATCCTTCATGGGAATGATAAAGAGATCTGCAAAATACACGCCATCATAGATTGTAATAACCTATGCCTCTTTAACATGGGTTACTAAGATCATTCCCCCCACATATAAAACAGTTATCGCGTATTCTAGTTTTGAGCATCTAATCCCGTATTGATCAACAAACTGTTGTGTGCAAGGAATGAAGTAGTTGCTCCAATATCAAATAAGACTTTGCCGAGATGAGTAAGGATGCTGAGCGTACCTAGGACTGCTTGATCTAACTCTCCGGCTTGCTCCAAGGTAGTGCAGTTCAACTTTTCATAAAGCCTTCCCAACGCGTCCTCCTCCAGAGTTCTGGCCACTCCAAGCGGCCTTATTTGGACATTCAGGCTTCATATGACCTTCCTCTCCACAACCATAACAGTTGATCTTTGGCTTCTTACACTCGGACTAAATAATGTCCGCGTACACCACAGTTGTGGTAGATGATGTCTCTGCAAGGAGTATTGTTTCCTCGATTAGGGTTGTTTCCTGCTGGTCGGAACCTTGGTTTGAAGCTTCTATCTAGAGTTGGTTTAGCAGTTGGATACTTCCTTGGATCGATGTGAGCCCTCTTCTTCCTCTCTTCTTGGACTTGCCTATATTCGTCCTCGAAGGTGATCGTTGCGTCAATCAGTTCCTGAAACTATGTATTCCTTGCTAACCGTAGTTGCATCTTCATATAAGGATTCATACCCTTCATGAACCTTTTCTCCCTCTTCTCGTCCGAGTTCACCTCCTCTGGTGCATACCTAGACAGGTTGTTAAACTCACGTACATATTTCATAATCGGCGAGTTGTTCTGCTGAAGCTCTTCAAAATCTCGTTTCTTTAACTCCACAACACTCTACGGAACATGAGCATCCCGAAACTTCTTCTTGAATTCCTCCCAGGTGAATACTTTCTCCGGTGGATGTACTGCTATCATATTCTCCCACCAAGATGCAGCTGGTTCTGATAATAGATAGGTAGCATACCTTATATTTTCTTCGTTGTTGCATCCGACGGTCCTCAACTTCCTCTCTGTATCAGTTAACCAATCCTCTGCATCCATGGGTTCTGGGGCTGAAGCAAAAGGTAAAGGTCTTGCATTCTGGAAATCCGATAAAGTCACTCCTCTACCTTCATTGCCCTTATCATTGAGAACCTGAGCAAAAAGTCTTGCATGTTCTTGTTCTGGCCATCCTGGTACCTCCTTTGGTCTTCTTCCATAGCCCTCATGTACTGCTGGAAGTCTGGGTGCATCATAGGATGTGGTGGTGGTGGTGGTGGCATATCTCCAACTCTGGCTGTTGCGTCAGCTTCCTCTTTCTCTTTGGCCTCCCGCTCCCTTCGAGCTTCCTCACTTTTGACTAACGCCATGTTCCCCTAGTCCCGTAACAAAGAGAGATACTCATAATTACACCATGCGAATGTTTTCTGAGCTCAACTCAATGCCCAGAACTAGTCACGCAAAGAAATCAAGAAGCAATCCAAAACAAACATATATCATGTATCTACACTGTATATAACATAACATTAAAACAAATATATTACATGTGGTATGTATAACCACTTATTACGGCTTTAAGCCCAAGCCAACGGAAGCTCACAATACGACCTAGTACAATACCGACTATATTACATTATTCCAATCGAAGATACTACTCATCATCTTCATCGTTGTTCTCCACGTACATACCGGGAATCCACCCGTTGCAACGGCTAGTCTTCCGAACGCAGTCCGGGTAGGTCCTTCCAGTAGGAACATAGTATGAATCGGACGAAGTGCCGAGACTGAGGTCTGTCATCCCAAAGTAGATGGAAAGTGATGCATACTAGTCCTTAGTACGATACACACCTTCTTCCTCTGCTGCCTCATCTGCGACCCACGAAGGATTCCTCTCAACTTGCCCCCTCATCATTATCTTCTTCTTAACTCTAGAACTCTCCCTACCTCAAAGTGAGACTTGATTGGACCCTCCATCTCCGAGTCAATGGCAATTGGGTTCGTCTCCCTTTCACCAAGTCCATAGTGATGTGGAAGATACTGGTTCACAGAGCCTCCTTCTTCCACCGTGTCACACGGAATAGGTTCACTCTCATCTCCGAAGGGTTCTCCGAAACGCCAACCAGTCGAATTCTCGATTGGGGATTCCGGATTGGATGGGTTCCATGAATCATCTCCAATATACCCTGTGTCAAATGAATTCAACACATAGGGATAATGCGGAACACAGTTTGGTGTAGGAGGAACTGGGTTAGATACCTAGTCACTTAGGTCTATGAAACTCCCGATGGTGAAATAAGGTGTGGAGTGATGGCTTTGGTCTCTGAGTTTCCGCATTCGAGTCTAGACTTTTTCAGGGTCCGTGAACTCTTCAAGCATGTGTGTCACCTCTCCAACCATTTTCTTGTGAAGTAGGTACATCATGGTCAACAAGGACTTGCAGCTGTCCATGTGATGTGCTGCTACTTCTGGGTGTTTCTGGGCCATCAACAAGTGGTTTAGAGAAGGATCCTCATCTTCCTCGGCATGTGAATGATGGGAATATTCGGAACACAGAAAATATGTGGTTTGTGCTCTCTAAGCTCCGTGATAGCCTGAAAGATTGCCATGTGATACGCCGTTGTGTGAGGGTTTTTGCTACTCCTTAAGGCATAACTAGGCTCATTCCTAGTTCTTTAGGTAGTTGCACTCCCACTTTGCATTTTCTACGTCTCCATCGTAGTATATGTATTTCATGATAGACAGGGATCCGGGTTTCACACATGAGATCAGACAACATCCCACAGAGGAGATCTGTCAGACTCCCCTCATAGTCACCAAGCCAAGTTGAACTCTTCCTGACCATCCTATTTGGATAAGTATTCGCCATTCCAGTTGTGTACATGAGTAAAATATTATTAGTAATGATGCATCATAATAGTTATAATAAAGAATTATCGCACTAAAAGATATGACCATGTTATCCTCAAGTGAATAAACATCATATTTCTAGAGAATTCTATACTATCCCTACGTGACTCCTACAGGTTAGTTCCCTTCACTAGGTTTTTCCAACCTAAGGTCGCAATATTTGCTCTGATACCAGCTGCGGTGACCCAACATACCACTGCATTTTGTAGTATACAAGTCGTTGATATGATACTTATGAAGGGGCTTCTTCACAAAATATCACATCCCCCAGAGTGGTACAATAGAAACATTGCAACTCAAAAGAACTTCACATTATTATTATTACAAACCATAAGTTCACAACCACTCGGTATTCTCACATGTCTACTGAGAACACCATAAAGACTTAAATTTTTCAAGGTACTCTTACAACTAAAACTACTAAGGTAGACATGATGAGAGCTCATCAACTTATTTAGGTAAGCCACTACGCTGCTCGGCTCTACTATGCCTACGGCATAACTCTACTCCTCCGCCTCCACTTCTTCGGTGTCGTAGATTATCCCATAGTCCACTCCTTCGACACCTCCAGACAGGTCTGGCTCCTCGTAGACCACCTCGTATTCGCCTTTAAGTGCTCCGGTGCGGGTCTCTTCTTCATTTTCATAGTCTAGCAAGGGTTTAGAAAGAAAGTGAGTACAGGGGTACTCAACAAGCTCAAAAGAAAAGGTGTTTGATGCACTAGCTACGACCATTGATCAGAAGATCTCATGTCAATGCATGTTTCACAAATATTTCTTCAAAATGTTTATTTTATTCTGAAAACTATTCCCTCCAATCTTCACAGGTTGACCGGAACTTCACGGAGTTCCTTTTCTGCCGCGTTCGTAGTTCCCTTCCCGGAACAGGGAGTGACAAGCCACAATTTGATACACTATGCAAAGGTGTGTTACTTTTCCTATAAGAGAACTTACACTTATTGCCAACCGGGCGTAGTTTCCCGTCCACACTTCCTTGGTGTGAGGCCCAGTATAAGAACCAAGCCAATCATTGCCTTCTCCGCGACCCCGCATATCCACCCTTTTGTATTCAGAGGGCCCTCAATCGCTTACTAATATAGAGCGTTTGATCCTTGGCCATGATACAATCTATCTTAGATCCTATTGCACAAGACGTCCACCTGGGGCCGGAGAGATTAAAGGTCTCTCAACCTTACCATGGGACCAACAACACCCACACGGCTACGGCAAATAGGCATCCATTGATATGCGAAAGGAAGAAGATACATCTAACTTCTCCAGAGCCATTGTAGATCTTATGGTTAACGTGATATGTACGGCACTAGAATCACTAGACGACATTGGTGATTAGTCCTAGATGAGTAGAACCCTTGCAATGGAACCTCCACCATCAACACATACCATGGTTCCATTGCCCACCACATAGTCATATTCATAATTGGAAAAGTAACATTTCATTTTCAATGAAGGAGTGATAAGTACATTGCTTTGCGAGTAAATTGATAGAAAATAATCAACATGGCATGAGCAAGGGTGAACTTGCGTGGAGACTGCGAGATAGTGCAGTTCGAGGGTTTGGATGGAACCTGCACCTCGGGTTCTGAAAAGAAGCATCATTGTCCGGTAAGGACAATGTTATAAGATTCAAATGATGCATGCTTGGTGGATTTGTTTTGGTTGAATCCCTTTCCCCGAAGTGTTAGTTTTAAATCTAAGATTTATTAAATATTTAAGTTTTATTGGAATATTAAATTCCTTAATAATAATTTATGATAATTGAGTAATTTATCCAATAAGGAATTTCTTTATAAAAAGAAAGACTTGGGATAAAAGAATTGAGCTTTCTAGAAAATATTTGAGTTATTTATAAAAATATTTGAAATTTCCTTGATTTTATTTCCAAGGAAATTATTTTTAATTCATTTCACTTTGAATTTGAAGTTTATTTAAAATCTATTTAACCAAAATTTTATTGTTTATTTTATTTTAGATTTTATTGTGGTTAAGGAATATTTTTAATTTATTATTCATATTTTTCTTGAATTTTTGGAGTTCATTTAGGGTTTATTTGCAATTTTCAAAGTGAAAAGGGTTAAAACTAAATGTGAAAAGACCAAACTACCCCCTCGTCCCACTGGTCAGCCGAACGAGTGGTTGAACCAAACCGGCACGGCCCAATCTGACCGAGTCGATCCACTTTCCCCGTACTCTCTCACGCGAAACCTAACCCTATCTTTCTCGCGACGCTCTGGTGACCCGCATCGCCGCCGCAGTCGTCATCTTGCTCCGACCAACTTCGACCGTCTTTGGCCGCGCTGTTGGTCGTAATCGACACGGCAACGCCGCCGCACACTTCTATCCGTGTCGATCTGAAGCTCACGTCCGCCTCTGCTCGTCATCGACCCTAGCATCGATTTGGGTTTTGTGTCTAAAGGGATTGGCGTCGATTCGCCGTTCCTAGACACGATGGTGAGAATCCACACCTGTTGGTGATAGCGGTGGTGCTCGGTTGGCGCTGGTTTGGCTGCTGTTGGCTCCGCCATGGTTGGCCAGTGCCCCCGTGCCGCCGTTTCGACTCCGATGTTGTTGCTGCTCCAGGTACCCCATCACCTCCTCTTCTACCCCCCTCTGTACTCCTTCTCATCTAGCTCTAGCTACTGGGCATGCTCATGCGATTGCTTGAGCTACGCCTCAGGTGGTGTTGTGCCCTGTACAGTTATGCCTACTGCTGTTGTTCTTGCTGCTATGCCTGCTGTTGCTATTCTTGGTTACTATACCTACTGATGATGTTCTTGCGATGGATAGCTCTAGGACTTGCAGTTACTTCTATCATGTGTATAATCTTGTGGCTTGATCTGATATTCATATGAGCATCAGCTGCTAGAAGTAGCTTGCAAAATTTGTGTCTATGGCTGTTGTTACTCTGTTGTGACTACACCTGCTCCAATTGCTTCCGATGATGCCACTCTTTCTAGTGGTTAACTCACTGGCCTCGTGCCAAAGTATTAGTGTTACTTGATTTAGTTGTTGCAGCTATACCTTCCCATCTATTACTGCTACCATGTACTGGTGATTCCATTGATGCTTCTGGAAGCTTTGTATTACTGATGGAAATGAATATATGAATTCCTGCCTGTTTATGGAATGCCTGATCATTTGATTATTATCATATGTTGTACTGGAGGATTTAATTAGCTTAAGTAAATTGATTTACTTGATGAATTGCTTAAGCAATTATGGTTCACATTGCTGAGATAAATGCATGAATACCAAGATAACATCCATTAAAGTCTGAACCATTTGCGGGTAAGGATGACTAATCCTGTTTGTGCGGCTTAATGGGGATTGATGTGACCTCAGTAGCTTCAGCTACTGCTACTGGTTGCTCACCTTGTTGGATATATCTGCTGGTTCTGGTCAAATAGAGATCCTCAAAGTAGGGTATCATACATATGAATTCCATTGTGATAGTTTTCTGAAGAAAAATGGAAACTTTTGCTGGTTTAATAGCTAGGTGAAGCTATGTGGTGTATGTGGCTGTCAAGGCTTTGTGTTTATCTGGTTCATACTTGGATATGCTTGTATTTCATCCTATTTTGCATATCTGCATCTACTGGGTACTCCATGTTCTTGTTTTCCTCAAATATTGACAGCATCACTTGGTCTATACCAAGTGATGACTAATCCCATTTGAGCATATGCTCATTGCTGTGACTTGAGCATGCATATGATGGATTGGATCCTCTGGATCCTTTCGACGTATCAAGTATACCTTGCTCCATCTGCTAGACAAAGTGTTTATGCTACAGTGATGGTTTGATTGATCTTGTGGTGAAAGCTTATCCTTCTCCTCCTAGCTCCTGATGATCTTCTTCTTTTAATCCAACATTTCTGGTTCTTTGGTTGGTTTGATTTGAATGGGTTGGAAAGGAACATCGTGAGTTGTGATGAACAACTGCTATTGCTGGTTTCTGCTAGCTTGTGTCGATGGATGTGAGTGATTGTTGTATATATTTGCATGTTTGTGATTCACCTTGGCTTGGCACCTCAAGCAGTGAGTCACTTGTGAGCAGTGGAGCATGCACAATTCCAGGGACTTGTCCCTTTGGTGGGCAGGCTTAGCATATCCTATGCTTGGCCTGTTTGTGCTGCTTGGGGCTTGATCCCTTACCTGTTTGTATTGCTGGCTCAATTTGTTTCCTGGTTGTTGTGGATCAGCTCAACCTGGTGACATTTATCCTGGCTATGGTCATTTATTTGATTCCTCAAGTGGCATTGCCACTTGGTATCATTTTCTCTTCTTTTGTTTGTTATTTGTGCAGGAATTCAACATTGAGCAAGGATTCGAGAAGAACATGAAATGATCCGTGAGACTTTAGTCTAGGATAAATTATATACTTGAAATGTTCAGTTGAGAAAAATTTCATTGTAAAATTCTGGAATATTGTAAAGACATTGTAAATGTGTGTAAATATCAATAAAGCTCAAAGTTTCCCTATGAGCTTTATGTAGATGCGATTATCAAATTTTGAATTTGTGTTGTATGTTTCTTTTATGAATTTGAGTTATGAAATATCATTTCAATTGCATTATGGTTTATTGAATTCAATTATGATTCATATATCAAATTTGAAATTCAAATTCAAATTCCTTCCTAAAACCCTAGATTCAAAAGAGATCATGTTGAAATTCATCGCACTCTCGTTACACTAAACTCTAGTTGCAACGAGAGAGAAACCTCGACCCCTTTTAGGTTTTATGCAGTTAAACGCGAAAATTTCTCCCGTTTTGCGATGCAATGCACAACCCTTTGCTAAATCTTCCCCGCGTTTGTCCTAAGTTCTAGGATGTTACACTGCTCCACCACCACATCCTCTTGGATTTGCTCCTCCATCAACTCCAAATCATCTGCAGCATCCCCACACTCCTCTTTCGAGGAGGACCAGCTAGTGTTTGAGGGGTAGGAGCCGCCATCGTGGTCAAGCGGTGGTAGGGACAACTCGGCCTCCGCAACCAGAGATGTCTGCTCAACATTGCGGCGTCGGGGACTGCCACACGAAAGAGAGGCAATGGTCTTCTTACTGGTAGACATATCAAAGCTAGTGTGTTTGCGGGAGTGGTTATGGGTGCCAAGAGGCACGCAGTGGCGTGGAGCTTTATATGGAGGTAGGATACACGGGATATTCATTTTGGCTCACGGGTTCATATGAACCTACTACGTAAAAACACATTTTAAAATATAAAAAAATTAAAACAAAATTGCGGATGTACATCTAGACATTCTATATTCACACACAACTTTTCGAGAAAAAAGAATATTTTTTGTGTCCCGTGCAAAAAAAGACAATTTTTGATGTTCGAAACATGACTATTTACAGGACATTTTTTTGTCTTTTTTATATAGATCACATAAAATGTTCGTTTCCCCCCAAAACTTGTGTGCGAATATAGAATGTCCATATGTACATGCGAAATTTTATCTCAATTTTTTTAACAATTTTAAATTATATTTATTCTATATTTTATATAATAAGTTCATATGCAACTATGTGTCAAAACACAACCTCCTTGGATACACGTCCTATGAAGCCGCCTCGCCACCAACACTTGGCATACTGGAGGAGGCAAAGAGGCTACACACGTTAAAAGGGAGCCCATAAGGCAAATAATTTTAATTTATTGATGTTTAGGATGGGGAGAGAAAATAAAATGTGCGAAATAAAAGGAGCGTCGCAATAATTTACACATGATTTCTATTCACGAAAACATGTGTGATGTTGTGTGTACATGCGGACGGTTACTTCACACAAGAGCGTGTGCAAATTTTCTGTTATGGTCTCAAAAACATTGTTGTGTGCCTTGTACCCGCTCTAGGGCTGTCTGGACCGTGCTCACATGGTCAAAATGATAGGACATCACCGTTGTTCCGCATCACACACCGACACACGGAAAAAAAACTTTTCAATGCGCCACATGTGGGCTTTAAAAGGCCCGATTTGCCCTATTATGTTCGTGTGCGGTGGTTTAGTGATGATATTTTTATACTCTTTCGTGTGCCGCATAGGAACCGTCTAAACATTAGTAGGAAAAGCCTTATAGATGAGATTTTATTTCTGTGGCGCACCGGAGGCGGTGCGCCATAAAAATAGATTATTTTTGTGGCGCACCTTGTGTCCATGCACCACAGAAAATATGTGGATCCCCATCCTGTCAGCCCCAATTTTTCTTTAGCTATTTCTGTGGCGCACTGTTCCTGGTGCGCCACAGAAATAAGACATTTTGTGGCGCACCGCGACCAGTTCGCCACAGAAATTGAACCCTAAACCTGTATATCATCCTCCCCTCCCTCGCCCGTCTCCCCTCCTCCTCCCCTCGGCCGTATCCTCCCTCCTCCCCTCCCCAAATCGACGCCACCCCCTGATACGTCTCCAACGTATCTATAATTTTTTATGTTCCATGCTAGTTTTATGACAATACCTATATATTTTATTCACATTTTATAATGTTTTTATGCATTTTCTGGAACTAACCTATTAACAAGATGCCACAGTGCCAGTTCCTGTTTTCTGCTGTTTTTGATTTCAGAAAAGTGGTTGTACAAATATTCTCGGAATTGGACGAAACAAAAGCCCACGGTCTTATTTTCCATGGAGTGTTCCAGAAGTCCGAAGAGGAGTCGAGGAAGGCCAGCAGGGGGCCCACCCCATAGGGCGGCGCGGCAGTGGGCCCCCCGCGCCAAGATGTGGGGAGGGAGCCCCTGGCTCCCCCGACGCTGTCCCTTTGCCTATTTATTCCTTCATCTCCGAAAACCCTACTACCGAGAGCTAAAATACCATAACATTTCCAGAGACGCCGCTGCCGTCAACCCTTACTCGGGGGTTCAGAAGATCTCCTCCGGCACCCTGCTGGAGAGGGGAATCATTACCGGAGGGCTCTACATCACCATGCCCGCCTCCAGACTGATGCGTGAGTAGTTCATCCTTGGACTACGGGTCCATAGCAGTAGCTAGATGGTTGTCTTCTCCTATTGTGCCATCATGTTTAGATCTTGTGAGCTGCCTATCATGATCAAGATCATCTATTTGTAATGCTACATGTTGTGTTTGTTGGGATCCGATGAATATGGAACACTATGTCAAGTTGATTATTGATCTATCATATATATTGTTTATGATCTTGCATGCTCTCCGTTGCTAGTAGAGGCCCTGTCAAAGTTGATACTTGTAACTCCAAGAGGGGGTATTTATGCTAGATAGTGGGTTCATGCCTCCATTGAATCTGGGACAGTGACAGAAAGTTCTAAGGTGGTGGATGTGCTGTTGCCACTAGGGATAAAATATCAATGCTTTGTCTAAAGATATTTGTATTGTTTACATTACGCACAGTACTTAATGCAATTGTCGGTTGCTTGCAACTTAATACTGGAAGGGGTGCGGATGCTAACCCGAAGGTGGACTTTTTACGCATAGATGCATGCTGGATGGCGGTATATGTTCTTTGTCGTAATGCCGTAAGTAAATCTCATAGTAGTCATCATGATATGTATGTGCATTGTTATGCCCTCTCTATTTGTCAATTGCCCAACTGTAATTTGTTTACCCAACATGTTATTTATCTTATTGGAGAGACACCACTAGTGAACTGTGGACCCCGGTCCATTCTTTTACATCTGAAATACAACCTACTGCAATCATTGTTTTCTTTTGTTTTCTGCAAGCAAACATCATTTTCCACACCATACGTTTAATCTTTTGTTTTCTGCAAGCAAACATCATTTTCCACACCATACGCCGCCCCTTTCGACCGCGCCGGCGGCCTCCACGGATCGTGCCGCCGCCGCCTGCCCCCGCGACGGTCGGCCTCAACTACCGCCGCCTGCCCCCGTGACGGCCTGCCTAGGTGGAGCGCGATGCCGCCTCCTTCCTCCGTGACGGCCGCATGCCTCCACGCTCCACGCATCCCCGCCACCACCTGCAGAACCCGCTTCGGCAAGGGCTAGCGACTTCGCCCTTGGAGCCACCACCTGGACTGGCGCCTTCTCCCTCGGCGCTGCCGCCTGCGTCCACCATCACGCATCCTCCCTCGCCTCCAACCTCAAGTCCCTTCCCCACAGGTGCGTATGGAGCAAATGAACCCAACCTCTCTACTTTGGTCAATACAAACCGATATGTACACGACATGGATTCATCAACACAAAAATGTTGATTGGAAATTGGACATGAGCAAGTTCATCAAACTACAGAAAAAATCATGATGTGTGTAGATGCTCATATGTCACATACATTCTTACATCAGATCGCTCCATGTGCGTAAATGTGCAATCCTACATTTGTTATGCTTCAATGTTGTTGACGTACATTGTATTTGTACTGGCAAAGCATGATAAGATGTGAGCCTCCTTCCAACATGGTGGATTGTTGTCAATGTAGATGGACCATTCGATGGAGAAGTGTAAGGGCATCTCCAGCGGCGCGACGCAAACGGACGCTGAGCGACCGTTTTCGTCCGCCGTGACCGGAAATGCGTCTCGGGCCTGTTCCAGCGGGGCGATGCAAAGTGACCGGGTCGTCCGCGGAGACGCAAACCTGGCCCAAATATGCGCCAGGTTTGCGTCTCCGCGGACGCTCGGCGGTCGCTCCGAGCGTCCGCTCGCGTCCCCACGGGCCCTCATGGCAGCGACCTAGGTTCGATCGGCCTCCAATTCACAACCGCCGGCGACAAACCGCCGCAATGGAGCGCCGAACCTCCGCGGAAGAGCAACCGCCGGCCTCTTTGTTTTACGCGCCGCCGTTAATCCGCGCACATTATAACCCCCGCGTCTACGCTAATTCAAGTTCAACCGCCTCCTTCTTCATCCTCTTTTCTTCTTCAACACCGGCACGTCATGAGCGACTACATGCTGCCGTCCGACTCGGAGAGCGAGAGCAAGTCGCCCGGATTCCTGCATTGGTGGGAATCGCCGGCGACGTCAAGCGATCCGGGCTCCACGTCCAGCTACCCTACTTCCACACCGAGTGAGGACGATGAGGAGAGAGGCGGCAATGGCAGCGAAGGCCAGGAGGAGGACGGAGGCGGCGCTGCCAGCGACGCGGACGACGAGGAGGAGGGCCAGGAGGAGGAGGAGGACTCCGACAGCAAGGCGGACGACAAGGCGGCGGCAAGGAAGAAGTCCAGGGCGCTGGCGCGGGCGGCGCGTTGTCCTCCGTTCACTGACGACGATGACGAAGACGCCATTTCTTCCAGTTTCAAGTCCTCGACGGGTGCGTCGTCCTCCAGTTCCGATGACGAGGTGACAAGCAAGAGGCGGAGGAGTTTCCACGACGACGACGACGCAGGGCCTTCGAACAAGAAGGCCAAAAAATAGTTTTAGTTTATATGTTTTTAAATTTCTTCTTATTTGTATGTTAAATATGTTTGAATCTAGTCGATTGACGTATCCGGTTAATTGTTTAGGCTATAATCTATTCGATTGGACCAACATGACATCATGAGTACATCTTTTTCGCGTTTAAAACTTGATCATTCAACTATAAACTGTAAAGAAGTAGCACAAAAAAAAAGTTGCATGTCCAAAATGCGTCGGACCGCTGGAGGTAGCCCCCGACGCAAACGGACATTTCGCCCCTTGCGGTCAATTTGCCGTCCACGGGGCGATGCAAACGGACGCTCGCGACCACTTTTGAGCGTCCGAAATACGTCGCGCTGCTGGAGATGCCCTAAGTCTATAGTGGAGTGCCCTAGTTTCAATGCGCCCTAGTTTCGACCCCACAGGTACACATGCGATGCGGCGTTCCGTCGAGATGCCAACGGTGGCGAGAGGCTGCTGTGCGTGTCCTGGGCTAGCTAGCTGCATGTGTGCATGTGTAGCTGGCCGAGTATGGCCGTGTTGTTTCTCCTAGAGTGTGTTAGCTAGTGCATGGCCGGGTCAAGTGTTAGTGGCCGATAGTAGTGGCTTTAGTTCGTGCGTGCATAGGTTAGTGGCAGAAGTGGTGCCCCAGCTGTGCGTGCCGTGTACTTAAGCCCATGTACCCATCAAGCACTACAGGAATGGCTCGCTGCGCCCACGGCCGTGGCGTACGCCGACGGCCAAATGTCGGGGCCGTCGGTGTACGTCCGGTCCATGGCAGCGGCGTATGAATACCCTCGGTGTATGAATACTCTCGGCGTAGAGATGGCTACGCCGACGGCCACCCTCGGCGTACGCAAGGCCGTCGGCGTAGCACAAGCATGTGCTCCGGTCCCGCTCTGGCCGTGACGGCTCGGTTACCGCGTCAGCGAGGCGCCGAGGGCCACCCTCGGCATAGGGCATCACCCACCTATGCCGACGGCCACCCTCGGCATACATATTTTTTTTCTTTTTTTCTTCTCTCTCATTTACTTTATATTATGATTGTTTTATTTATGTACTAGTATGAATTATGTAAAAATAGTTACTTTTTTAAAGGCAAAAATGGTAGATGGCATATGTAGATCCCACGAGTGACGCTCTTCGTAGACGGGTGGACGGGAGCCAGTAGGCCCAACATCTGCTATCGATGTACATATGTCCTAAAACAAAGGAAAAAAGTCCATTGCTAACCCTAACTCTAACCCTAACCCTAACTCTAGGGGTAGATTTGCGGGGTCCCCGCCCCCTAGGGTTTCCCTAGATACAAACCACCGGAGCGTCCGAATCGGTGGAAAATCCTGCTACGGCTCATCCGGGGCCTATTTCATTCCAAACCTATGGTTTCCATGTGCATATGTCCTAAACAAAGCAAAGCAAATAAAAAAATCCATTGGTAAACCCTCGCACGGAAAAAGCTATAGGGGTTGATCTGCAGGGTCCCCGCCCTAGGGTTTCCCAAGATACAGATCACCGGAGCGTCGGAATCGCTTGAAAACTTGCATTTGTCTCTAACATATGTGTACAAGTGTGATGTAAGGTTTGTCTAACCTTGCATGTACCCGGCGTTGACGATTTCCGCATACATGGGCCCGCACTTGGTAAAATCCAGGATCTGTATGTGGAAACTCCTGCTACGGCTCATCCGGGGCCTATTTCATTCCAAGCATATGGTTTCCATGTGCATATGTCCTAAACAAAGCAAAGCAAATAAAAAAATCCATTGGTAAACCCTCGCACGGAGAAAGCTATAGGGGTAGATCTGCAGGGTCCCCGCCCTAGGGTTTCCCAAGATACAGATCACCGGAGCGTCGAAATCGCTTGAAAACTTGCATTTGTCCCTAACATATGTGTACAATTGTGATGTAAGGTTTGTCTAACCTTGCATGTACCCGACGTTGACGATTTCCGCATACATGGGCCCGCACTTGGTAAAATCCAGGATCTGTATGTGGAAACTCCTGCTACGGCTCATCCGGGGCCTATTTCATTCCAAACCTATGGTTTCCATGTGCATATGTCCTAAACAAAGCAAAGCAAATAAAAAAATCCATTGGTAAAACCTCGCACGGACAAAGCTATAGGGGTAGATCTGCAGGATCCCCGCCCTAGGGTTTCCCAAGATACAGATCACCGGAGCGTCGGAATTGCTTGAAAACTTGCATTTGTCCCTAACATATGTGTACAAGTGTGATGTAAGGTTTGTCTAACCTTGCATGTACCCGGCGTTGACGATTTCCGCATACATGGGCCCGCACTTGGTAAAATCCAGGATCTGTATGTGGAAACTCCTGCTACGGCTCATCCGGGGCTTATTTCATTCCAAACATATAGTTTCCATGTGCATATGTCCTAAACAAAGCAAAGCAAATAAAAAAATCCATTGGTAAACCCTCGCACGGAGAAAGCTATAGGGGTAGATCTGCAGGGTCCCCGCCCTAGGGTTTCCCAAGATACAGATCACCGGAGCGTCGGAATCGCTTGAAAACTTGCATTTGTCCCTAACATATGTGTACAATTGTGATGTAAGGTTTGTCTAACCTTGCATGTACCCGACGTTGACGATTTTTGCATACATGGGCCCACACTTGGTAAAATCCAGGATCTATATGTGGAAACTCCTGCTACGGCTCATCCGGGGCCTATTTCATTCCAAACCTATGGTTTCCATGTGCATATGTCCTAAACAAAGCAAAGCAAAGCAAATAAAAAAATCCATTGGTAAACCCTCGCACGGAGAAAGCTATAGGGGTAGATCTGCAGGGTCCCCGCCCTAGGGTTCCCAAGATACAGATCACCGGAGCGTCGGAATCGCTTGAAAACTTGCATTTGTCCCTAACATAAGTGTACAATTGTGATGTAAGGCTTGTCTAACCTTGCATGTACCCGGCGTTGATGATTTCCGCATACATGGGCCCGCACTTGGTAAAATCCAGGATCTGTATGTGGAAACTCCTGCTACGGCTCATCCGGGGCCTATTTCATTCCAAACCTATGGTTTCCATGTGCATATGTCCTAAACAAAGCAAAGCAAATAAAAAAATCCATTGGTAAACCCTCGCACGGAGAAAGCTATAGGGGTAGATCTGCAGGGTCCCCGCCCTAGTGTTTCCCAAGATACAGATCACCGGAGCATCGGAATCGCTTGAAAACTTGCATTTGGCCCTAACATATGTGTACAAGTGTGATGTAAGGTTTGTCTAACCTTGCATGTACCCGGCGTTGACGATTTCCGCATACATGGGCCCGCACTTGGTAAAATCCAGGATCTGTATGTGGAAACTCCTGCTATGGCTCATCTGGGGCCTATTTTATTCCAAACCTATGGTTTCCATGTGCATATGTCCTAAACAAAGAAAAGAAAATAAAAAAAATCCATTGGTAAACCCTCGCACGGAAAAAGCTATAGGGGTAGATCTGCAGGGTCCCCGCCCTAGGGTTTCCCAAGATACAGATCACCGGAGCGTCGGAATCGCTGGAAAACTTGCATTTGTCCCTAACATATGTGTACAAGTGTAATGTAAGGTTTGTCTAACCTTGCATGTATCCGGCGTTGATGATTTCCGCATACATGGGCCCGCACTTGGTAAAATCCAGGATCTGTATGTGGAAACTCCTGCTACGGCTCATCCGGGGCCTATTTCATTCCAAACCTATGGTTTCCATGTGCATATGTCCTAAACAAAGCAAAGCAAATAAAAAAATCCATTGGTAAACCCTCGCACTGAAAAAGCTATAGGGGTAGATCTGCAGGGTCCCGCCCTAGGGTTTCCCAAGATACAGATCACCGGAGCGTCGGAATCGCTGGAAAACTTGTATTTGTCCCTAACATATGTGTACAAGTGTGATGTAAGGTTTGTCTAACCTTGCATGTACCCGGCGTTGACGATTTCCGCATACATGGGCCCGGTACGGCCATACCGCATGTCCCGGCGGCCCCGTTTTGCACAGTTGGCAAAGTAAACGGAGCCAAAAATTCGAGCGGAGCCGCGTGGCATCATTTTATGTGTCCTAGTAACCACTGCAAAAGACGGAACCGGGATACGGCAATTATCTTGAAAAACCCTTCACGAATAGGGCTATCACATCCGGAGTTCTATGGCTTTTAGGGGAAATGAGTAGGAAACGGCCCGTTTCACCACATAGTTTGTTAGAACGAGGCCATATTTGGCACGTGCGTGGACCTTAAGATGGGAAGCAAGGCCCCGGTCGCGGATTTCCAATCCGAACCACGGGCGACGGTTTTTCCATTTTCGGGGTGCCAGAAGGGCTTTTTTGTGAAGGAGCTACATGGTGCGCATTTTAGTATTGCGCGGGACCTCCACGCAGCGGTAGGATACCTCCTACGCACCACCTATCATATGCCATATGCGCGCGGTAGCCATCTGGGAATCCCTCCCGCTTCCTGCGGTGTCCCGCCGAATCCGCTGGAAACTGACCGGATTTGAACTGGGGCCGCACTTTCCTTCGCTCAATAAATGGAGGGAGAAATGTTTTTAGGTCGAGGACGCGTCATTTTATGTGCTAAATGTTTTCCGTTTCGCGCGTTGGTGGACGGGTGCATACATGGGCCCGGTACAGCCATACCGCATGCCCCGGCGGCCCCGTTTTGCACAGTTGGCAAAGTAAACGGAGCCAAAAACTCGAGCGGAGCCGCATGGCATCATTTTATGTGTCCTAGTAACCACTGCAAAACACAGAACTGGGATACGGCAATTATCTTGAAAAACCCTTCACGAATAGGGCTATCACGTCCGGAGTTCTATGGCTTTTAGGGGAAATGAATAGGAAACGACCCGTTTCACCACATAGTTTGTCGGAACGAGGCCATATTTGGCACGTGCGTGGGCCTTAGGATGGGAAGCAAGGCCCCGGTCGCGGATTTCCAATCCGAACCACGGGCGACGGTTTTTCCATTTTCGGGGTGCCGGAAGGGCTTTTTTTGTGAAGGAGCTACATGGTGCGCATTTTAGTATTGCGCAGGACCTCCGCGCAGCGGTGGGATACCTCCTACGCACCACTTATCACATGCCATATGCGCACGGTAGCCATCTAGGAATCCCTCCCGCTTCCTGCGGTGTCCCGCCGAATCCGCTGGAAACTGACCGGATTTGAACTGGGGCGACACTTTCCTTCGCTCAATAAATGGAGGGAAAAATATTTTTAGGTCGAGGACGCATCATTTTATGTGCTAAATGTTTTCCGTTTCGTGCGTTGGCGGACGGGTGCATACATGGGCCCGGTACGGCCATACCGCATGTCCCGGCGGCCCCGTTTTGCACAGTTGGCAAAGTAAACGGAGCCAAAAATTCGAGCGGAGCCGCGTGGCGTCATTTTATGTGTCTTAGTAACCACTGCAAAAGACAGAACTGGGATACGGCAATTATCTTGAAAAACCCTTCACGAATAGGGCTATCACGTCCGGAGTTCTATGGCTTTTAGGGGAAATGAGTAGGAAACGGCCCGTTTCACCACATAGTTTGTCGGAACGAGGCCATATTTGGCACGTGTGTGGGCCTTACGATGGCAAGGAAGGCCCCAGTTGCGGATTTCCAATCCGAACCATGGGCGACGGTTTTTCCATTTTCGGGGTGCCGGAAGGGCTTATTTTGTGAAGGAGCTACATGGTGTGCATTTTAGTATTGCGCGGGACCTCCGCTCAGCGGTAGGATACCTCCTACGCACCACCTATCACATGCCATATGCGCGCAGTAGCCATCTGGGAATCCCTCCCGCTTCCTGCGGTGTCCCGCCGAATCCGCTGGAAACTGAACGGATTTGAACTGGAGCGACACTTTCCTTCGCTCAATAAATGGAGGGAAAAATGTTTTTAGGTCTAGGACGCGTCATTTTATGTGCTAAATGTTTTTCGTTTCGCGCGCTGGCGGACGGGTGCATACATGGGCCCGGTACGGCCATACCGCATGCCCCGGCGGCCCCGTTTTGCACAGTTGGCAAAGTAAACGGAGCCAAAAACTCGAGCGGAGCCGCGTGGTGTCATTTTATGTGTCCTAGTAACCACTGCAAAAGACGGAACTGGGATATGGCAATTATCTTGAAAAACCCTTCACGAATAGGGCTATCACGTCCGGAGTTCTATGGCTTTTAGGGGAAATGAGTAGGAAACGGCCCGTTTCACCACATAGTTTGTCGGAACGAGGCCATATTTGGCACGTGCGTGGGCCTTAGGATGGGAAGCAAGGCCCCGGTCGCGGATTTCCAATCCGAACCACGGGCGACGGTTTTTCCATTTTCGGGGTGCCGGAAGGGATTTTTTGTGAAGGAGCTACATGGTGCGCATTTTAGTATTGCGCGGGACCTCTGCGCAGCGGTAGGATACCTCCTACGCACCACCTATCACATGCCATATGCGCGCGGTAGCCATCTGGGAATCCCTCCCGCTTCCTGCGGTGTCCCGCCGAATCCGCTGGAAACTGGCCGGATTTGAACTGGGGCGACACTTTCCTTCGCTCAATAAATGGAGGGAAAACTGTTTTTAGGTCTAGGACACGTCATTTTATGTGCTAAATGTTTTCCGTTTCGCGCGTTGGCGGACGGGTGCATACATGGGCCCGGTACGGCCATACCGCATGCCCCGGCGGCCCCGTTTTGCACAGTTGGCAAAGTAAACGGAGCCAAAAACTCGAGCGGAGCCGCATGGCGTCATTTTATGTGTCCTAGTAACCACTGCAAAAGACGGAACTGGGATACGGCAATTATCTTGAAAAACCCTTCACGAATAGGGCTATCACGTCCGGAGTTATATGACTTTTAGGGGAAATGAGTAGGAAACAGCCCGTTTCACCACATAGTTTGTCGGAACGAGGCCATATTTGGCACTTGCGTGGGCCTTAGGATGGGAAGCAAGACCCCGGTCGCGGATTTCCAATCCGAACCACGGGCGACGGTTTTTCCATTTTTGGGGTGCCGGAAGGGCTTTTTTTTGTGAAGGAGCTACATGGTGCGCATTTTAGTATTGCGCGGGACCTCCGCGCAGCGGTAGGATACCTCCTACGCACCACCTATCACATGCCATATGCGCGCGGTAGCCATCTGGGAATCCCTCACGCTTCCTGCGGTGTCCCGCCGAATCCGCTGGAAACTGACCGGATTTGAACTGGGGCCAGACTTTCCTTCGCTCAATAAATGGAGGGGAAAATGTTTTTAGGTGTAGGACGCATCATTTTATGTGCTAAATGTTTTCTGTCTCGCGCGTTGGCGGACAGGTGCACGCGTGCGCCCGGTACGGCCATACCGCATGCCCCGGCGGCCCCGTTTTGCACAGTTGGCAAAGTAAACGGAGCCAAAAATTCGAGCGGAGGCACTTGGCGTCATTTTATGTGTCCTAGTAACCACTGCAAAAGACGGAATTGGAATACGGCAATTATACGGCCATACCACATGTCCCGCGCGCCCGGTATGGCCATACCGCATGTTCTGCGCGCCCGGTTAAAGGGGTAGATCTACGGGGCTTCGAGGTTAGGGTTTCATGTACCAGAGGGAATCTTTAGGTAAGATGATATAATTATTTTTACTATTTGTACCTATGGAGGCACCGCCGATGGAGGTCGGTCAAAGGGGTAGACCGCCCGATCGAAAGGGTAGATCGCGCACTCAATTTAATGTCGACGTGGTATAAAAGGTAATCTGGACCTAATATAATATATACTAGTATATTATAGTTAACTTAGAAGAAACAACGAAAGAAAAAACAAAAAAAATAAAAAAATACTAGCTAAGCCGAGGGTGCCCCTCGGCGTATGAGGGAATCTGGCTAAGCCGAGGGTGCCCCTCGGCGTAGCTAGGGATCTGGGAACACCTGGTCGGCCACCTGCCCGCCGCTCGCACGCGTTTTCCCCAACCCGCTCAGAATTTCCCCCAATCCCGCTCAGAATTTTCCCCAAGTCCCGCCGCCGCCTCCTGCCCGACACCGTCGCCTCCTGCCCGACGCCGCCGCCACCTGCTGCTCGCGCCGACGTCGCCGCCACCTGCCACTCATGCCGACGCCGCCACCTACCGCTCGTGCCGCGCTCCTCCTCCTCACCGCCGCCACCTGCCGCTCATCGCCGCCCTCCTCCCGTCCCGATCCTCCTCGCCCCACCCCCCTCCTCCCGCCGCCGCCACCTGCCGCTCGTCGCCGCCCTCCTCCCGTCCCCATCCTCCCTGCCCTCCTCCCGTCCCCATCCTCTCTGACCTCCTCCCATCCCCATCTTCCTCGCCCCGCCGCCCTCCTCCCGTCGCTGCCCTCCTCCTCGCCCTGGCCTCCTCCTCGCCCCGGCCATCCTCCCGTCGCCGCCCTCCTCCTCCTCAGCACCCCTCCCAGTACCCGGGTATGGTAAGCAACTTAGCCTTTTTTTCATTTTTGTATTCCTTTAATTGTTGTAATAGAAATTGAAGTAGAAACAAATAGAACTGCAAATGTGTAGTTGAAATTTGGAAAGAAATAGAACTGCAAATTGAAATTTGGAAACAAATAGAACTGCAAATTGTTGTAACAGGGACATTTGGAAAGAAATAGAAATGTGTAGTTGAAATTGAAATGCTATGTTTAATAATGGAAATAGAAATGCAAATGTGAATTTCTTCTAATAATATGGATTTGTAATAGGCCATGCCGTGACCGCCTCGTCGTGAGCACCCCGGCGTGACGATCCCGGATCTTGGCGCGCTTCTCGACGGTCGCCGACATCGACACTCGGTTGTTCGACTAATTCCTCTACAGCCGAGGGTGAGCAAAATTTCCAACTTCTTCTCCGCATTTTATTTATGTCACCAGATTCATTTTACAAGTCAAATTGCGTAACCTAGGTGTCACTTCCCGTCCTCAAGAGTTACGCGGATAAATATGCATTAGTGGTCGGCATATTTTCAACCGTAACGCTTGCGCATTTACGGGACAGTCGGCGGATCCGTAGTTGGGTACGTTCTCCATGCTCTGCTCCGGTCCGAGTCAGGATTTCGGCAACACCTCACCGTTGTTCTCCGGATGCACATCCTCTTGCCTTTTGGCGAGACGTGTATCGGGAGAGCAGCGGGGAGGTGCTGCCGAAATTTTGACTCGGACCGGGGTAGAGCATGGAGAACGTACTCAATCTACGGATCCGGCGGCTGCTAGGAGCCCACCTAGTAGAGATGTAGGTTGATGCATTCGTTTTGCCTGGTAAAAAAATTAAAATATGATGCATTTATTTTCCTATTTGATATAAATGCTATGCTTGTGGTTTGGCTTCCAATAGAGCAGAGGATGGCTGATAATGGATGGATGTACACCGGCCGTGTTAGTGCGACTAATAAACAGATGAGTGGATAAGAAAGACTTGGCATTTGGTGAAGGAGTTGGCGCGTGGTACAAAACAGAAGGTTCAGGCACTTTGCCCGTGCAATCGTTGCTTGAAGCATCACCGTCGTGGAAAGGATGACATGTTTAAACACCTTCTGCAATATGGGTATATGCCTCATTACGTCACGCAGATCGACTTTGATGAGCATGAACGTGACAGAGGTGAGGTGATGCGACAACGGCTTAATGGCAATGAGTACGATGGGGTTAGAGACTTTCTAGATGATCTTGACGAGGCCCACATGCCAGAGTCGCCACCTTCGCGGGAGGAACCGCCAGAGCCGGAGGAACCTCCAGAACCGGGGGAACCAGAGCCAGCCGCGAAGGCCTTCTATGATATGATAGCCGCTGCTAAGACGCCTCTGTACGATGGCGCCGTGATTTCTCAGCTCGATGCCATCTCCCAATGTCTAGCCGACAAGACCCGGTACAACACCACCCGTGATGGCTTCGAAGCAAGTCTGAAAACAACTGGGAACATGTTGCCCAAGGGGTATTGTCTGCCTAAAAGCCTGCACGAGACGAGGCAACTCATGTCGGCGCTCAACATGGATTATCAAAGGATAGACTGTTGTCCAAAAGGCTGCGTTCTCTTCTGGAAACCGTTTGCGGAGGACAAGTACTGTCCCATTTGTAAGGCCTCTAGGTATGAAGAGGTAACGGGAAAGGATGGTCAGGTGAGGCAATCAAAGATCGCAAAGTCGATTCTTCGGTATCTCCCATTCATAAAAAGAATCCAGCGGCTTTACTTGACTGAGGAGACCGCCAAACAGATGACGTGGCACAAGATGGGGACTCAAATAAAGGACAATCAGGGATGGACGAAGATGGGACATCCATCTGATGGCAATGGATGGAAGAACTTTGATAGAAAATACCCCCATAGGGCAGCAGATGCTCGGAATGTCAGAATTGCGATAGCTACAGATGGCTTCAATCCATATGGTATGTCGAATGCCAATTACAGTTGTTGGCCCATGTTTGTAATTCCGCTCAATCTCCCTCCCGGAGTCCTAATGACGAGAAAGACCATGTTTCTGTCGCTGATCATTCCAGGGCCCCATTACCCGGGGAAGAACTTGAGTGTCTACATGCAGCCGATTGTGGATGATTTGAACCACTCTTGGCACCACGGGACATTGACGTACGACCGAGCATCGAAGACAAACTTCTGCATGAAAGTTTGGTTGCAGTATACCATGCATGACATGCCCGGGTACGCCCTAACATGCGGATGGTGTACAGCTGGTAAATGGCCATGCCCAGTGTGCAGGCATCGACTTGAGTGGCCATGCCCAGTGCTACTCCCGGTACTTCTCCCGGTACTTCTCCCGGTGGTTCTTCCGCAGCTTCTACTGCAGCAGCGCGTCGGCCCGGGCCGGTGTTTAGCGGCGACGAGCTCCTCTAGCTCTCCCATAGTAGCTACTTATGTATCCGCACTATTATGTATCCGCACTATGACACTATGACACTTGTAGCTATGTTATGAGACTACGACTATGTATCCGCAACTATGTTATGAGACTTGAACTTCGTGTTATGTCTATTTGCACTTACTTTAGTTCGTGTGAATTATTTGTGATTTAATGTGCTGCTAATCCTGGGAAACAACCAAACCAGCAAAAAAAAAGGAAA